>NC_065445.1:90963576-91644409 GCF_917563875.1 Diabrotica virgifera virgifera
TCGTATGAAAAATAGGAAGATAGATTTTTTGTCACAAATTGAACGAAGAATTCAAAATCGATTGTTAATTTAAAATATGTCAGTGGCGTACTATCTTTTTTCTTTAAAAAGTTCAGACCATTACCCCTATGCGCGCCAATGACAAATATACAATTCTTAATTGTATGTCAAAAATTGCACAACAACTACCTCTTAATACTCGCCAAATTTTATTACAATGTTGCCAGTAGTTTCGGCAAAATCGTAAAAAATGTGTAAAATTTTGTTTTCTTCAACGCCCTGTATTTTGAAAATGGATGGCATTACAAAAAATTTTTATTAAACAAACCCCAATTATTTTTCAGTTTTTTACCTATTCTAGTGACGGTGTTACCTTTTTTGGAAAATATGTATAAAATTGTATCAAAAAACGAAAAAAAAAACCGAAAAAATGCGGTTTTTTATTTTTAAAGGTGCGTTTCACCAATTTTAAAAATTTGAAAAAATTCAGGAATATTATGCAAAAATACACGTTATATATTTTTTTCGTGAAAACGAATGTCTTAGTTATTTTTTTATACTCCTTTAAAATTTTAAAATCGTTCTAAAATTTATATTTCCCGCCAAAAATTAAAAAAAAAATTTTCGGGCATAACTTTTTAAAACTTACAACTTTTTTATTTTAAAGTTTTTCGCTAGTTCTGGATGCGTCTGAGATAAAAAATAAAAACATAAAATCCCTAATTAGGCTCTAGGTGGGTCACATGACCACCTAGGGGGCTAAAATTTCAGAAAGTGAATTTTACTACATATGCTAAACGGTGACCTATATGGAATTCGAATCGAGTTGGGGGCACTTTTCATCATATTACCCGGCTAGGCCCTTTTAACAAATTTCGAATTCCAATTCCATGCTGAAAACTTTAAATTATACATGACAAAAAAGCGTGAGTTTTTTCAAAAATCGTGGAAAATATGGAGAATGAGCTAAGGCCCCGTTTCATGACAGGTGCTTAACGCGCGATTACAACTACATACATTTTACTTGAGACCGTCCACATGCCAACGCGCGTTTTAATGACCTAAAACGCGCGTTAGCATGTGAACGGTCTTCAGTAAAATGTATGTAGTTGTAATCGCGCGTTATCAAAACTCGCGTTAAGCGCCTGTCATGAAAACGGGGCCTTAGCTCATTCCCCATATCTTCCACGATTTTTGAAAAAACTCACACTCTTTCGTCGAAGCTAGGACAAATAATCCCCGGACAAATAATCCCCACAAATTATCCCCAGACAAATAATCCTCGGAAAAAAATCCCCACAAAAAATCCCGGACAAATAACCCCACAAATTTTTTTGGACAAAATATCCCCATAAAATACCCCGGACAAAAAATCCCCAATAAATATTTGGTGCCGAATAGTTCTCTATAAGTTTTCCCGAAATTTTACCAAATTTCGAATTTCAATTCCATGCTGAAAACTTAAAATTTTACATGACAAAGGAGTGAATATTTGGAGGATATGGAGGATATTTTGTCCAAAAAAAATTGTGGGGAATATTTGTCCGGGATTTTTTGTGGCGATTTTTTCTCCGGGGATTTTTTGTCCAGGGATAATTTGTGGGGTTTTTTTGTCCGGGATTATTTGTCCGGACCCCCTTTTGTCATGTAAAATTTGAAGTTTTCCTTGGAATTGAATTTTTAGAGAACTATTTTCTAGCAAATATTTCTTGGGGATTTTTTGTCCGGGATTTTTTGGGGATATTTTGTCCAAAAAAAATTTGTGGTGATTATTTGTCCGGGCTTTTTTGTTGGGATTTTTTGTCCAGGGATAATTTGTGGGGATTTTTTGTCCACGATTATTTGTCCGGGGATTATTTGTCCGGACCTCCACCAGTATGCTCTTATGTACCTTTCCCCCTCTTTAGGGATCATCAGGGAGGCTCTATGGTCTACTTTGAACATAAACAAAATGAGCTGTCTCCCAATGCCGAATTATACAAATAATTTGCTTACAGGCGCTGTAGCGACATCTACTTAAAACAGTTCTAAGTTTTTGGGTTCAGAGTAGACCATAGAGCCTCTCTGATGATCCCTAAAGAGGATGAAACGTACGTAAAAGGATGCTGGTTACCTCTGAAACGAACTGAAATTTTGTCTCTCATTTTCTTTTCCTTTGAAAGCTGTCTTTTATTTTCTATTAGTTTTACTCCTATCTGAGTGCAGGAAACCAAGATTCGTTGGAATTTTTGCCTAGATGAATAGAAAGTGGAAAGCAATTTTAGATTCCCCCTAGTCTTCTTTTAATCCATCCTTCGTTTGTTTTGCAAGTATTAGAAAGCACGAAAATGGGCTTTTTACCAGAACTTGGTTTCAGTAGAAGTCTTTAGTTGTTGGGATCTATATTCTTTAGTAGTTAGGAAACCAAATTAAATTCAATATCCACACAAGTAAACACATTTTGAATAACCCTTCAACTAAAAGAATTTATTAACCGCTTTTAAATATTGGTTAATCTATAATCTATACCAGGGGTCACCAATTATATTTCCTGAGGGTCCGTTTCGAAAACCTATGACACTTCCGGGGTCCGGAGTTAACACTACCTGTCTGGTTGTTCCAATTCGGTAAACAAATCAGAAGGGTGCAGTGCGAAATTTTTAGGCAGAAATTGTTTTTAACAGTTTCTTAATAAATCCAAAACATCACCTTTTTTGCTCCCGAAAATATGGTTTTAGCATTTTTGGGTCATCTTAAACAAAAAGGATTTTCTGTCATTTTTCTCAAAACTTGATAGATTTCAAGTTTTAAACGATTTATAATCTGAAAATGCGAAAATAAGCATTTTCGAAGCTTGAAAATCCATGTGTACATTATTATTTTTGCGTTTGTCAAGTGCCTAAATTGAAGTTTAAACATTTAATTTCAAGATTCTGATGAGTTATCGGGGGATTATTTCAATTTCGACCGTTTGTTTTTATTGGCGTATTTAATTAGCACATTGGCAATAATTAATTGAATAAATAAATAAACCATTAAGATAAAATATGTTAATAATAAATTATAAAATTTTAATAAATGTGAAGTTAAGCACTTTTCGCATCAGTACGTACAATATGTATAAATGCGACAGAGACGCACCATAAATTGCGATGTGCGGCGGTTTAAAAGTCGAGTGGACGCGCATAATTAACAATTAAAAACAACCGTCTATATTGAAGTAAGCCCCGATTACTCGTTAGAATCCTGAAATTGAATTTTTAAACTTCAATTTAGGCACTTGGCAAACCTGAAAACTAATAATTTACATGAGTTTTCATACCTTGAAAATGCGTAGGTATTTTCACATTTATCAGATTTTAAATCGCTTAAAACTCGAAAACTATTAACTTTTGAAAATAATGACAAGAGACCTTTTTTTTTAAATTCAATTTTTGGGGGTAAAAGGAAATTTTGAATTTGTATAAAAATATTGTTTTGCCGGGCATCCCGGGCCCCTTCTGATTTGTTTAAGGGGACATTTTTGAACAGGAATCCACAACAATAACGGAATCAGAAAATTTGTCATTCGGACGCGGCCTCACAACATGGGGTAATATGGAAAGGAAACCTAATAATATCCGATTGTTTTTGGCAACTGTAGAGTTGACTACTTTCCTGGTACAATAAATAAAATATAAATTCCTTGTGTATTGTTTTGATGTTATTATCAGTAACATAGAAGTATTGTAAATAGTAAATAGTTATTGAGAATATTTTAAAAGTTAGGAATTTATAGTTTGGATATTAATAACGTCTTTCTCAAGTTTTTAGACATCTTCACTTTTGTACATAGTTATTAACTTTCGTGAAATCCATTTATTAAAACAGAAATTTAAAATAAATAATCCTACTTAGTACGAAATGGTAAATAATATGTTCTCTTTTCTACATTAGTTTCAATGAAAGCTGTTTGTTGCAAACTCATTAAATCTGAAAAGTATTTTAATTACATGCACACCTTAAAAGTACCCCCACTTAACATATAGTAGAGAGGAAATGAATATAAAAAAACGCACATGACAATTTTATATTACAGTTTACTTAAATTCAAACTTAATGATTATAATAAATATAACAATAAAAGGAAAACTCTTTCCAAAATTAAATTATCAGTGAGAAGAATGACATTTTTTATTATGTACAACGTGTCTGAAGTTTGGAGTGAGTTTGGTGCAACTGATTCGCATTGGGGAGTTGCGATATTCATCTGTTAGCTGAGATCTGTACCGATTTTTAATAAAGTTCATTTTGGATAAAGCGGCTTCGCACACATAAGTTGAGTCAAAGACATAATATACAATTTCATGGCCAAACATTTTCAAAATTGCCAAACGCTATATTCTGAATTTAATGACGGTCCGCACAAAAGTAGCTCACGGTCCGGATGCGGACCGCGGTCCGCTAATTAGTGACCCCTGATCTATACTATCACATAAGTTTTTAATTATTATGTAACCCCTTATAATTAATATATAATAATTATTATTATTTAATTGTGTATATAACCCCTTGAACCCTGCATGACTAATTTGTAATAAGTACGTAAATATTTTTTAAATACCTTTTAAATAAAAAAAGATTAGATATAACATGGTACCTACTTAAAAAGGCTTATTTATTGGAATAAGATAAATCTGGTAAATAATTTAATTTATATTATATATTAGTACATGGATTATTGTGATAACGATTAACGATTAATATTAATAAACAATTTTAAAGTTTTAGACACTTAATAACACTTGAAACTAAAAAAATAATTTATTGCTTGCATGAGTAAAGAGATTATTTTTGTTAAGCACAATGTCACAGATAAATATTTTTTTTATTACCATTTTAAATATTGTTTCCGTAATATCTAAAAATAGATAATTAAATCGATTGGTATTTGACGATTTTCAAATGTTTTTTACGTATTTATGCATGTACACGATTTCAAGCTTTTGTCCCCAGAAAATCTACAAAAATTATCAAATACATTAATTTACAGTCCTATACAGTGCTTTTCAGATAAAACTATCCACCTTGAATAACTTTTAAACCGATGATTTTTAGAAAAAGCGCAAAAACACGTCAAATAACATTTGAAGGGGGATATATTATGCCATATTTAAGTTTGTCGAGAAAGGCATCCTCTCACCCCCCGAATCATCACTTAATTTTTTTTTAAATTAAGTACTTCCACTTTTTTTTGTATTGTCCTCTTTGTACTGATTTCAAAAATGTATAGGTAACACAACATGATGCTTAAAGTGATTAGTTTATGAGAAAAATAAATACAAAGGCAAGAAAAATGGATTGAACAAAAAATTATTTTTTTGACAATTTTATTACAAAATTTAGAATGAACAAGTCACCAGATTTCACTACCAAAAATTTTACCAATAATTATTCAAAATTTTAACAAGTCTTTTTGGATAATTATTGTTAAAATTTATGGGAATCAAAAAATGTTCATTCTAAAAGTTTGTAATAAAATTGATCTGATTGGACTAGAATATTGTTCGGCTGTGTTTTCGTTTTGCAACAAAATTGAAAATGGTTATTCATTTTTGTAATAAAATTGTTAAAAAAATTTTTTTTCAATCCAGTTTTTTTGACTTTGTATTTGATTTTCTCATAAACTAATCACTTTAAACATCATGTGCTATACATTTTTGAAATCAGTACAAAAAGAAGAATCCAAATATCAAATAAAAAAAAGATGGGAATAATTAAAAAAAATAATAAGGGATGATATGGGGGGTGAGAGGGTGCCTTTCCCGGCAAGCTTAAATAGGTGTCTTCCAGGTGGTTTTGCGTTTTTTTTTTCTAAAAATCAGTAGTTCAAAAGTTATTTAGGGTGGATAGTTTTATCTGAAAAGCGCTGTATACATACATATATATTATATGTCTCGCTAAATAATGAGACCATTAGACAAGTAGAGAACTTCAAGTATCTAGGATCAACAATGAATGGACAAGGAAGTATAGAACCAGAAATAACTAGCAGGATAATAAGTGCAAAAAAATTCTACTAGTATGCATTAAATATAAAAAACGAAGAAATACGTGAAATAAGGTGCGGTATCGGAATGAACTCAGAAATACTTGAAACAAAATAGTTCGGTCATATATGGCGAGAATGAGTGAAGGTAGATCTATAAATATGATAGGGAAAGCTGCATCAGATAAAAAACGACGAAAAGGCAGACCAGCAAGAACATGGAACGCAAATATTGGGAGGGCTTTTGCAAAAAGAAATATTGAGTGGAGAAAGACAGAGAGACTAGTTACTGAGCGAAAGAAATGGAGACCTCTGATTACTCCACTTACCTCCACACCGTAAGAGCTTCGAAAACATCCAACAAAATTTTCTAAATATCTGAATTTCAAACTTTGAAAAATATATGGTCGATTTGTTAGGAGATAGATAAAGAGTAAGTAGATAAAAGAGGCTGTTAAAAGAACGAAATAAACCTTGACAAAGGATTTATAGGGACGGTACAAAACAAAGAATGCAAAGAACTGTGTTTTGTCTGTTATATAATATAAAGAGTATAAAATTATTAAAAACAGTAATTATAAAAAAATATGAAAAAAAATTTAAGAAACGCTTTTCTTTAGTTACGAGTGACTAAAATTAAAAATATCATTAAAAAAATCAACTAAAAAGTAAAAAATTAAAAAAATTCAAACTCGAAGGATTATTCGAAAAAAACTGTTAGACAGATTAAATGTACAAAAATCTTACACATTCGTTAAAAAATTGAAAAAATCATAACACATTCGTTAAAGAAAAGCGTGAGGAGAAAACCGTTTATTCGCTGAAGACACGCCCCACTCTTTTCTTTAACGAATGTGTTATGATTTTTTAATTTTTTTTTACGAATGTGGGAGATTTTTGTATATTTAATCTGTCTAACAGTTTTTTTCGAATATTTGTTTGTAATCTGTCTAACAGTTTGATTTTTTTCTTTTTTTCTTTTTAGTTGATTTTTTTATAATATTAAGTTAGTCACTCATAACTAAAGAAAAGCGTTTCTTAAAAAAATTTTCCATATTTTTTTATTTTTTAATTTTTAGTCTTACACTTATTAAAATATATCGTCATGCTTATTACAATATATGTATAAAACATATTGTTATATTTCTATTTGATATGAAAATTAAATTTTGATAATTATAAACAAAATTCAATTTAATATAAAATATTTTCAATTTTCTCAACCACGGGCATATAAATTTAGAACAACCTGTATACAACAAATTGTTATATTTAATTTTAAGAAGTGAATTAGAAGAAGCTTACGAAACTCGGGACAATGCGCCGAGAATAAACAAAGTGAATGGCGCGTACCATTATCGTTGTTCGCGGAAGGTTCGATCATTAGCCTATGCTAAATAAGACTCAGTTGAAGTAGATAATAGGTCATTAAATTTTGTAAATAGTAGAAAGTAATTTTAGAATGGGAATTAACTATTTTTTTTTTGAAATCCATTAAGCATATTTAGAAAGATTAAAAATTGGTTTTGAGGAATACTGCGAATGAGAGTTGGTGGTGGAAGGTTGATTTGTGAATCTGGAAGGGATATTTAGAAAGTAGGGGAATGAATGACAAATATAGAGCAGAATGTTTTGAGCGGTCGAGAAGGGAAGTCCAGTAGTAGACGGTAGTGTACGGAGAGTGAGAAAGCCGGTGTAGTTCCGTGAGTGTGGAGTATCTATCGTGGAACGAGAGATAGGCCAGGTTGAGAGTAAAGAACCTCCTTGAGCCAAAAGTGTCCCGGTAGCTGATTGCAGTTTCGAAAAAGGTAAAATACAGCATCACGACAGAAGCAGGAACGAGAGCTATACGAGCTAATTTTCAAAGGAGAACATTACTGAAAGCCAGGACGAGGTTTTGATCGCAGCCAAGGATAGCAGGAAACGGGTCTTGTGCGAAGACATTCTCAGTTCACCAGAAAAAGGTCAGTCTCATTTGTTTGGACATGAATGTATGGGTTTTTCGTATTAAATACCACATTAAAAATTGAAGAACATAATCAATAATATCAGAAAAGCTTCATCAAACTAAAATAGAATTGTTGCTAATAAATCCTAATAGTTAAATGTTAATAAAAACTTTCAATTGGAAACCAAAAGGAAATAAGATTCCCATTTGTAAATGTTATGTTTAAGAATAATAAGATCTAGCAAATATTAAGCAGTGATTGCCATTTAAATAAAATAAACAATATTTTGATTATAATTGTAACCCATATGTGTGTATTATTTTACTCTTTTCTTTCCTATCCCGATTAGGAACCATTGAGAAATATTTAGAAGCCACGAGAGTAAGTAATTAATTTTATAATTCGCCCTGAGATTGAAAACATATTGATATGTGATCTGGTAAATTAATTAGATTATTATTAATGCATTGATTAAATTAAATGACATATAAGAATATTATCTCATATCAATAATCAAGATCACATCAATATATACATTAAAAGTAGTCGGAATCGACAAAAAAATTGAAATTTTATTGTTTATTGATGAAGCATAACGTAAAAAATTAACGTAAAAAGTGAAATTATGTATAGTTCATATAATTAACTACAATCTGTAAAAGTTTCAATCTTCTTCATTTTAAAAAACAAGAGAATTTAAGCATTTTCCATTAAAATCGTTTTTTTTTTATTTAAACAATTAATAAACATAATTTTTTCTATTGACTATTCGTGTATTGTTCCCGCGAATATATATGTCTGCAAATTTTCATTCATTTGCATTGAAGAAAAGGCAGTCAAATTAACGTCTAAAGATTTGACACAAACGATTGAACTAAAGAAAAGCGTTTAAAAACAATAACCTACCAGATAAATGTTAACAGCGTGACTATCACATACAACGAAATCTCCATCTTGCAGTGTAGGTACTGTATGCAAAGGGTTGATTTTCAAGAATTCAGGTGTGAGGTGTTCATCTTTTGCCATATTCAGAGGAACCAACTCAACATTCAAACCCAGAGCTTTGATCAATAAAAGAGTGGATCTGACGGCAGGGCAGACTTCTGCGATGTACAATTTGGGGGCCATTTTCTTGATTTTGTTAAAACTGTTACAGTGCAACTGATCAAGCTTGATGAAAGTGAATTGGTTCGAACACCACGAAATCACTACAGCAACTGCATATTTTTGCAGAAGCGATCAAAAGGTTATATAGATAAGATATCTTTAGTTTACGAAAAATATTGGGTGTCGATTTGTTTCGAATATTGACGGGACGGGTCAATTTCTATGGAGAGATTGGTTGTCGTGATAGACCGGGCTGTATCGTCACCCCGCTAATTATTCCGATTCGATTTTTTTGCACAAACTTACCCAAAAAGAGATCCTTATAACATATCCACAGGGTGCCGGGCGGTGCCGCGGTCGAAAAATTGTTTAAACAGTTTTTTTTAAACAAATTCACAAAAATAATTTTTTCATTTCGAACAAATTTTTTTAGGTTATCATTATGAGCATTATAATAACTAGTCATTTTTCTCTAAAATTCATTGTCGAGTTATATGCGATTAAAAATTTGAAAAATGCGATAATGTCCATTTTCAAGGCTTAATAACTCTACTAAAAATTATTATTATCAAATTCAAAAAGTGACCAAATCAACCTTTCAAATTCCTTCTTCAATGCCCTGAAGAGATTTTTGTCATTATTTTATTACAAAGCTGTTATTTTTAATTATTAACAATTAGCGCTATATAGTCCAACTGTGTCGTCACCCCCGTTAGCGAAAGTATGTCGATTAGATTTTTTTGCACAAACTTACTCAAAAAGAGGTAAAAAATCACAGGAGACCTTTTTTGCTCAGAATAACCCAAGTTATCTAAAAAAAATTGTTCGCAATGAAAAAATTATTTTTGTGAATTTATTTAATAAATAGTTATTTATGAAACAGTTCGTGAAGTATGCTTTTTGCAAAAGCACGCGATTTTTAGAGCACGAGCGACAACGGAGCGAGTGCTATACATCGCGTAAGTTCGCAAAAGTACTTCACGCACAGTTTCATACAATATTTTATCTACTATAAACAAATAAAAAAAACTAACTCTTCGCCACTGGAATTCATTTCTATTCTATATTTTTTAGAACTTTGATATTTAAAAATCCTAACTAATTTCAAACCACAAAACTGTCAAAAATTTTGTTGTAAGTCATTGCTCATATTGCCATCACCATGACAACGCGAAAGTTAAGGATATTTGATTATATGAAAGTGTGCCAAAAAACCCATTGAAAGTGTGCGAAAAAGTAAATCCCATTTAAAATACATTGTTACTTCACACACACTTTAAACCCTTCACGCACTGCTATCTTTAATAACAGATTTCACAAACTAAAAACTTCTACATAATATGACATAGAGTAGATAAAATTATTTAAACAATTTTTCGACCACGGTACCGCCCGGCACCCTGTGGATATGTTATAAGGACCTCTTTTCGAGTAAGTTTGTGCAAAAAAATCTAATCGAAATAGTTTCGCTAACGGGGGCGACGATACAGTTGGACTATAGTGCTAATTGTTAATAATTAAAAATAGCAGCTTTGTAATAAAATAATGACAAAAATCTCTTCACTACCTTGAAGAAGGGGTTTGAAACTGGATTTGGTCACTTTTTGAATTTCATAACAATTTTTAATCGAGTTATTAAGCCTTGAAAATGTCTATTCTTGCATTTTTCAAATTTTTAATCGCATGTAACTCGACAACAATCAATTTCAGAGAAAAATAACAAGAGAACTTTTTTGCTCAGAATGACCCAAATTATCTAAAAAAAATTGTTCGAAATGAAAAAATTATTTTTGTGAATTAAAAAAAAATTGTTTAAACAATTTTTCGACCACGGCACCGCCCGGTACCCTGTGGATATGTTATAAGGACCTCTTTTTGAGTAAGTTTGTGCAAAAAAATCGAATCGGATTAATTTCGCTAGCGGGAGCGACGATACAGCCCGGTCTATGAGGTATGGAGCATTATACTTTATTTTTCTGCTGACAAAAGTTTACTATATCATTGTCAATAATGCTAAGCTAACAAATGATGATATATAAGTACTTTTTAATTATTATTTCTGGAAAGTCATTAATTTCTAATCAAGTTTGAAATTGTTATTTTATTATAAACCCATGACATTTTCTGTGTGATATTTCTAATATTCAACTATTTCTCATGCAAAAATAGTTTTAAATTGTTCGAAACATGTTTATGAAGTATTCTTCTGAAACTCATTCCTTGTAGATTATTGTGTGTAAAAATCACGGTGGAAATAAACCAAAATTGCAGAATATATCTTGGGTTTTGTGCAAAAATTCACAAGTCAAAATTTGTCTCTTTTGAGATCTTTATATTTTTTCACTAAGTTTATTTCCATTCAACAATTTTAATGTTGTTCTGAAGCTATTTCCTTGTGGCATTTTTATAATCAACTATTTTTAATGGGAATAAGCCACAATTTTACCAAAAAAATGATTTTATTAACGTTTCGAAGCCCAAATCGGGTTTCGTTGTCAAAATACAAAATACTACTAAAATAAACAAAAATGTTGTTGCTAAGTAAAAAAATTCTTCTAATAATTTATTTAATCTGACTCATTTATATTGGCAATTCAGACGTATATTATACATTTTAAAGTTTTATTTAATATAAATACCGCATAAACATTAATTACCTACTTTCTGACAGACCACTACTACAAATAAATTATTTATAGGTAAACAAAAGAGATGAGCATTAGATTTTAAATATGTCGAAATGTTATAAATTTTTTTTGTGTTATGTTACGCACTGCATTTTAATATTGTTCTGGTGTATGGTCAGGCGTTGATTTTAAGAAGTGTTGCTGGCTAAATGGGCGCGGTCCCCAAGGGCCATAAAAGAAGAAAAAAAATTGTTCTGAAGCTATTTCCTGTGGCATCTTATGCAATTTACTATTTTATTTGGGAAATAAGCCACAATTTAAGTTTGAAATTAAATTTATTTATATTAAAATAAATTTAATTTCAAACTTAAATTGTGGTTTTTTCCCAAATAAAATAGTAAATTTAATGTATTTTATCAGATCGTACCCCAAAATGGATAATTTACGTTTTATGGTAAGTGTTAAACTTAAAGTGTTTTGCAAATACTATGACAATGTTAGCTATATATACTTACAGTGCTTTTCAGATAAAACTATTCACTTTTAATAACTTTTGAACCACTGATTTTTGGAAAAAAAAACGCAAAAACATGTCAAATAATACTTGAAGGGGAGACATTATGCCATACTTAACCTTGCCAAGAAAGGTACCCTCTCACCCCCCGCAATATCCCTTATTTTTTTTTACTTCCAACTTTTTTTATTTTATATTTTGATTCTCCTCTTTGTACTGATTTCAAAAATGTATAACACTTGATGCTTAAAGTGATTAGTTTATGAGAAAAATAAATACAAAAGCAAGAAGACTGGATTGAACAAAATTATTTTTTTAACAATTTTATTACATACAAACATTTAGAATGAAAATTTTTGGTAGTGAAATGTTGATTCTAAATGTTATAAAATTGTGAAAAAAATAGTTTTTATTCAATCCAGTTTTCTTGCTTTTGTATTTTTTATTTTTCTCATAAACTAATCACTTTAAGCATCAAGTGAAATACATTTTTGAAATCAGTACAAAGAGTAGAATCCAAATATCAAATAAAAAAAGGAAGATGTAATTTTAAAAAAATTAAGGGATGATACTGGGGTGAGAGGGTGCCTTTCCCGGCAAGATTAAGTATGGCATAATGTCTCCTCCTTCAAGTATTATTTGGCGTGTTTTTGCATTTTTTTATAAAAATCAGTAGTTCAAAAGTATTTAAGGTGGATAATTTTATATGAAGAGCACTGTATATTGTATATATTTAAGATTAATTATTTATATGGGAAATAAGCCACAATTAAAATGAAAAAAATAATTTTATTAACGTTTCGACGCCCAAATCGGGTGCCGTTGTCAAAATACAAAATATTTGGGCGTCGAAACGTTAATAAAATTATTTTTTTCATTTTAATTGTGGCTTATTTCCCATATAAATAATTAATCATAAAAATGCCACAAGGAAATAGCTTCAGAACAACGTATATATTTAAATTCTTAATAAATTATAAACCTAAAAAATTATACGCTAGAGTTGAGATATAAAAAGAGTAAAGAGATAAAAGGGGCTGTTAAAAGAACGAAATAGACAATAACAAAGAATTATTGTTAGGACGGTACAAAGTTAAAGGATGCCAAGGATAAATTTTGTCCGTTCGATAATATAGAGCGTATAAAATTAATGTTGTTCTGAAGCTATTTTCTTGTGGTATCTTATACAATTTATTATTTTATTTGGGAATAAGCCACACTATTCGTTTATAATTAAATTTATTTGGTGTTTCGATTTTCACTTCGGCAATCGTTATCAAAATACAAAACATTAATAAATTAAACAAATTTTGTTTTGTTGCTTGGTAAAAAATTCTTCTAATAATTTAATTTTATCTGACTCGTTCATATTTAGTCCAGGGCACATCTGTTTTGAGATGGACGTTGAGAGGCGACTCAATTCTTTTTGCAGAAATTGCTTGAAAATAACTCAAATAATAATATTTGAGTTATCCTCCCACTCAAAATGGTCCGGAACATTGTTTAAATAATCAAAATGTCAAAATATGAAGGAAAATTCGATTTTTTTATTGGTTTTTTGATTATAACTTTAAAACTATTCATTTTTGAGAAAACTTGTACTGACATAAAAGTTGCGTAATTAAATTTCCTACAATACAGAATTGGTATAAAATTTAAAAAATAGTCACCCTTGTTGCAAAATAGCAATAATTGCGAAAAAAAACATACAAAAACAAGTATTCGCATTTTACGTTTTTCAACCATTTATGCTACACTTAGGACCTTCATACTTTACCCAGAAAAACTTTATGATATAGTAAAACAACACTGTAAATTTCATTAAGATCGGTTTAATAGATTTTGCAAAATAAATTTTGCAATCCAGCTTTCGCAAAAAAATTCATTTTTTTTAAATGTTGCAGGACTGAAAATGAAGCAGATAGCAGGTTGAATTTTTTTTTGTTTATAGAAGTGTACTGTACCTTTCATTTGCAATTTGCAAAATTAATATCGATTAATTACCACGGCGTCGGAAATTTTTTAAATAAACATTAATTTTTGGTGCTACGCGCAGGACAGCGGTGTTCGATTCACACATGTTGATTTCCACCAAAATTTCTTCCAATCTTTATCTAATATATTATTTTCTTACTCTATATTTTGTTGTATTTTAATATTTTAATTCCACAAAAATCAAATTAATTTTATTATTATTTGTGAAATATTGTTTAAACAATTGCATATGTTTAAAATAATAAACTTTTATTCTCTAAGTTAAAATATATGAACAAAAAAAGTTTTTGCTAAAAAAAGTGTTATTTCAAAAGATAGAGTATGTGTTTTTATTTTGCAATAAACAAATTTATTTATTTATATCGAAATGTAATAAAAATTAAAATCTATCAATCATTATCAAAGGTCATTGGAATGCCCAATCAGAGCAAACTATCCGCTGTCCTGCGCGTAGCACCAATAATTAATGTTTATTTAAAAAAAATTCCTGACGCCGTGGTAGTTAATCGATTTTAATTTTGCAAATTGCAAATGAAAGGGACAGTACACTTCTATACGCAAAAAAAATTTCGACTTGGTATCTGCTTTATTTTCTGTCCTGTAACATTTTGAATTCTAAAAAGAATCTACGACTTGGTCTGGAATAAGCTGGTGTCTGATCGGCCTATGGAGGAGCGGTACGGAAAGGGATAAGGGCTTGCGGCTCGGTGACACTCCTCCATATATCCCTACCGGAAGGGCGTTGAGGCCTAAAAACGGTGTATACATATATTACAGTTGGAAAAATGAAAGAATACCCATGAACGAACATATAAAACACGCTGTATTTTCCTGTCACCGTGTCACAAAGAAAATTGTCCAGTGCAAGTACATGTAACAATAATTATTACATGTACTTGCGCTGGCCAATTTTTTGTGTGACACGGTGACAGGGAAATACAGCCTGTTTTATATGTTCGTTCATGGGTATTCTTTCATTTTTCCTACTGTATATATATATAACATTTTGAAAAATGATTTTTTTTTGCGAAAGCTGGATTGCAAAAATTTATTTTGCAAAATCTATTAAACCGATCTTAATGAAATTTACGGTACTGTTTTACTGTATCATAAAGTTTTTCTGGGTGAAATATGAAGGTCCTATGTGTAGCATAAATGGTTGAAAAACGTAAAATGGACATACTTGTTTTTGTATGGTTTTTTCGCAATTATTGCTATTTTGCAACAAGGGTTTTGCAACAACTATTTTTTAAATTTTTAACCAATTCTATATTGTAGGAAATTTAAATACGCAACTTTTATGTCAGTACAACTTTTCTCGGAAATGAATACTTTAAAGTTATAATCAAAAAACGAAGAAAAAAATGGAATTTTTCCTTCATTTTTTGACATTTTGATTATTTAAACAATGTTCCGGACCTTTTTGAGAGGGAGGATAACTCAAATATTATTATTTGAGTTATTTTCAAGCAATCTCTGCAAAAAAATTTGAGCCACCTCTCAACGTCCAAATGTACTAATATTTTTACAGATCTAATTTACAACTCAGACATATTATATTAGACACTTTAAAGTAGATAACTTCCCTAACTTCTAAGTAGATAAAGTAGATAAATAATATTCCCAATATTTGGGAGTTGCGTTCTTGGAACGACTTTATTGGAAGATTGTTCATTCGATTACTTACATGAAATCAACTTTCAACTTAATAATGTACGTCAGAAAAAAATCATAGCATGTGATTTGTGTTTAAAAAGACCACATGCAATGATGACTTAAAAATTCTCGCGTTAGTGATTCCATATTATATAAAATATAAAATTATTAACAGTAATTAAAACAATAACCTACCAGATAAATATTAATAGCGTGACTATCCCATACAACGAAATCTCCGTCCTGCAGTGTAGGCACTGTATGCAAAGGGTTTAGTTTCAAGTAATCAGGTGTGAGGTGTTCTCCCGTAGCCAAATTCACAGGAACCAACTCAACATCCAAACCAAGAGCCTTGATCGTTAAAAGAGTGGATCTGACGGCAGGGCTGACCTCTGAGCAGTACAATTTGGGGGCCATTTTCTCGATTTTGTTAAAACTGGAGAATACGACTGATCAAGGTTGATGAAAGTAAAGTGGTTTGAACGCCACGAAATCACTACAACAACTGAATATTTGTTGAAGCGATCAACCGGTTATATAGATAAGGTATCTTTATAATTTACGGGGAATATTGGGTGTTGGTTTGTTTCGAATATTGACGGGAAGCGGATTGTGGGGAATTTCGGTTTGGGAAATTTCTATGGAGAAATGTTTGGTTTTGGTGACATATGGAGCATTATACTTTATTTTCCGCTGACAAAATTTTAAAATCATTGTCAATAATGCTAAGGTAAAAAATGATGATTTATACCTATATTTTATTTAAAATTTAAGAGGGAAATCCCTGTAGTTGACTGTATACTGTGTATACCATATATTATATACCATAGTTATAAGTAGTTATAACAACTTATACTTCGTTTGAAAATTATTGATAGCACAATTTTTACGAGGCAGGTCATTTGTATTGTATGCTGCATTGTATTCGAAGTTTATGACTACGAGTACAATGAAACATACAATACATTTTATTCTAAATCTACAATCAAGATGCAGTAGAAATAAACAAACCAAGATACGTTAAATGCTACTAAATACTCCCGAATCATAATTTACAATGTATAAACTTTGGAAATCGTGATTTGGGATTTACAATATACCTATACATTGTAAATTATGATTCGGGAGTGCTCCTATAGTAAGTAGCATTTAACGTGTCTTGGTTTGTTTATTTCTACTGCATCTTGATTGTAAATTTAGTGTAGGTACTTATGCTAAAGTATCTCCCAAAAATTTTCGTGTACATCTAGCCGTTGCGCGTCGAGAGTAGTACACCTTTCTACATGGTTTTATAGAGATGTTCATTCAGACCCAGCTTTTTTATGTTTTCTATCAGGTTCTTCGGAATGACTTCCAGTAATAGAGACTATAATAGGTATTGTCTGGGTACTTTGCATTCTCCATTGACTTCGGATTTGAATTTCCAGACCTCTGTACTTGGCGATTTTTTCAATGTATTTAATAGGTGGACTATTGTTGTTAGATATCGCCACATCAATTAGTGTTGTTTGTCTCGTTAATTTTTATTGACTAATATGAGATCTGGTCTATTATGTGTCACTAGTCTGTGAGCACAGTGCGGCCCCAGTATTGCTTGTAGTTGTCATTCTCAAGCATACTCTCCCGAACGTATTGATAGTACGGGAGATGGTTAGTTTGGAGAAGTCCCAGTGTAATGGCAATCTCTTGATTAAGGATCTTTCCTACTGAGTCATGCCGCTCCTTAATGGCGAGTAGTGAGCCTTCTGTTTCAGGGAACATCTTTCCTGATGTCAACCAATAGTTCGACGCTATATTGTCGATGAAGTCGTAGCTGACCTCGTTGGGATGTCTCCCGTGCAGAGGTTTATCCATCTAGGTGTACATTTTTTTGTCTTTAGAAAGGTGGTAGAAGAAGCATCGAAAGAAGACGAATTTCATGGCTGAAGAACCTGAGGGAATGGTTTGGATGCAGCTCAAAACAACTATTTAGAGCTACTGCCTCAAAAATTAAAATAGCTATGATGATTGCCAACCTCCGTAGCGGAGATGGCACCTGAAGAAGAAGAAGAAGATAAAGGTGGTTTACGCGCATTTCTGGTTCCCTCAATTTAATCGGTGTTGTGTCATCTACTGCGCAAATCGCGCGATGTAGAGTAAATGTCTCCACCTGTATCTGAAAATACGTGCTTAAATTAGAAATATGTAGTTTATCTAATTGCTCACCTATATCCATAAGTCCCCTTCCTTATAAATACCGCGATAATGTCTTTCGTTCTACTGTACCAAGAGGATAATGTTTTTGTGCTTTTGTAAGATGTTCGTACTTTTAGCTAAACATTTTCTATATCCATTTTTCTCCATTTAACAATACCGAATGAATAACTAAACGCGGAACATCCGTAGTTGTTTAGTACTTTAAAAAAATTTTTATTGTTAAGGTGTGAACGAAGCAGTTATTTTACTCTTCATATAAACTCCGTAGTTATCTTAGTTTTCATTTGCTTATGGTCCATTTTCCGCGCTTGCTTTAGTCCTAGATATTTATACATATCGTTTTCACCCATTGCCTCGATGTTCTGGCCATTTTGCATACCGAATCCTCCGGGCTGTACCTTTCCTCTGTCTGACTATATTCAAAACACGGCACTTGTCTAGACCAAATTGCATACTAATATCATGACAGAAGGTTTCTACGGTTTTTAGCATTTGATTTAGGTGGTCTCGAGTATAAGCCGAGTGGTGTATTATTTGTATGTATTATATTATTTTATATTTATTAATTTATTAATTTATGTAATAATTTATAGAATAAAGTAGAATTGGTGAGTTGGAACATAACCTAATTATGTAAATAGCTCGTTTGTTTTATCTGATAGGTACACTAGAATCTAAGGATGTTGTATAGAACAAAAATATTATTAGTTTGTCTCTATATTATGTTACAACTGCACAACACCTGTTTATATAATTAAAATATAACAAAAATTTTAAATGACTCGTGATTTAATACTAAACCATTGAATGAAACTTGATTGCCAATTTTAGCTGAATCATTCACACCAGAAACAGCTAGTTTCTTACACAATCACTGTTACAAATTATAACTTCTACTCTACGTTTACTCTCGTGACATTGAGAGTGATTTAAATTGTAATTATTTAAATATCTGTTGTTCCCGCCTTTGTCTCTTTCGTAATGCTTATTTAATTTTAGACATCATTACTGCAGTCTTGAATTTTCTTGTTTTTTGTTTATAACATGGACCATGATCATTATAATAATATATGGTTTGTGGCATAATATTATTATGCCACCTGCACATAATATTATTGTGCACCACATAATATTATTATGCCAAACCGTGACCCTGAGTTTAAATACTGTTCAATATAGTCTCAATTTTGCCGCCTTGTTTTGCTTTCAATAATTAATGCATCGCTCCAACAATTTTCCTTCCTGTCGCAATTCATCTCCCAAATGCTTACTTTCTTCCCCTTCATTTGTTTGACTGACCCCTAGATACACATACTCTTGCACCTTGGTGAAAAACACTCTTAACCCTTTCATTACTGCGGGGTCGCGGGGACATATATGTCCCAGCGGATTTAAAAAAATCGGCTTGCATCTATTTGTCCCCAAAGCACATGTTATTTGAACGCATCCGTATTTTTAGACATTCCTTATTAATTCCTGAGTAGTATGCCACAATGCCACCTACATATCACGTCTTTAACCTAAAAATTAATGTTAACTAAACACTTGCATCAACAATTAGTAAATAATCCAATTTTAGTAAAGAAAAAGTGGCTGTTCTGTTTTTTTAACAGATTATTTATAATTTAGGTGCTGATTAACACAGGTTAGTGATATATGTATATTGTTTATTTTTGATATTGTTTTTGCCGATTTTACCATAATTTTTAAACGGGACTCTAGTGTTCCAGTAGTCTTTTATACCGGGTCGTATTTATCCCATTCGTATTGTTTGGTTGCAGACTTACTATGGCACGTAGACGGTTTCTAACGCAAACAGAGCTTCAAGAAGAGATTGAAAACCTCTCAAATATTTCAGAAAATGAATCCGAGGAAGAATCTTATACTGTCTCAGAGTCTGACAATGTACCTAGTGACGATTCTGCCTCAGACACTCCTGACCATGTGGATGTAAACATCAATGCTTCCGACTAGGGATGGCGGTTTTTGACAAAACACCGGTTTTCGGTTATACCGGTTTTTTTGCTTACGGTTTAACCTGGCGGTTATAACCGGCCAAAAATAACCGGTTTTTCCAAAAACCGGTTTTCGGTTTTTTTTAATCCAATAGGTTACAATGTTACATTTACAATGCACTTTAGTTTGCGATACTCCACTCGACTCGATACTCGATATAAATGTGATCAAAATTAGTACTGTCGAAAGAATATCAATATCAATATAAATAAAACACAATTTTTAATAAAACCATTTTATTCTATTAACTAATATATTTATTTATTATTATTATATATTTATTGATTATTATTAAATATAATATAGCGTAAGATTAATATATACATATTGCAATAATATACAATTTAACCCAACCATTTCAACTTATAAAAAATTTCCCAGACTGTTTTAAATGGGATTTAAAAAAAAATAATATCTACATAAATATTTTACTTAAAAATAAATTGAATAAAGCAATTTACCTTTTATTTTTACTACCATCAAAAAAAATATCATCTATATCTTTTAACACGTTTGTATATTTGTAAATAATAGGTACATTTTAACTCATTTAATACGTCCTGTATGGGTGTATCGTTTTGAAAACGTAGGGAAATCCTTGGAGATTCGTATTCGTAATCGGTAATTCAATAATCATAGTCAGAACATTATTTTTGTAATCAGAAAAAGTCATTCACCCACTTTAAATGTCAAGAGTCAAGTGTGAAAAATAGATGATGCTTGCGTCTAGTTCGACCAGATCACTTATTATGTAAATATTATGATTACAAATACCTTTTCAACGAAATATTATAATAAAACTTGATTGTTTCTGGCTGATGTGAGTTTGCACTTTCAGTTTGCTTCTGTATTTATAAAATAAAATTTGAATTATGGTTTTTATTGGAATAATTACTTGATAATAATAATTATGATTGGAATCCAAAATAATACCTAACCTAATCGTAATCACCGTAAAAACCTAATAACCGGTTTTTACTTTAAAAAGGAAAAACCGGTTATAACCGGGACAAAAAACAACCGGTAAAACCGATTATTGCGAAGTAAAAAAACCGGTTTTAGGTTTAAACGGGTATGTTTTTCCCATCCCTACTTCCGACGAAGAAAATTCGGATGACGCGGAAATATCTGAAGATGAGTTGGAAAGAAATAAATTCACTGCACAATGGAATATACCGAACACAAACTTTTGCCCAAAAAAAGAAATTCCTACCCAGAGAAATGGGATAACATTACTAAATATTGATAGAGGTTCTCGTCCTGTTGATATTTTTTTAAAATTATTTTCGCGCAGTTTATTTATGCACATTGCTTGCTGTACAAATCAAAGAATATAGCCCAATAAATGACCGTTTTGTAGTGTAATTTTGAGGGGCAATTCCGAATTGCATGAAAATTTGGATTTAGTTTCTAGTTAACCTCCAGTTCAAAGTTGAATTTGTGCCGTTGGTTGCTTTTACTTGGGGGGTGACAATCACCCCTTCTCGGGGGTGAAAAAACATACGTTCAAGATAAGACCGGAAATGGATAAACTGACTGATTATAAGCAACTTTCGTTCTATAAAGTTTTTTACGTTAGTCAATACTTTTCGAGTTATTCGCGATTGAAAATGTTGATTTTTCGACAAAAAAACTACGTTTTCAGACCGTTTTTCGCAAATAAATCAAAAAGTAAATATTTTATCAAAAAAAATATTCTTAGCAAAAGTGTAGCTTATAACAAAACGAAAAAATGGTCTATCAGTAAAATCTATAAAAGGAGTAAAAGCAAAGTTGTAGCTCATGAAAAATATGTTGTTATTCGTCTAATTCCAAATCTAATAATTCAACATTAAATCAACGAAAAATTAAGCACTTTTCGGGAAAAGCTTATTAATATTTTTAAAGTATATAAAAAAAGGTTTATATTGGTTTCTTCACAAAAGTTTCTAGCAACAAAAATAAACGAGTTACACTGAAAAAAAAGTTGGCTCCTTTTTTTGGTAAAAAATCGTAAAAACCTCCCTCTATTTAGCACCCTAAATAAAATTAATCGTTACCGCTTTACCATTTATTTTAACTGTATGTGTATTGTTTATAAGATCTGTAAGTTTGATTGGTTTGAAGTGCTTATTTTTGAAAAAAATTGATTTTATAGTAAAAAAATGATCTAAAAATTTTTGAAAAATTTCCTCTTTTCAAAATAACTTAAAAAGTATTAGTGACAAGAAAATTCTTAAAGAGTAAAAAAATGTAGGTTTTGCTATCATAAATATGCTAGTTTCATTTTGTTTTTCCATAAGACAAAAATTTGTTAAGATAAGGCTGTTCAAAATTTGCATAAACTCGTGATTATTGACCCGTTCAAGCTTTTTCAACTATAACCCTTTCAAAAATAAGCACTTTAAACCGGTGAGAATAACAGATCATATAAAAATAGATAAGTAAGTAAATTGTTTGTAAAGCCGTAGCGATTAATTTCATTTGGGGAGCTAAACACGGGGAGATTTTCATGATTTTTTTACCAAAAAAAAAGGGGGGCCAACTTTATTTTGAGCGTAACTCGCTTATTCTTAATGCGAGAAACTTTTATGAACCATTAAAATACAGCCTTTTATAAACACTTTAAAGTTTGAATGGGTTTTTCCCGGAAAGTGCTTAATTTTTCGGTAATTTCACCTTGAAATATTCGATTTGGAATTAGACGAATAAGAACGTATTTTTCATAAGCTACAACTTTGTTTTTACTCGATTCATAGACTTTACTGATACACCATTTTTTTCGGTTTTTTATAGGCTACACTTTTGCTAAGGATATTTTTTTCGATCAAATATTTATTTTTTGAGTTATTTGCGAAAAACCGTCTCAAAGCGTAGTTTTTTTGTCGAAAAATAAACATTTTCAATCGCAAATAACTCGAAAAGTATTAACTTACGTAAAAAACCCTATAGAACAAAAGTTGCTTAAAATCAGTAAATTTATCCATTTCCGGTGCTATCTTGAACGTATATTTTTTCACCCCCGAGAAGGGGTGACTGTCACCCCCCAAGTAAAAGCAACCAACGGCACAATTTCATCTTTGAAGTAGAGGGTATGTAGAACCTAAATCCAAATTTTCATGCAATTCGGAGTTGCCCCTGAAAATTACACGGTATCGCCGTATTTTCCGTTCATTTACTGGGCTAATAGCAGCACTTCCAAAAAAGAGAAATATAAAATTAAACACGAAAAAAACAGATATGTACGAAATGATGACAGTGATTGGTTGTACTATGGTTATGTGTTACAATAAAGTACCGTGTATCTCACACTACTGGTCACAAAACGAATCACTTTCGAATTCCCTCATAAAAAAAGGTATTTTAAGAGATCGCTGTTTATTCCTGCTATCTAAGTCCTACTATAATAATCCTGAAAGAAATGGTAATACGTCAAAAACATACTAGATCGATGAAGTGGTTTCTTGTTTGAAACACACTTTTGTAAAGGCGAGGACTGAGAGGTCCTATTTCCCATCAGTCCATCGACGAGTCAATGACTAAGTACAAAGGAAGATATGCCCTAAAGCAGTATCTTCCTATGAAGCCAGTAAAAAGAGGTATAAGAGGCCAAAAATGTGGCAACGAAGTGATTCTTTCACAGGATATATATACGATTTCAATATTTACTCGGGAAAAGAATCAACACCAACTACTGGAACTCTAGGAGAACGAGTTGTTAAACCTCTAGCCAACACCATAAGGTCAGCAGATGTGTGTCTATGCTTTGACAGATTTTTCACTTCGTTCAACCTACTGAACACCCTAAATTTTCCATGTTTGGGAACCTATATGGCTAATCGGGTAAACGTAGCCAAATTTGATAATAACAAAATGTTAAGGGGTGATATGGAGTTTTTAGTTTCATCCGAAGGAATTTTGGCGACTAAATGGAAAGACACGACGGAAGTGTTGCTGATGTCCAATTGTCACAATACAACTGTTGGATTTATCAACAGAAAGTTAAAAACTGGAGAAAAAGCTAAGTTCACTTGTCCATAAGCATTTATCTTTTACAATAATTTTATGGGAGGAGTAGATCTCGCCGATCAAAAGGTTAGCACATAATATGTATGGACCGAAAATCTGCGAAATTCTGGAGAAAAGTTTTTTATAAATTAGTTATGTACCCTATTGTAAATTCTTGGGTTATTTACAAGGATTTGCATAAAAGAAATGAACAACAAGATAGTACAAAATTTTCACTTTTGAATTTTCTGGTGCCACTAGCAGAACAGCTAATTGAATTAGGAAGATCGAACTCAAATAATGTAAAAAGACGAATAAGTGGCCGTTCTGGAAGAATATCTAAATGACAGAAACATATGATCAATGTTAGAGACCATTTGTAACAACAAATACCTACTAGAAGAAGGTGCTTTAATTGTTTTTTACCACATCATTCATAAGAAGTAATGTTTTTTACCACATCATTTATAAGAAGTAATGTTTTTTTGTGTAATGTAATTTTTTTATTTTGAATATAAGTTTGTTTCTTTACTGATAGGACTTATTTATCCCACCATTCAACACTAATGGGACATATATGTCCCATGTCCCTTTTAAGGATACAAGGATACGCAACAATGTAAAAAAAATCAATCGCTTTGTTTGGTCTCCAGGTGTCAACGAATATCATTAAAATCATTTTAAACAGTTTTATTTAGCTACAATGAAATCATTAATGAAAGGGCCTGTATTTTGAATATGAAGAATTTGAAATTGGTCATTAAAATAATTATTATTATTATCTAGAAGCTGTAGAATATGTTTTCTATTATTGAAAACCCTTTTATGTTCTTCTATACTATCTATACCTACGTTTGTTAAATATTCTACTAACAGTTTGACCTATGTAAGTTTTTGTGCAGTCACCATTTATGTAAATTTGTATACCCCACTGTGTAAGAGGTCGAGTAAAGTAATGGTCGAATCCATCAGTTGTTACAATTAGATAAATGCTACTAATTACGTCACGAGGATATGCACATCATATACCACGTATTCATTTCAGCTTCTTTTTGTTTCAGATTGTTTTGAGTTGCACGATAAAGAAGGATTTCGAGTACAATAAGGTGATGCCAACTTTTCACCACTGGAAGACCGGCGACAAAAAATACGGTTTGACGTTTCAAGCTGCTGCTGACGCACGCGCCTTTGACAAGGGAGTGAAGACTGCTATTCAGGATCTGCTGGACGGTAAGAGGATTTCTTTAATTTTCCTCTTCAATAGATTATGTATTAAATTGTATATAGCCATCGAAAAATAAAATTACAGTAGTCTGTGCAACAGTGCCGGTTTAACCTAACTTCGGGCCCTGGGCACTGGAGATTTAGGGGCCCCCTTCATTGCTATTCGTTGTCAGTTGTTTAACAAAAGAACACATGCGCATTAACTATAAATGTTTATTGTAAAATTCATACGATAAATTTTTTAAAACATTTAAAACAAACAGGAAAAATAGCAAACGTAAAAAATATTCCAAATAATACATTTAAAAATACAAAAAAAAAGAAAGTTCTACAAAACAACACATGACAAACAAAAAACATATTCTAAAAAATACATATGTACATAAGACAAAAATTAGCTCACTTTGTTTCTTGACTTGGCATTAGAAAACTGCCATATTAATACCTACTATCAAAATTCAGTTGCTCCAGTCCTTCATTTTCTATTATAATACAATAGTGATAATGCTTCAGGTTTTCTTGACTCAAATGTGACCTTTAATATGTATCTTTATTCTTTTTAAAGCCGAAAAAGACCGCTTGCCTGACGCATTAGAAATTGGTATCATCAAATAAACTTTCAGTAAAGTTCAAAATTGGGAAAAGTTGCCTTTACATCCTGGATGACATCAAATTTTCCAAATGTTTATTAAAATTTTAACTTAACGTTACAAAATAAGTAGTTTCATTATGCAAGTTCTCTTTGGTTTCATCAACATTTTTTATATTTCTCGCATAAAATATTAACTCACGTCTTGACTTCTTCTTTATTTAGCGTAAAAAACATCTAAAGCGGATGCAACATCTTTGTAGCGTTATATTTTGTTTAAAAGATCTTGAGTAATATTGTCGCATATAACATTAAATAGGTAGGTACCTACTTCAATTCTGAATCTCTCTTGCCCCTTTAAAATTGTTTCACTTTCAACTTCTGTATCGAAAACTGTTTTTCTTTTAAAAATTAATAACTATTTTCAATTTCGTTGCAACACGAAACTACAGCCGCATCATTATTCTAGTTCGATCAGAGATTTGAAGGTCAATTCTATAGAATATATTTGAGATATCCTCGCCTTCTCAAAAAAAAAATATTTTTGGCTTCTAGTTCAATTTCGCTTATTTTATTTCTCACGTCTCCAACAAAGCTCAAATGTCATTAATTCTACTCCAATTGACACATTCGAGTCCACAGTTTCTAACGTTTGCTTCTTGCATTCACGCGTTTTAAAATTTTTGCCCAAATCAGTGTCAATAGAGCTGTCTCAAAGGTATCCATTATATTCTGCAGTGCTTTAGCTTCACTTGTAACTGCTGATTTTTTTGTCTCTATTATTGCTTAATTAGAAAAAATATGTTTGATGGATCCGTAGTTTTTAAGTAAAGCATTTACAGCGTCAAAAGTTTCTACAAGTTTTGTTTTCATCACTTCCAGGAATTCATTACAAATTTGGTCAGGCAGATAGCTAACTGAACCTTTTGCTTTATTCGCATTCCGCTGTAAATGCTCATCTAAGAAGTTGGCATCAAAAGCCAAGTATACAAGACAACTTAATTAATTACCTTTATGACGACCGTTAATTCCTCATGAGATCAACGGAAAGCTAGTCCTTAAGAAGCAAGTAATTTAATGGTGACAACAACTCTCCTTAGGACCTTTACCCAATAGTCCTTCACGTTCTACTTGCTCGTTCAAGCCAGCGTCTATAACTCCAATCTAACTGATGATCCATATACATATCTCCATCTAACTGATGATCTTTTTACTAATGTATCCGTAGAGTTCAGATAAAATTTACTTTCTTCCTGAGATTTGAGCAATCTATTCAAATATTTTCAGTGGGTAAAATACATCCAAAATCAGTTAAACTATTTTTTTAATTGAGAATAATTTGCACGGATAACAATAAACAGCTTTAACACTACAGGATTTTACTCTACAGGATGTGTTTTCATTAATCGTCTATAACAAAACAAGCTTGTCTTCAGCTTCATACATTTCATACAATTTTTTAAGGAATCACTCTGGTTTAAAAGTATCACGTTCTTAAAAGGTTATCAGGTATTTCGTAGTCTTTTTCTCTATTTCAAATAATATGTACCTCGATTATTATCGGACTTTATTTTGTAATTAATAAAAGGAAAGGCCACTTCGGGCCCCTGGGCGCCCGCCCCAAGCTGGATAAACCGGTACTGCTGTGCAAATAAAATGACGCGACGATATATACATATAACCTAACTTCTAATAAAAATTTGAATATACTCTTGTTCACTAAACCCAGCTCCAACATTTTGGTAAATTTGGTGTGAGTGGAATGAAGCGACTATACAGTGTTTATAATTAACATTTATGTTTTGCAAAATAACCATCGTGATTAATAACCGATCTTCCACGCGTTCTCGTCCACACCGTCCCTCCATCTCAGCCTTGATCTAACTCTACTCCTATTTCCTACTGGTACCGCTAATATGGTTCGTCTGGGTGGGTAATTTTTGGTAACATTTGGTCTTGGACACATATGTCCAGCCCATCTAAACCTACCTATGTATTTTTATGAAAGATATTACATCTCTACTATTTACTATTTCTTTGTACTTCCCGTATAATTCGAAGCTATATCTCCTTCTCTAAATACCATTCTCACAGGTTGTACCCATTATTCTTCATAGTATCTTCCTTTTTGAAGACGAGAAAATGATTTACTTACATACTTCTGTTTTGGAAATGTTCCATGTTGCTGACCTATATGCCAGCACTTGTAGGATGTTTATATATATTGTTAGTTGGGTTTTTTGCTTAATTTTTTTTACAGCTGCTCGTAAGGGGAAAGGTGCAAAATGTCGCGTGTCAAAATTTTCAATGTATTTTAAATGTATTTATTTTTTTCGAATCCTGAGAAAACTATTAAGTATTTTTGAAAAATTTAAACGCAGAATGAAAGCTTACTATATTACCGAGGGCTGAAAGCCCCTGAAAACTTCTGTAATGTTTATTTTAATAAGTTAGAGGGGTGAAAATAAAAGAGAAAATTTAGTGTGATTTTTAATTGCAAGTATTTCATTCAAAAGAAACTTTTTATTTATTTAAAGGACTTTCGGCCCTCAGTAATAACGTAATCTTTCATTCTGCGTTTAAATTTTTCTAAATACTTATTAGTTTTCTGAGGATTCGAAAAAAATGAATGCATTTAAAACACATTGCACATTTTGGCAGGCGAGATTTTACGCCGTTCCCCTTAATCCAAAATAACATTTGCTCGCTAACAGTATTCTTCGTTTTAACAATCTGTCTACAAAGATCAAAAATTCAAATATCAAGTAGATATTGACATGACTATCACTGCTAATATTTCCTGGTTTTACAAATACATTTCTTTATGTAGTAATTCTAACCACAGGTTAATTTGAATTTATTTTAGATTATAAGTGAATAAAAACAGGAAAAGATGGTTATGCTTCTTGATAAAAATGGTATTACAGAATCTTATAACTGTTAAAACGTTAAATCTTCGACATTATAAATATAGGGTCAATGATATTGTTTTAATATTTACAACGTTTTAAACGAATTTAAACGTGTACACATATTAAGGGGGCTGGTGTTCGTTGTAAAAATTTGCACAAATTTATTATTTTTATAAGGCAGTTGAACATGAAATTTCTAATTTATTTATATATTCTGAACATTTTATGAGACAGTATTTTGGGCTCAAAACAGGATTAAGTATTATAGAAATTAAACTATGATTCTTCTATAATTGTTCTGCGAAGCCATACCTATACCTATATCCTTGTGTTTCGTGTTTTTTTGCTTCCTTTTTTGAATATATTTTTCTCAAAAAAACTTTAGAAAGTGACATTTTGGTAGAAAATTTAGTTTTGACCAACTTTTCTGTAGATGTATATCTACGAAAAGTGTATAGAATTCATCCTAATGCACCCTAGTGCACAGGGACCTAGTTAGGGAACAACCTAATTTATAAAAGTATAGAGATTATATATACATATATATTTTAATATATTTTTTGTATATAAAAAAGTATGTCATTGTAATAATTATGTTTTTATGAGAATCATTAGAAAATACAGTTGCCCTCAAGATATTGCAGAAAAGCTTAATCTTATTCATATTACAAAGTTATTTGTATTTGAATGGTGTTAAGTTTCAAGAGGTAAATATACTGAATAACTTGCATAATAATTAAATGTACAATATATTGTTATTTTATTACTTTCTACCTGTGCCGAAGACGTCACTCAAATACAAATGACATTGTAATGAGCTTAAGACTAAGGTTTCTGCAATAACTTGATGGCAACTATACATGATAATTTATAGAGCCATGTCTACAACTTGCATTTGAAGAAATCTACCGCTGTTTTTAAAACGGAGATAATGTGAACATCTTGTTCACCATTCAAACAATTTTTTCGTTGACTGACCGGTTTATTCTTTTCCGACGAAATGTATCAAGGGCTCCCGTTGTTTCATGTCTTTGGCAAAATGGACTCCAAATCCGAAAGTGTTTTGTCTTCAAACATTTTTAACCTTTAACTACCCGCGCATCAAGTTATAACATAACTACATGCGTGGCGTACTTTATTCGCTACAAGAATATACACTTAAAAAACAGCGGTTTTTTTTAAATACACTTATATAGTTGTTTGTTATAAACCTTATTCGGCATCAGTGAATACTTGGAGTTCCTTCTCAGTAAGCCAATTGGGATTTATAACTGGAATCATGGAATAACTGGATTCCATGATAAATAAAATTACTAATAAAAATTTTTTTGAAATGTGATTTTTTACAGGAGAAAAAGTATTGTTTATAAAGAAAAATATATTTTGTGTCATAATGACTAAAAAACAATTGAAAGATGTACTTATATTACGAATTATATTAATATAATCGTGGCGTATATATATATATATATATATATATATATATATATATATATATATATATATATATATATATATATATATATATATATATATATATATATATATATATATATATAAGGAGACAAGGAGAGGTTAGCGCGAGTTAATAGATATCGGCATGGCTCGCAATAAGTATGAAAAACAAAATATGCACAAGATGGAATGCAACCATAGACACGTGTTTCTGACTTATTAGTCGTCATCAGTATGATATAGCTAAACAGGAGCAATGCAACCAATTTGTGGCTGTAATGTTAGAAATGATATATATATATATATATCCGAAATGGTGGATGTGTGAATTGTTCGTAAGGGGATTTTTCCATATTCTCTATTTCATCTATTTTATATATATATATATATATATATATATATATATATATATATATATATATATATATATATATATATATATATTGTCCACCACCGGAAACAACAAATAATAAACTGTAAATTACGATCTTTCCAGAACGCCGATTATAACGAAACTAAAACCAAATTGTAAAGCACATTTTAGTGATAGGTTAGAGAGATAAACAAGGTAAAAAATTAAATTTTTAAATACATTTGCGGTAGAATTCTTATATCTGGCGTACAAAATACGCCAACGCGTGTAGTTAAAGGTTAATAAAAAACAAAAATTGTTCAGTGGCATGTCCACGTTGCCGTTGGAGATAAAGAAGACGTGTATTGTGGCGTGATCCATATATGTATTTTGAATAATTCGGGAAATAGTTCTTTCAAAAATGTTGGATATCTTACTAATTCCTTTAATTTCAACGTTGATCTGCAAATCTTTTAGTTTAACCTTGCCGACTGGGAAGAACTTCATCTTCAAGCTGTCCATACCACAAATTTAATCATTTTGCTTCCAGTGTTCTTGATGTGTTCATATATGGTACCGTCCTGTCTGCTTGGCTACATAATACTGCTAGTGTTCAAGCTATAATGTAACAAATAATGCAACTGTGAATCAATGAAATCTGAACATATTTCAAATTAACAGATTCTGATTAAATGCCAAACATCTTACTAGGAAAAGATGTATCTATGTTTTACAAATGTGGTCTAGGGATAATAATGCTCTCTCCAAGATGAACCACAAAATTAATTAAAAATAATTATACTTGGACGCGTTTCGGCCCAATCGTCATGGACGAGCCATCATCAGCAACTACAGGAACCAACAAACAGGAAGAAAGAATAAGTAAGATTCGGTCCAGTTAAAACCCAACATATACCTGCATTAAAAATTAATTAAAATTGTACTATTTTTGTTATCACATTTTTGTGATTCTGGAATTGTAATAATCACATTGCCAAACATGAATAATCATTATTCACAAGGTGGCTTCTCCATAAGAGTCCTACTTCCTTAAACGATTTTTCCATTTATTACAATAATTTCAGAATAACATGAGTGTGAAGTAGTACAATTTTAATTAATTTATTATGTGTATGTACCGAACCTTCCTGATTCTTTCTCCTTCCTGTTGTTCCTGTAGTTGCGCTGATAATGGCTCGTATTGGCCGAAACGTGGTCTAAATATTTTAATCTTATGATTGTTTTTAATAAATTTTGTGGTTAATCTTGGAGAGAGTACATTATTACCAAAAATCTTAGTCTTAATACGCACATAATGTTTTTAATCAATTACCGTAGTATAGTAATTGATAGTTTTGAACAAAATATTATAGGACAAAAACTCCCAAAGGAACCGAAATATAAAAATTCATTAAAACTAGCTATGTATAGGTTCAATTAATATTTCTCATTTTGCTGTATTTGTATTTTTTTCAATGCTTCCTTTACTACTACGGGATTCCTACATGGTGAGTACAATATTTTACGTAAACGTTAACAAAAATCAGGACTATTCAAAAATTATATAACATTACAATAAGTAACGACATGTAAGCTAGGAATACAGTGTATTATTACTATAAGTATAATTAGCACCAGATATACATCTCCCGTAGATAATTACAACAAACGACGCCTTTAGTTCGAAGAAATTGAAGAAATCACTAATATGAGATTTTTTTCTTTAATATACAAAAAAAATAGAAGACAGGAGGATTTTTTTTTTTTCATATTTTTTACCGCAAAATATTTTTAACTCCACTAATATACAAGTATTCTGACAGTCTAGTTGAAGCTTTCGAATTATGGCTATGAAACACAAAGTTACACGGGCTTATCTATGAAAACCTGGAGTTTAAAATTTTGGTTTCCATTGTTACATTATATTTTGACCATTTATAATAACGATGAACTTTATTAAAAATCGGTACAGATCTCAGCTAACAGATGAATATCTCAACTCCCCAATGAGAATCAGTTGCACCAAACTCACTCCAAACTTCAGACAGGTTGTACATAATGGAATAACATAATAAGGAATGACAAATTTTCTGATTCGTTTTTTTTGTGGATTCCTGTTCAAAAATGTCCCCTTAAACAAATCAGAAGGGGCACGGGATGCCGGGCAAAACAATATTTTTATACAAATTCAAAATTACCTTTTAGCCCCGAAAATTATATTTAAAAAAGTGGTCTGTAGTCATTTTTTTCAAAAGTTAATGGTTTTCGAGTTATAAGTGATTTAAAATTTGAAAAATGTGAAAATACCTACGCATTTTCGAGGTTTGAAAACTCATATGTAAATTATTAGTTTTCAGATTGCCAAGTGCCTAAATTGAAGTTTATAAATTCAATTTCAAGATTCTAACGAGTAATCGGGACTCACTTCAATATAGACCGTTGTTTATTAATTGTTAATTATGCGAGTTCACTCGACTTTTAAGTCGCCGCACATCGCAATTTATGGTGCGTCTCTGTCGCACTTATTATACATATTATACATACATACTTATGCAAAAAATGACCAATAAATACTTCACATTAATAAAATTTTATAATTAATTATTAACATATTTTTTTCTTAATGGTTTATTTATTTATTCAATTAATTATTGCCAATGTGCTAATTAAATACGCCAATAAAAACAAACGGTCAAAATTAAAATAACCCCCGATAACTCATCAGAATCTTGAAATTGAATGTTTAAACTTCAATTTAGGCACTTGACAACCGCAAAAATAATAATGTACACATGAATTTTCAAGCTTCAAAAATGCTTATTTTCGCATTTTTCAGTTTATAAATCGCTTAAAACTTGAAATCTATCAAGTTTTGAGAAAAATGACAGATAATCTTTTTTGTTTAAGATGACCCAAAAATGCTAAAAACATATTTTCGGGAGCAAAAAAGGTGATATTTTGGATTTATTAGAAAACTGTTAAAAACAATTTCTGCCTAAAAATTTCGCACTGCACCCATCTGATTTATTTACCGAATTGAAACAACCAGACAGGTAGTGTTAACTCCGGACCCCGGAAGTGTCATAGGTTTTCGAAAGGACCCTCAGGAAATATAATTGGTGACCCCTGATATAAACACAACATAAGTAAAGAAACTTGTGAGGCGGTAACGATTAATTTAAGTTGCTAATTTATTATGGGATGATTTTCCCGATTTTATTTGCCAAAACAAAAGGGACTAACTTTAATTTGAGCTTAACCTGCTTCAATTTGATGATAGAAACTTTTTTTTATAAAAACCAAAATAAAACTTTTTTAAACGCTTTAAAAAAGTTGTAGTGTAGAGTTTTCCCCAAAAGTGCTTTACTTTTTGGATATTTCACGTTAAAATGTTCTATTTGGAATTTGGCGAATATGAACCTATTTTTCATTACCTATAACCCTGCTTCTATTACTAGGTAAACAAACCTCGCGCATACACCCTTTTTTCTTACGTTTACAGGCTATGTTTTTGCTAAGAATGTTTTTTTCGATAAAATATTTACTTTTTGAATTATTTGCGAAAAATCGTTTAAAAACGTTTTTTTTTTGTTGAAAATTGAACATATTCACTCGCAAATAACTCTAAGTATTGATTTAGTGAAAAAACGTTATATAACAAAAGTTGCTTAGAATTAGTCAGTTTATCCATTTCCGGACTTATTTTGAACGTACATTTTTTCACCCCTGAGAAGGAGCGGCACAATATAAATTTTTTTCTTTGACATGTTAGCTACGCGTATGCCAAATTTCATCTAAATCCAAGCGGTTCCTTAAAATGTACAGCAAAAACCGTGAAAGAACGTACTATTTGCAACATTTATCTTTTTTGCAATAATAAAAAAAACAATTGGGCCACTAACCTGAAAAAATAATATAATTCAAGTGCATTTGCATTAATTTACTATTTGCCACTTTCGTGATTAGGAATTTCCCTTAAATAATCTTGGCTAAATAGGAACTTTCATTTAACACTTTGACCATAACCATAAACCTTGAGTGACGGTTATGTTCATTTTATAATATAATCCCAACATTTTTTTTTTGGAAATTTATAGTTTGGTATAAATAAAAGAGACAATCCACATCCTGCTAGTTTTTACAGTACCAAAAAAAGATAGTACCTATTCAAAATTTGTTCTATTATTACTCTTTTCTCTTCGTTAGGACGGCAGGATCTCACAATGTACTTTTTATTTTTAATGTCTTCCTATTTTATGCTGTTTTAAAAAATAACCTCATATGTGGTTTAAGAAATAAATTCCTGATTTTTGTTATATTGATATTAAATTTGTTGTAGCTTACAATATTTGTGTTAGATTTAGATACATGTAGAATTGAATAAACCATATTATAAAGATGATGAAGATATATGCTCATGTTTACATTATACAGGGTGAGGCAGATAAAGGGCTTATTAGAAATATCTCGAGAACTCAAGGTAAGAAAATTATGAAAATCGGAATACAGGGGTTTTGAGAGGTGAACTATTTAATGAAAATATTTTGGTCTCTGCTACTTCCGGTTATACCGGAAGTAAATTATAACTTCTTTTTTTTAAATAGGACACCCTGTATATTTTTACATTTTTGGATTCTACTTGATTTCTTCTTTCTTAAAATATAAGTTTTTGTAATATTATACAGTTTATACTGTAGAATTGTAGTAGTTTGACATAATAAACTCTGTTTATGTTCAAATGATTTTAAATATAGTCTACTATGTTAAGAATTATTGGTATAGTTAAATTTTTCCTTTTTGTATACAGGGTTGGTCGAAACTCAGAATGAGTATTTTCTGAGTTTTCTTAAATGGAACACCCTGTATTTTAGTATTGTAATGAAATGTTATTTTAGGATACTTTTTAATTTCTTAAGCAATCCCTATACCTAAATGCTTCAATTTGTGAGTTATTGGTGATTCAAGCCAAACATTAATTGCAACACAAAATACTTGAAATTTTATTAGGTTGGCCGTAAAAATATTCAATCACAAATATTTTTCGAAAATAAATACATACTAATCGAGACTGATACTTAAAATTTCCAATAATGGTTGAGCTATCAAAATATCTACGTAGTTAAAATTGTTGGTGCGATTAACAATTAAGCACAAATTAAAGCAGTTGTGTATAGGGAATGCTTAAGAAATTAAAAAGTAGGTACCATAAAATACCATTTCATTACAATACTAAAATAGAGTGTGTTCCATTTAAGAAAACTCAGAAAATACACATTCCGAGTTTCGACCCACCCTGTATACTAAAATTCAAAATTTAGCTATACTAATAATTGGTAACAATAGTACACCATATTAAAAATCATTTGAACATATAAAGGGATTTTGATGTAAAACTACTACAATTCTACAGGGTGTGAATTTTGCTACGAAATTAATAAAAAAACGTAATTATCTTTTAATCTACCCTATATAATATTACAAAACGTTATATTTTAAGAAATGAGAAATCGAGGAGAATTTAAAAACGTAAAAATATATAGGGTGTCCCATTTAAAAAAACGAAGTTACAATCAACTTCCGGTATAACCGGAAGTAGCAAAGAGACCAAAATATTTTCATTAAATAGTTCACACCTCAAAACCCCTATATTCCAATTTTCATAATTTTCTTTAATTTAGTTCTCGAGATATTTCTAATAGGCCCTTTATCTGCCTCACCCTATATAGTATCAACCGGTTATCTGAACAAACTGGCCTAAAAAAGTTACGTCGAGAGATATTGTCAATTTTTTGGCAATTTTCGAACCCATAAATATCAGTAGTAATTGCACGAGAGCTCTAAAATTATCGATTTGTTTCCCGAGGGACACTTTGACAGTTTTAATTTCACGACCCGAATGGGAGTGAAATTATGTCAAACTGTCACGATAATAATTCTAGAGATCGAGTGTAATTCGCTGAGATTATTTCATGAATAAAACTGTCTTTTTATATCATTTTAACTATTTTATTGATATCTTCACCTGAATATTTGCTAAATCTTTTTTTCTGTGACAAGTTGTAAAACATTAATTGTCATTAATGTCACTGAATGTTCAATAATTTAGGAGATTACTAAATAGCACGCACTTAGTCGTTTGACTGCGCATTGGGGAGTTATGGTCAAATTTTTAAAAGTGCAGAATCCGCGCGCGAGCTTTGGAAGGTTAAGTTTATAAGAATGGGGGTGCTTTTCAAAATATATGCTATTTTACCGAAAGCGTCCAATGCCAGTTGTATTCTTCTTTTAATTTCAGCATATTGATTTGGTTTTCCCGGTTTGATTACATGGTTCAGATATACATATAATGTTCAACCTTTTTTATGTCATGGTTTTGTATTGTTATATTTGTCTGGTTCTGTCTCATTATTTTTGCTTTACTGTAATTCTTTTAACGTTGTTAGTTGATGTGACCTTCCCTTTATTAGGGAAAATTAAAATGTTCGTGTTAGCTTAAGTCTTTAATGCTCTGTTTTCCAAAGATGTTACAATTATTTTAGGTGGTTTAACTCGTAGGATTTGTGAACGGTCCATCCGAATTTCTTCTGCAATATCATGGAGAAATTCATGAATTCTATCAACTCGAAATATGTAATTGTATCTTCAATCAATATTGTGCCTGGTATGATATCCAAAGTTTCCACCTTTGCGTAAAACACTCACTTCTGATGTTGCCATTCTGAGAGATCGACATTTGTTCTTGCCATACTGTTCATTGTAGTAGGCTCCATTGTTACAATCACTCCAGTGTAAAGAGTTTTTAATATAAAATGTTTAATATGAACATAGATCCTTTTACTAAAAAACCGATGACATCAAATATTATAAGATAGTAAGCGAAAACGCAGTGTACAAGAAAATTTCTCGTATCTACTATATATTATGTAGTTCAACTTCCCTACCGATGATCGGATGATCTATGATGTATATCGCAATTTAAAAATATATAGTTAATTTTAAAGTTTATTAGAGACATTACGAGCAATTTACACAATTTGGTGCAAAAACAATTGCCATACACCAGTGGCGTACATCTTTTATTTTGCTAATTTTAATAACCAAATAAAATTTGACAATTTTTTAACAAGGATAAGTTACATACATTTTTTGTCCAGACCAATGAAAATCAGTTACAAAAATCGGTGGAAATTGTAATTATTTATTTAATATCTACTTTTTTACTTTTCGCTAATAGCAAGCTTTTTAGGACCGTTTCTAAGAAGTAATGCGTTTTTAATCCCCTCTTGATATGTCCCTGTTCTGTATTTATAAAAAACAGCTATATTGCTGTATCCAACCATTCTGAGATTTTTATGTATGTACAATTATTTCCTAGATTTCCTAGATTTTAGTCAGTTGTACCAATTCCTATCTTATATCAAAAATGAATAACCATTTTCAATTTCGTTGCAACATGAAACTACAGCCGCATTATATTCTAGTTCAATCAGAGAGCGCAGCAAGGACCTCTACCGGTTTCTAAACTTCTTAATCTCTCATCAGGAGGCACATATGCTGCTCTCTCTGACCCAACCATGACAAACTCCGGCGTGCAGTTACGGATTGCAACGAACGAAATGGCAGGGATGCCCTAGCGGCAACTGCTAGCAAAAGACTAAGTTTTCAATCTAATAGCACATAAAATAACACCAGAAACATTGCTCTACATACCACCAGACTGAAAACAATGGGAACCTTCTCTGGTTACACCTCCGAGGCTTCTAAAATTTGCAAGCCATAACGGATGCTGAGACTAAAGAAAATGAGGGAATTTTACAATTTTACTCCTGAGAAGGAGTATACCATCAATCGCAAAAATTGGAAAAAAATCCTGTGTAAAAGGTATAAAATTTTTATTAAAAATCCCTTTAAGGGCTACATCACAACGTTTTCGATTTTATTAAAAATCATCATTAGGGTGGGTCGAAAAACAATAATGTTTCATTCTTTATTCGCTATACCGCGGAAGACTTGCCTTTGGGTATATAAGTAAAATGCAAAGTAAAATAAAGTTATATATTGAACCCCCAGCTAGCGCATCACACTTAAAATTTAGTTTTTTTTTTCATCAATCAAGACATTTTTCAATTATTTTAACAATCTTTAGCCAATAATATTTGAACGTGCTATAGTGAAAACTGTTTAGTTAATAGTTTAAAAAATAGGAAATAAATTTGAAACAGACAATATCTTTTAATTTGCGGTAGCTCAAAATACTCAAAAATTGTTAAAATTCACATATTAGCACCTTAAAAGAAGGTGTGGTCTAGTATGTTGTGTTGGGTGTTATTAGCACAATCCCTTTTTTGTTCTTTTACTTTAGACTCCATTCCATTGGAATAGAATTATTATAGTGTGTTTAAAGTTATAAAGGATATAAATAAAACAACTTATAATTTTAATAACATGTTTAATTGAAACAAAAAAGAAACCAAATTATAGCCAAACAATGTCAACAAATTAAATAAAATTTTGACTTTAGAAAGAGTCTTTTACTCACTATTTCTGAGTGGGTACGTTGAAGCTGCGATTGCTGTCAAACTTTGGCATCGAAGCTCTGGATGCTACGGCAGATCTTATGAAACCATCTCATTACTTAGCACCGACGACTTTTTTAGATGCTTCAGTCACTAACTTGACGCAGCGTTTCACGGCTTGAGTATGACATGGAAATTTTCCAAAGTTCCAATCCTCGGGTGTTTCACCAGCGTGATTTTAGCCCAAACTTCATCATTAGAGACTCTCCGTAAAAGTGATTGTGGTGTAATTTCAGTGGTGTTCCAATCAAATAATTCAGTAGCGTCAGTCACATGAAAGGTGATTTTTAGAGGTCTAAAAACCCTAATTGTTTCTGTTTCTGTAGCTAACATCCTTGCTTTGATTATTCTTCGGAATCCTAATTCTCTTATGTGTTTCCTTTCATCCACTATCATGCTCAGTAGCAAATTTTCTGGGTGGGGAAAAATGCATTTCTTTCGATTACAGGATCAACTACTTTAATCAAATTCTCTGGTAGAAATCTGGTTGATTTGATAGTCTCAAAAACGTGTTCAGGTCCATCTGTTATGTATTTGCTGTACTTTATTTTGAACCATACAGGCATGTATGATTTAAAAATGAAGGATACTAACAATTTATGTTCAACTGAAGACGTTTCCACACTTACATACAGTCTCAAAACTCTGTTAGCTGTAGTCAACCATCGAGAGTGGGAAAGTGGACCCGGTTCTCGAACAGATAAGTCCACAGGGCAGTTGCCTGACTTTATCGCACAACTTATGTCTAGAAGATACTATTCATCTTTACTCAAAAGATTGCGATTAACTAGTCCTCCTAGTGGTTAGGAACAAGATGGTTTCATAAGATCTGCCGTAGCATCCAGAGCTTCGATACCAAGGTTTTACAGCAAGCGCAGCTTCAACGTACCCACTCAGAAATAATGAGTAAAAGACTCTTCCTAAAGTCAAAATTTCATTTAATCTGATGAAATTGTTTGGCTACAATTTGGTTTTTTTTTTGTTTCAGTTAAACATGTTATTAAAATTATAAGTTGTTTTATTTATATCCTTTATAACTTTAAACACACTATAATAATTATATTCCAATTAAATGGGGTGTAAAGTAAAAGAACAAAAAATGGATTGTGCTATTAACACCCAACACAACATACTAGACCACACCTTCTTTTAAGATGCTAATATGTGAATTTTAACAATTTTTTAGTATTTTGCGCTACCGCAAATTAAAAGATATTGTCTGTTTCAAATTTATTTCCTATTTTTTAAACTATTAACTAAACAGTTTTCACTATAGCACGTTTAAATATTATTGGCTAAAGATTGTAAAAATAATTGAAAAATGTCTTGGTTTCTGAAAAAAACTAAATTTTAAGTATGATGCGCTAGCTGGGGGTTTAATATATAACTTTATTTTACTTTGCATTTTACTTATATACCCCAAAGGCAAGTTTTCCGCGGTATAGCGATTAAAAAATGAAACATTATTGTTTTTCGACCCACCCTAATCATCATCATGTTGGATGCCAGCTGAGCCACCAAGGAATACTAGGGTAAAAACCCTTTAAATATTATATAGTTGCATTAAAGGTGCATACTTAATTAAAACTCCATATGATGGATATAGATGAAACAGAATAATGCCCTTAGGTAAGGTATGGACCTTCATAACACGTGGGATGTAAATTGAGTTGGTTACATTACAACAATTTGATGTAAGTACAGTGGCACAGAGAGCAATGTAGATGTCAATGTTAAATATATTCCTCAGGGACAGAATTTAAAATAAATTAGTCAGGTAAACATCTGGTATTACAGACGTAGTAAAAGAATTACAACGCTAAAATGTAACTGGGAAGGACATGTTACCAGATTGAAAGAAGGAAGACGGACCAAGAGAATTTTATAATGGAGACCTACACACGATGTTTATCGTAATCGAGAACGTCCTCCAACAAGGTGGTTGGACGACATCGGGTGCATCCAGCACAACTAGATTCAGGGAGCTCAAGATCGAATGCAATGAAATTATTTACGGGAGGTCTTTGTACAGCATTGGACTCAAAGCGGCTAATGATGATGATGAGATTTTATGGATGTGGTTAATAATAATTGCGGTCATATGTTATGTACTTGTCAGTATATTCAGATTGGATGAGTATAACTAATTAGAGACTTACAGACAATATTAACTCTTGCATCCGAACTATATTTAGCTTTTTACACGTAAATTAAAAAACATTTACCATCAAAATTTCTGTGCGCCTCTGCCGAAGACTCTTATGAAACGGAATAGGACAAAAGTTAATACAATTACATCAATTAACTAAAAATTAAGGACATTTCAACGAGATGGGTCTAAAAATAGAAAAATGAAAGAATGTGACGCACAGTTTACGCTATATGAGGCTTTTTGGAATCTTTCTAAAGCTCTTTGAGTGAGGAATTTTATTACCTTTTTTGTGAAAAAATATGAATGGGCGTAACGTCATTGTTGGTGGATCTATTGAAGGTACATAGATCCGTAGGTGGCGAATTTTTTACAAAATTGCTTAAAATGCTTTTAGAGGATTTATGAAGCGTGACGATAGCCGTGCTCTATTAAAGACTATTAGTTGAACCAAAAATAATCCAATATAGAATAGATATTTTTAACTCTCTTTCACATCATATAGTAAACAAGGAACATATACGTGTGAATGAGTTGGATTTTAAATCATTTACGATGAAGACTGTTCTTCATAAACAAGTAATTCGACTTTGTAAATCCTAGGTTTTCATCCAACGTGACCACAAGTAAAACCGGAAGTCGATATTTGACTCTTCGTGTAACTTTGCGTCGATTGATATACAGGGTGATTGATTAGTAGGGTAAAGCTCAATAGCTCCGCTATAGTAATAGATAGCAATAAAAGTTAATAACAAAAATTTTAGCCACCTTTGAGCCTTTCATTACAAAATTAGTTAGAATGTTACAGGGTGTTCGATAACACAGTGGCAGACCAAACTTATGTTTTTTTAAATGGAACACCCTATATTTTATTTTAAATTCGAAATCCTGTTAACTTCTCCATCACAAAAATATAAAGGTTTGTTATGTTATACAGGGTATTTGCAAAGTTATAACCAATTTTGTATGAAAATCGTAACAAGTTCAACTCCCTGTATAAATAAAAATAAGCACAACAGCAATGGTTTATTAATGCCATATTTTTTTATTTATTGTCAAAATTTTTAAGAATTATTGATATTGCTAATTTTCTATATATCAAATACAGGGTGAGTCAAAACGCAAGTACATTATTTTCTCAGTAATGTTAAATGTAACACCCTGTATTTTATATCATTATTGAAAAATAACATTAACGTACTTTAATTTTTATATAACATTCCCTATGCCCAGATTTATTAGTTTTCGAGATATTTTCATTTTTCAGAGCAAATTATTTTAGGTGTTTAAATTTATCTAAATTTTAAGTAAGCCATGACTGAATTGACAATTGAAGATTACCGATTATCAATCCGGTAATCAATGTAACACTGTAGCAAATAAAGAAATAAAAATAATTTATTAGTAATACATTTTACAAACAAAAACACAACCACTACATGCAACATTTTTGAAACAATTAAAAACTATCTTCTTATGTAAATGCAACAAATAAACAAAGAAAATTAGTAATAAATTTTACAAAAAACACACAAACACAAAATACAATATTTTTTGAAGACAATTAAACACTACTTTTGTATGTAAATGTAACAATGTAACAAATAAAGAACGAAACATAATTTATCAGTAATACATTTTGCAAAAAAACATGTTTGAAAAAATTGGAAGCTACTTTTAATAAAATATTTTTAATATTTAATTACATAAGGTGTTCAAAATTATCTCCTAACACATTTATGTACGCCTAAAAACGATCATTGAATGAGCTACTTACTCTACGGAGCATTTGTAAATTAACACATCGAAATACACTTTGTATTCTATTTTTCATCTCATCCCTTGTTGTTGGAGGTATTTTATAAACTTCATTATTAACGTAACCCCAAAAAAATCAGTCCAGTTTATTAAATTCTGGTGATTTGGGTGGCCACGCTAGTGGTCCATTGAAAAATGAAAATATCTCGAAAACTAATAAATTTAGACATAGGGAATGTTATCTAAAAATTAAAGTACGGTAATGGTACTTTTCAATAGTGATATAAAATACAGGTTGTTCCATTTAAAATTACTGAGAAAATAATGTACTTGCGTTTTGACTCACCCTGTATTTGATATAAAGAAAATTAGCAATATCAACCATTCTTGAAAATTTTGACAATACGTTAAAAAATATGGCATTAATAAACCATTGTTGTTTTGCTTATTTTTATTTATACAGGGAGTTGAACTTGTTACGATTTTCATATAAAATTGGTTATAACTTTGTAAATACCCTGTATAACATAACAAACCTTTATATTTTTGTGATGCAGAAGTTAACAGGATTTCGAATTTAAAATAAAATATAGAGTGTTCCATTTAAAAAAACATAAGTTTGGTCTGCCACTGTGTTATCGAACACCCTGTAACATTCTAACTAATTTTGTAATGTGAAGCTCAAAGGTGGCTAAAATTTTTGTTATTAACTTTATTGCTATCTATTACTACGGCGAAGCTATTGAGCTCTTCTACCCTACTAATCAATCACCCTGTATGGTTTCACTAATTTTGAGTCACTTCTTCATAACCTTTTAACTGGAAACGACGTCAAAACCGAAACTAATGATTCAAGTTCGACGTTTCAATACATGTCGATTGGTATGTACATGTACGATTTCTGCCACTATATTATGGCACTTCTGGTTAGAACTTTTTAACTGGAAATGATACGAAAGTACATATTTGTTTTCATCTTGCTAAGGCGCGTCGAATAATATATCGCTTGTATCATTTCGGAGTGTTTAAAACAGTACTTACGGTTGCAACTCTGAAACCGGAAGTCCGAAGTCAAATTTTTCACCTTTAATACTATCCTTGGGTAATAAACTTTAATTCGAGACCTCATTTGTCATTCTACCTGGTCTAATAACGGAGGAGTTGTGTTTATAGACGGCAAGACAGACATGGAAAATCAAGGTTTTCACATTTTTCCAAAATAGGTGAAAACAATAACATATTAATGGGACCATAATCATTGCAACTAGCATTGAATATCTAGTTCTCCCTCTACCTTCTACCTCTACCTACTCTTCTTCTTCTTCTTCTTCAGGTGCCATCTCCGCTACGGAGGTTGGCAATCATCATAGCTATTTTAATTTTTGAGGCAGTAGCTCTAAATAGTTGTTTCGAGCTGCATCCAAACCACTCTCTCAGGTTCTTCAACCATGAAATTCGTCTTCTTCCGATGCTTCTTCTGCCATCTATCTTTCCCTGCATTATGAGTCGTAGGATACCATACTTCTCGCCCCGCATCACATGTCCGAGATACTGTAGCTTCTTTTCTTTAATTGTAAGTTCAACTTCCTTTTCTTTACCTATTCTTCTCAGTACTTCATTGTTTGTAACTCTATCTACCCAGGAAACCCTCATAATTTTTCTATAGGTCCACATTTCAAAGGCGTTAAGTCGTCTCATTGTCTCTACATTTAACGTCCATGATTCCACTCCATAGTATAGAACACTGTAGACGTAACATTTTGTTAGGCGTACTTTAAGAGCTAATGTTAAATCTTTGCTACATAGGACCTTTTTCATTTTTATAAAATTAGAACGTGCTTTTTCGATTCTGACTTTTATTTCTGCAGTGTAGTCATTATTTTCTGTTATAAGTGTTCCTAGGTAAGTGTACTTTTTTACTCTTTCGATCTGCTGGCCCTCTACTATCAAGATTTCGTTAGTATTATGGTTGTTTTTACTAATTTTCATAAACTTCGTCTTTTTGATATTGAGAGAGAGTCCGTACTCCCTACTACACCTTACTATTTTACTCATGAGTCTTTGCAGGTCTTGTAAACTATCGGCTATTATTACTGTATCATCTGCATATCTGATGTTGTTAACTAAGACTCCATTTACTCTTATGCCGACTGTTTCATCTTCCAGAGTTTCTCGCATTACCTCTTCAGAATAAGCGTTAAATAATAGAGGTGATAGTATGCAGCCTTGCCTGACTCCTCTCTTTATTTCCATTTCTTCAGATGTTTCTTTTTCAATTCTTACTATTGCTCGCTGATTGTAATAGAGGTGTGTTATTAGTCTTAAATCTCTTTCATCTAGGTTTTTATTTTTTAGGATTTCCATGAGTCGATCATGTTTTACTTTATCAAACGCCTTATTGTAGTCTATAAAACAGACGTAAAGAGGATGGTTAACATCCAAACATCTCTGTGTCAGCACGTTGAAGGAGAATAATGCCTCTCTGGTACCCATACCATTGCGGAACCCATATTGAGTGTCACTAATATCCAGCTCCAGTTTAGAGTGTATTCTGGCGTGGATAATTTTCAATAGAATTTTCAAGGTATGTGACATTAAGCTTATGGTTCGGTAGTCACTGCATTCTTTTGCATTCACCTTCTTTGGCAAACACACAAAGGCTGATGTCAACATTTCTCTAGGGATGATTCCAGTAGTATAGATAGCGTTGAACAGTTCTACTATTATGTCCAGGTTTTTCTCGTTGACCAACTTTATCAGCTCGCTAGGCAATTCATCTGGACCAGCAGATTTATTGGTTTTCATAGAGTTTATTGCCTGACTAACCTCTGATTTGGTTATCTCTGGGCCTACATCTCCCGTTTGGCTATCTACGGATGTACTAGCTTCTCTCTGGTCATGAAATAGTTCCTCGATATACTCTTTCCATCGTCGTAGTTTTCGTTTTGTCTCCATTATAATATTTCCATTTTTGTCGAGCAATATATTTGAGGTTCTTCTATCTCCTATTCCGGCTAGTTCTTTGACTTTTTTATGTAGGTTGAAGTTGTCATATGTGTTTTGCAGTTCTTCTATTTCTTTACATTTTTCAGAGAAGTAGGTTTCTTTAGCCTCCCTAATTTTTCTTCTTATTTGGTTTTGAAGCTGTTTATAGCGGGTCTTATTAATGGTTTTGTTTTTTCTTCTTTCATTCATCAAGTCTAGAATTTCCTCCGTCATCCATTCTTCTTTCTTACATTTGGTTGTAGTAAGTACTTTCTTACTTGGTTCTAATATAGAGGTTTTGAAGAATTGCCACTGCTGTTCTACGTTGCAATTATTTCCTGGGTTTCTGTCTAGATTTGTGTTGATTTCGTGTTTCAGATTTTCTTTTGTTTCTTCTGACTTTAGTTTCTGTATGTTAAGTTTATTGTTGTTGCGGCTTTTTTGCGTCTTTTTTAGTTGAAGTTGAAACCTAGCAATAAGAAGACTGTGATCAGAGGATACGTCTGCTCTACCTACTCTATAAATGGTTTTAAGTCGAACAATACTGGGATGACTTAACATAAACTTTCTTCTTCTTGACGTGCCATCTCCGCGACGGAGGTTGGCAATCATCATGGCTATTCTGATCTTAGATGCTGCTGCTCTGAATAGTTCGGTTGATGTGCATCCGTACCATTCCCTCAAGTTACGCAACCATGAGATTCTTCTTCCTACACTTCTCTTGCCCTGAATTTTCCCCTGTATAATTAATTGAAGTATGTTGCATCTCTCATTACGCATAACATGCCCCAGGTAATGCAGCTTTCGTGTCTTGATGGTTTCCAATATTTCTAGTCTTTTGTTGACTCTTCTCATGACTTCATTGTTTGTTACATGCTCGGTCCATGATATCTTCAGGATTCTTCTATACACCCACAGTTCAAATGCTTCCAACTTTTTAGTAGTCGACGCGTTAAGTGTCCATGTTTCTATCCCGTAAAGCAGAGTCGAGAAAATATAACACTTTGTCAGCCTCTCCAAGTCTATTTTCAGTTCTCTTGCACAAAGTACCTTTCTCATTTTATTGAAGTTTGTTCTTGCTTTCTCTATTCGAACTTTGATTTCTTTGGAGTAATCGTTTGTGTGATTACTTATTGTGCCAAGATAGTTGTAGTTTTCAACTTGTTCAAAAGTTTTACCTTTAATTGTCAGGCTTTCATCATTCTTTTGGGTCTTTGATATCCTCATAAATTTAGTTTTCTTGATGTTTATTGATAATCCATATTCTTCTTCATACTCAACTACACTTGTTCATTAGCTTTTGGAGGTCTTAAAGGTTGTCTGCTATTATGATAGTATCGTTCGCATATCTAATGTTGTTAATTGGCGTTCCATTGGCCTTTATTCTTGATGTTTCTCCCTCAAGAGCTCTTTTCATAATTTCTTCAGAGTATGCATTGAATAGTAGTGGTGACAATACACAGCCCTGTCTCACTCCTCTTTTAATTTCGAACTCTTCTGATGTGTGTTCGTTAATACGTATGTGTGCCTGTTGTTTATAATATAGATTTGTTATAATTCCAAGGTCATTGTATTGTAATTGTTTTGCTTTGAGGACGCCCATTAGCTGTTTGTGGCTGGTTTGTGAATGGTTCACATCCAAGCATCTCTGGATTAGTACGTTGAATGCAAAGAGAGCTTCACGGGTACCTACGCCTCTACGGAATCCAAATTGGGTTTCTCCGATATCCATATCAAGTGTTTGATCCACATAAACTTTAGAAAGATAAAATAAACAACTGATACAGAAAGGTCACAGATGGGCAGGTCATGTTGTAAGATCAGAGGAAGACAGAGTGTTAAACACAGTGTTTTTTTTAAGACGAGACGAGTAGGCCGCCCTAGAAAAAGATGGAAGGATGTGTTGAAACAGATTTATCTAGGCTTGGGGTACAACAATGGGGAATGGAAGCGCAAGATCGTAGAAGAATGAGGGCCATAGTGGATGTGGCGAAGACTCACCCTGAGTTGTAAAGCCAGCCAAGAAGAAGAAAGGCCAGAAATGATAACGATAAATGAAAACATGATTTAACGAGAACAATTGGCGGGTGTATGGGGAAAGGGATATATGTCAAAACGTGGCGCCCAAAATCCCGACGGCCAAAACACCGACAAGCCAGAATCCCGACTGGCCAAAATCCCGACATGCAACAATCCTCGCATAAGTAAAAATTCCGACCACTACATTTTGAATATTTATTGTTTCCTTTTCAAATGCAATACCAAATCATATTACAGAGTATTGAAATTGAAAAATTATTACTTACTAATAAGTACGGGTACTAATTATTATGTATTTTAAAAGAAAAAATTATTTAAATACTTCATTTTATAATATAAAAGCTATACTTACTGAAATGGAAGGTTGTAAGTGACATGATAATATCTATTATGAAAGTAAACTTGAATTCAGGATTTGATTATACATATATTATTGGACTATATATTGGCACAAAAAATAATTTAATTCATATACCCATGTTAGAAATTTTATTTAGAAAATTAGTTCATATTAAAAAATGGTAAATACTTTTGTTTAGTAACAAAAAATAAAAAACAGATGACCATAAACAAAAAACAAGAAATAAATGTAGTTATATGTTAAAAAGAAACTTATCAAACCTGTCGGGATTCTGGCCTGTCGGTATTCGGGCGTGTCGGGATTTTGGCCGTCGGGATTGTGGCTGTCGGGATTTTGGCTGTCGGGATTTTGGGGTAGACCCATGTCAAAAAAGCATAATTTTGGGAAAACGGATTTTTGTGATTTATGTGACGTAAATGCAATACTATTTTATTTTTCAATAAAATATGTATTAGCTTCTGTGTATGATCTAATTCTGACGCAAGAACACATTTTATGGAGTAGGTATATCAAATATTTTTTGAAAAAAATAGAACGTATGCCTCTTTTCACAAACATTTTTTATTAAAGCCCAGGTACAAACAAAACATATCTAATTATTACTATTAGTAATTTATTATTGTTAATTATCCTGTCATTAGCTGTTGTCATTAAATTATTGTTTAAAAGTATGTGATATTTATGTTGACTTTATAGCTATTAACCCAAACGCAATTCAGAAAAAAATTGGAACGCTTTTGATCATATGTGAACCGTGAACATATACCTCTATTCACAGAATATTTCATTTATTTTGACATATAAGTATACATAAGCCCGTATTACTTTAAAAATCTCATTGTTGGTCAGTTATATCATTTTACACATATCAAATCGCACGTAAATTTGTGTAGAATGACTTATATCTCTTTTCCTTTAGGTGTAATATCCATTTTTGGAATGTATGGTGTACTTAGCTCATTTTGCGCATTTTTCGACATATATCCCTTTCCCCATACACCCGCCAATTATTACTTAATATTGTTTTCACCTTCATTGTACCTCATTTGTACCCTAATTTACAAACATGTGAAAACCCTGAGTAGGTATCCATGTCTGTCAGTCCGTCCGTAAACACAACTCCTCCGTTATTAGAACAGATATAATAGTGAGAAATTTGACCCCGGACTTCCGGTTACAGAGTTGCAACCGGAAATACTGTTTTAAAGTCGCTAAAATAGTAAAAATCGATATATTGTTCGCCGCTCATTAGTAAAACGAGAAAACTCCTATTTTCTATCACTTTCAGTCAAAAAGTTGTAACCGGAAGTGCCAAATTATACTAGTAGAAATAGTACATGTGATTGAAAAATCGAGCTCGAATATTTAGTTCCTGTTTTGATATAATTTCCGGTTAAAAAAGTTACGACCGGATGTTTGGCAAAAACGACTCAAAATTGGTGACATCATTATATCTATCAATCGACGCAAAGTTCAAATATCGACTTCCGGTTCTACTTCGGGTCTCGTCCGGTGAAAACCTAGGACTTACGAAGTTCAGTTGCTTGTTCAATTATGTTTATGAATGACTTTAATGATTGAAATTAATAAACGGATTAGATTGGGGTTTTGAGCGTGAAACGATGATTCATGCTCATGATTCACAAATATGATTCTTCGTCTTCAGGATGTCGAACATAGCTGAGAGATGGACATAGAAAAGCCGAATTAAAATTGGATTAAGGTTTTTTAATTATATTATGTGAATGGACATAGTAAAAGAATTTTGCACATACCATGAATCCACGGATTACAAAAAGTGAAGAAACTTTGGATGGGATAGAAAAGAAGTATGTATTGTTATGATCTGCTTCTTATTAATTTTATATTAATTATTATTTATTTGATTAATTATTTAATTGTCGCAAATCATACATAAAAAATGAATAAAAAAATCTCAGGGTGCCTTTTTATAATATCAAAAAAATGTCTAAATTATCTTACGTTATACTTATCTTCTCTCGTGGGTTCAGTATCTCTTAGTTGATCCTAATCGGAAAAAAATAGGGAAAAGAAATAAAGCAAAATATAGAATAAACATACAGAATTGTCTTTTATTTATCAAAATCGATACTCTAAAAATCTATCAAATCTAAAACCTGTGGACACAGATGTCCGAATGAAATTTCTACCATTTAAATTTATTCTAGTTAAAAAAAACAATTTATCGGTTTGTTCCCGATGACTTTGGTACAACAAAATAAACAAAACCAAATTATGTATTCGCAAGATTAGCTATACTTCCTATTTACTTTTTGAAATATTGGAATTTTAATTCATATGCTTTTTACTCAAAATTTTAGTTTCCGAACATAAAAATATCTTTCACATAAGTTGACTGACCTTTTTCTTCACTCACTCTGATGTCTTCTCGTGACCCAAAACAGCTCTCCCTCGTTGACTATGTTAAAGGCTACTCATCAAAGCCCTCTCCGTTCTCCAGCTTCAAAACTATCAGCATACCAGCACCAATTCTCCAACGAGCCAAAGCCTCTTTTGACCAGTACTCGATTCACACAAACTCCAAAAATTCTCTGCTCTCCTTCTCACAATAATACAGAACCAAAGAGGTATTTCGTCTCAATTTGATCTGTCTCTCGTTCCACTTTTCAGCACTATTCTCCACTATCAAACAAACTCCGGTACTTGTTAACTGTCTATCCACGAAAACGTCGAACTGCTCCTCAGCGATGCCAATAACATACTGCCTTCTTTTTCAAACTCACTCAATCATTCAAACCACTTTTCCCCTTCCAAATTGCCAAGAATCAGAAACATTTCTCTTTTCCATTCGATAAACAAACAGTCATTCTTTCAAATTTATTCCGACCATCTTAATTACTTTCGGGGAAACTCTACAACATTTACTCGGGTTGAAACAAAGATATTAAAATTCCAAACTTTCTTTTAAACCATTTTTCTAGAAAATGATAATTACCTCTACCTGTGGATTCTATAGTTCCCTTAATAAACAATCTTTTTCCATTTTAAACCTAAATACATCGTCCTTTTCACTTTAATTATTCACAAAAGTCTTTAATGGTTCATCGGAAAGCTCATTAAAAAAGAAATCCACTTACATCCAAACTAAATTCTAACAAATATTTACAGATCAATATACAGGGTGTATCAAATTTATGTGCCCGCGTTATTTAAAAAAATTTAATTTAATTTTCATTTTGCCTTTGATTGATAAATTGAAAACACAATAGTATATGTACGAATACTGACGAAAAAGTGACACAATTAATTCTCAAAAAGTTGCAAGGATCATGACATAAAAGAAGATGCAATTAGGAACTGAGCGGATATTTTGAACAGCCAAGAAAAAATGGTCATTAACATTAATTTGTTAATATCCGTCTAACGACAACATCTTAAGAGCAAATAGCTTGGCGTTAATAATACTAATAGAAGTATGTCAAACAAAGAAAATGAAAATTTTCCAATCATTCATAAGTATTTACGAGGCTTGTTCAAGTGAAACCCATCTTTACCCCAGAAAAAATTTGTCTGTAAATATATCTATAAATAATGACCACTACAATGAAGACACATATTTCATTATTTCATCAACCGATGTATACTCTGCTTAAAGAATTCTTGTGGCTGTTTCTCGAAGAATTCTTTTACTGCATTTTATACTTTGTCCGACTGAAAATTATTACCTCTTAGCGCCTTTCTCAGTGTCCCAAAAATGTGAATATCACAAGGCGATAATTCGAAACTATAGGGTGAATGCTGTAATATCCTCTATATCTTTCGTTGTAGATTCTCTTTCATTACTTTGGCAACATAAGGTATTGACGTGCAGAAGACACAGACAAAATTACAGTCAAATACAAATGATAGGAACTGAACAGTGTGATGTTTACAAACATAACTAACATTACAGAACATCAGTTGAGTGATTACAATTAGGTTTGTTCTAGCATCAGTTTCAAACGGTTTGAAACCAACAGCGAATAGTGGACCAGCGCGAGTAGAGGGGATAGCACTGGTGACTGTATTATGTTCTCTCACTGACCAACTGTTTGCTGACGGTTTCTAACTAGTTTGACTGTTTGCTAGAACAAACCTATTATTGCTTCCAAGGCTAACCTGACCAAAGATGTGTTTCCATTGAACAAGCGTCTATATACGAAATCCATCAATCTACCTTTGTAATTGAACTGATTGATTGATTTATGAATGGGTTTTGGGATTTATGAATGGGATTTTATAGAATACACATTCTCTAAAGAACTATGACATAGTATTCCTAGAAATAGGATAGTTTAGAAATTAAATGTACTATAAAGTTTGCTTTAATTTTTATATTTAAAAAATTTTGGTTCCAAATATTAATAACAACATTTCGTTCTAGGTTTTGCGGATACCTCTCCTGTATCACCTATGCCGAAATGTCCGAAAGATGTGGGAGATGATGACGTTTTCATGGTAAGCAAAGTTCGTATAGATTTATACACACACCCAAACTTATATGGAATCACCATGTACTTTTTTTTTTTGAGTGAATTTGATGGCCTTTAGTCAGACATTTTGTTATTTTAAAAACAAACAAATTTGATTTTTTAATCAGAGGAATTTTTTCTGTATTTCTAACTCTAAATACATAACAAACTAACATTATTATCTACAATTATTATCTAAATAATACTCTATTTTGGTTGTTCATTTTTTTTTTGTAAATTTTTATTTTTTTTTGTATTTTTTTGCATTTTTTTTATATTGTTAATTTGTTTTTGTTATTAATTTTTTTATTGTTATTTTTTATAAATTGTTTTTTTTTTGTACTACGCTAAGACGTAAACCCGATTCATCCTCGCGGAGGTTTACATCTTCTTAGTTTTTTTTTCGTTTTTTTTTTCTTTTCTTTTTCTCTTTTTTTTGTTCTTTTCTTTTTTCAATTATAATATACAATAATTACTTAAATCTACAGGATTATTTAAAACAAAATAACAACAAAACAAACATGTTTGTTTTGTTTTAACAAACATGCCTGCTTTGTTTTAACAAAATTTCTTAAATACAGGGTAAATTTTATTGCTACAATCTATATTTACAGTTTTTGATATGTTCGTAAATTGTTTTTAATATATTAATATCTTCAGAAAATATCAAATTGTTCAGGTAGACGGGAAGTGGAATTTTTAATATATTAAGATTATCATAAAATTTGTTTATATTTACTGACTGATGTGAACATTCGAGGAGAATATGTAGTAGATCACCTTCTTTTCCACACTCACAGTTAGGTGACTCTGTGAGACCCAAACTGTACATATGAAGGGGGGTAAGAGCATGATTACATCTCAATCTATTTATAACTCTTATAAAATGGCGATTTGATACAGAATGAAACCATCTTTTAATGGGAATTTCAGGTCGCATTTGTTTGTAATTACTACCAGTTCTCGTGTTTCGATAATACCTTTGCCAATTTTCTTTTTGGTGTCGTCTACTAATAATATCAATATCCGAAATGGGTAGTAAGTTCATGGGAATCCATGTATTTTAAAACAATATTTATTTCTTTTAAAAAAACTTGTTATTATTGCGAAGTTTAAAGGTTTTTATTGAAAATAAACAAATCGATAAGACAATCAGATAGTACAGCTCGGTACGGTATAGGTTATTTGCTTGAGTTGCAAATTGAACGAAAATAAATAAACTAACTTTTGCGTCTAAAAACGAAAATATGACTCATGTAGGGTTATAAAACCTTCAACGGGGAAATACTATTGGTCTTGTGGAGCAAGTAATGTTCTCAGAGGGACATAGCTGCAGATCTAGGTGTAACACAGGGCGTTCTGTCTAAAACCTATGCTAGGTAACAGGAGATAGGAAAGCTCAAAAATAAAGAAGGGAAAGTCGCCAAAAAGTAATAACGACTCGTCACGATCGTTTAATTGTCCAATCAGCTGGAAGACACCCAATCATTTCTCACCAGCAGCTCCAAAGGCAGCTTTTGGAAGCTACAGGTGTAACTGTTTCAGTTGAAATGATAAGAAGAAGAGTTCGTGCCAAGAAGTATACAGCAGGAGACAGTTATGGGTTCCCGAGTTATCCAGGCAGCACAAGATTGATCGCCTAAATTGGTGTCTTCACCACCAAAACTGGAATATTGTCAATTGACAAAATGTGCTATTTTCAGAAAAAGTCAGGATTTGTGTAAAATCAGATGACCAACGGAATTGTGTACTTCAAGAGGTCGAGGAAGACAAGCAAGAACGAAAACTGTCAGATCTGTTCGCAAATATAAAAGGGGAAGTGTAATGGTCTGGAAAGGAATTGTGATCCGTAAAAAAACTCCTTTAATTTTCATCCAATCAACCTTAACTGTTCACAGGTATGTTGATAACCTGTAGGCTCTGGAGAGGTGCAACAGGAGAAAATTTAATTTTCATGCATGATAATGGACCTCCACATACCATTAGCATTAAAGTGACTAGAGACATCATTGAAGCAGAAGGTATCCCTTGTTTGGAGTGGCCTGCTTGCACACCCGAGCTTAACCCTATTGAGTATTTGTGGGATATGCTTAAAAGAAAAATTGGAGCTCGCCGGGAAAATTTACAAAACACCGCACAGCTAGTACAAGCTGCTCTTGAAGAATGGATGAACCTACCACAACAAAATGTTGATAATTTGATTAGGAGCGTGCCCCCGCAAACTGAAGCTTGCATAAGGACTAGAGGTGAAAACACTGACTACCAAAAAAACAAAAAAAAAATAAAAACAATTTAAACATTATTAGTTTTACATTGAAATTTTTGATGCTATTGACTTTAAAACAACTAGTTTCAATTTGTGGTTTAAATACTTTACTGTTTTATTTAATTGTTATGTATTTGTGACTAAATTGTTTAAAATAAATATTCTTTGACTTTGTGTGTTCGTTTTTTTAAATCCGCACGAAATAATAAGAAATATCAGGTGATTCCATATAAGTTTGGGTGAGTGTATATGTATCTACTACGGGGCCAATCAGTAAGTCAACAAACTTTATTAAATCTTGTCCAAGTATACTTTCCCTCTCAGAGTCTCAGCAGGTGCATTTCGTCAGATAGGGAGATATCCCAGAATGTCGTAGACATTTGTTTTAATTGAAATTAAGGATAAAACTAACATAACACATGTTGGACAAAGGACAAATAGATTAAAATTGAAATGCTTTTACTACATTGTACCTTTTCCAGAAAGTCCATCCCATTTTGTTCAGAGTATATTCTTCTTCAGAGTCCATCAGAAGAAAACCATCTTCTTTTCTCCCATTTTGTCAAGGAACTTGTCTGACTTGTCTTAGGTTAGGTATTAATTTTCCTAGTTAAATGTATAGAACAGTTGTGCAAGAATAATTGGTTGAATATTTGTATATTTTTAATAAAATTCAATTTTCAATATCCTATGGATATAAAACGTATTCTTTAAATTACAAATTACTCCTTGTACTATTGTTTACTTTATTAATCATTTTGGATAATAATAATATCAAACAACCGGGTGCTATTATTGCGAAAAACATAAAAACAAGAGGTACATAGACGCAAATGGTTTAAAAAACGTAAAATTGTGTGGAACAAAACATTTAAATGTAAATAAATACAGACAATTCCGAAAACCTTAATACGCAACTACTGTTATGATATTTAAAGGTATCATTAAAATATTTTTGGATTATTTTGTGCACAGTGTTAATGATCTTCATTAGTATATTTTTGTAAGTACATACTCGTTATAAATAGTTCAATCGAATTACGAATACGTTAAGATTGGCTTGTGAAAATGCAGACCTCTATATCAAATTTGATATACATATAGCCAAAATTTCTAATAAAATGAGCTTCATTCTTCTTCTTCTTTTGGCATCATAACCCTTGATGGGCCTTTGCCTTTCTGGCCATGTCCTTGCATTCATCTGACACAAGAGATCTCTCTTGTGCCCTTTTCCTCAATCTCAATTGTCTTATATTCATGGTTTTCAGGTCGTTTTCCGCGTCATCCAATTTAATTCTTGGCATTTCTTTTTTCATCTTCCCATCGGCTTCCATTGTAATATTTTTGCTGTTTTTGCATCTTCTTGTCTCTAAACAAGTCCCACCCATGGCAGTCTTTTTTTACTTTTCACAAATCTAACAATACCATACCCTCCATTTAATTCATAACCTCGTCGTTTCTCCTGATTCATCAATATTTTGTCATTACCCAGGCTTCACAGCCATAGTTTACTACGGATAGAATAGAATAGAATAGAAATATGCTTTATTGACATGAAAAATTTTACATTTTTATCGACAAAGCTTATAAATAGTCAAAAAAACAAAACAGTAACAATCCAATTTATTAAAATTACATAAATCGTCAATATATTTAAATAATAATAATAATGAAGTTAAAACAGAAATAATCAATTGCAAAAATTTAAATAAATTGCAAATGCATAGTCTACCTAATAATTAATAAAAAAGGTTTAAAAGTTAAAAAGTTTAAAAGATGCTGCATATGACACCCAAATATAGATAAAAAAAATAATAAAAATACTACTTGTGCAAAGGGTACTGTAATTTCTTAGTTATTGACTAAAAATCTTCTACCGAATAATATGGTCTGTCAGACAGGTAGGCTTTTGTCAGTTTACGGAATTTGGGGAAAGATGGTGCAGATTTTAGTTGTAGGGGGAGATGGTTGTACATTTTTTTTGCGGACTATAATATCGATTTCTTTACTTACTCCGAGGACGGGGTCGGCAAATAGACGTCAATCTAATTATTCTAATTATTGTTCTGTAGATAGCCATTTTGGTTCTTTTGTCTAATAATTTCGATGTCATCACTCTTTTATTAGCTTAGTATGTACGATTCTCATTGGAAATACGTGCATTAATTTCGCTTCCTTACGGAATTCTGATTGATTTCTGTGTTCAACTGTGTAGTTGTCTATTGCGATATTATTTTCATTATTTACTTCCCTTCATTAAACTAACAAAATACTATAGTTTTCGTGCGTTATATAAGTACAATATTGTACCTAGATCTATTTACAGGTGATTTGACATTTCGTGTACAGACTTCCGTATTATTAGTACATCCATTATATCAAAATATTCTTGTGAAACCACATAGCATCAGTGGTACTGTAGTCCCAGTAAGTAGTACCTCTTCGACCTTCCGTAATCTATTGCACCAGTCCTTGCCAATTTACAGCAGCAATTTTTCTCGTGATCTTGTCTACACTATCTTTCCACCTCAGTCTTGGCATGTCTCTAGGTATTTCTCGTAGGTAGCGATAATAGGATTCATCTGAAAATATTGTTTTGATTCGCTCTTGATATGTGTCTTGATCATCATAGCCTACTTATTTTTTACGATTATGAAATTTTTAATAATTTTGCCATAGAGCTTTTTGCAATTGCTGACCAGCGCTTTATTTCTTCAGTACAGCCCCCCTTGTTAGTTATTAAAAAGCCGAGGTACAAAAATTTATCTACAGTAGCGATATTGTTTATCATCGTTAGATGATTTTGATTGTTGTTAGCTCTGTCAATTATCATGCTTATCGTTTTGTCTGTTTATTTTAAGCCATCGTTAAGCTAACTTCTTCAATCCGTTGTAGCAGGTGAACCAGTTCAACCTCGGAACTAGCGAGGGTGGTTGTATCACCTGGATGTCTCAAGTTGCAAATCTTCCCGCCGATAGTGACGCATTATGCATTAGTGACGTTCCAGTCCTCAGTAGCTTTCCGCATTATACATTCACCATAATATATATCATATGTTGAATAGAATTGGGCGTAGTATGCAGCCTTGCCTCACGCCCTTAGTGACCCTGAAACTTTTGGTTAGTTCCTCATTTACTCTAACACTGGCATAATTATTGTTATTGTATAGGCAGTATAATTAGCAGGATCAGATGATTCGGGACTTCCATTCGACTCCATTTGACCTCCACTTAACTAGGTCGAAAGCTCGACTATAATCTATAAAGCACGGATATATTGCGATGTTGAATTCTCTGGTTTTTCCTATAATTTAGCGTACGTTTAAAATTTGTTCCCTAGTACCACGTCCGGGGATGAAACCTGCTTGTTCCTCCGCAATTTCAGGAAGTAAAAAGAGCTTTATCTTATCAGGTGCGAATTTGGAGCAATTGTGCGATAGTTGCTACATAAATCTTTCGTTTGATTGAAATCAAACTGGAAATCACCAATATCAAACAGAAAAGATACTTTTATATATTTTAAGAGCAATTTTAGTGTATGTCTCATAATTCTTCTTATTTAGCAATCTGTTCTAGTTTGTTTTGTTTTTTCTATATACACAGAATTTTTTTGGGAGATTCCAGGTGCATATTTATAATTAACAGTTGATACAACCAAATTTGCCAGCTTGAATTGTTTGTAAATCTCTTGGAATGTTGTTTTGATCAGTAACATTATTGTTCATTAAGATCCTCGCAAGGATTAACTCTTATTGTATTGGACGTACATATCGATTAAAGTTTTCAAGTGCAGCAATATCATCTCGATTATATTTTGGACAAAAATTTCTCTCCAACAGTTCCGTAGTTATTTTCTAAATTTTCAAAAGCCCAAAATTAATAGTGAAAATAGTTTATACATCTGGTATTATACGTATTAATAAACAATAAAGAGTGCTCAAATAAGAAAAACTAAGAGATACTAACTCCAATTACTTCTTAATATATTATACCTTTCTTAGACGTGTAGCAGCATAAAGAATTATTATAGTAGTAAAGCTAAAGCCCTTTTCTAGTAACTTAATTTACTATGTTTCTGATTAGTACTGTATATTTTTTAGACGTTAAACCTTCCACAGGACCCAAAAGACTCTCGAAGTTCGAGCGACTCCAGTACCAAAGGAACAGAACACCTCCACAAAGTAACATACATAGGACGTGATAGCAAACCGTTAGATTCTAGGCTACCTACTTACGACCCTCAAAAAGGACCTAAAGGTGAGTAAATAAATGACACCTTTACATACTTCTTATTTAACGATTCTTTGCTTTACATTGCAAGCACGTTGCGTTGGTAATACGTCTGGTGGCTGAGCTAAAGCGCCCTTAGTCCCGGATTAATTGGATGTATAATAAAATATCTTCATTCTCGTTATAATTATTATATTTGAACTTAAACAGTGTTCAATTTAAACATAACAACGTCTACAGGGTGTTTGGTAGGTCGATGGAAATTTTTTAAGGGATAATAGGGGACGCCATTTGCAACATTTTTTGCTAATAATGTATCGCTCAAACTGTTAAGGTTTCCGAAATAAAGTTAAATTTGTCAATATTCGAAAATAAGGCTGCTCGTCTATTTTATTTTTAAAAATAATTATCTAAGCGAGATAAGTACTTCCCTGACATACAAAATGCCTTACGTATTACTTGCTCAGATTGCAAAAACCCTTCGTTGTTAATGCAACTCCAACTCCAAACACAATTCGAATGTCAAAACAGTAAAACGCACCTTTCATACGCATACAATAACCATGTTTATAAACCAAAATAAACCACTTCATAGCAGGTAGATTGTTTGTTAGCATAGCAGGTAGATTGTTTTTTGTTTGTTATGCGTTCGGAGAATGACGATAGCTGATGGAAATTGTATGCGAAGAGTCAGTGTTGTAGGTTTACATTTTTATTCCATTCGTAAAACAGGGAGGTAGTACGCCTAGATAATTTTTAAACGTGAAATAGACGGTTGTCGAATATTGACAAATTTAACTTTATTTCGGAAACCTTAACAGTTTGAGCGATACATTATTAGCAAAAAATGTTGCAAATGGCGTCCCCTATTATCCCTTAAAAAATTTCCATCGACCTACCAAACACCCTGTATATATAAGCAATAACAATGCCAGGACTAACGCATTACTTCTTCATCGCGTGACTAACGATTGATCTCAATGAATCGTCGTCTCGTCTTGTTGGTTTATATATACAATACTAAATCACAACATACATAGTTCATTAGTGGTCAATGCCGATCATATGTACACTAATATAAACTATATTATGTTTTATTTCGTAGAAGTTCTGTTCAATGCTAAGGGTTAACGTACCACGTTACAAACTCAGTATTTTTGGAACAAGCTTGTCCTAGAGATATAAAATTTTAATTTATTCATATAATAATCTCCATCTCTACATCATCTTATGTATATCTTATGTATTATGCGAGGTTCCCCTAAATATCATAAAAAATATTCTACCAAAACAACAAATTGGAAGTCAGAATGAATGAACAACTTACAGAATCGATAGACATAGGCAGCGGAATAAGACAGGGGGACACATTGAGCCCTATGCTCTTCATGTAATCATTGATGAAATCATCAAAAGTGTCAACAAGGTAAGAGGATACAGAATGCAAAACAAAGAAGTAAAAATACTCTTATTATGCAGACGACGCAATATTGATCGCTCAAGATGAAGGTAGTCTGTAAAGACTAGTCCACAGATTTAACACAAGAGCAAAAAGATTTGTTATGACAATGTCATCTCAGAAAACTAACATACAACCAATTATGTATAATATGTAAAATAGAAATTAATGGAATTAGTATTGAACAAGTAATGAAAATAAAATATCTTAAAATTAAAGAAGTAAGAGATCAAGTACAAAAAGCAAATAAACTGGTTGGATGTCTTAATAACACTATATGTCGAAACCGACATATTAACACTTCACACTGAGATGAAGTCAAGAATTTATAAAGCCAGTGTAAGACCAATAATGATATATGCATCAGAAACAAGACCCGATACAGCCACAACACAAAGACTACTGGAAACGGCAGAGATGAGAGTACTGAGAAGAATTACATGAAATAGGCTGAAAGATCAAAAGAAGGGCGAATACATTAGAAGAAAATTAAGAAAAAGGAATGGAATAACTACATAAGCAGAATAAGGGAGACCTGTGCGGTCAAAATAGCAAGAGATTAATCACCAATCGGCATAAAGAGTATCGGACGACCGCGCAAAAGATGGAGTTCCATAAAGGTATCAATCCGCCAATGATCAAGCACAATTACTTATAAAGAGAAAGAAGATGAAGAATAATAATCTCCCGCAGACCAACTTCAGCTTCTAGCAGATTATTCACTAATTATGATGAACTTTCTCCTTGCAGATTTTAAAAGGACTGATTGTAGCGGCATTGGTTAAGTAAATCATGGCGATGAAGCAGTGGTAGGTGCAAGTCTATCTGTCCGCTAACCGAGGCGAAAATTCGTGCACCTGGGCGCAGTTGGTGTTTGCTGTACTTTATCTCCAATTGTAATTTGTAAAAATTTATTTTATCGCCAACCGTCACTAAAGTCATTCATTATTGTACTCATTTGCCCTCATTTGCGGCAGTAAAGTAACACTTTATTGTACTGTAAGAAGAATTTTACTTTACCTGCCGCGATTAATCAAAGTAACCGAGATTCAATGTAAGTGGTCGATAGCAGTAATCGATTATTTATTTGAGTGAACTTAAAATTTATTTACTTTAATTATTAAAAATATTGTACATAATTTACGTTATTATTAATTAAAGGGCCTAGCCGGGTAAGATGGTGAAAAGTGCCCCCAGCTCGATTTAAATTCCATATAGGCCAATTTTTAGCACATATAGAGGAACTCACTTTCTGAAATTTTTAGCCCCCTAGGTGGTCACGTGACCCCCCTAGTGCCTAATTAGGCTTTTTATGTTTTTATTTTCTATCTCAGGCGCATCAAGAGCTAGCCAAAAACTTTATTAAAAAAAGTTGTAAGTTCCAAAAAGATCTATAAGAAAAAATTTTTTTTAAATTTTTTGGCGGGAAATTCGAATTTTTAGAACAATTTTAAACTTTTAAATGACTCTGAAAAAAAAACTAAGACACTCGTTTTTACGAAAATTAATTATAATGTGTATTTTTGCACAATCTTTCACCCTGAATTTTTTCAGACTTTTAAAATTGGTGAAACGTACCTTTAAAAATAAAAAACCGCATTTTTTCAGTTTTTTTTTCGTATTTTGAAACAATTTTATACATATTTTTCAAAAAAGGTAACACTGTTACTAGAATAGGTAAAAAACTAAAAAATAATTGGGGTTTGCTTAATAAAAATTTTTTGTAAAGCCATCCATTTTCAAAATACAGGGCGTTGAAGAAAACAAAATTTTACACATTTTTTACGATTTTGCTGAAACTACTGGCAACATTGTAATAAAACTTGGCGGGATTTAAGAGCTGGTTATTGTGGAGAGCTGGAGAGCTGGACAAACAATTAATGATTTGATATTCATCATTGGCTCGCATAGGGGTAATGGTCTGAACTTTTTAAAGAATAAAGATAGTACGCCACTGACATATTTCAAATTAACAATCGTTTTTTAATTTCTCGTTCAATTTGTGACAAAAAATGTATCTTCTTATTTTTTCATACGACGCGCCATTTTTATTCAAAAAATAAAAGATCTTAACCCTTACAAAGTATTCGAACTTCTAGTAGTTTCTACATCTACATACATAATAAACTCATACATCCATTATCAAAATTAATTCGAATACTTTGGAAGCGTTAAGATATTTTATTTTTTGCAGCAAAACAGCGCGTCGTATGAAAAAATGAGAAGATAGATTTTTTATTGCAAATTGAACGAGGAATTCAAAAATGATTGTTAATTTGAAATATGTCAGTGGCGTACTATCTTTTTTCTTTGAAAAGTTCAGACCATTACCCCTATGCGCGCCAATGATGAATATTAAATCCTTAGTTGTATGTCAAAACATGCACAATAACTACCTCTTAAAACCCGCCAAGTTTTATTACAATGTTGCCAGTAGTTTCGGCAAAATCATAAAAAATATGTAAAATTTTGTTTTCTTCAACGCCCTGTATCTTGAAAATGGATGGCGTTACAAAAAATTTTTATGAAGCAAATCCCAATTATTTTTCAGTTTTTTACCTATTCTAGTGACGGTGTTAAATTTTTTGAAAAATATGTATAAAATTGTATCAAAAAAACGAAAAAAAAACCGAAAAAATGCGGTTTTTTATTTTTAAAGGTATGTACGTTTCACCAATTTTAAAAATCTGAAAAAATTCAGGGTGAAAGATTGTGCAAAAATACACATTATAATTAATTTTCGTAAAAACGAGTGTCTTAGTTTTTTTTTCAGATTTATTTAAAAGTTTAAAATTGTTCTAAAAATTCGAATTTCCCGCCAAAAAAATAAAAAAAAAATTTTCGTATAGATCTTTTTAAAACTTACAACTTTTTTAAATAAAGTTTTTGGCTAGCTCTTAATGCGGCTGAGATAAAAAATAAAAACATAAAAAGCCTAATTAGGCTCTAGGGGGGTCACGTGACCACCTAGGGGGCTAAAAATTTCAGAAAGTGAGTTCCTCTATATGTGCTAAAAAGTGGCCTATATGGAATTTAGATTGGGTTGGGGGCATTTTTCACCATCTTACCCGGCTAGGCCCTTTATGCCAAAAAGTGAAATTCTGTAGTATTTTGCAATTCTATTCATATAAAATTAATCAAAACTTTACCGATTTTGTAATTATTCAATATTAATATTTATCTATCGATTAAGCTAGCGATTAAAAATCGAAAGCGGCATGCAGAAGTCATCTGTCATCCTGTCATATTTAGAAAAATTAAATTGAAAATTGTATTTAGTGTAATAAAAGTGTTAAAACGAATATCAAATTATAATACAGTAGTGCTGCTTTGGAAATGGAAGATATTACATGTACGACACCTAAAATACGCAAGAAATCGTTAGAGGCAGTTTCAGAGCTTCTCCCAGCAAAATCCATCGAAAAATACAATAGGCAATATGACATATTTGAAGCATGGCGTGAAAAAAATAGTATTACTAATTATAGTGAAAGTGTTTTACTAGCATATTTCTCTGAATTGTCTAAAGAATATTCTCCATCGACTATGTGGTCCTATTATTCAATGTTGAAGGCAACTTTGACCACAAATAAAGACATACACCTATTTCTTTTTTTTTTATACCTAATATCGGCCGTGTCTAGCAAGTGGTTGCGTAGGGTAGCGGTATGTGTATCTAGTTACGGGCGTGTTAGTACTTGGTTCGAGTCCCCCGTAAGGAAAATTTTTTTGTTTAATATTAATGGTTATTGACATACGACTATTATAAGGACTTAAAAAATGATTAAAAATAATTAAAATAATTAATCGGGCTGTTGCCCAATGACGTCACCCGACAAGTTACCCCAATGACGTCACCCCGACAAGTCGGATTGTACATTGTACAATAAAAAGATGAAACAAAATGTGACTATTTATTTAGATTTTCTACGATTAAACAAGGAAAAAGCAACTTCGAAAGGCTGTTATTTTAATTACTTTTTACGTGCATACAAAGTACACACACTCTTTTTTCATTAGAAGGATGTAATTAAGTAAGTGTTAATGTTTTGTATGATTGGCGATAAAATCTTGTATGCACCACGTCAATAAAGACTCTTTATCGAACTCGTCTGTTATTCGCCTCGCTCGCTAGGCTCGCTCGGCTCATAATATCAGACTCGTTCAATAAAGAGTCACTTTACTGACTTGGTACATAAATAACTATATTTGGTATTTGTAAAAACAAAAACTGATTTACAGATTCGCTTACTAACTTAAATATATTCCTTATCCTTCGTTCATCAAATAATTCTTGTCATTCGCTTCCTCTATTTGTTATTATTAAAGATCAGTCCATTTATAGGGGGCGTTTCACAATTTTGATTTTTCCATATACATATGCCCATAACATTTGAATACGTTTTTTTCGTATACAGTGCTCTTCAGATAAAACTATCCACCTTAAATAACTTTTGAACCACTCATTTTTATAAAAAAAAAAAAGCAAAAACACGTCAAATAATACTTGAAGGGGGAGACATTATGCCGTATTTAAGCTTGCCAGGAAATACACCTCACCCTCAGTATCAACCCTTAATATATTTTAATTTCCTTTCACCTTTTTTTTTCTTTTATATTTGGATTCTCCTCTTTGTACTGATTTTAAAAATGTATAACACATGATGCTTAAAGTTATTAGTTTATGAGAAAAATAAAGAATACAAAAGCAAGAAAACTGGATTGAGCCCAATTATTTTTTTAACAATTTTATTAGATACGAGTACAAACATTTATAATTAAACGAACATTTCCCTACCAAAAATTTTAACAATAATTTAAATTATTTAAACAACAATTTAAAATTTTGAATAATTATTTAAATTTTTTAATAATTATTGTTAAAATTTTTGGTAGCGAATAGATGTTCATTCTAAATGTTATAAAATTGTTAAAAAAATAATTTTTATTCAATACTTTTTTTGCTTTTGTATTTATTTTTCTCATAAATTAATCACTTTCAACATCAAGTGTTATACATTTTTGAAATCAGTACAAAGGGGAGAATAGAAATATCGGATAAAAAAAGGTAGATGTACTTAAAAAAAAAATTAAGGGATATGCGGGGGTGAGACTGCCTTTTCCGGCAAGCCTAAATATGACATAATGTTTCCCCCTTCAAGTTATTTGACGTGTTTTTGCGTTTTTTCTAAAAATCAGTGGTACAAAAGTTATTTAAGGTGGATAGTTTTATCTGAAAAGCACTATATACGCTGTGAGCTCGTACATAGAGGGGATATTTACAAATTCACCAGCGCCAGTAGTGACAAGTCTGTAAACGTTTACCGGAAATTTGACATAAATGTCAAAGTGATTAATTTAAAATTAAAATTAAAAACATTAATTATAAAAAATATTAGTTGGTCAAAGCTGTGGTATATATATTTACCTTAAATATACTTACGTTTTAAATACTGAATTCAAGTTTTTTTAATGTTCCGTAATATGTAATTATAAATTAATCTTAGCGCCATCTACACGATAATTGTGAAAGTATCCGAAGTAAGAAATTCATATTTTATCAATAGAACGTCAAAATGATTAGCAAAATCTTAAAAAAATCGATTACAATTTAATTATTTTTTTGCGTTGTAAATATTAAGCGATAACAATTAAATAATAAATTTAAAAATTACCGGTGAAAGTTAAATTAGTAACCGCTAGGAGCGACACCAGCGAAGCTCAGAGCGTATACGTCGCTCCTAGCGGGTACTAATTCAACTTTCACCGGTAATTTTTAAATTTACCGGTAATTGTTATCGCTTAATATTTACAACGCAAAAAAATAATTAAATTGTAATCGATTTTTTTAAGATTTTGCTAATCATTTTGACGTTCTATTGATAAAATATGAATTTCTTACTTCGGATACTTTCACAGTTATCGTGTAGGTGGCGCTAAGATTAATTTATAATTACATATTACGGAACATTAAAAAAACTTGAATTCAGTATTTAAAACGTAAGTATATTTAAGGTAAATATATATACCACAGCTTTGACCAACTAATATTTTTTATAATTAATGTTTTTAATTTTAATTTTAAATTAATCACTTTGACATTTATGTCAAATTTCCGGTAAACGTTTACAGACTTGTCACTACTGGCGCTGGTGAATTTGTAAATATCCCCTCTATGTACGAGCTCACAGCGTATAATATCATAAGAAAGAAAATTTTGCCGGCAATATTTTCGAATGGTATGAAAGTTTGTTGCCAGACAATTTTCGCAAATTTTGACAGTTAAATCACGAGACGTCAGTCGAGTGATTTTGTCAAAATTTCATAAGCGAAAATTGACAAAAGGCAACAAATATTTTTCTTGTACCATTTTTGCTGTAGTATTCCACATTGGCTTTACAGACGACTCTTTATAGTCTTCGCCATTGCCTTTTTTCATGTTAAAGACATAATCCTCGAGAATTTTTGCTAGTTCCGTTTTGGTAGTACATCTTTCAAGCGTAAAATTTCTCACCCGTAGGAACTCCGAACATTAGGTCCAAATAGAGCTTCTGGACCTCTGCGTGTTCAATGGGACATTTTCCGAAACCAATTTTTTGATTTCTTCACCTGACTGGCATCCAAATATTGATTTATCGTCTGGATTTATTATATCTGTCCTAAATTGATTACACCTCAATGACGTTTGTTAAACTGACAACAACCAGACACCTTCGTGAAGGATCTGTCATAATTTTGTCGCTGAGAAATCACCAGAGACATGTCAAGGGTAGACACGGCATACTCACCAAAAAAGCGTAACGCGGAAACAGCATGGAAACAGTCGATCGGTGGTCTATCTATCTCTTTTAACCAAGCAACCCCGCGCATGTGGCCGACAAAGATGGCTAGACCTCTCAATCCTATGTCGGCGTTACACCTCGATGCATTGAGTGGCATATGACTAGCCTAATCTACCGTGTATAATATCTTTGGAAATCACGGGCAGGAAGGAGTTTTGTCCATAGATATAATAACAACTAGATTAGGCCAGTTCCGAAAAATAGCGTAACGCGGAGCAGTTCGGGTCGGTGCGTGGTCTATTTATCTCTCTCTACCGGCGCTTAGCTTTCTCTCTCTAGCATATGATGGCCGCCGCCTCTGTGTCGTTCCATTACTCCCACCTCTTGGTAGATACGCTCACACTGGCACGACAGACAAAGATAGCTAGACCACCGTACTTGATATTGGCGTTACACCCCGATGCGTTGAGTGGCGTATAACTAGCCTGGTCTATTGTTAACATGTCTCTGGTTTTGTCAGTAGAAAACGTGGCGTTGCTATGACGTTTTATCAGTTAAAAATAGTCTAGTGGAATTTTTTTTGTTGAAGTTTTTAATTTCCTTTTGTTTATTTCAGACGTTTCTGCCCAAGGGGTTGGAGGTGGAAGCGAAAATTACCCCTATGTTCAGCTGACGGCAGTCCACGAATATATTTACCCTGCCGAGGACCAACAGAAACCACCGCTCATGAGGCGCGACTCAAACTCGAGCCTTAAAAAATCCAACATTGGTGTAGAGATGAACCCACCTCAGCAACCTCCGTTGCCTTTCAAGGGTGTCAAACACAAGGGAAAGATACAAATCAGGTAAGAAAAAAATAATTACAATCTAAACGCGACAGAGTAATCCTTTCCGAGTCAGTCATGATGACAGGTTTGGTATTTCTGTATCATTACCCATGTGGAAGTGACAGTTAATTTTCTTATTCCTTTTGACACTAATTTAGTACTGACTACCATGTATATTTCATACCTTTCCATCTTTTTCATGTTCCACTTTGACCATATGATGATATTTATGCCACAACTTTCTAAAATAGTATCTTCTGTCTTCTAAATCGTACCATGGTCATATAAATCTGTTATTTTACTTATTTGTCCTCTGTGTTAATCAGAAATCCTTCCTCGGTATTTTCTGAATTTAAATTTTTATTTTATTTTTATCTATATTATAGATTTTATTATAGGCCGTTATAGTATTACTGATCTCGTGATTATCCCTATTTAATAATTCTGTGCCGGATTCATCAAGTAATTGTGTCTTATATGTTTCCATTACAATATTTTTGAGTCTATAAATAAATGTCTTCTTCATCATGTAAGCTCTATGATTCCAGAGCACAATGTAGAAATGTGCACTTCGAGATATGGCTGAAAAAGTATTCTACTAAGAGTAAAAAAGGCTGAGCATCTGGCAATGCTAACATGAAAATATGACAATGTAGATAAAATTAATATCTACACAATAGGACAAACATGAACAATGTCCTAAAATGAGAGAGAGTGTGTATAACATAAGTTTCTGGATACAAATATATATGTACTGTTACCTGTAATTTAGAAATGTCTTAAACACTTACGGTTTAAAAAAGGTATCCAAAGGTACAAACAATTTATTATGAGAGAAACCACACCTAGATCAAACCAAACTATAAAACATAAACAGGAAACAAAATAAACATAAACAAAATCTTAGAGCTACAGTATTACTTACTAGTTAGTAAGTCTTTCCAATGTCTATATGCCCTGTTACCCATCAATGTTACGAAGATCTTGACTGTAGAGGTGTAGGGATGTGGCAACCTTGGGTTTAAGGCTATGAAGCAAACTTCTGGCACTTTGGTACAAAAAAGGGGCATTACACAACTCTTTAACAAAAGTGGACAATCTTTAACATATTGGAGAGCACTTTATAAATGTACATTGTACAGTAAATTCTTGACGAATTTTTGAGAAATTCCAAACAGACGTTATTTGATCTACATCTTAATTTAGTCTGATGAGGCTTAATTTAGTCTGATGGCGTTTGGGAAGTTTTTTGGAAAACCCGTGTCTTAGTCACACATTAGCACTACACTGTTGTTCATATTTTTGAATAGTTTTATATGTTTGAATGAAATTATTCGAACATTCGGTATATTCATTTATCTAGGCTGCGGACCGAATTTGCCATATAGACCAGGGCGCATCTGTAAAAATATTAGTACATTTGGACGTTGAGAGGTGACTCAAATTTTTTTGCAGAAATTGCTTGAAAATAACTCAAATAATAATATTTGAGTTATCCTCCCTCTCAAAAAGGTCCGGAACATTGTTTAAATAATCAAAATCTCAAAAAATGAAGGAAAAATTCGATTTTTTTCTTGGTTTTTTGATTATAACTTTAAAAGTATTCATTTGCGAGAAAAGTTGTACTGACCTAAAAGTTGCGTAATTAAATTTCCTACAATATAAAATTGGTTAAAAATTTAAAAAATAGTCACCCTTGTTGCAAAATAGCAATAATCGCGAAAAATACCATACAAAAACAAGTATTCGCATTTTACGTTTTTCAACCATTAATGCTACACTTAGGACTTTCATATTTTACCCAGAAAAACCTTATGATATACTAAAACAACACTGTAAATTTCATTAAGATCGGTTTAATAGATTTTGCAAAATAAATTTTGCAATCCAGCTTTCGCAAAAAAAATTAATTTTTTTTAAATGTTGCAGGACTGAAAATAAAGTAGATAGCAAGTTCAAACTTTTTTTGCGTATAGAAGTGTACTGTACCTTTCATTTGCGATTTGCAAAATTAAAATCAATTAACTACCACGGCGTCAGGAATTTTTTTAAATAAACATTAATTATTGGTGCTACGCGCAGGACAGCGGATAGTTCGCTCTGATTGGGCATTCCAATAACCTTTGATAATGATTGATACATTTTAATTTTTATTACATTTCGATATAAATAAATAAATTTGTTTATTGCAAAATAAAAACACATACTCTATCCTTTGAAATACCACTTTTTTTAGCAAAAACTTTCTTTGTTCATATATTTTAACTTAGAGAATAAAAGTTTATTATTTTTAAACATATGCAATTGTTTTAACAATATTTCACAAACAATAATAAAATTAGTTTGATTTTTGTGGAATTAAAATATTAAAATACAACAAAATATAGAGTAAGAAAATAATATATTAGATAAAGATTGGAAGAAATTTTGGTGGAAATCAACTTGTGTGAATCGACCACTGCTGTCCTACGCGTAGCACCAAAAATTAATGTTTATTTAAAAAATTTCGTGACGCCGTGGTAATTAATCGATTTTAATTTTGTAAATTGCAAATGAAAGGTACAGTACACTTCTATAAGCAAAAAAATTCAACTTGCTATCTACTTTATTTTCAGTCCTGCAACATTTAAAAAAAATTAATTTTTTTTGCGAAAGCTGGATTGCAAAATTTATTTTGCAAAATCTATTAAACCGATCTTAATCAAATTTACAGTGTTGTTTTAGTATATCATAAGGTTTTTCTGGGTAAAATATGAAAGTCCTAAGTGTAGCATTAATGGTTGAAAAACGTAAAATGCGAATACTTGTTTTTGTATGGTATTTTTCGCGATTATTGCTATTTTGCAACAAGGGTTGCAACAAGGGTTGATTTTTTAAATTTTTAACCAATTTTATATTGTAGGAAATTTAATTACGCAACTTTTATGTCAGTACAACTTTTCTCAGAAATGAATAGTTTTAAAGTTATAATCAAAAAACCAATGAAAAAAAGAATTTTTCCTTCATATTTGGACATTTTGATTATTTAAACAATGTTCCGGACCATTTTGAGTCCGAGTATAACTCAAATATTAATAGGGAGTTTTTGTGCACACAAATACGTAAACGTAACGCATCTTTTTGACATATACGCTTGCGCATTAATGGTTGAATTCCCGTATCGCGATACGTATTACCTAAGGTTACGGGCTGGTACGTTAGGTTCATACGCACCCCTATCGAGCCGAAAGTCACCGAATGCACACGAGGATCTTGCCCGATTACCTACCAAATGAACATTTCATCAGCGTACTACTCGTTTCTAAACATTTTAAGGTTATATTGGTTATTGGTTTAGTCTATTTGAGTAAAATTATTCTGTGTTTGTAATTGGAAATTGGAACTTCATAATAGATTTAAAATTTTATTGTTTTTAAGTTGTTTATTAATAAAGCAAAACAAACAAATCTTGTATTAATGTAAGAAATACAGTGATCACCACAATTAATAACTAGATAAACAAATGACCTAGTTTCAGTAAAATTTTCAAATAAATATTACCACACTATTTACATTATACCTACTGGAATTCTGATGTAGGTATACAATAATTTACAACTAAAAAGTAGGTATAAACAAAAGTAAAAAAAATTTAACCTAAGGAAAAATAATATTTTTATATTTAAATAGAAGCAATTAAAACCATACAATTTCATCATTCATTTATCTTTTTTTACATTTGTATATTAATTGTATATTGTGTGAACATTGTTTTATTTTTTTTTAATGTCAACAGAATTTAAAAACGACTTTACGATTTGCTTTACGTTACGTTAAGGCAATTACAAAAACTACCTATTTTAACATTCATCCTCTACGACACGTTAGTGGCTTTACGTATACGGAGATGCGTACATTACGTAGCAACAAAAACTCCCTATTATTTGAGTTATTTTCAAGCAATTTCTGCAAAAAAATTTAAGTCACCTCTCAACGTCCATCCCAAAACAGATGCGCCCTGGACTAATATGTTTTACATAATAATGATAATGTCGATTTGATTTTCATATCAATATTATAGTAATAATTATGAATATAAATACATTTTACTTAGACTAAACCTAGATAAACCACAAACTTCTGCTTTTACTTGGATATATAATAGTCTTTTCTGTTTGTAGGTGTCGTCACTGTCACGAATATTATACGGAAGACAAAAACCCTCGCGGTGCGTGCGAGTACGCTCCCGATGTCATCAAAACGGCCATCAACCGAATAACGTGCTTGGGATGTGCGGAGGGTATAGACTACCATTGCGCCTCGGACGAAGAAGGTGACTTTGCGCAACATCCATGTGACTGTAGTGACGAGAACTGTGCGAAACGGTGGTTCTGTTTGACGTTTCTATCGATTTTGGTGCCCTGTCTCTGGTTGTACCCGCCTCTTAAGATGTGCCACTGGTGTGGGGTGAAGTGTGGGATGTGCGGGGGTAGACACAGTATGTGATCTATGAATCATATTTTACGATATTAGGCTCTAAGGTTTGTTGACGCAGGTCTCTATATTTTTATTCGGTTTATTTTATTGACAAGATTGCCAATACTGCAAAATGACAAATTACTGTGACTGATTTCTGTCAAGACATATTTATCTAGTCATTTTATAATTATATTTTTAAAAAATTTTCAATGTTTCGTTTAAAACAATTCAACATTTATCACAGACCCATGAAATATAATAAATTATCGTCAGCATTGATAAATGATCGTAAGACTTCATTTGCTCTCTTTGTATCCTTTTACTACAGCTTATAATATAATTGCTAGATAGGTACAATCTGTCAATTTGAACAGGTACCACCCTCTATATTTTGGTTCCTATAGTATAAAAAATCTAAAAATATGCAAAGACATGTCAAATTTATTTGTGAGGGGGACATTTTGTAGACCAGTTTTCAACTAAATTACATCAACATCCAAAAGTACTGAAAAGAAATATAATGTATGTGGTATCAGTCAACCCCCTTTCCATTAAAAATTTTGGGGGTTGTGTCCGCTCCTGCTAGAGGGTTGACGTAATTTAGTTGAAAACTGGTCTACAAAATGTCCTCCTCACAAATAAATTTGAAGTGTTTTTTGCATATTTTTAGACCAAATTATAGAGACCTTTTCAAACTAACGCACTGTATACATTGGTTCCACATGATTTCATCTAGTTTACTATTCGTCTTATGCCTATGCCCATCAGTTTCTATTTTATTCATTTAACATATTCGCGGCCATGACTGCATATGCAGACACTTACAAAGGGAAATGACTGTCTGCATATGCAGTCGTGTCTGCCAATGGGTTAATATATTTATTATGACATATGACATAAACGTTAATGAATTCCATAAAATCATTTTTCATGCCGCATACATGTCCTTTGTTTTTGTATTCAATACATAATGTAGTTTTTGCGTTTTCCCTTTTGCGTTTTATCAAAATGTTATACAATTTTCTAAATGCAATGTACATAAATTCCAATTTTTTGCAATTAAAAATATATGTAGAATCTCACTGAGAATTCCAGTCTCAATATATTATAATAAAAGTAGGTACTTTAAATACAATATTATCTTCTTCTAGTTATTATATTTTACGCTGTAGTATAACCGAGAAGAGTATTTTTTATCTTAAATAACCATTGACAAAATTGTCTTTAATTTGGCAATCCACCTTTAATAATAAAAATGCATTTTTAGATTTTCGACTGTTTAGATTTAGAGTTATAATTCATTTTTTTTTATTCGGTAACAAAAAAATGCTCCTTTGTCAGTACATAATCACACATAATTGTCATGTCAAAGTTACAATAATTTTTTTTAAGTTTATGTTACAGAAGCAAATGTTCCTTTAACAAAATGAGAAAACGTCGAGTAGAGGAAGAATCATGTAAGGTTTTATATTGTTTTGAATCATTATCTTCTACACAAATCAAATTTTATTCATGTCTCTTTCTCTGAAGGCTTTGCTCAAACATATTACTGATAGCAGGTCTGATGTTGTCATTTAAATGAAATGTGATTTTACTTTCCTTATCAATTTGGATCTCTAAATTTCTTCGTTCATCGCCTCAACGCAATTACAACTCGATTGCGATGCAACTAGCGCCAATGAATCGCATCGTTTGTCTTTTGTCCAGCAACGCGACTGATTTGCAATCAGTTACATTCAAGATGTCGAGCAGTTCAGATGACGATGTCGTAGTAGTGGCCTGGTACAAAAGAAAAATTAAAAGGAAACGAAATTGGTGGACTCATTCTTATATAGCAAACAAAAGAAATAGACGCGAAGGAATTGGAGAAGGACGAGAAGAGGTTTCGTTTATTTTACCAAATGTCGAGACCACTCTTCACTGAACTAGTAGAAATACTTCAGTCATATATAGCAAAAAGGGATACAAAATACAGGAAAACTGCCAGTGTAGAAGAAGATTATAATTGTAGAAGCAGACATGATTTTCTATTGCATCTACTAATTTATAGCACAAGTCTTGTTCCATCATTATACACGGTGTCCCCGAAAATAGTGCGTTCCTTTAAGGTATGAATATAATACACAATGTAGAACAAAAAAGTCCTATAACATTTTTTCTAAAGTTAACCGTTTCCAAAAAAAAATTACATTGTTCGCCATATAAGCGAACTTTTATTTTCATAAAATTAACTAATTTGGTATCACTGTACAAGAACTGTTTGTGATTTAGTTTATTGACACCACAAGGTACACCTGCAAAATAATTGTACCACCCCATGTTTGAAAATCCAACAAAACAAGAATTTGTTTGTTTGTTTAGGACGAAGACAGGATTTAATGTAAATACTTATGGCTAAAATGCTACAACTATTTTTGAATTGTGATTGTCTATGTTTAGATTTTTGTATATATAGTTGTCAGATTTCAATTTGCATACCAAAATGTATTTTGGTTTTTTAGCCAAACGGTTGCATTTAGAAAAAAATGTTATAAGACTTTTTTGCTCTAGATGGTGCCTTCTACCTATACCTTTAAGGAACGCACTATTTTCGGGGACACCCTGTATAGTTAATATTGCCACAAAATAATCCCTTCAAAATCCACAAAATGTGCATGCAACGGTTGTATTGCGACTTACATGCCAGTTGAATCGTGGTCAGTTGCATCAGTCAATTAGTTTTACGCCGCAGTTGCAGTTGTGTTGGTGAGCGGACCTTGTACTAAAAGCACGTGTCCGACTCTTAGTTGACGGTGTAGCAACTATAACGTGACTATTTTTGCAGTCGAGTTGCAGTAGCGTTGCAGTGGTGGACAAAGAGCTTAAGTATTTGTAGGCAAATTAGTTTTTATTAATACTGACAAACTAGCTATCGTTATCGATAGTAGTAATAATTTCTTTTCGATCCAATTTAAATAATATCTTTAAAGCATCTGTGATTTACTAGTAAGCATTTCATAGTAATAGAGATTTTCTATGATTTTCCATTTTCCTGGAAACTATGGTACCTAATATCGTAAAATACCTGCTTAACAAGTTCAGGGTTGTGAACATTGTTAGAAGAAACTTACATGTTAAGCTTATCCATGGAAAAAATTAAAAGACTGTTTATATACTGCCCAAAATAATTAGGGAAACTCTTATTTAGATATCAGCAACTGTACATAATACAGTTAAATCCTGTAAATTTAACTTAAGTACCAGTCAAAATTCAATTAATATCAAGTGAGCTTATGAGCTATAGACAAATAATGATAACAAATACCAATAACTCAAAAGTATCGTCATTGATATGGTTGAAGTGTTTTTGTTATGGTTTTTACAAATTGAATTTGTTTAATTTAGTAAAATTTACTTTTATTGTGTCTAGTTCAAAATTAACTGTTAGATTTTCTTTTAATCACAAGACACGTACCTAGGCAAATGCTAACTGAAGTAGAGCAACAGCTCTATAACCTAACATAAGCTCTACTACAAAAAATAAATGATAATAAATATTTGGGAGATGGTAACGTAAGAAGAAAAGATCTACAACTCTTCTAAAAGCTTATTTACTAACTATCTACTTCAATAATTATCGGTATTAAGAACTGCTCAAATTATTTATTCCTGTCTCTATTTTTTGTAGTTCCTCCGATAGCCAATCAGTTTCTGGATCCAGTAATTTTTTTTTGTTTCAAACGGGGTGGCCGAAAAGTACCTATACTGTATTTAATTCTTTTTGTTATGTAACCCAAGGAAAAAATAATAACACAATTTTGTTTGTGAGTTATTTCTTAATAATTATTTATTTATCTAAAACATCGGTATACACAACTTGACACGATGCCATGTTCTTATGTTTATCCGTCTCATGTTCCGAGTCACTGACGTAAACGTTTGGCGAACTCAAGTCCCCATTCGAAAAATATCTGTGCTTTCTAACCTCCTCTTTAAAGAGACCCCACAGTGCATTGTCCGGCGTGGTCAAATCTGGACTTATTGTAGGCCAAGCCATTGGTACAGGACATTTTGGAGAACATCCAATACATCGGTCCGGGAAGGTTTCATTCACGCGGTTGCGGACAGTGAGAGTGAGAGCAAAATAGGGTGGAGCTTGTTGAAAATAAACAATGTCGTCAGCAGTTCCCTGAGCTCTCAATTGTGGTTCATGCGCCGGAACGCCAACAAAAATTGGCGCGATGTTACGTCAACATTATTATTATTGCTGTATAGGGACTTTCCGACCACCCTGTACAATATTATATCTAAACAAAACCTATTCTTTACTTTCAGTTCTTTTGTGTACTTATACAGGGTGTTTCATTGAGAAACGGAAATACTTTAATGGTGAATAGAGATCACCGAGCCGGTTCTAGATATACTACATTTTTTTGCCCTATGCGGTTCCAATGTGGTAAATAAGTATTGATTATTTTTAAAATGAGTATTTATTCATTAACTTTAATAATTTATAACTAAAAGTTAATAATATCTGCTTTTTAATGTCAGAGTTCTTAAAAAATTCAATATAATTTCAAAAAGTCATAAAATTGTCTGGAAATTGAAGCGAACTTACTTTTTTGTGCTCTTTTCAAATATACAAACAGATTTTCAAAATTTGAATATACAGGGTGTTGTTTTAAGGTCACAATTACTTTATAATTTTTTGTTAATTCGGACCTGGATTTTTCTTATGGTTAGTATGTCGGTCGTTTGGGTTTTGAATGAGACATATGTGTACCAAATATCAAAAAAATATACAGGGTGGTTCTAAAGTTATGGCTTAGGAAAGAAATGGGCAAAATCGATAAAACACCCTGTAACTCGGTTATAAAAGTCGGTAGGGCAAAAAATGTAGTATATCTAGAACCGGCTCGGTGACCTCTATTCACCATTAAAGTATTTCTGTTTCCCAACGAAACACCCTGTATAATTATTGTGTCATAAAAAATAGTTAAACTCATGCCCAAGGGATGGTACTGAACTAGATTTTTGAACTGGTACGGAATTTCTTGTTTGTTCTTGTTCTTTCTTACTTGCTCTCTGTGGGAACTCACAGTTATTAACCATCAAAGTTCAAATCGTGGTTCAGTCAATTTTCTAGGTTATTTACCTAATGTTTTTTTTCGATGATTTCGATTTGACGATGATCTCGATGTTTCGATTTGACATTATAACTTCTTGAGTAACTATATTCATTTTACTATATGTATAGTATAGTATTTATATTGGAAATTCAAGAAATAATATAAAACATAACTGGTCTTAAGTGGTCCAGTTGTACCCATTTAAAACTCAGCCAATAAGTAGCCTAAATACTATCTTATGTTGATCGCTATTTATTGCTACGTGTAATTAAAATTGAAAATGAATCAACAAAATAGTGGTTTGTGTCGGTACAGTTTATCTGGATTTTGCTATAAAATATTTGTTGAATTGTAAATAGTTGTTCCCCTAATTATTAAGTAGTATATTTGTTGATTTTTAAATGTAAATTTGCGCTAAACTTTTTTAATCAAATTTATTTATTTTATAAAAAATTCGGGGGTATCCCGAATTACAGAATTTAATATTGTTGATGTGTTCCAAGTTCAAAGGTGTAAAAATATGACTATCATGCCATTTTTGCCATGTGTATATATTTATGTAAAAAATTGATCATGTATATTTGCGTTTTTGTTCCTCATTAATCTTATAAACTTACTGTAAAAATCAAAAATGTAAGAAAGGATGCTAATTAAAATCATCAAAATGTTGGTACAATATGCATGGTTAAGTTTTACCAGAGCAAACAATTTTGGTCGTGTAAAGAATTCGTTTACTTTTCGTGTCAACTGATACAAAATATTTAAATCAGTGGTACTAAATAAGCCACAATGGAATATTATAAAATGGTTTACTACAAAGTACCAAGTAAAACAAATAACCTATTGAAGCGGAAACTGGAAAAGTATGGGACAACGTGAAGATAACAGTACTAACAGTACTTAATAAAGTACCAGCATAAGTACTGATCTGATATTTTGCTATTCACTGGAATTCTTGGATTATTTGGACTTTTATTAATTCCAAAAACTGACACATTTTTGGGCTAATTGAACAGATACAACATTGTAGTCACTCTAAAACTTTTTCAGAATACATTACTCATTCATTCAGAATACAGAATACTGTATGTTTTTGTTGAACAAAAATGTAACTTACATAGTAACTTTTTACACGCTGTAAATGTAACTATACAGAGTAAATTTACAAAATGTAAAAATCTGTAATTGTATATAGAATTGTAAATCTTATACGGATTCAAACGGTAAATATGCTTAATATTTGATGTAAATTTACTTTGTAACAATTCTAAAAATGCCCATAGTGATGGTTTTACATCATTGTGCTGTTCGATTAAAAGCTTTACATATAATTTATGTGTTGTTAACCATTAAAAATGCCAATCTATGTACTATATGTAATAAATAGGGATGATTCACATTGAAGCGAGTTATGTCTAAAAATATTGGTAATAATTAATCTTTGCTCTGTATATTTTACATTATAATAAAGCATTAAAAGTAATACAAAACGTTGTCACAAATTTTAACATATATCTTGTAATTAATTTCCAAAATTCTACACTACATTCATCTCCAAGAAAAGCTGGAGGTCACACTGATCGGTGGGTGTGTCATGTTGTCGCAGCTTGTCATTGGTTAGAAATTAATTTCAGACTCAATCACGTGTCTGAAACAGTGATCTTGTGCTTGTTTTGGGACTGAACTTTGTATAGTTACCTGATTATTACATGACTGTCTTGGATTGTCACTGTGACGAGTGATCAAGCCTCTTTACGATGTCCTAATGTTTAATCCTTGTTAGATTGATAACAAATTTGAACTGCTTATCATTTTTTTATTTCCAAAAAATCACATTCGTTACTTTGCTTTTTGTATTAATCAAAGATTTGTTTCGGTCCGATGATTCAAAGTAGCGAATGTATAACAGCGAATAACTGTATAATCAAATAATGAAAATCCGTTAAAATGAAATCATAAACTGCCTCACAAGAATTTCTTGGAAGCGATACTGAAACAAAATTTGCACAAATTGTAAACACGTGCATTTTATTCTTCTCAGCAGTTTAGCATTTTCGACAGTTTACAGATTATGATTGAATAACTGTTGAATAAATTACACCACAAAATAACGAATGTGACACATTCGACATTTAGCGTTGTACAAATATACATTTAATTATATTTATACAAAACAAAAGTATCGAATACATATAACCATTTTCGTCAGTTTGCAGTCAACCAAATGAAAAAATGTTCATATTCAATGGTTTAAACAGCATATTTCCCGCGCTCCTAATCAGGCTACAATAACGAGAATTTGCCACAAGATGTATCACGTATAATGCGAGGGCGAATCTGAAAACCAGATTTTTCACATTCGATAATTGGAAATGGTAGGGACGATATATGGTCCATTGCCAGATAATCTAGAAAGCGCACAGCTGTGGCAACCCCGCAAATCGTTCACAGGCCAGAGTCGACTTCGGTTGAGTAAAAGATAGTACTTTTAGTAGTTAGTTTTTAGTAATACTTAAGAAAATTATAAAAAAGTTTATAAGATTACCATTGGTAATAGATTACCATATTTCAAAAATATCGATACAAAATGCTTGTTTAGAAAAAAAATACTACAACTAACAATATATTGCATTATGTATACAGTTGACTGTGGTACCTTTGTCAAAAAGTTTCTTTTATAGCCTTGGAAGAAGGCAATTACTCTTTTAGATCTATTAATAAATTCAGTTTCAACATTAAAAATGTTTTTATATTAAAACAGTTCGAAGCTTTAGATCATAAGAACTAAAGCCTTATACTTGCACCAAGTTCTGGTAAAACAACCTGAATTCGTGCTTTCTAAAACTTCCAAAGCAAACTACATATGAATTAGAAGAAGACTAGGGGGAATCTAAAATTGTAGTTCACTGATAGGGCCAATGCAAACTAAATGAAGGGTACACGGAAAAAACCGACTAAGTCCATTTTTGTGGAAATTGCATTTTGTTACGTCATCTTGAAGTAAATTGCAGTTTGCATCTTATGAAACCTTTAAGCAAAGCAATAACAAGTCTAGTCACGAGAAAAAGCCCATAAATATATGCCCATACACGAGAAAAATAAGCTAAGTCCACGTGGTACAGGATAATAACAAGCTAAGTCAAAAACGCGACGGCTTCCTTATTTCGGTATCAATCAGACGGTCAGTCATAACAACGCCACGTAAACAGAATGTTATTTTATTTTCTTAATCCGGAAAATTAACAAAATACTATAAACAAAGCAATTGTTTTTTTTTATTGAACAGGGGAAAAAGCGGCTAAGTCACTACCCTTTAAGATACAATGCTGGATTCCCAGGGCTGAAATTATTATAACAAAGTTAAACTATTCGCAGAATGTGAAAAATATAGCTTCTTTTATAGTTTTTTTGTTAGAAATCTAAGACTCAAGCTAGCGACAAACATATAACGGACTAAAAGTTAAAAGATCCAACAACTCAAAATTGTTAATCTGTGACTTAGCCGGTTTTTTCCGTGTATCCTTCAAATGTCAATTTTCTTGACAACGTAGCCGCTCTTCATGGCGGCGACCGCGAAAGGTAGTATTGGGCACATGCAATTCTAGAGGATTATCGCTGTTAACTGCTGTGGAATACTAAAGGAGGATTTATTTATGATAATTCACAGAATGGCAAACCGCTTGAAATATACAACCATACTGATTCTAACGTTTGAAGTAGCCTCAGTGATTCTCAGTGTAGGTAAAAATTCCAACGAGTCTTGGTTCCGTGTACTCAGGTAGGAGTAGTAGTAATAGAAAAGGAAGACAGCTTATATTCCAATTCTTTCAGAGATGAGCGCCATCCTCTTCGGTACGTTTCATCCTCTTTGTGGATCATCGGAGAAGCTCTATGGTCTGCTCTGAACGAATAGAAAAGCAAGCTGTCTCCCAATGCCGAATTAAAACAAATAATTCGATACAGACGCTTTAGCGACATCTACGTAAAACAGTTCGAAGCTTTAGATCCGATGAACTAAAGACTTCTACTGGGACCAAGTTCTGGTAAAACAACCTGAATTGGTGCTTTCTAAAACTTGCAACCAAACGAATGATGTAGAAGAAGACTAGGGGAAATCCAAAATTGCATTGTACTACCTTTCTATTCAGTGTTTAATTCGAGTCTCGATGTTTAATTACCATTGTCTTACACGTGTTTCTGGATCTAGCTGTCATCAAAGAGACTTGCAAAGTATGCATTTAGCGGCCTCTAAAGAGGAAAGACGAAGTAAGTGTCGACAGCGACTAAGGCAAAGTAAACCCAAGCGTAATCACGTCATTCAGAGCGATGCTACGGATATTTATATTCTACTAATACATCAACAATTTACCATTGTAATCACCTTCAGTTTTGTTCTCTTTTCGTCTAGTAACAACGTGGAGTAAGACATACAAATTTTTATTTATAGTCCATATTGAACGAGATATTGCACCGCTGCTACAGAACAACCGCAGATTAATAACCACTTTAGACGCGGTCGTTTAGAGTGATTGTTAAGATTTACTATTGGTACACAGGTGGTAATTGTTTTAAAATGTGTCTAAATGATTTACTTTATTTCAGATGATCAAAAAAGTTAAGAATCCCTCTATGTTGGACAAGCTACTTACTTCGATCCATAAACTTTAGTAAAAGTTAAAATTGTCGCCCCTACCCATTTCATTTATTTTTTATCTCAATTTCCATCCGATGTATTTATATTTAGTTTTAAAAATGGATCAATTACTTTAAAATTAAATTAAACTGCTATGTATGGTACAGTTGACTAAATTTTTGTTTTTAATGTTAAACATCATAGTCCTTTAAATTAAAATTAGGAAAAAAATAAAAAAGAGAATATATTGCCGATTATTACTACTATTTTTAGACAAGTATGAAATTATTCAGGTAGTTCTCGACAGAGGTGATTGGAACTTGCTCCTGAGCAAGAGATACCTACTGAATTTCAAAGTAGGCTCTCCAGACTGTCGGTTCGACCAATGGGTAGAACAAAAATCACTAGTCGGTGTCATTATCTGGCATTAGATGACATTTGTAATCCTCTAATCATAAATTCAAGATTATGGTAGGGGAACCCAAGCGGGGATTTTGCGAGTTACTCGAGCGCGTCAGAAAATAGCATGGAGAGATACCTTGTACCCTGTAATGTACTCCTACCATATATGGACTCTTAATACAGGGGCGTGCGTTGAGGACAGTCACGTCAGATTATTAAAAAAAGCGCGTCAGATTAAGATTTAAGTACATGAAGAACAGTATATATTTCAATAATCTGACGATTTCAGCGGGGCGTAAGTTGTACAACTTTGTGATTCACCCATTCCCTTACGCCCCGCTTAAATAGTCAGATTATTGAAATATACACTTGTTATGTACTTAACTTACCTTGTCTTAATCTGACGTGCTCGAGTTTTTCTGAAGGTAGATTTTACTTTTATAATCTGACGGACTGCCCTCAACGCACGTCCTTGTATTAAAAGTCCATATATGATAGGGGTACAAGGTTTCTCCCCATTTGATTTTCTGATGCGGTCGAGTAATGCGCAAAATCCCCGCTTGGGCCCCCTACTAATATGAACTGCCATGCCACCAAAATTAAAATGTAAATATCATGGTACATAGTAATGACAATACAGATTAATAAAAATCATAAAAGCTAAAATACCAATAGAAGTTCAGTGTTTTATATTAAATATTGTAGTATAAAATTCGTCATTTATTCATTTCAAAATTTTGGATAAGTAATAACAAAATCTTGCCCTCCCATCAAACTGTATTACGAAATGTATTTATACAGAGTGTCACAGAAAGTTGCTACTTTTATATCAAACATTTCCTTTGGCTTATTTTTTAACCTAACCTATCACTGGATTTTTAAAAAGAATATACACAAGGCAAATAACGCAAACATTCAGTATTCTGGAAGATGTAGGTTTGGCATGAAATTATAAATTTTTCTATAGTTCAAGAAATTCACATTTTTTTATTGATGTATATGATATAATATATTAATATAATATATAATACTGTTTTATATATTATATAAAAAGACTAATATTTGCAAAATAATAATTAAGGGCTTTGGTCTTCCACGTTTTAATTCTAACCAAATTATTTGCTATTATCACTGAAATTTATGTTTTTTATGTATTTAGTCTTGTTTTATTGCAATCAATTATATAAATGAAAGAGAGATTTGCCAATGAATCCTTGAACCTTTAATGGGATATTTAATCTCTGCAGTGCTCTACTGTATCAAAGTACAAAATTACTAATGTGATTTTGATGAACTTAAAATGAACTGCTGTGGGATTCTTGAGATTCCAAACCTTGTCATAACTTCAAAAATGTATGGGTGGCCTCAGCACTAATGTGGCATTTTGGATGTAAAGATATATACCAAATCAAAACAGCAATAAGGAAAAAAAGACAGAGTTAACTAAATAAGATATAAATATAAAATGAAACGGTGGGATATACTAAAAAAATATGTAAAAACTGTTTATTTCTTTTCGCCTTTTATAAAGCCAAAAAATTTCAAGATGCTGAATGTTGTCCTAGTATACTATATACGATATCAATTCAAATTATATCTTTTGACATAATAAAGAAACAAGAGTGAAGCTAACTTTGTATGGCACCTGATACTGTTAATGAATTTAGCTATCAGTACAAATTTCAGGTTAAGTGTTATACGCAGAATAGGTATTTTTGTGATTTGGGTGATATCTGTTCGACTGTCAAAAATGTAATACAGTTTAAAATTATTTTTGGAAATAAACATGTATGAATTTCTAGAAGTGGGTGTTTGAACTATCCGACAAATTCATACATGCATTTACCAAAAAGAAAAACGCCAATGAGTACACAGCTCAAAATATACAGGGTGTCCAGAAACTCTACCGACAAACGAAGACAGGAGATTCCTCAGATAATTTTAAGACAATTTAACCCAATTCACCTAGTTCGAAAATGCTTCTGAAGGGAGCTAGAGCTCTTTGAAGATGGCGTCATGAAATTAGTCTTTCTTAAATACCTCCAGAAGGCTTCTATTTAGAAAAACGATAATTGGTATGCATATTTACTTTTCAGAGATGAATCGATTCCATCGATTGCAAATTTCTAGTACCGGTCATAGGCGTCCGTTTTGGGTAGAGCAACGGGTATTTTATCGTATAACTTTTTTGTCCTTAACTTTTATGCATTTTTGACACCGGATTATTAAATTGTGAGGTATTCTAGTACTAAAAGGTACTCTTGCTTTAAGTCAGTAGGATGCACCGTTTTCTAGAAAAATCGATTTGAAAGTTTTTCGTTTTTGGAATTTGAAAAAAAATTGAAAGAACTTTTCAACAAAAAACGAAGTATTTTACCAACATAAAGTAAGAGTAACTTTTAGTACTCGAATACCTCATAATTTAATAATCTAGTGTCAAAAATGCTCGAAAATTCAAGACAAAAACATTATGCTATAAAATAACTGTTGACCTACCCAAAACGGACGCCTATGACCAGTACTAGAAATTCGCAATTAATGAAATCGATTTATCTCTAGAATATAAATAAATGTACCAGTTTTCGTCGTTCTAAACAGTTTTTTTTTGAAATTTTTTTTGTAATTCAGAAAGTGAAAAATTTTCAAATCGATTTTTCTAGAAAACGGTGTGTCCTACCGATTTAAAACAAGAGTACCTTTAAGTACTAGAATACTTCACAATTTAATAATCCAGTGTCAGAAATGCATAAAAGTTAAAGATAAAAAAGTTATGCGATAAAATAACCGTTGCCCTACCCAAAACGGACGCCTATGATCGGTACTAGAAATTTGCAATGTATGGATTAGATTTATATCTTGAAGATAAATACGCGTACCAATTTTTGTTTTTCTAAATAGAAGCGTTCTGGAGGTATTTAAGAAAAACTAATTACAAGACGCCATCTTCAAAGAGCTCTAGCTCCCTTAAGAAGCATTTTCGGACTAAGTGAATTGGGTTAAATTATCTTAAATTTACCTGAGGAATCTCCTGTCTTCGTTTGTCGGTAGAGTTTCTGGACACCCTGTATATTAACATTTATATGTGTTAGTAATTTATTTTTTATGGTAAAGCTAGAAATTTTGTTTCTACATATCAGGGCTACGATTTGTTCAAGAAATAAGATTACACATTTTACAAAACACTACTTATTGGAAGACTTTTTAGTATTTTAATAAGTATTTTAAAATGTCGATTAACTAGCTAAATATAATATTTTTACAAAGTTATAAGAACAAATGTTACTTATGATATGTGTTAAAAAATATCTAAATCTCGATTAGAAACGTTCATATTTAAGTACTGTTTTATTTTAATTAAATTTGAGCCGTGTATCTTAACTTTTGTCCAAGAATCTTAAGCAAATGTCGATAAATACAATTTCTTCAACATTTGCTAAAAAGCAACGTAACTATTCAAACATAGTAATTTTTTATTTTGTTTAATACTACATAATTTAACACTTCCTTAATATTAAATCTAAGTTATGTCTTTTTTAAAGTAGTGTTGGTACCTGACGTAAACTTAAGTGAACGCCATCCTATGGCTCGGGAAGCGTATCATTTACTTTTACAAAGAGGCATATAATGTTGAACAGTTATGTTGTTGATTGTATATAAACATGTAAAAAGTTCGAATCGACTTCTTGGTTCTAATTTTTTACTGAGATTCCATTATTGCACTCATGCAATCGGTTAGAAAGAAAAACTTAATAGTTTTTATTGTGTGTATATATATGTTATTAATAAAAGTATGATATGGCTTAAAATAAAAAATGTGTGAGTGATATTTTAATTAAAAATAATATATTAAGAATAAATAATAAAGAATATGTTATTAAATGCCTTGTTTTATTCCCTTTCATAATAACAAAAATAACTAAGCAATCTAATAAGTGTTCTTGCTCCGGATAGGGGAAATAAGAGGGCATAAAGCCTCCTCTACTCAATTCACCCCCGGCCCAGGGCCGGATTTAAGGGCGGGCAGGCTGAGCAGCTGCCCGGGGCTCACACATTCTGGGGGGCCCCCACAAAGCACCAAACTTTAAAAAATCAGCACATTGAATTCGGTCATTTAATTAACTGTGATATTTCGTTACATGGAAGGTTTCACTCCTGTTGAAAGGTGTGTTTGCCAAATCACGGTCATAAAGCAGAAGATATATTTAATTCTCGAATGACATCTTGCAGGAAGATGATATCGATTTGAAAAAACTACACGGGAGAGTCCTACGACAACGCGTCAGTTATGAGTGGAAAATACAATGGTGTTCAGGCTAAAATTAGATAACATAATATCTTAACGTTATGGATTCCGTGTGCGGCCCACTCTCTAAATTTAGTTGCAAAAGCTGCAGTGTTGTCCTCTATGTTCACTTCCTCTGCATATAGATACAACTTCTTAATCGGATGTTTAAAAGCTGCGTCTTGTAAGTGAGAGCAACGCGACCGTGGCAGAAATATTATTGTTCCTAAAAGAGTAAATACTACTAGATTATCATCTAGTGCAAAAGCACTGGTTAAAGGTTATAATCAGATTAAAGGAGCAACTATCCAAAATTTCACAAGACGATGAGCAACAATTTGAAATTCGTAGCGATGTAAATGGCTTGTATAATCGAATATGTTTACTGGAACAGGAATATTTGCAATATTTTGGAATAAAATCAAACAGCACAAGTCGTATTCTCCAAGATCCAAATATTGACCTTCATTCAGGAGAAGCGGCACTTGGATCACTTACAGAATTTATATTCTTTTAAGGAATATTTCAGAGACTGAAATGACAATATCAGAGAAACTTAGGACTCAAAATTTTTAACGCCATATAGATCACTTCATTTCCTCTTTAAGTCAGAGGCTTTCTGCATATGAATACAGAATTCAGAATGTCAGAATTGGAATATCATTTCAATTTTGGATTTTTACATTATTTGGAAAATTTAACTCACAATGAAGTTGAAGCTCACTCACTGAAGCTTACCGACATTTATAGCAATGATTTAGATGAAAACCTAGATATCGAACTGGTACAATTTATTTAGAGGAAATCGGCTCATCAAATAATATAAGTAAAGAACTTCAAATATACCAACTATTAAAAGAAAATAATTTGAATGATGCGTTTTCAAACGTTGTGGTGGCACTTCAGTTATATTTAGTTCTGATGCTCACTAACTGCAGTGTTCGACTTCGGTCTATGATGGCCCAATAGCGTTTGAATCATCTCTCTATAATGAGCATTGAACATTATCTTAAAGCAACTAGACATGTCCGACATAATCAAGGAATTTTAATTAAAAAATCTCGAAAAGTACCCGGTCTTTAACCATACATTTTACTATGTTTATTTTTAATATTTTACTGTAACAAGATACAGCACTTGTATTTTTTATTATTTAAAAAAAATAGTTATAAAAGTATGTACCTACCTAGATCAACATCTTTTTTTAAATTTCTAAAAGGGAAAACCCTGTATTTGGCTGTATACCATTGTTATAACAACAATTTTTTTAATGGTAGGAGGTAGGGCCCCACAAAAATTCTGCCCAGGGCCCACTGTCTTAAATTCGGCTCTGCATAGGGCCCTAGTCCATTTACGGGTGTGGACCGAATGTTTGGCTCTTCAGAGCCAAAGGAGCACCAGCTTTAATAAAAGCTAATGCTAAAGAGGCACTAGTTTTGATAAATACTAGATTTGATAAAACTAGTGCCATTTGTTATATTGCGAAATAAACCATTTCTCTACATATACAACCTACAAGAGAAAGCAGGATACTGGAACTGCAGCAAAATAAAACTCAATACTTCTGGTTGTAAAACCACCAACCACAGAGTCAGTTAAAGTAAGGGCAGAGCCCCAACTAGCGGGGAGCCCGTGTAGACTGAGATACCCAAACTTGGAACCGCCGGTTTTTACAGAGGCTTCTCAGAGCGTAAAAATCGGGAATTCCAAGATTTCGGCCAATGGAAGACTCGGACGGCCGGGAATCCCAAGATACCGCCCAATCTGAGAGAAAAAGGACAGGGCGGTGCTCGTCGCGGTCCGCTGACCAAGACCCGCTGATGACATTCTTATTTCGGAATTTAAAAACTCTAGACAAAGAAAAAAACAAAAGATAATCCTAATTTAACCTAAATGTAAATCAGATTATTAAAAATTGAACCCCTATTTCAATCTTTTGATGACATCCAAACTAAAGTAGAATTACACACCATTAATGATGTAGGAAATGAGAACGAACGTCTAGAGTTCGGTTGTTTTAATATCGTTTCTGTGTGTAGAACAATCTTAAAAGACTCCTGATAAACATAGGCAATGCATCAATCTTGGGCAGCAATTTTAATATTTCCAATCCCGCAATACAAACACAACACGTTAAATTACTAATGGTTAAGTTACTTTTGAATCACTAATACACAATAAAAAATCTATAGCTATGTACTGAACCGGATATAGTGTTCTAATGTTCTACATAAGAAAATAAGAAAAGTCAATTATATTACAGCTACAGCTTCCAAAGTCTCAGCAAGTACAGCAACCGGTTGACATCCCCTGCGATGAGACACCACCTGCAGTATCCGTCACTGTGTCACTGCACCCGGGTCCCAGCTAGCCCGCCAACTTCGGACATTGTTAGTACGGTATTACGCGAATTCGTATTTTTCTCCGCGGATCACTATTGAAAAATTCGCACCCGATCGCATTCTTTCCGCAAAGTATTAACCCGTAACTTAAAAAAATTCTCCTCGTTCGCTCGTCGCTCACACACACGCCAAGAAAAAAATTCAAATCGTCCTTCCTCGACGGTTGTCACAGCACACTGCCCCGAAAAAACCAAAAACGTTAAAATAATTCTTCGAATCTGTTCCTATCGTCTATTAAAAGTTTTAACATCGAAAAGAAAAATTAAATCATTAATCTTTATCACTTTTCTCAAAAGTGTACCGAGGGTATTCCGAAGTGGTTCACCCTTATCGCGTGTCATAAAAATTTAATTACCAGCCCCAGACGACAAGATATCGGATTACGCGTAAAGAATTTGGAAATCCGACGAATAACATATTAACTTCGTTGGCGGCCATAAAACCATAGAGGTTACAAGCTGATATAAATAAGTTTCATTATCTATGCCTATCATTACAGCTCAGGCAACGGATTTATTAAAATCACTTGAAATATCAGCAAACAATTATTGTAATGTGGAATGGAAGCTACTTGTTCAACGTTATGTTAATAAATTATTATTAAAGAAAAATCATATACAAGCTTTATTTGAAATAAAATCTGAGACTCATCGTCCCACTATGCCTTTATCATTATTTCCTATTTGGCTGTTAAAATCTCCAATTAGAAGAATAGGTATCTTTTTTTTTCTTTTGCCTTGTCTAGTATATCTTCGTGCGTTGAACAAATATTCTTTCATATAAATATTTGTTGTCAACCCTCTCAACAGTCGAGCGTAAGGTTAGAGTGCAGAATGGATTATCAATTTTCCAGACATAGACTGAAATAACAAGAGGGATCATTATTAATAGGAGTGTACAAATACTAGCGTATGCAGATGACATTGATATCATAGCAAGAAGAAAGGCGGACCTGGTTCAATCGTTCACGGCATTGGAAGCAGCATCAAAAAGAATGGGGCTACAAGTTAACACTAATAAAACTAAGTTTATGAAGGTCACAAATAATAACCAAGTAGCAGAACCTGAAGATCTAACGGTTGGGACATATGTATACTTTCGAAGAAGTAAGAGAGTTCGTATACCTAGGCTCACAAATCAACCAAAGTAATACAGTAACTGCAGAAATTAACAGACGTATATATCTAGCAAATAGAGCGTACTATAGATTAAAGAAACTTTTAACATCAAACATAGTCACAAAAAGAACAAAAATATTGATATACAGAAGCCCGTCCTCACTTACGCGTCAGAAACGTGGACGATAACAAAAAGTGATGAAGAACGGTTAGGCTGTTTTAAACGTAAAATCCTCAGACATCTATAAAGGCGTGGAGGAAAACGGATTATGGCGTAGACGCTATAATTTTTCACTTTACCACCTTAATAGTGAGCCTAGTATTGGTAGATATATCAAAATAAACAGGCTGCGATGGCTAGGCCACTTAGAGAGAATTAATGAGGGGGAGCCGTCGAAACACATTTATAGCCAGAGACCGGATAAAGTGAGGAGAAGAGACAGACCCAGCACACGATTTAAGGACCAGGTGGAAGACGACTTGCGAGTGTTAGGAGTGCGAAATTGGAAAACCAAGGCGAAGCATAGGAAGGAATGGAAGCTGATTCTGGAACAGGCCAAGACTCACCATGGGTTGTAGAGCCAATGATGATGATGACTCCTTTTGTTTCTCTTTCATGTTTTCGAACCCCACTGCATATATGTGTATATTTCCCTATAATTTCTTCTCATTGATCTTTCTTTGCTGTTTCACTTAAGTCTATTATATCTGTGCTGTGCCTAGTCTTTCGATTTCTGGGAGTATTTCATTTTGTTTCGTTGTGATTCCTTGTATATTCCACGTTCCTATTAGTCCAAGTAATGAAGCTTAAAATAGGACAAAACCTCGCAATTTTTACAGAATGGATCGATTTGCTTGAAAATTTGAGAATAAGTAGTGCATAGTCCAAGGATCAAAATCTATATGATACCGAAAGGCGCTTTTACCATGGGGGTGGCTGCCACCCCATCTCGGGGTGGAAATTTTTATTATATTTTGACCGTAAAAGTTGGTTAAAACGTTCATTCTAAGCAAAAAACGTTCTATACATTTTTTTGATAAAATTAGTTTTCGATTTATTCGCTATCGAAAGTGTTAGTTTTATATCGAAAGAATCAATGTTTTTAATGTGTTTTCTCAGTTATTGCTAATAACTCCAAAAGTTTTCGTTTTATCAAAACTACTTAACAAAAATGTACCTTTTAAAAAAATAAACAAAACCGTTTGCTTTAATTTTCTTTAAGACCAATAGTAATTGAGCTATACTTTATTATATGTTAGTTCTTCTTCGTCAGATGCTAAATATTGTAGTTTCAAAGTCAAAATACGGGAAAACTATGCATATTTCGAGGATAACTTGTTCAAACTAATTTAAAGTATGTATTTAAAAATATCTATCTTCACAAATAAATAAAACGTCTCTAGCTCAAAAATTAAGGGACTTATAATGAAAACAAAGGCAGTCCCTATTTTTTCAGCTAAAAAGTGATAGGAAGCAACACCCTAATCACTACCCTAATTAAAATTAGTCATCGCCCTTATTTGGTCTTCTTTATTTATGTATATAGGTTCTAGAAGTTTGACGGGCTTAGAATGATTAGTTAAAAAAAAAAATTGAGTTAAAAGCGAATAACGAATTTTTGTAGTTTGGAAAAAAGGGCTTTTTCTTCAGAATAGAAAGATTAGCATTAGAAATACGAAAAAATATTGAAATATGAAATTGTAGCTTATTTAATTCCCAAAAATTTTTTCTACGGAAAAAATTGAGTGAGCTATTGACAATTAAAACTTGTAATAACATGCAAAAACCACCTTTATTAACCCTTTCAAAGTCACTTCTTTTTGCGACTGAGGATTTTAAAAAGATTTAATATTAACAGTCTTATAAAAACCTACAAAATTCTTTTTTACCAAACTTTCTAAGATAAAAAATAAAAAAGTTACGGTTAAAAAATCAATATATTTTTTTGAAAAAAAAAAAGGAGAAATCCAATTGGAACCATAATAATGTAAGTTAGCGGTGTTTTTAGTCATTAGCTTTATTCATTCTTCTTTATTTATGTATTATTAATAGATTTTGGAAGTTTGACTGGCTTAGAATGATTACTTTTTAAAAAACTGGAGTTAAAAGCAAATAAAGAATTTTTGCAGTTTGGTAAAAAATGCCATTTTCTTCAGAATAGAAAGATTAGCATCAGAGATACGAAAAAATGTTTAAATATGAAATTATAGGTTATTTAGTTGCCAAGAAATTGGTTTTAAAAAATTTTTTCTACGGCAAAAATTGAGTGGATCGTAATAATGAGTATATCGAAAAACATCGATTTTTTTTTATATAAAACTAACTAACTATTCGATAGCGAATAAATCGAAAACTATTAATTTTATTTAAAAAATGTATAGAACATTTTTGGCTTAAAATGAATGTTTTTATCAACTTTCGCGGCCAAAATATAATAAAAAAATAATGTGTGTGTACTTTGTACGCACGTAAGAAGTTATACTTTTAGTATATGATTTCAACGAAATAAATATACTTTCAACAGGTTATTTGTATTTTATTTAAAGATTAAACTAATTTTTACTTACTACTATCCAAAAATTTTTATTAAAACAATACCAAAAATAAAAAAAAATTAGAAAACACACGGATTCGAACCAGGGACCTCTCGATCTCCGGTCACACGCTCTACCACTGAGCTATACTCCCTTTGCTTTGACAGGTTACAAGAATTCTCATACATACTGACAAATTTAATAGACCAAGTGAAGTATACAAAAATACTTAAATATACTTACTATTATTAAAAAATATCTTATTCCCGAAGGCCGAGAAAGACAAATCCAAAGACACAAAAATTATAATAAATATATTTACTAAAAACACTAATAATATATTTTTTTCACGCACACCTTATTTGCGCTACATAAAGATGTAGCGACTAATACCATACTGTCGGTGTGCGCATGCGGGAATGTAAAAATTCACCCTCGTGCCTAAAGAAGTATAACTTAAAAAATTTCCACCCCCGCGATGGGGTGGAAACCACCCCCGTGGTAAAAGCGCCTTTCGGAATCATATAGATTTTGATCCTTGGACTATCCACTATTTATTCTCAAATAATTTTATTATTTTCAAGCACATCGATCCATTCTGTAAAAATTGCGAGATGAAAAGCTTCGGTTCCTGGACTATATTCACATGCCCTTTTTTTCGCCTATTATTGTATCCATAATCAAATTGATGCGGATCAGACACTACACTCAACAATTAATGCGGATTTATATGTCCAAATAAAAAAAATTCTATGTACTAAATTTCGACAGTTGTTTTATTCTCTTATTATTTGAAAACAAATGAGGATATTCAAGATCATCTTCAGAGTGGATAGCAATAAGTGTTACTGCCTTGTAACATATCATAATCCTGCCATTCCATATTTCATTATCAACAAACTTAATATGACTCTGTATATATTTCTTTCTCGACAAACATAATTCAGCCCTGTACTAGATTTACTTTCCCACAAAAAGGTTGTGTTTTCGTTAAGTTTTACATACCCAACCGGCGTGACATCATCGGAATAAAATACAATTTGAATGGACCTTTTTACATGCCTCCGTATCAAATCCTTTTTCCAAGATATTATTTACACAATATCTGCACCGGAATATATAGGCGTCAGTAAATCTAAGTCAAATTTCCTTTTATGGCCATAAGAAATCATTTGAACCACACACCTTTATTTTTTATCGTTCTGTTCTCACTAAAAAGGTTTTTTAATAGCCGATCGTAAAATATTTTATTGTTTTTGAATTTACAAAACTGTAGACATTAAACAGATAATAAAAATCTCCCTTCGCTTGAAAATTGCTATAAAAGGCTCACTTTCTTCTCATTACATTATCTCATCCTTAGTTAGGACAATCATGCGACGATCTCTATGAATTAAAATAGTCTCGACTCATGAAAATTATTAGACCTCGTCCTAAGTAGGGCATATCCCTCGACGCTTCTTTTGGCATATTATGTCGTCTTTACGACAATCATATCACGGTTCTCAGTTAATAGAACCATATCTCTCCTTAGTTATCACAAACAAAATTAAATAATGGCCAACAACAAATATTCTTTAAACTCACTTTCATGAAACACTTAATAAAACTGTTTGTGTAAGTCAACTGTGTTCAAATAAAATAAAAATATTTAAAAATATATAAACATTTTCAATTTCTTTGCAACATGAAAATGCAGTAGCTGCATAATACACTGGTTAAATCGGAGAGCGCAGGAAGAGTCTATACCGGTTTCGGAGGTCTTTCCCCCCTCATCAGTAGTTCCATATCCTCTTCTCTCCGATTTCTCCAGGTATCGCACTTTGGGCCTTTCCGAATTGCAAAGAAAGAAATGTCACGGATGAACTAAAGCCATCTACCAAAAAACAAAGTAAGTTATCAATCGAAGTAACACAGAAAACGACAATAAATATCGTTCCCATACCACCAGATTGACAACAGGTGGAATACTTTCTTTGGTTACACCTCCTGAGACTTTCAAAATTTATAAATCAAACAGGATACCGAGGAAATTAAGATGAGAGAATTTTAACTAATTCACAACTCATCTGCTCAGCGTTTTTTACCACGCTGAGCAGATGAGTTGTGAATTATTTAAAATTCTCTCATCTTAATAATTTCCTCGGCATCCTGTTTGATTTATAAATTTTGAAAATCTCAGGAGGTGTAACCAAAGAAATTATTCCACCTGTTGTCAATTTGGTGGTATGGGAACGATATTTATTGTCGTTTTCTGTGCTACTTCGATTGATAACTTACTTTGTTTTTTGGTAGATGGCTCTAGTTCATCCTTGACATTTCTTTCTTTGCAATTCGGAAAGGCCCAAAGTGTGATACCTGGAGAAATCGGAGAGAAGAGGATATGGGACTACTGATGAGGGGGAAAAGACCTCCGAAACCGGTATAGACTCTTCCTGCACTCTCCGATTTAACCGGAGTATTATGCAGCTGCTGCATTTCCGTGTTGCAAAGAAATTGAAAATGTTTATACATTTTTAATTCATTTACTCTTTCGTAGGAGTATTAAGGAATCTTTCTTGTTGGAACTTATACCACGCTGAGCAGATGAGTTGTGAATTATTTAAAATTCTCGCATCTTAATTTCCTCAGCATCCTGTTTGATTTATAAATTTTGAAAATCTCAGGAGGTGTAACCAAAGAAATTATTCCACCTGTTGTCAATCTGGTGGCATGGGAACGATATTTATTGTCGTTTTCTGTGCTACTTCGATTGATAACTTACTTTGTTTTTTGGTAGATGGCTCTAGTTCATCCGTGACATTTTTTTCTTTGCAATTCGGAAAGGCCCAAAGTGTGATATCTGAAGAAATCGGAGAGACGAGGATATGGGACTACTGATGAGGGGGGAAAAGACCTCCGAAACCGGTATAGACTCTTCCTGCACTCTCCGATTTAACCAGAGTATTATGCAGCTGCTGCATTTTCGTGTTGCAAAGAAATTGAAAATGTTTATACATTTTTAATCACTTACTCTTTTGTAGGAGTATTAAGGAATCTTTCTTGTTGGAACTTTTACCACGCTGAGCAGATGAGTTGTGAATTATTTAAAATTCTCGCATCTTAATTTCCTCAGCATCCTGTTTGATTTATAAATTTTGAAAATCTCAGGAGGTGTAACCAAAGAAATTATTCCACCTGTTGTCAATCTGGTGGCATGGGAACGATATTTATTGTCGTTTTCTGTGCTACTTCGATTGATAACTTACTTTGTTTTTTGGTAGATGGCTCTAGTTCATCCGTGACATTTTTTTCTTTGCAATTCGGAAAGGCCCAAAGTGTGATACCTGGAGAAATCGGAGAGAAGAGGATATGGGACTACTGATGAGGGGGAAAAGACCTCCGAAACCGGTATAGACTCTTCCTGCACTCTCCGATTTAACCAGAGTATTATGCAGCTGCTGCATTTTCGTGTTGCAAAGAAATTGAAAATGTTTATACATTTTTAATCACTTACTCTTTTGTAGGAGTATTAAGGAATCTTTCTTGTTGGAACTTTTACCACGCTGAGCAGATGAGTTGTGAATTATTTAAAATTCTCGCATCTTAATTTCCTCAGCATCCTGTTTGATTTATAAATTTTGAAAATCTCAGGAGGTGTAACCAAAGAAATTATTCCACCTGTTGTCAATCTGGTGGCATGGGAACGATATTTATTGTCGTTTTCTGTGCTACTTCGATTGATAACTTACTTTGTTTTTTGGTAGATGGCTCTAGTTCATCCGTGACATTTTTTTCTTTGCAATTCGGAAAGGCCCAAAGTGTGATACCTGAAGAAATCGGAGAGACGAGGATATGGGACTACTGATGAGGGGGGAAAAGACCTCCGAAACCGGTATAGACTCTTCCTGCACTCTCCGATTTAACCAGAGTATTATGCAGCTGCTGCATTTTCGTGTTGCAAAGAAATTGAAAATATTTATACATTTTTAATCATTTACTCTTTTGTAGGAGTATTAAGGAATCTTTCTTGTTGGAACTTTTACCACGCTGAGCAGATGAGTTGTGAATTATTTAAAATTCTCTCATCTTAATTTCCTCGGCATCCTGTTTGATTTATAAATTTTGAAAATCGCAGGAGGTGTAACCAAAGAAATTATTCCACCTGTTGTCAATCTGGTGGTATGGGAACGATATTTACTGTCGTTTTCTGTGCTACTTCGATGGATAACTTACTTTTTAAAAAATATTTAAACTCGCAGTCTACAATGTTACTTCATCATCAAACTATACCTTGCTTCGACGAAGAATCAGTGTCTTTTATAATCAATCAACATAGAAGTTTTGGTTCTCCCGTATGTTGGAGTAAAGGACATCCACAACACTAAGATACATAGACAAATGACTCTACAAGAGTTAAAGGAGAAGTAAAAAAGAAAGAACAATCTAACTAATACTTTAATAATAAATAACTAATAACTTTAACAACTATATGATAGCAATATCATCCGCTAAACAGATATTTTATGTCTTTATCTATTCTGTTTGACCAATAGCCTTGTTAATCATGCTTTCAGTTTCAGACCAAAGTTTTTTTGAGATATTCTCATAAAAAATCATTTTACTGTTATAATGTTTGCAATCTCTATATAAAAGACCTGTCTCAGACTCCAACTCAGGTTCCGTAGCACAAAAAATTGGAGTTTGGGCACCCTAAAAAATACACATATGTGTTAAACATAAAATTAGTTCTTCATAAGTTAGTAAATTTTAAATATTTTTTTTTATATCTTTTATGTTTTGTTGTTCCAATATAAACAAAACTACTACAACAGTCAGATACGAAAATTGTCTCTCTGAATTTACGCATGTAAAGCACGGAGTTCCACAAGGATCAGTTTTGAGTCCTCTATTATTTATTATATATGTTAATCTCCATTTTTATGGCTCCATGTAAAACAGTATTAATTTTACAGGCTCCATGTTAATGTCTTGCCCAATTTTATGGCTCCATGTAAAACAGTATACGCTCTGAGCTTCGCTGGTACCGCTCCTAGAGGATTAGTAATGCAACTTTCACCGGTAATGTTTAAATTTATTATTTAATTGTTATCGCTTAATATTTACAACGCAAAAAAGTAATTAAATTGAAATCGATTTTTTTAAGATTTTGCTAATCATTTTGACGTTCTATTGATGAAATACTAATTTCTTATTTCGGATACTTTCACAATTATCGTGTAGATGGCGCTAAGATTAATAGATTAATTTATAATTACATATTACGGAACATTAAAAAAAACTTAAATTCAGTATTTAAAACGTAAGTATATTTAAGGTAAAAATATATACCACAGCTTTGACCAACTAGTATTTTTTATAATTAATGTTTTTATTTTTAATTCTAAATTAATCACTTTGACATTTATGTAAAATTTCCAACAGTGGCGCACCCAGAATTTTCTTCTAGGGGGGGTTGACTTGGGTGGGGTTCGGACAAATAATCCCTGACAAAAAATCCCCAAAAAATATCCCTGGACAAAAAATCCCCAGACAAAAAATCACTGGACAAATAATCCCCGGGCAAAAAATCCCGGACAAATAATCCTCACAATTTTTTTTCGACAAAATATGCCCACAAAAAATCCCAATGGAATATTTGCTGTCGAATAGTTCTCTAAAAGTTTTCCCGTGAACGCAATCGACTCTAATGTTTTTCAGTCTCAGTGCATAAGAGTTTATAGCAATGGCCATGAAACCGGTTTTCGGCACGACAATAATGATTAAGCTAATGATTAAGTTAATGATTAAGATTAATGATTAAGATTAAGCATGAATTATTGTAATTTCGATTACCAAATTTTGAATTCCAATTACATGCCGAAAACTTCAAATTTTACATGACAAATGAGTGTGAGTTTTTTCAAAAATCGTGGAAGGTATGGAGAATGAGCTAAGGCTGTGTGGGAATCATGTTGTAATTATTCGCTTAATAGTGCAGTCACTGAAGGTGGATATGAGCTATTACCTCCGATTTCGTTGAACCTCCATCGATTTGCATGGAAATTGGTGAGTGGTTAGAGGATATCTCAAGGAACAAATGTGACATGGTGCCAACTTGCGCTTTTACCCTGGGGTGGATGCCACCCCTCCTCGGGGGTGAAAATTATTTTATTAAAAATAACCCCACAATTCGATAGAGGGAGAAATTATAAGCAACATTTGTTATATAAATTTATTAAAATAAATCAAAACTTTTCGAGTTATTAAAGATCAAAGATTTTAATTTTTCGTGAGATAAATGTATGTTTTTAACCGATTTTTCATAAATAACTCAAAAACTATAAGTTTTTGCAAAAAAGTTATTATTATCAAAATTGAGGCTAATAAAAAATCAAATAAACTCCTTACTAGAAAAACCTTTCAATGTTAACTAAAAGTGAGTTATAGGTAATTGAATGTATATTTCTTTCGTCGAGTACCCAAATCTAAGTATTCAAGCTTAAATACCGGGAAAATGGTGCATTTTATAACATAAACTTATTAAATATTTGTCAAAGTTCATAGAAATATCTATTAAATAAGCCCTCGAACAAGTTGATAACATTAAAATTGATGCACCAAAAATGTTTCAAAATGTATCTTTTAAAAATTTTTCCAAAAAATGTTATTGTTTTTTTTTTGTAAATAACTCCGTTAATTTTTAAGATATAAGGTTCACCTAAAAACTAATTAAAAGTTGATTCTAAGAGCTATTAAAAAACGTCAAAATCAGTCTTTTAAACATCTTACTTTTTTAAAAATAAAAGGTTAAATGGCCTCGGTTACATGGTTCTCGCAGCAAAATTGAAATATTAAACGTTTCTATCTCGGTTATTTTTTACTGTACGGAAATAGTAAAATAGATAAAGTATTTGGAACAGAAAAAAATAAAATTTAGTTATATATGATTTGTTACGTATATTGAGTATTTTGGTGTTATTATCAAAAGAAAATGAAAAGTACGATAATTTTAAAAATTCTGATTTTTTCAAGTTATACCTTTTTTTCAAAAATATGCATTCTAAACCGGTCAAAATTGTTGAAATCATTAACTATGTTAACCTAAAGAAATTCTTGTGAGGATTACTACAAATTTTAATTTTTGTGGAAATGGCGTATGTTTTATTTTTCACTTTTTCCTAAAAAAAATCGAAAGGGTTCTCTTATTTTCATCATAACTTGCTTAATTTTGATGCTATTAACTTCTACTGGAGCTCATTTGATAGGTATTTCGAAGTACTTTGACAAGTGCTTAACAAGTATATTATTTAAAATGCATCGTTTTCCCGTTATGTAAGCTTGAATACTTAGATTTGAGTACTCGTCGAAAAAAATATACATTCAATTACCCATAACTCACTTTGAAATAACATTAGTTTAGTTCTTTAAGTGGGGAGTGTATTAAATTTTTTATTAACTTTAATTTTGGTAATAATAGCTTTTTTACAAAAGGTTATAGCTTTTGAGTAATACGTGAAAAACAGCTTTAAACATGCATTTTTTTAAGAAAAAATAAAATCTTTGATATTTAATAACTTAAAAAAGTATTGATTTATGTTAATAACTTTATATAACAAATTTTGCTTAGAAGTTGCCCCTCTATCGATTTCTGGTATTATTTTTAATAAAAAAAAATTTCACCCCCGAGAAGGGGTGGCATCCACCCCCAGGGTAAAAGCGCAAGTTGGCATCATGTCACCTTTGTTCCTTGAAGTATCTTCTAACTACTCACCAATTTTCATGAAAATCGATGGAGGTTCAACGAAATCGGAGGTGAAAACCTTCAGTGACTCCACTATAAATATTTTGCTCACTCTGCCTTGAATATCTAAGTTCAAAACATTGTCTATTATCTGTGTGCATCCATGAAAAATTTTTGCGCTATTAAGAATGTTTAGCTTTATGAAAACGCAGAACACAGGTTTTTGACATAGCTTTTGAAGCAGGTTTCTGAAATGTTGCTTGCAGTGAATTGAAACTGATGACTAAATATTTTTTGTTATATATTTACTAAAAAGATTACTACCATACTCATACGTCGAAGAAATAGTTGTTGACTACCAGTGTGATTTCAGGCCCGGAAGATCGATTGTTGATCAAATATTTACTATTAGACAAATGTTCGAAAGGATTGCGAGTATAATCAAGAGGTGCATCAGATCTTCATAGATTTTAAACAGCCTTATGATTCAATTAATCATCCTACACTATGGAATACAATGGTCGAGCTGGGCGTACCCAATAAACTAACTCCGGTAACGCAAATGTGTGTAAGTAACTTCTTTGCACACGTTAGAAGAGGTGGGGAAATATCAAATGCTTTCTGCGTAAATTCTGGACTGAGACAGGGAGATCCGTTGTCCCCATTGTTGTTTAACCTGGCCTTAGAATATGCCATGCGAAAAATTTATTCAAAAATCAAACCAGACATAGCTGCTCAGGGAGAAGCAAGATCGGAGAAGGTCTGTAGGACGGCCTAGAAAAAGGTGGAAAGATGCAGTCAGAGAAGATCTGGAGAAAATGGGAGTGAGACAATGGGAAATAGTGGCACAGGACCGACACATAGAAAGCAATAGTAAACCACTCGCAACGATACTCGAAGAGTTATAACGCCATTAATAATGATAATAACTAAATATTTTACACGTTAAATTTACAAAAAGTAACAGGTTTTTTGCATTACAATCAAGATTATCGTTTTCAGGACCAGCAGTGCTCATCACGAATAGGCAATGTTTTGAACATAGTTATTCAAAGCAGAGTGAGTAAAAGATTTAAGCGAATAATTACAATATGGTTCCCACAGCCTTAACGCATTCCCTATATTATCTTCCACGATTTTTTAAAAAACTCACACTCGTTTGTCATGTAAAATTTGAAGTTTGGTAATTCGAAATTTGGTAATCGAAATTACAATAATTCATGCTTAATCTTAATTACTTAATCATTATTGTCGTGCCGAAAAGCGGTTTCATGGCGATTGCTATAGCTCTCATGCACTGAGGCTGAAAAACTTTTGAGTCGATTGCATTAACGGGAAAATTTTTAGAGAACTATTCGGCAGCAAATATTTCTTGGGGATTTTTTTGTGGGGATATTTTGTCCAAAAAAAATTGTGGGGATTATTTGTCCGGGATTTTTTCTCCTGGGATTATTTGTCCGGGGATTTTTTGTCCAGGGATAATTTGTGGACATTTTTTGTCCGGGATTATTTGTCCTAGCTTCACTTGGGCACCAAAATGTTTTTGTATTGTTTCCGAAAGACAAGTTACATTTTCCTACTATTCTTTATATTTTTTTATATGCCCTGGGAGGGGTTCTAACCCCCAAAACTCCCCCTGGGTGCGCCACTGATTTCCAGTAAACGTTTACAGACTTGTCACTACTGGCGCTCGAGAATTTTTAAATATCCCCTCTACGTACGAGCTCACAGCGTATAGGGCTTTTCATTCACAGTCATTTGTTTCGAGCTTCTGTCATATGTCGTATAATCCGTGTATATTAATATTATACACAGAGCATACAACATATGACAGAAGCTTGAAACAAAAATGACAATCGATGAAAAGCCCTATTATTTGCAGATGACACTACTTTTATTTTTTCTGACAGAAATCGTTCTCTTTTAGAAACCACTTCTATGTATGTAAATTCTAATGCTCAATCATGGTTCGTAGCAAATAAACTTAGACTAAATGACAACAAAACTCAAAATTTAATCCTTCCATCTAATCCCTTCGACGCATGTGTTGCAAAAAATTCTGTAAAATTGCTGGGCATGACAATCATATTGACCATCTCAAAGGTAAACTATCTAAAGTAAAAATCGAGTACTTTATTTACTTAGACTTTAGACAATTAAAACTTGTTACAAGTGTTGATACTTTAAGAATAATATACTTTTCTCTTTTCCATTCATTTTTAAGCTATCGTTTTATTTTGTGGGGAAACTCTTGCAATGCCCTAACAATATTTAAATTGCAAAAAAGCAATTCGAATAATTGCAAAAGTTAGTTACTTGGAATCTTGCAAACCATTGTTTATTAAATATAAAATAATGCCCTTACCAACAGTATGGCTATACAATGTCCTCGAAGAAATACATAAAAATGCCGATACTTTAGTTAAACAGTCTCACTTACATAATTACAGCACAAGAGGTGCAAATAATATCATAATAGTCAAATATCTTTTGAGTAAATCACAAAAAAAACTCAATTGACTTGTAACATATTAATGTCATACCTAAGGATTTTAAACAATTTACAATCAATAAATTTAGAGTCATTCTAAAAAAAATCTTCTGAGCTTTTTTTTATATAACAAACTGACTTGCTACAATTCAAATTTAAATTTGTAAATGTAGTCAATAAATTTTTAAATCTTTGAATCTGCAACTTTCAGCTGCAACTATCAAAACTACATACAAGATTTAATTTTAAACCAAGTTTTAATTGAGAAATAATTCATTGATAAATGAACAACAAAGTGCCCGGAACAGTTTATTCCAAAGATTATCTTAAGCCATTTGTGGACACAACTGCATATGCAGACACTCAGAAAGGGACATTACATTCTGCATATGCAGTCGTGTTGTGTTTGTGAATGGGTTAAATAAAAAACGGATAATAAAAATTAAATGTTACCTGCTGGGGACTCCTCATAAAGAAAAAAGCAACAGGAGCAACTATAAAAAAGTGATACCACCGAATTGTGTGTCTAAATAATCCAGTGAAAACCCATCCTGGACAACAAGCATAAACATTAATATTTTTCTCTTTAACCCTATTGGCTAATTCTTGAGCAAAATAAATATTTGCCAATTTAGAATTGGCATAAAGATTTGCTCTTCTAGTATTTTTTTCACTGTTCAAATCATCCAGAATAATTTCACCTCTTTCGTGTAAAGAAGAAGCTATGACTACAACTCTACTTTTTCCAGAGGGGAGAGATAGTTGTTCCAGTAGAAGATTGGTTAAATAGAAATGGCCTAAGTAATTCACTCCAAAATGAATTTCAAAATGGTCATTAGTTTCTACTCTTGTTGTGTTAGGATGATGTACTCCAGCATTGTTTATGAGAATGTGAATTTCGTTAAAGTTTTTCTTTACTTCATTTGTAAAGTTCTTAATTGATTCTAATGAAGATAAATCTAATTCCATTGGCACCTGCAAGAAATAAACAAGTAAATATTTCTTCATCAGGATATTAGTTACTGGATAGCAAAAGATAACAATTTCATGTGCCAAAAAACCTCAACAAACCAACTCCATTAGACAAAAATATTCATATTACATACCGAACACGGAAATACACTATTATACATTCTGAAATACCTTTCAGAATAATAATACCTTTCAGAATAATAATAGTCCAATGAGCCATAAGCAATGAGTTGTGTGTCACTTAGAGCCATCCTGTTTAAATCACATGTCACTGGTGTCAATATCATCCAATTCAGGACATAATAAGTTAGTAATCATTGACCTATAGTGCCAACCTATGGTGATGGCATGGCCAACGTCATTCTCAAAAAAATATTAACTGCCACCAGCCCAAATTCCACACCACAAAGTGAAAAAGTCACTGGTGTGACTTTTTCACTTTTTTCAGAATTCATTGGATACTCTTGGATTTCATCGTGGATGTCAGGGATTGATATATTTCCGAAATTCGACAATCCTCTTTATTGAAGTACTCATTAATCCAAAAATGGGCCTTCTCGCTGAAGCTGATTTTTGTATGAAAATTAGGATTAGTTTCTGACTTATTCTTCTTAGATCAGGCGACACTCATTAGTCTCTGGCACTTGGTCAGTTTCAAATAACTTGTCCAGAGCACATTCAGTGAACATACATCATTGTCTATAGTTGTTTACCTTCAGTAACTGGGTCAGTTAAATTTTGTATGAGTGTATGCCTTAGTGAGGATGCAAAATTTGCCAAGCTATGGTCTGTGAAAGGCTGAGTTCTTGTGAGCAATATGAAATGGACTGCCCCACATTTTCATGCATACTCTCATGGACAGCAGCAATGTTTTCAATAGATCTTGCTCTTTGTCAAGGTAAGGGTTTTGGTTGATTGTTTACTGAACCAGTGGAGTCAAATTTATTTACCACACTGTGAATAGTCCTCTTGGTAGGACCATTATGATGGCCGTAAAATGGACAAAGTGTGTTAAATAACAAACTGAATCAATGACAGTAAATTTTACAGATGTAGATTCAACAATATAGCTGCTACAAAGGGTCAAAGTTCGGAAGTTCTTTTTGAAAGACCCTGTACATTATTTTAAGCGATAAATGATGTATCTGCGATATGTTATTGACTTACTAATCTTGGTAATTTCTTTTTGGTGAGTTGTTCTTTCAATGTTGCTAACCAAATACTACTACATTCTACCCTTAACCCTTAGTAAATAACACACAGGTACAGAGACTGTAGAAAGTTTTAATGGGGATAATAACTAAAATAACATTTGACTAAAGATGCAAAAGAGATTAAAATTAGGGTTTATAAAATACATGAGACATTGAATGCATGTAACTTTTCACTGAAAATATCTAGAACGAATAAAGAGATGAGGAGCTCTGAAAGGTAAATACTGTGAAATAATAATTATTAACAGTCTGTTTCGGTTCCTCAAATTGATAAGACGTGCGATACTTAAAATCTAATTAAAGAAATCGGTGTTTTCACCTTGTAATTAAAAAACTAGTTATTCATATTAAAGTACACATATCGATATTAAAAAAGTGAAATCTAAGTGGTTTTTAAATCATGAGCGTTAATAGCGGGGGTGGACAACCCCCCGATAAAGATGAGTTAGAGTGTGCAATGGATGTGTCCCGTCCGGATCATCCAGCGTCTCCAGTGCCGGATCTTCCAGCTTCTCCAGTGGAGGAATTTAGAGGATTCCAAAATCCCAATTCACAGATAAGTACTGTTAATGATTCTGATACTGTTTCCGGGAAAAATGTAGACGTAAATACGGTCATTAAAAATATTAATCAATATTCTTCTAAAGATAATGCTCCATTTTTTGTTTATGTTCAAAGTAAAACAGGGAGAATAGGGAATCTCCATAGGGTAGCTACCTCTAGACTGATTATTAATTCTGTTCCAGAAATTAAACAGGACATAGCTAACATATCAATAATAGGAGCTAATAAAATAAAGGTCGAATTAACTTCTTATGCAAGCGCAAATAAATTATTAACAGCACAGACCTTAAAAGATAAATACGATACATACATCCCAATGTTTTTTACACATGTAAGGGGGGTCGTAAGACAAATAGACTTAGAATTATCGGAACAGGAATTAAAAGAAATTATTAAACCGAAATTGGGCAACAATTTTGAAGTAAGTCACGTAAAAAGAATTTCACGTAAAAATGACCAAAATGAAATTGTTCCAACAACTACTATTATAGTTACATTTAGAGGTCAACTTTTACCCACAAAGGTAATAATAGAAAAAATGGTGTATGATGTCGAAAAATACGTGCCAAGAATAATTCAGTGCCTGAATTGTTTAAGATTTGGGCATGTCAGTCTGCAATGTAGATCAAAAGAACGTTGTAAAAACTGTGGAGAAGATCATAAGGCAGAAAGCTGCCAAAAAAAGGAACCAATATGCATTTATTGTAAAGAAAAGCATTGCGCTACTGATAAAAAAAATTGTTCAGAATTTATTAGACAGAAGAATATAAAAAGAACTATGGTATATGAAAACCTATCATACGCCGAGGCCTCTTCTAAGCATGAAACAAGTTTTTCAAGTGTAGCAAAAAATAACACAAATTCTAACCGTTATACTGTTACTTTAAAAAGAAGGAGGTTAGCTATGTCCCCAGAGATCGATGAAACATTCGAAAAACGTAAAGAAATAATTTCAAATCCAAAAACTTTAACAGAACCTGTTTTCAATAAGTTTAAAAATATACCAAATTATAATAATGGTTGTGATGACTCTAACACGGTAAATAAACAGATAAAATCTTGCGAATCATTATTAAACCTTATCAAAGATATTTTAACTTTTTCAAATGTAGAAATTAAAAATAGTACACTTATTGAAAACATAAAAGACAGTATAACGCAAATTTTATCTGACTATGAGTAACTTAAATATACTGCAATGGAATGCTAGATCAATTTTGTGTAATAAAGGTCACTTTGAAAAATACATTTTCGACAATAAAATTAATGTAGTTTTGCTTTCGGAAACTTGGTTAAAGAAATCTTCACATTTTTTTATTAATAATTTTAATATATTTAGACAGGACCGTAATGACAATTTTGGAGGAGTTGCAATCTTATTAAGAAAATACTTTACCTTTTTTCCTAAGCCAAAATTTACTCCGATAAAGGATGTCGAATGTGTGTCGGTATCAGTTTCAATAAATAAAAATATAAAAATCCATCTATACTCTATATATGCCAAACCAAAACTAAACATTAGAGAAACAGATTGGGTTACCTTTTTTGATAGCTTAGAAAAGCCATTTTTGGTAGGAGGAGATTTCAATTGTCATCATACTGCATGGGGAAATAGTTATTCAGACATAGCGGGTTCAAGTCTTCTCGGTGCTATAGAGGAGTGTAACTAAATTATTTAAATACAGGAAGCGAAACATTAATACCTAGATTTGGAAGTAATAACAAATCTGCTATAGATATTACAATATGCTCTAGAGATATAACTTTAAATTGTGATTGGAAAACTGATATCACACCATTAGGTACTTCCAATCATTTTCCTGTCCTAATTGAAACACATTTTAATACTACTAAATTATCCTTTAAGTGTAAAAACCAAGTTAATTTAAATAAAGCTGACTGGTCTTTTTTTCTCTCAGATAGTAGATGAACAATTAGATGGAAGTAATAACGAAAGGTCATATAAAAGTTTTATAGAGTCAATAAATCATGCTACAAAACTAGCAATCCCACAGAAGAGAACAGAGATCAAATCAGAATTTAGCAAAGTTTGGTGGAATCAGAGATGTGCAAATGCTATTAAATGTCAACAAGAAGCTTTTTTGCTTTATAAAAGGCAGTCAAATTTAACTAACTATTTAAAATATAAAAATTCAGTAGCAGTCGCCAAAAAAATAATATTAAAAAGCAAAAAAGATTCTTGGCAAGATTTTTGCAAACAACTTAACAGAAACACACCAATAAAAGATATATGGAAGTATATAAAGAAAATAAAAAATACATTTAATCCCCCAAGAAATAGGATCCAAATAGGTGAGTGGGTAGAAACATTCTTTAATAAAATTGCTCCAAGTTGGGTGGAAACAAATATTCGGCCGACTATTTCACTGAGCACGGATGATATAGATAGTGAATTTTCAAGTATGGAAATAAAACAAAGCCTTAAAACAAACAATAACACAGCACCTGGAGTTGATAACATTTATTATAAAATGCTCGCTAGTTTGTCAGAATCAAGTATTGAAATTTTTCGCAACATAATTAACTCAATATGGAATCGGGCAGAATTTCCAACAAGCTGGAAGGAATATAAAGCAATCCCAATTCTGAAACCAAATAGAGATGCGGAAGATCCAGAGTCATATAGAGCAATTTCTCTAGCTTCTTGTGTATTAAAAACTGTAGAAAGAATGATCAAAGTCAGACTAGTTCATTGGCTCGAAAATAATAAAAAATTACCTAAATTACAGTTTGGCTTCAGAAGAGGATGCTCAACTATTGAAAATATCGGCAACCTAGTAAGTGATATAAATATCGCCTTTACTAATAACAACTCCGTTCCAGCAATTTTCGTAGACATAGAATCAGCATATGATAACGTCATATTAGACATTCTCTATGAAAAAATGGAAAAAATGGGAATCTCCCAATCTTTGACCTCACGTATAAGATTACTATATTCCGATAGGTCAGTGTCAATAAATATAAATGATGAAACATTGGGACCTAAAACGACCAATATTGGGTTACCACAAGGAAGTATACTAAGCCCTGTACTATACTTAATATATACAGCAGATCTGGAAAGTAAAATTAAATGTAGTGAGACCGTTTCTATACTACAATTTGCCGATGACATTTGTATATATTCCCCATGCCAGTATATTGAAGAAGGGTGCAAACAATTAAATATAGCCTATAAGAACCTTAATAAATGGTGCAATGAAAATGGCCTAAAAATTTCCAGGAAAAAAACAGAAGTCTGCATTTTTACGAGGAAAAGAAAACACATTCCAACAGAAATAACATTGGATACAACAAAGTATAGTGTACGGGCATCTGTAAAATACCTAGGAATGTATCTGGATAAAAAAATGACATGGAAAAACCACATAGATTATTTAATCAAGAAAACTGAAAAAGGAATTAACATCTTACGGTCAGTGTGTGGAACAAAATGGGGATCAGATCCAAACGTAGCAATCCTTTTGTACAAATCCTACATTAGGTCAATACTGGATTATGGTTGTTTCTTCTATGACCAAGCTTCCAAAAGTCAACTAGAAAAAATAGATCACGTAGTAAATAAGTGTCTAAGGCTATGCCTAGGGGCTTTAAAAAGTACACCAATTGATTGCTTATTTGCCGAAGTAGCAGAAACTCCACTAAAATATCGCCGAAAGATTTTAGCTTCCAATTTTATAGCTAAATTAAGTTCTAAAAATAGCAACTTAGTCCAAAAAATCAATATACTGTTTACATCGGATCTTACCCATAGTTATTGGAAGTCGAAAAAAAGTTTAACTATTACTGAGTCATATTATGTAATAAATAACGTAATAGAAGAAATATACTCTTCAGATATAGATCCATTATATAGCATAAATATTTATAACATCCATCCAATTAACTGTGTTTTTCTCCAAGACTATTCAAAATTTCACCCAAGGATTAGACAATACATATTTGAGGAGGATTTAGAAAAGTATCTTCCCAGATGTCAATATATATTCACGGATGCATCAAAGAACAACAAGAAAGTAGGTTGCGCTATATTTGATCCACATAAAAATCATAAAAAATCCTTTAAATCAAATGAAAAGCTTACAATATATACTGCAGAATTAATAGCCATATTAGAAGCTCTCCTGTATATAAGTAATATGAAAATTACAGCAGAATCATTTGCAATTTGTTCTGATAGTAAAAGTGCTATTATGAAAATAAAAAATATCCACCAAGTCAGTAGTAATTATATTTTGACTAATATAATTATTAAACTTCAAGAATTACAAACAAAAAAAATCAATGTATCATTAGTTTGGATTAAAGGACATTGTGGAATAAAAGAGAATGAAGAAGTGGACGAAGATGCTAAGAAAGGAAGTAGAACTGGAGAGCTTTTAAGTTATAAATATCCCCACAGTGAAATTGCCTGCCACGTAAAACCCATAATACTAGCCGAATGGAGAGAAATGTATAGTAACAGTCCAAAGGGAAAATTTTATAAAAACATAGTTACCAAGCCTCCTGGCCAGTCTTGGTTCTCAAGACTGTCGGGAAGCAAGCGGTTTTTCTCTGTTTTGTGCAGGTTAAGGTTCAACCATGTTTTAACTCCCCAGTACAAATATAAAATAAAATTGAGTGATTCTCCTAATTGTTCATGTGGAGAAGAAGGTACAGCGGAGCACATGATCCTAGGCTGTTCTAGAATAATAAACGAGGTTAAATTATTAAATGAAGAAATGGCCAAAATACCCAAAATCACCAGACCATATAACCTAACTCAACTATTAAGAGCAGAAGATTTCAATGTTTATCAAATTTTGTACAAACATATTTTATGTATTAGATTAAGTTTATAACCTATGTTTTTTTTTCCTTTCGTGTTAAGCCCTACGCCTATCCGAGGTCCACCTGTCTCGTCTAAATGCTCTGATCGACCCCTGAGCGTCAAATTGTGTCCTAGTCTAATATCCCAAATTATATTGAAAAAAAGACAATGAAAAATAAAAAAAAATATATCAAAAAAAATATATATATATATAAAAAAAAATAAAAAAAAATAAATAAATAAAAAAAAATACATAAAAAAATGATAAAAAAAAAATCAAAATGAAAAGAAATAATTCCAAATAAAAACAAAAATCGTTGAAAATTAGATATAGGTATATAAAATAGTTCTTTGTAAAATTGGAGCAGGATTGTGATTGGATACATACCTGAACAAATCAGTAGAAAGCAGGAAGCACTCCTTTGGAGCTTCCGCATAAATAATACAAATAATCCCAAAAAGGTAAGATGGCGAATGGACATTGACTCCGAAGCCAATAATGCTCAAACACACACACACACACACAATAATTATTAAGGAGTGACACTGTAAAATAAAATTTAACTTATTAGGTAAGATAAAGAAGATTGAAATGGATAATCAGTATGGGTGGAATACATTGAGAATTGCAAAGTGGTCTAAAGAGCAGATACCACCGAGTAGAAGACCTATAAGCTATGATTGAAAGAGGAATAGAAACAGTAGGGTAAAAATAAACAATATTTTCAAAAAAATTGAGAAAAGGTAAAATTAAGGAGATTTTTTTGGTCTGGTCAAACTGTATGGAGAAAAGGTATGGAGTAAACAAAAGATGTGGCTACCAATCACCTATAGATGATATTATTTTATGAAATTAAGACTATTTAGTTTAACACATTTGCTACCAAGCGACTCATATACGAGCCACATCAATTTTTCCTATAGACCAGCGTCTCACCTGTGAGTTAGGATTGCATTGCACATAATGGCAATTTAAATAGCTATGATCTGTGAGTATGAAACTTAAATACCCCCTTAGTAGCAAACAGAATACGATACCTACCACTTCACAAGACTGTTTATCTTTCAACATAATTTTACCAAATGAACAGATATAAGAGTTATGTAACCTGTTTATTTTTCAATTATGAGTGAAAGATTATTTTTCAATTGCTTTATTGAGTGAAAGTTTATGTTTACTCAGTCTCTTATCCTTCAGCCGGGCGGGCATCAGTAATTTGCTGCGTAAACTCAATTTTTCCAGGTAAAGTGTTAAGGGAATATACTATGTACGTGATCTTTTTAAAATTCCCTTATTGGTTAATCCTCAGTGGTTACCCATCATCGTCTTGTGAAATTCAAGTACAATTAGTTAGTTATCGAACTTTGTTGTGAATACATACTTCCACATGATAACCTAGTTTCTGTTCAGGATGTTTCCGAAGCAACCAGTTCCTCATCAAGATAATTGCAATAATTGTTACAGTGAACAAATTAAGTCATACACGTCTGTGAAATGTACAAAATGTAGTGCATTCACTTATAAACAACATTCTAATCTAAATCTAATATTGTATGTACAAATTGTAATGATCAAATGAATAAGTTTTTTTGTATGATATATTAAAATTATTATTATTTTTTTTTTATTCTGGCCTTGGTTCAGAACCTTTAGCCACGTAACTACATATAAAATTATTATTTGTTCATAAGTATAAAATTGCCCAGTATACACTTAAAAATAAAGAATAATAAAAAATAAAGCTTACAAATAACAATGCCTACTTACTATGTTAATAAATACAACTATATTAATTTTTGTTTTTTTTTGTTTTTTTTTTAGCTAAGTAAATGAATAAAACTTTTTTATTTTCTGACAAAAGAAATAGCAATACAGTTAATCAATAATAAAAAAATAATAATAAGAAACTACATGGCAGCAAATTGCTATGGCGTGCCTGAAGTAATTTTTTAAAGCTTGCCCAGCCGAAATCCATGTATCTAAAGAATTCTTTGAAATGTGGATAAAAACCACAAAAAAATGTGTGTTCAATAAAGAGAGTTGATTTGTAAAAAAGAGAAAAACTTCATATTCAAACCATTACAAAAAATTCTGTCAGGTGTTTTCATACACTGAAAACTTTTGGACAACAGTTGGAAATACAATATCACTAAATAACTATTTTAAACATTGATTGATTCATTTATTTACAGTCCTTCTAAAGAGTAATTATTTATCTTTAAATTCTGGCATAAATCATGATAAGCATTAAGTCAAGTGTTAAGAAAGATGTTTTAAATGTTTAGATTTTTATTGTACTACTATATTGAAACTTACGACAATAACGTTATTAATTTTCTGTTGAATTGATAAACAACTATCTTTGGCTTTTTTCAAAGTTCTGCATGCTAGAATGACTTGTGCTTTTCTAGAGGCACATTCCTTGGCGATTTCAAAACCAATGCCGGAATTTGCACCGGTAACAATGACCGTTTTTCCATCTAATTGAATGTTATTTATACATTTACCCCATTTTGATTCACGATACTTTCGTATTAACGCTAAAATCAAAATCGTCGGAAAAATATAATAAACTAGGTAACCCATTATTTTGACAACTAGGATAATAAATAAACAAATTGTGACATCTATTTTTCAACAATTTTGACCTTTGCATTGCCTTTTACTATAGTTGGTATCTAACCAGTTTTCGTCAACGTTATGTATCCACTTAAAATTCCACGTACCAACATAGGCGGAGGAGCGTAATGCATTGATTATAATAGCGGGCATTACGGGGGCTATGGTTATTTATATAAGTTTTGCCAATGATATTTAAGATTGCATGCGCCTATGGAATACGTTGATGTTGTTACTAATTTCATCCTAGTATACTGTAGTAGTTCCAATGACGTATACTATATAAATACGTCAAACGTCATTGGGTAGTTCAAATGCTTTAAAAATATCATCTTGACGTACTATTGATTGACGTGTTCGTGTTTAAAACCACCATTAACATTAAAATTAAAACAATTAAACATGAGACCCTCTTTAGGTTCGGTATTAACAGTATTATTTTTTATATTTATTTTAAAGTCTATGTATAGTCTTTTTGGAATATTCCAATTACCGGTTTGTGAAAAGGGGGACGTGTGTTATAAATCATACTTGAATTCTAATCCAAAGCTGGATTTAGTTGTTTTTCTATCTGATAATTCAAAATCTGGAAATTTTGATAAAATTTTACACTTAAAAGAGTTTGATTATTTCTCACCGCTAGAAAAGTAAGTATCTTTCTGTTATAAAAATCGGTTTTATTTAAGAAATGATTCAAATGTTATTTGACCTAATAACTGTATTTATTTTTCTTTAATTGAAATTAATGTAAATAATTTGAGGTAATTCTAGCTAGTGTTTAATGACAGTATGCATATCTTGAGCTTGTACAATAACTTTTTAAGAACTTTGTTCAGTTTTAATAGGTCCTATATTATTTATAAAGTAGTACCAGCTATCAAAGAGATTCATTCATATTCTGCTCAGCAGGGTGCTATTCGATTTTTGGCTTTCCCTGATAAAGTAATAATTGTCTCACTTTATACTCATAGAGCAGCATAGTCTGCTATTTCTTTCTCCTATTCTGTACAAAGATGATAAAGCTTATACCTATTATATTACTTATACCAATAGTAGATTTCTCTAATTTACATATTATTATAATCTTCTTCTTTGTGTGACATGCTTGTTTTCAAGAGTTGGCTATCGCATTAATAAGTTGATGAAATGTTTCTCGGTCGGCAGCTATATGAAACAATTCCTCAACCGTTCGACCTGTCCATTGTCTAATGTTACGCAGCCAGGACAGTTGTTTTCTTCCAACCCAGCGTTTTCCTTCAATTTTGCTCTGAATGATCAACCGGAGTAAGCAATATTTAGGACCTCTCATTATATTATGACCATTATTATAATATATAAGCCATAATATCGTCGTTGTGGATGTGAAGAGAGCTAACCCAAATTTTCTCAAAAATGAGTTAGTTAATGGCAGCATCGCAATCAGAAAGAAAGGTTCCATGTTGTAGTGAAGAGAGCTAAGTGAAAATGGTATTTCATTCAAAATGGAACATTTCCAAAACATGGAACTTTTCTTTCTGATTGCGATGCTGCAGTTAACTCATTTTTGGGAAAATGTGGGTTAGCTTTCTTCACATCCACGATGACGATATTTAAGACAATTTAAAAGATACTATAAATGGTAAAATATAATGGATATAATTTTTTGAACTAAAATGTATACAGTGCTGAGCATGCTAATAACCTGCAAAATAACGCAAAATGTGGAAAATATAATATATGTTGTGAAATAAAAAGAAATGAAATTGGTAAAGGTGTAAAATTATCAATAGTTTCCCACCTTTAGACGTCTGTGTCTCTCCTCTCACAGTGACAGTTGTCATACTTTTCCGATAAGTCTAAAGGTGGAAAATTATGTAATGTAATGTAAATTTATAGGTTCCTATCGATAATTTTACACCTACTAGTTTCATCTCTTTTTATTTCACAACATATTGTAAAAAAAACAAGTACAGTAATACCTCGATTTATGCTACCCCAACTTACGTGAACCCAGAATTACGCAATTTTCAAATCTTGTCAATTAGTCATTTGAGCGCCACACAATCGCTCGATTTTCGATGAAATAGAATTACCGCCCACATATTATTGCTCATCCAATGTAGATATTTGGACTTTGCGCACGAAATTAGCACATCACTAGAATTTATTTTGTACATATTAGGTATTTCTTATCTACAGTTTTGTCTACGAGTGGGTGTTTGTTATTTTTATGAAATTAGTAATGCGATTAAAGAAGTTGTTGATCGTGATGACATTGAATTCTCACAATCGGGAGCTAACTACATGGTTGAATGGTTGGTGGCAACATATTATGTTTTCCATCTTTTGTGTTATTTTGACGGTTCTTAGCGCACTCATCACTGTATAAAAATTTTACACTATGGGCTAACTTTAATTTCAAATATGTAGTGTGATTTACTAAGCAATCTTAGTAATTTAAGATTGCTTAACACATTGCATGCAGCTGTCTGATCCTAAGATTTATAATCATGACTGACAAAAAAATACATATTTAAAATGTGTATAATCAATGGCATACATTCGCGCCGTCTGCACATTGGTGAAGACGTCATGTGGATCACATATTATGTATGCTATCCGCACGGAACATTTAACTGTTTTTTAAAACACTCTCACTCTCATTAACATTGAATGCTCTGTATTGTAATTATTTTCAGACAGTTAACTCTTGAAATATCAAAACCAGCTCGCAATAATGGCTCCCTCATCATACACTCTGTACTTGTTCCATCCCAAAGAATACACACAGATGATCTAAAGGAATTAATAGATGCACCAGATTCCACTTACATTAAAAGTAGGCTTACCAAATACTCCATTCCAATAAGTGCCTCATTTAATCTACTTAAAGAAAATGGAAAAACTTTAACTTGGAAACCTGTTACCCACCTCCGTTCCAGGTACGAAATTTTCATTTTTTTTTTAGTTGTGTGATGTGTGGATAAAAAATTTAAATTTTGGCATCAGGATTTATTGTAAAGTTCAGTATCATTAAGTTTCATACAGTGACCACCACTCTACTTGACACATGGGTACATTGAGGTAATATAGTCATGGACCCCTCACTTGTTAAACTGTTTACTTTTATGTCCAGTGACATCTAGAACGTCAGAAAATGTATAATGTATAGAAACATAGAAACAGACATGTAAACATAGAAAGTTGACTTCTTATTGAACAGTTGTATTTGAAGTTTATAGTGTTGTCATTGTATTAAAGTTGTAAAAGTTGTAAAGTATTGTAATATTGTTGGTGTTTGAATAAAATTTTTTTCAAAGCAGAGTAACAATAGTATTAATTAATGTATTTTTTGTATGGAAAAATAATTATTTTGAATAGTTTCATGACAATCACATGACATAATAGACATGAAAGTCATAGGTGAGAACGGGTCAGATTAGCCCAATCCTAGAAATGAGGTACCGTGTGTCTACTAGCATGGCGATTACTGTATATTCTAGTATGATGTTTTGGACTTAATCAATGAATGACAAACAGTTCAATATGTGGCATGTGGCAGGTCTCTTTTTTAATTTGTCACGTGCCTTTGATTGTCTGGATTTTAATTTTATTAAAAATAAATTTTACAATCCCCATGAAGTGCCGGGGATTGTTTGTTTTAACAGTTACAAAAATAAAATCAAAAATCTATTATTAGCCAAATGCTACTATTCAGTCAATGAATTCCTTGAAGATACTCTATAAACCACTATTTTATTATTTTTTCATGTGTAATTGTTTTTGTGTATGTGTAAATATGTTATCTTATCTTAGGTATATTATATAACATTTATAACATTTGTAACTGAACAATGTTAGCCATCTCTCTGACTTGTCCTATACATTTGTAAAAATGTATGAAAGGATTAATAAATACATATTACTATAGGGTTTTTCATCGATTGTCATTTGTTTCGAGCTTCTGTCATATGTTGTATAATCTGTGTATAATATTAATATACACGGATTATATGACATATGACAGAAGCTCGAAACAAATGACTGTGAATGAAAAGCCCTATTACTATGAGTTTGATAGCAACTGAAATTTCTAAATACAGTGGATATCATATTGCTAAAATTTGTGACATAGTAAGTGATACATCCGATTTAGAAAAATAGTAGACAACAATCTAATCTTATAAAAGCCTAGGATGACACATCAAACGGAAACGCTGTTTATTCGGAGCAATAACTTCTAGCGCCACCTAGGAAAGAAATCTGGCCTATCAACTGACATTTATTTGTGATGAAAGTCGTACAAAAGACTAAAATATCATTTCAACCTACTGAGTCAATCAATCATATTTTATTTTTCTTCTTTAAGTACCGTCTCCCAATCGGAAGTTGGATATCATCATCACTATCTTTACTCTATCTACCGCTGCTCTGAAGAGTTCTATAGAACTGCATTTAAACCAATCCCTTTTGGCACTCTCCTTCTTCCTATACTCCTTCCTCCTCTTATCTTTCCCTGTATGATCAGTCTTAGCAATTCATATCGCTGTTCTCTCATTACGTGTCCCAGATATTGTAACTTTCTTATTTTTATTGTGTTTATAATTTCATATTCTTTGTCCATTTCTCGCAATACTTCCGTGTTTGTTTTTTTCTGTGTCCATGCTATTCTAAGCATCCTCCTGTAACACCACATGTAGCTTATTTATGTGTTCTTGCTTCAATGTCCAGCTTTCAAGTCCATATTGTAGTATTGAAAACACGTAGCATCTCAAAGCTCTTACTCTCAGATATATTCTAAGGTCTTTGCTGCAGAGAATTATTTTCATTTTTACAAATGCATTTCTTGCTATTTCTATCCTAGCCCTTATTTCTGTTGTTTGATCATTATTATCTGAAATCCGGGTTCCTAGGTATTTGTATTTATCAACCCTTTCTATCGGTACATTTTCCAAATGTATGTTTGTTTGTATATTTGTTTTCTTTGTTATTATCATGTATTTGGTCTTTTTTATATTCATTTTTAGTCCATATTTTTCACAGACATTGTTTGTTTCGTTTAGCAGTAATTGGAGTTGTTCAGCAGAGCTTGCCATAATCACGGTGTCATCTGCATTTCTTATGTTACACTAGTTTACACTCAAAATGCGACTGGAATGCCACATGCTGTTTTTGATTAATTTTTGCTCTCTGAACACGAATATGATGGTATATAAAAACTTCCTAACACGTAAAATTTTTGAGTTATGATTAAAAAAGATCAGTATTTTGATAAATTTTTTTTAAAACAGTCATTATCAAATTCACGTTTTTTCTAAAAACTGTGCATAATTTGGCAACACTAGGATGTGTAATGTCTACGAATAACACATTAAATAAAAAATAAACCAAAGGCAATCCTTAATTGGCAAACCTACCCATTTAAACGTATTTCCAAATGTCTTTATTCTTCTGAGCCGCATCTATTTTTATATGGGTCCCCATGTACTAGAATTTCGCCGTGGTTTGTTGACCTTTGGGTTTTCCAGAAAATGCCAAAAGTATGGAACGGCTGTAAAAGCAGCTCGTTGGTAAATCACCCCCTCAGTATTGGTTTAGTGCGCATAATGGTGTTATATCGAAAAGTGAAAGTATCAAAAGTGAAAAATGTCCAAAGTCCAGAAACGTGGTTGTGTTAATCCCGCGGATAGTTTTTGTTACATATGTGGTCAGTTTACTCCTAAATCGCAGAAAAGGATAATTAATAAGAAGACAAAAGTAGCTTACCATAAGTATTTTGGATGTGTTATTGGCGATCAAGATCGGGACTGGGCTCCTCACATATGTTGCCAAACCTGTGTTGCAAATCTAAGTAATTGGTTAAATGGCAAACGCTTTTCTATGCCGTTTGCAGTTCCGATGATTTGGCGGGAACCAACAAGTCATTTCAACGACTGTTACTTCTGCATGACAAAAGTGTCTGGATTTTCAAGGAAGAGCAAACATAAAATTGAATATCCAGATATTCCGTCAGCAATAAAACCGGTTGTGCATAGCGAAAATTTACCAGTTCAAGGACCCCGGCAAATTGGGAGGAAGATTTAGAAATCTATGACGATAGAAGTGAACCCGATGATGCATCAGAAAGGGGCGATTAATATTTACCCGAAAGCGACGAAAAAGAACCTCATTTCATCCAACAAGCTGAATTAAATGATTTAGTTCGAGATCTTCACTTGTCCAAAGAACATGCTGAACTCTTAGGTTCTAGATTGAAACAATGGAATTTACTAACCAGTGGAACCAAAGTTACAACATTTAGGAACCGTAACCAGGAACTATCCTCGTTTTTCACTATGCAGGATAAAATGTGTGTTTGTGTTAATCCAAATAAGGTTATGGAAAAATTAGGATTTGCACATAACCCAGAAGAATGGCGTTTGTTTATAGATTCTTCTAAATCAAGTCTAAAAGCAGTTCTGCTCCATAATGGCAACAGAAGACCATCTATTCCTCTTGCACATGCAGTTGATATGAAAGAAACACACGAGAGTATGTCGCTTATCCTAAATGCAATAAGCTATGCTACATACAAGTGGCAAATATGTGATGACCTAAAAGTCATCGGATTATTACTAGGTCTTCAGGGAGGATTTACAAAATTTTGCTGTTTTCTCTGTCTTTGGGACAGTAGAGCAACACAGAGCCATTACCAAGTTACAGAATGGTCTCCAAGAGATCAATATATTCCAGGTCAAGCTAACATTAAGAATATACCTCTCGTTGATCCCCAAAACGTTCTGTTACCTCCGTTACATATTAAACTGGGATTGATTAAAAATTTCGTTAAATCATTAGATAAAGAAGGACATGCGTTTAAACACCTTAAACAAATTTTTCCTAAATTAAGTGACGCGAAGCTGAAAGAAGGGGTATTTGTTGGATCACAAATCAGAAAACTACTAAGAGATCAAGAGTTTGATGAAAAATTAAGTGATATTGAGTTAGCTGCGTGGAGATCTTTCAAATGAATTGTTTCCGAGTTTTTGGGAAACAAAAAAGTAGAAGATTACCAAAATGTTGTAGAAGAACTACTTAAAAACTACTGCAAAATGGGCTGTCGTATGTCTCTGAAAATACACTTTTTGCACTCCCATTTAAATTTTTTCCCGGAAAATTTGGGTGCGGTCAGCGACGAGCAAGGAGAAATGTTCCACCAGGATATTCTCACAATGGAGCAACGCTACCAGGGAAGATGGGATTCAGCAATGATGGGAGATTACTGTTGGTTCCTCATGAGAGAAACTGATACAGAATATAAAAGGAAATCAGCGTTTGCAAAAAATTTGTGTACCAAAGACTTACTATAGTTTTTTATTCTAGTTCTAAAATTGTATATATATATATATATATACATAGTATATAAGTATTTTTATAATAAATATTAATATTTCTATAACTCAAAATGGATAGAGTTATTCGAAAAGGAACCAAGCGCCTATTTAGTAGTTCGGAGAAAATTACGTTAGAAGTTTAGTTTAAAATATAAATCGTTGGTGTTGGCGCTTGGTGTTCTTGTTAATAGATGTCGTTATAGTCGTTCTGGGACTTAGATATTTTTAGAATATTCAATATACTCCAGTAGAAATCGGTTGGTGGTAATTTCTTAATATTCTCGAATTTGTCGCTTGGTTCCTTTTCGAATAACTATCGATATACGTGATGGAAAATTTTGGTGTTTGAATTCGTAATTAGGATGCTTTAAACTTCCCGATACAGCTATTTTAACATCAGTCACAACTTTTTTTTTCTTTTTTGTTGACTAGTGATTAATAGATCTTCCATTAAATATTACTCCTTCACTTTGAGATAGTAGTGCTTCTTCAAAAATGGCTTCACTATATACATTGAATAGTAAGGGAGACATAATACATCCCTGCCTAACTCCTCTCATGATTTTAATTTCTGGACTGGGTTCGTTATCTATTACAATTTGTGTTCTTTGATTCCAGTAAAGATTTGTTATTATTCGTAAGCCTCTTTTGTCTATGTTTTTTGTCTTTAGAATTTGGACTAATTATCATGCCTTACTTAGTCAAATGCTTTTTCAAAATCAACGTAACAAACATGCACATCTGCATTCATATCCATGCATCTTTGAGCTAACAAATTAAAAGCAAATAACGCCTCTCTGGTTCCTAGTCCGTTTCCGAACCAAACTGACTATCATCTATTCCTTCTTCCAGTTTTTTATTTATACGACCATCGGACCATGTATTATTTTCAAAAACAATTTGAGAATATGACTTATTAATGATATTGTTCTGTATTCACTGCAATCTTTAGCGTTTGTATTTTTAGGGATAGCACAAAAGGTGGAGAGAGTAACCACTGTTTGGGTATGTGTCCTGTTTTGTACACTGTATTAAATAAGTCTACTTGAATGTCTAAGGTTTCATCATTTTCATATTTTATTAAATAAAAATAAATAAAATTAAATAAAATCGAATCGGGTCGAATCGAATCAAGTCAAATCGAATTGAATCAGACCACACACTATGTGTAGTAGTAAACAGAGTCCCATGCGTATTTTTTAAACTTAAATGTTTAGTGTTACCATAAAAAAATATTAACAAGTTAGTAATAAGCAGACATAAAATGTCATTAACCTATATACAGTGTGTCAATTTGAAAACTTGCCACCCCCTGTAATTTGGTGCCTATAGAAAATCTAAAAATATGCAAAACACGTCAAATTTATTTGTGAGGGGGACATTTTGTAGACCAGTTTTCAACTAAATTACATCAACCCACTAGCGGAGGCGGACACTATCCCCAAAATAATTAATTCAATTACCTTTTTAAAAATACCACATACCTTATATTTCTTTTCAGTAGTTTTGGAAAAATCTTGGACTCAATACTCTAAAAAAAATTTGGAGTTCTGAACTCGATACTTAATATCTTTATGGTTTTACTTGATTTTTCCAAAAACACTCCAAAAAATACTCTAAATACTCCAATACCCAAAAAAATTCAATTTGGAGTTCAATACTCCAAAAAAGTTTTGGAGTTCTGAACTCGATATTTAATGTTGTTCTGAAGCTATTTTCTTGTGGCATTTTATAACCCGATTTGGGCTTCGAAACGTTAATAAAATCATTTTTTTGGTAAAATTTTGGCTTATTTCCCATTAAAAGTAATTCGATATTTAATATTTGTATGGCTTCACTTGAGTCTTCCAAAAGTACTGAAAATAAATATAATGTATGTGGTATTTTTGAAAAGGTAATCGAACGATCTTTAAAATGAGGTATCACTCAACCCCCTTTCCATTAAAGATTTTGGGGCTTGGGTCCGCCCCCGTTAGAGGGTTAATGTAATTTAGTTGAAAACTGGTCTACAAAACGTCCCCCTCACAAATAAATTTGACGTGTTTTTGTATATTTTTAGATTTTCTATAGGAACCAAATTATAGGGGGTGGTAACTTTTCAAATTGACACCCTGTATAACGCGATATAACAAGTATTCACTTGTGTCGGCATTCCCTAGTGCCACTCTTTTTTTAGTTTCCATGTTTGTGTCTTTCTTGCATGTGATCTGCATTCCACACATGCTACATCCAAAGTACAACGCACATGCTCCTATAAATAAAGGGATTTACTTTCGTGAATGCGTGAGAGTTAGTTTACTCCCGTGACTGGGTTTACTTCCGTTGGAGTTGGGAAAATTTAGACAGGGTCAGAAAAATTAGAGGGAATTAGGAAAACGTGAGTAAGAAAAAATTGGTGGGACTCAGGAAAATTAGAGGGAGACACGATAAAATTGGTGGGAGGGAAAATTTTCAATTTATTGGATCATTGTGACACATTGTTTTTATTATTTTTTCAGATACGCTGTGATAATGTGCACTGATGAAGTGACTGTCCCCCATTCAGCCATTCCTATGGAAATAATAAGAGATTTTAGAGTAAATAGACAGCGGAAGTTTCTACCAATCTTCCACACTGATGTTCTCAACATGAGAACACGAGATCTTGTGGAAATAACACCTGAGACAACTTCATTGAATTTCACTTATATATACACACCGACTTCTTTTGGAAAAATGAGATTTATATTACAAATCGAAATAACTTTAAAACAATTTTTAAACTTAGGTTTTACTGAGAAGGATTTAGACGAAGTTAAAGGAGTGTTTGCTGATACTAATTTACATTTGTTATGTGCTACGCTCTTCATTGGAAGTGTTCATGTAAGTCTAACAATTTTTGGAAATCATGTTTTTTATTGCTAAAATTCTACTCCCTTGTATATTCGTAAATTTATATCGTCACTTCTCGTTAGCATTTTTTAATGGTTTTGGGCAATAATTTATGGCAAAAACCACGGCCGCCGCTAAGGTTTTGGCCACCTGTGTGCAATTTTTGTGTGAGATTTTTGTATATTTAATCTGTCAACAGTTTTTTTCGAGTTTGAATTTTTTTATTTTTTGCTTTTTAGTTGATTTTTTATAATATTTTTAATTTTAGTCAATCGTAACTCGTAACTAAAGAAAAGCGTTTTTTAAAAAAATTTTTTTCATATTTTTTTATTTTTTACTTTTTAGCCTTACACTTTTAACCCTTTCGATGCGGCTCTCTCTCCGGCGATACTCATGCCCCAGTGCGGCTATTTCTGACGTCAAAACGGTCGGCCGCTTTCGCGCTAAATAATGCGACTAAATGATTCTTTATAACGTTGTTTTATATAAACAAAATAATTGGGTAATTATTTATAATTTTTTTTATTTTTTTTTGAAACAAAATAAATTTTACAAAAAAATACAAAAACGCTATTGTTTAGAAAAACTTAGGATAGAAAGATAGATAAAACAATTTAAAAAATTATTGCACATATTTTTGCATTCAAATTCAATGTAAACAAATGTTAACAAAACAAATAAAAACAAAAAAATTATCCATAACAAAAAAACAACAAAATTATCCATAACAAAAGAAAAACAAAATTATCCAAAACAAAAAATAAAACCAAATAGTCATTTGTTATGTAGAACTTACTTTCTAAAAATGTTTGATGGTGTGAAATCTTTCAAAACAATTCACAACACATAAAGGCACATTGCACTCACGGCACATAAAACTTGTTTCTTTTCTTTTTTTGTTTTTGGCACACACAACACATTTTCTTAGTCCAACTTTCCTACTTGTTGTGGGAGGTACATGCGACGGAAAATGCCTACAAGTAAGCCGCAATGGATTGTCGTCGACTGATCTTCGACCTGCTGACGTGCGCATTTTCCCCTTGTGATTTTCTTCCACTATCTGTTGGATGAGTGTCAGTTGAAATTCTGCCAACGAAGTTTTAGTTTTTGCTACTATATTATTCAAAACGTTTGCATTGAGCAGAACCATATCCATAAGGTGAAGGAAAACTTTTTTGTACCATTTCGCAGTTTTTCGGACGCACTCTACTGAACTCAGTAGCATGTCCGTCTTGTCTACTGCACCCATAAACTTATTGTATGCAACAATACACTGGGGTTTTACAATTGTCCTCCCAGTGAGGCGATCTTTTTTACCAGTTTCCATACCGGTGTTGTTATGTAAGCTCGTAAGCATGTATACTTCTCGTTTATCACAATATTTTAGCGACAACAATTTGTCATCACTTCGGAAACTCCATTCTCCTCTCTGAAGCTTTTCTGCCATTTGCGGCATATATTTTCTATTTTTCCGCACAGTTCCACACGCATTTGTAGCTCTATTATACAGCCATACAAACAGACTGGGGCTTGTATACCAATTGTCACAATACAAAGTATGACCTTTATCCAAATAGCGTGCCAAAAGCGTTAGCACCACATCGCCAGATTTACCCAAATTACAATTATTCGTTTGTAAGTCAGTTGTTGCTCCAGTATAGACAACAAAATCGAGAATGTACCCAGTCACTGCGTCGCATAAAACAAAAAACTTTACACCAAATCGATGTCTCTTCGAGGGTATGTACTGTTTGAAAAAGAGTCGGCCTTTGAAAAGCAAAAGGCTTTCATCTATGCACAATTCTTTATGCGGCTTGACAGCGTTTCGGAAAGCATCACGTACGTGGTCTATTACTGCTCTAATCTTGACCAAACTGTCGCCGTTTTTTGGCAGATTGTTGTCCGAGAAATGCAACATTCGCAAAATCAGAAAAAACCTGTCACGCGACATAAGCTCAGAAAATGCTGGAGTAGATAATAGTGTGTTTGTTGACCAGTATTCACTGAGGCGCAATTTTTTTACACGAGGCATCAGATATGTAATCCCAAAAAATAACCACATCTCATTGAAATCTGTATCTTTCCATTTCTTCAAACGTGACTTAGCGGATACTTCCACATGTTCACAAACGTAAATATAAAATTTGTTTGTTTCCGTAACTATATGATTTACTATATTGTCCGTAAAAAATACTTTACAAAAATCCAAAGGTTTATTTTCAGCAGTCAGCCCATCAATTGTGCAACCAACCTCTGACGAGTCAAATGCAAATGTTTTTGGTAGAAGGTCTTTTTTTTTCCAGAGAAAATCGTAGGTATTATTCGATGTTTGGTCTTCGGGCTCTTGAGCAACGTCCATTTCTTCATCGGAATCTAAAGCATTTTGCGTATTTTCTATGTATTCGTCTTCACTGTCGCTTCGAGTAAGAATTTCAAGTAACTCTTTTTCAGTATAAAACTGCCCCTTCTTAGGTCTTGGTAACGCTTTTGAAGGCCCCGGTTGCTGCTCGTCCATTATTTATAAAAACTAATAGGACGATACTGATGTAAAAATGATGCAATACTAAAGTAAAACTGATAGAAATCGCAATGTTTTCGTGTTGGGACAAGCATCGGCAATGAGTGAATAACAACATCTAAACGCAGACGTAAAGAGACCGCCCACTACTCAGCAAGCGCTAGCCCCGCCTTGAATTACCCACAAATGAACACGTGCGCAGGAAACTGCAATTGTCGGCCACAGCACTTCACGGCAAATCAAAATAACTAAATGACGTCCATAGCACTGTAGGCACGGCAAATCAAAGACGTCAAATGACGTCCGCAGCATTCAAAGGGTTAAACATTAAAATATATCGTCATGTTTAAAAAAGTATGTATATGATAGACACATTTTTTTCATTTATTTCAACATTTGATACATACATTGTACATTTTCTGTAATTTCTTCATACATTTCTTAAATCAAAATCATTATTTACACCTATTACAGTTTTCGCATTCTTTCCATCTCTTCTAATGCTTTACTATTGCACGGCGTAGACCCTGTTAATTTCCACTCCATCCGTTAAGGGTTCGTAACAAACTTTGAATTAATACGCCCAAAACGAATTCTAATGATAATTGTAGCATGAAACGTCTCTACCGGTGGTTTTTCTAAGACTACGTTAAAAATACGAATTTTTTTAATTCGAGTTTTGGTTGAAGTTTTGTTTCGTATCGTATTGAAATTTGACACGAATAACATGTACAAACATGAAAAGTAGTCGGAATCGGCAAAAATTTTAAAACTTTATTGTTTATTTATGACGCATAACGTAAACAATTAATAGACAAGGCGAAAACGGCGGGTTCGTTGGGAAAAATATTCCCATGAGATTTTTTTTACATAATTACATTCGTGAGACATCCCAGAAAAGGTTCAAGAAGTCGCCCACGTGAAAAGTGGGCCAAATTTAAAAAAAAAATTTTTTTAATCAAATTGCAAAAATCAATATTTTTGGCACGGACAATTTTTTTGTAGGTATTTTGGACCATTCTGGATAAAAACGGTCTCTTATAATTTTTCTCTAAAGTTGATCGTTTTCGAGTTATAAGCAATTTAAAATTGAAAAAAACGAAAAATGGCGATTTTCAAGCCTTAATAACTCTGTTAAAAGTTATTATTATGAAAGTCAGAAAGTGGCTAAATTAAAGTTTAATGCCCTCCCCCCTACAAGATCCCGAAGAAATTTTTGTCATTATTTTATTACTAAGCTGTTATTTTTAAGTAATAATATTGAGCGCCATGCACGTGGTAGGCGGCCGTAAATGTGAGTGCAAGATGCACAATTAGGCATTCCAAATCACGTGATATAATATGGCTGCTGGATGGCGAAACTGTCATCCATAGGCGTATCCAATGTTTAAACCACTTCATATTTAATTTGCTATCACAATTTCACAAATTTCGCTACACAATTAACAAAAAAAACAAAACCAAACAGAATATTCTTTACAAATTTGTTAATATTCAATGTAAACATTAGATACGCCATGACCACCCCCTTAACTATGTCTATGGCCATGTCAGTTTAGCCATCCACCGGCCACCACTGACAGTTCATTGGAATCCCTAATTGGACTGCCGGAGTGGCATCTCTCTCGCACTCAGCATTTACGGCCGGCTACCACGTGCATGGCGCTCAATATTATTACTTAAAAATTACAGCTTAGTAATAAAATAATGACAAAAATTTCTTCTGGATCTTGTGGGGGGCATTAAACTTTGATTTAGTCGCTTTCTGACTTTCATAATAATAACTTTTAACCGAGTTATTAAGCCTTGAAAATCGCCATTTTTCGTTTTTTTCAATTTTAAATTGCTTATAACTCGAAAACGATCAACTTTAGGGAAAAATTATAAGAGACCTTTTTTATCCAGAATGGTCCAAAAATCCTACAAAAAAATTGTCCAGGCCAAAAATATCGATTCTTGCAATTTGATTAAAAAAAATTGTTAAAAAAAATTTGGCCCACTTTTCACGTGGGCAACTTCTTGAACCTTATTCTGGGATGTCTCACGAATGTAATTGTGCAAAAAAATCTCATGGGAATATTTTCCCAACGAACCCGCAGTTTTCGCCTTGTCTATAACGTAAAAAGTGAAATTATGTATAGTTCATATAATTCGCTACAATCTGTAAAAGTTTCAAGTTTCTACATTGTAAACAACAAGAGAATTTAAGCATTTTCCATTAAGATCGTTTTTTTTATTTAAACAATTAATAAACATAATTTTTTCTATTGACTATTCGTGTATTGTTCCCGCGAATGGATATGTCTGCAAATTTTCATTCATTTGCATTGAAGAAAAGGCAGTCAAATTAACGTCTAAAGATTTGACCCAAACGATTGAACTAAAGAAAAGCGTTTAAAATTATCGTTTAGTCTTTCGCATATTTTGTTTATTACATTGTATTTATTTTATTGTCATCAAATTTATCAAAAGCAGTTGTTAGATTGAGTATCTGTATCAAAGAGTGTCTTTTGAAAATCGTTACTTCCCTGATCTATTTTATTATCCTCGATTTTGTAATTTCTTTAATTTATTTTCCGTTTGTATTTTATACGATGTGTCTCGAATTGCTTTTGTATTTTAGCTATATTTACTTTTTGTATCTTCACACTTTTTTTAGTTTTTGTCAACATTATTGTTTTGCGAAACATACCGGGTGGTGAATTGGAAAACGTGCCATAGGAAACTCAACGTAAAATTCTAAACTGTTGAATTCCTGCTTTCCTAATTATTTTACATCAAAAGACATTAAAAACTATTTGTAGAGGATTGAAATCTGTATTGAAAACAACTGTTAAAATTGTTCTACGAATTAAAGATATTCCAAAATTTTGTAAAAATGTAATACATTTTTCAGTTTTCAGCCCAAAATTAGGCCACACACAGTGCAATAGTGTGTCACAATGAAGTTATTATTTTCACATTTTTGAACTGTCAATCTTTTAATTTTATCATTTATTGTTTAAAAACAATACAGTTGATAAGATACCCTCAGTTGCGGAGAAAGTATTAATAATAAAGATTTTTTATTCAGTCAATGGTGTGAGCACTGTCAGTTAAATAGTAACGTGTGGCCTAACTTTTACACACATTCCTACTGTGGCAAATGTTTTATATTTTTCAAAATTTTGGAATGCATTTAAATCGTAGAACAATTTTAACTTTTGATTTTAATACATATTTCAATTCTCTACAAATATTCTCTCATGACTTTTGATGTAAAATAATTAGGGAAGCAGGAATTCAGCAGTTTAGAATTTTACATTGAGTTTCCTATGGCCCGTTTTACGATTCACCGCCCGGTATACAGCCGTACTCAAGTCATTAATAAAGGACTTCGCACACATCTTATGGAAAATATAATGCCACTCAAATGCAAAACAATATTTACTTGAATAGATTCGTCTCGAAATGAAAATCATTTGATATCATTGCGCCAACTCTGAATTATGATTAATAACGGCGTAAATTGACATAAATAAATCTAAAATTAAATTGGTATGTACGTCAGTTAGAGCGAGAGAAAAGAGATTTTGTGAATCGACAGTTCATCAATCTTTCTGCAGATATTAAGGCAGATGCTTATTACCTTATAGATAATAAAATAGGTATTGGTCAGTTGTACCAAAGTATGTAGTTCCTCTAACCGTCTTAGCTCACGCTGGATTAAGCTGTTTTCAATAGCGACTAGACTAGTAGTATTTATGATTGATAGTTTTATGGACTTTAAAATGTGATTTCCATAAACTTTAAATACAATTTACGCCGTTATGAATCAAAATTCAGAGTTGGCGCAAGGATATGAAATGATTGTAATTTCGAGACGAATCTATTAATGTAAATTTTATTGCATTTGAGTGATATTTTCCATAAGATATGTGCGGTGTCCTTTCACATTGTACTATTTTAAGTATACAGGGTAGCGAAAAAGTCTGGCAACACGGTAATTTCTTGGAAACCGCTAGGCTAGAACGATTTTAATAGATCTGATGAACTTTCTTATTTCAAATGGAACACCCTGTATATTTTTTGCGTCTTGAAGTTCTTAAGAGATACGGATTATTTTTCATGGTATATTCCCTATACCTAAATGCCATAATTTCGGAGTTATTGCTACATTTATTTATTAAAAAAATAAATAAATTATAAAAATTAATTTTTTCGGCCCGTGTACATTATTTTAGGTTTTTGGGATCATTTGGAACAAAAAAGGCCTTTTGTAATTTTTTTCTAAAATTAATAGTTTTTGAGGTATAAATAATTTAAAACTGAAAAAAACGAAAAATATCGATTTTCAAGGTTAAAAAAAAGTAAAAAAATAATTTTTGAAATTACGAAGTACCCAAATTCAAGCTCAAACCGTCTATCAGTTACCTATAAAAATTTTTGGCACGTTTTATTCTAAAACATTGTTTTTTTAATTATTAATGAAGCGCATATGAGAGGACGGGCGATCGGGCTGAATTAACAACTAAAAAACAATGTTTTTAAATAAAATAAGACCAAATTGCTTATCAGTAGCTGATAAAATAATCTTTGAACTTGAATTTAGGCACTTCCTAGTTTCAAAAATAATATTTTTTACTTGTGTTTTTGAACCTAGAACATCGTCATTTTTAGATATTTTTCAGTTTTAAATTGTTTATAACTCAGAAACGATTAACTTTAGAGGAGAATTACAAAAGACCTTTTTTGTTCCCAATGATCCAAAGAACCTAAAGTAATCTCTACCCGGGCCGAAAAATAGTTATTTTCCTAACTAGTGCGGAAAGTGATACTTTTCACGCAAGAGACTGCCGTTGACCCGAACGACGCGACAGCGGAGTTCGGGCAAGCAGTCGAGTGCGGGGAAGACACTTTCCGCATGAGTTAGGAACAATATTTTTTCTAGGGCCGTACGTTTGGAAAAAAGCCACAAAAAATAGAGTTATATCAATTTTTATTTAGAAGTGAAAATACACAAATTAATTAATTCTTTGTCAAGGTTGTCAAAACCAAACTTTCAGTATAATGGGTTACCACGACGACGATATTGGTTTCCATGACGACGATTCAAAACCATTGTAATTGTCTACTGATCTGACTTTTAAATATTATGTCAAAATAATTTTATTTCATCGAATTATCGCGCTAATTTCATTAAAACATGAACACAATAAGATAAATTTGAAATAAATTAGTAAATAATATGTAAATACATATTAGTTTATTGCATGTATTATAATATATTATAATGCCATATTACAAGGTATTTTACTTTCCCGCACGCCGTGCGGGAAAGTGCAACTTTCGGAAACGAAATGCGTGCGTGAAAAAGGCTCTTTTAGCACGGCCGTAGAAAAATTAATTTTTATAATTTGTTTAATTTTTTTTTAATAAATGTAGCAATAACTCCGAAATTATGACATTTAGGTATAGGGAATATTACATGGAAAATAATCAGTATATCTTAAGGAATACAAAACGCAAAAAATATACAGGGTGTTCTATTTGAAATAAGAAAGTTCATTAGATTTCCAGAAAAACGGAAGAGTTGACAACAATGTAATTACCACTATAATATCGACCGCATTAGAAGACTCTTACCAGTGATGTGGGAGGGAGGGGATGCGGCATACGGTGAAGTAGATGGGCTCGGTTTCACTCGCAAAAACGCTCCATCCAATATGGCGGAACAACTCTTTGGTAGTATATTCTGCTCTATATAAAATATATAATTATGAAATTATATTATATTATATAAATATATAAACAATTAATAATTTTAATAACTAATTAATAACATTCCATATATAACGTATAAATACCTCCCTTCGCCATATTGGATGTAGCACAAAAGTGTCAAATCAAGTGGTCCCATTTAGTAAATACAAAATCATCCCTTATGTCGTATCCCCTCTCTCCCATATCACTGATTCTTACCCACTAAAATTTCTATAAAAATCGTTCTAGCGGTTTCTGAGAAATTACCCTGTTGCCAGATTTTTTCGCAACCGTGTAGGTATTAAATCTACAAATTCAACTTTTAGCTTCTTCTAGACTTCTTGACATTCAAGAATGACGTCAGCTTTTGGAAATCTCAGACATCCATGGCAGGTTTATCTACCAGAGCTGTACTGTGGAGAGCGTTTTCACAAACTATTGTTTTTCTCTTTCTGTTAGATGAGGGAACCTCCTTATTGGTTCTTATTCCAAGCGGTATCGGAACATTAATTGAGGTAAGGCTTTAATCACAACTCCAGAACTTGCAAAAGAATTAACCACAGTTTAAAAATGGGAAAACTTTCTATAATCTCTTTTTGTAGTAAATAAACCGAATTAATTTGTATAATTTTGCTTAGGGAGACAGTTGGTTTTTAGACGGAGAGGCAGCGCTGAAAAATCTCTTTGAATTTACTAAAGCTAGATTTTTCACAGTTGATTACTGTGATTGTGTAGAGAAACATACTGCGGTCGGTCAAGCGAAACGTAGAACAGGGGTTACTGAGAGGGTATCAAAGTTGCTTTCCTACGAAGGTAATTAAATCCATTTACTAAGGCTGAAAATCAGTACACGCATTCTAAATTAAAGATAAATAAAAGTTATTATAGTCGGTCAGCTGTATGACGGGACAGAGCCGGTCGGTCGGCCCCAATAGTCGATTGAGGAAATGAAGCATTTTGGCTCGCAATTTTTTCGCCCAGCATGGATTTACTTGAAATTTTCACAGAAGGTAGGAAATAGTCGAAGGATCATTTTCTATATTATATTTTCTATTTTTATATTTTCTATATATCATGCCGCTATCATACGCTAAAACCTTGGGGGGTGGTTGCCAGCCCATCTCGGGTGTGGGAATTTTTTATTACATTTTAACCATGTAATTCGATGGAAAAAGTGATTCTAAGAAAAAAATGTTTTTTACATTTTCTTCGTAAAACTAATATTTTTCGAGTTATTCACGCTTGAAAATAACAGTTTTTCGACGAAAAAATTGACTTTTTTAGACGGTTTTTTGAGAATACCTCGAAAAATATTCGATATATTTTTGGCGATAAAAAGTTTCTTCAAAAATGATTTTGTAGGATTTTTAAAGAGCTATAAGACTGTGTAAATTAAATTCCGTAAGATCCCTTAGTTTTTAATTGGGGCGGGTTTAAAGGGCTCGAATAAGGGGGTGTTTGCTAATAAATAGAGGTTTTAAACAGCTATATCTGGCTAACTATTCACTGTTATGAAAATCTATGCACAGGGTAATTTTAATCATTAAAAAAGCTATAATTTAGTAGTTTATAATTTTTTTCGTATCTTCAGTATTTTCGGAGATATTTTGAAGTAAAAGGTAAAAAATACCAAATTGCAAAAAATCAATTTTTCTTAAACTCCAATTTTTCCAAAATTAGGCATTTTAAATAGGTAAAACTCCTTGAGTGTATTGATAATATAATTATAAAAGGAACTACAGAAAGGTGAAGACCAATTTTGAATTAGGAAGGTAGTTAGGGGGTTGTTTTCACTGATTTTTTCGTAGAGAAAAGCAGGTACCGACATTTTTTTGATAAGTCGCTTAATTTTCATGCTAGAAACTTATTATTTTTTTTTTTTGAAAGGTCTAATTGTATACTTGAAAAAAGATTATTTAAGTTTTCCTCGAAAAATGCAAATTTTTCCCATTATTTGGCTTTGAATATTTCAAATTATGCATTTGACGAAAAAAGCTAACCTTTAACATGCCGTATCTCGGTTTGTATTGGTCTTAAAGATATTATTGGAAAAGAATTTGGTTTGTGTTATTCAAAGATACAATTTTGATATCTACAGTTTTTTTATTAAATGCATATTTTTCGAGGTATTCTCAAAAAACCCTCTAAAAAAGTCGATTTTTTCGTCGAAAAACTGTTATTTTCAAGCGCGAATAACTCGAAAAATATTAGTTCTACGAAGAAAATGTAAAAAACATTTTTTTCTTAGAATCACTTTTTCCATCGAATTACATGGTTAAAATGTAATAAAAAATTCCCACCCCCGAGATGGGGTGGCAACCACCCCCAAGGTTTTAGCGTATGATAGCGGCATGATATAGAAAATTATCTTTGGACTATTCCCTACCTTCTGTGAAAATTTCAAGTAAATCCATGCTGGACGAAAAAATTGCGAGCCAAAATGCTTCATTTCCTCAATCGACTATTGGGGCCGACCGATTGGCTCTGTCCTGTCATACAGCTGACCGACTATAATAACTTCTATTTATATTTAATTTAGAATGTGTGTACTGATTTTCAGCCTTAGTAAATGGATTTAATTACCTTCGTAGAAAAGCAAATTTGATATCCTCTCAGTAGTCTCAGTAACCCCTGTTCTACGTTTCGCTTGACCGACCGCAGTATGTTTCTCTACACACTCACAGTAATCAACTGTGAAAAATCTAGCTTTAGTAAATTCAAAGAGATTTTTCAGCGCTGCCTCTTGGTCTATTTCTTTTGGATTCAGAGCAAACCATAGGCCTCTCTGAAGATCCCAAAAGGCTGAAACGTACGTAAGAGGATGATGGTCACCTCTGAAACAGAATGAAATATGTATTAACTGTCTTTCATTTTCTCTTTTTGCAGTTTTGGAAAGTTAGTAAAGTATTTAAGACGACTATTTCATGGAGGGGATTAAAGCTGAATAAAGCACAAACTGAGACTGATGAAGAAAAGAAAACTAGAGAATATGATGAAGAATGTATGAGGTACTTGAGCTATCTTCTATATCCTCTGTGTATATCAGCTGCTGTGTACTCACTGATATACCAGCCGCACAAAAGGTGAGTAAATCGCTTTCTATAAAGAGCTCTTGTCATTAGTTCGAATCTTTTGAGAAATAAAAAAAATCATTTCATTTACATTAGCAACTGACTCTAACAAAATGTTTCCCTTCTACCTTCTATTTTTATTAGAACAAGTAATTTTTTGAAACCCAACACAACCACAGATAAAACCAACAGATTACAGATTACAACATTACAAATTAAACCACAACATATAATCTTAACCGCATAAGTTTTGAACCACACAACCGCATAGTTTATTTTCATAGTTGATTTTTTCGTGAACAGATTAACGGATTCAGGCTGACATATTTGTTTGGTATACCTAGATTACGAATTTCTTCCTGCATTTTGTTTCTTTTCACACTATCAAAAGCTTGTTTAAATCCTACACTACTGTATATATGTACATATAGATATATCAAACAGATGAAATAGAGAATGTGGAAAAATCCCCTTACGAACAATTCACACATCCACCATTTCGGGCTGGGAAAAATTTTTCGAATAGAATCAAAGATCCAAACACCAGTTCTTAGAAATGTGTTTCGTCCTCTTCAACCTCTCTGGGCTCATCAGTAGTGAAGAAGGCGAAACACATTTCTAAGAACTGGTGTTTGGATCTTTGATTCTATTCGAAAAATTTTTCCCAGCCCGAAATGGTGGATGTGTGAATTGTTCGTAAGGGGATTTTTCCACATTCTCTATTTCATCTGTTTGATTTCATACGAGTGGTCGTTAAACCATTAACCTTGGATCTTTTGATCACTGAGTGTGTTTCAAAGATCTACATCTTATGTTTTTAAACATATAGATATATCGTATTCATAAGCTATTTCTTGAATCGTTCTTAATATGAATATATTGTCTGTAGTGGCAATATTTGGTCTGAATCGATTTTCATAATTATCAATAATATTCTCGGAGTATTCTAACAATCTATTAATTAAGGATGTACCAGAAAGAACTTTCAACACGAAGAGTCTCAGATTTAAATAATTTTATTAAGTGGTGAATTCTGCATTTGAGACTCTTCAATTTGTTAAGAGATGTCGCTGTATCGCGTCTTCCCCTTAAATTGATGGTTGAGCTATTTTTCGATTCAGAGGAGTGCATACTAGTGCTGTTGAGGAAGCCTGAAATGGTGGAAACAGCTGTCCAGCGATTGTGCAACCCTCTGAATCGAAAACAAGCAAAACCATATATTTACTTTTCTATCTTTACTCAGATTTGAGTACTAGAAAGTTCCTCTTCTGTCCTTTTCCTAGACGAATGAAAAGGGATGTGATTTCAAGGAGTCCTTTTTGTTTTCTATATTCGTCGTCTGCGGTCTTATAAATTGTAAAAGTCGCAGATTAAGGATGTGCCAGAAAGAACTTTCAACACGAAGAGTCTCAGATTTAAATAACTATTTACCATTTTAATTTTATTGAGTGGTGAATTCTGCATTTGAGACTTTTCAATTTGAACTTTTTATTAAGTTCACGTCTTAAATCAATTATTTATCAAATACACTATCAATATTATTTAATCAACAACTCAAAATATTCCCGATGCCGTGTCAAATATTTAAAATTGTCACTGTCTTGTCACCATATTATATTCGACTCAGTGCGTTGTATGACGAAGATAGCGAATGTTCGATTTGGAAAATATCACCCCGGACATGGTGTCCATTTTTTTTCGAATCCTGAAAAAACTAATAAATATTTTTAAAAAATTTAAACGCAGAATGAAAGACTAAATTATTATCGAGGGCCGAAAGTCCCTTAGAATAAATAAAAAGTTTCCTTTGAATGAGATATTTGAAATTAAAAATCACACTACATTTTCTCTTAGTTTTTCACCCCCGTAACTTAAAATAAACATTATAGAAGTTTTCAGGGACTTTCGGCCCTCGCCTCGGTAAGAACGTCATCTTTCATTCTGCGTTTAAATTTTTCAAAAATACTTATTAGTTTTCTCAGCATTCGAAAAAAATAAATCCTTTTTAAATAGCACTGGAGCCGAAACTTTGTACCGATTCCCTTAACAATGTAATTGGCCTATGCCTATAATTCTGGCACTCCTTGTCTCCTTACTTATGTATTGGCTATATAAGGCTAACTTATTCTATTCTATTCCTCCGGTATTTGCTCCTTTGTTCATAACGGTTCATATTAATATTAGTAGATAATGACTTCTTCCCCAGAGTCAAGATCCTCCATGTTTTAAGAATTCTGCCAAAATTCCGTCCGTCCCTGGCACTTTATTGTTTTTTTGTAATATACAGGGTGTAACAAAAAGGCAGGTTATAAATTAAATCACATATTCTGTTATGTTACAAAATGAAAATCGATGTGAAATGTGAAGTTACAAAATGAAAATCGATTTTTCTAATATATCGAAAATTAGTACAGATTTTTTATTGAAAATGAACATGTGGCAGTCGTATGGCAGCAACATCTTTAAAAAAAAATAAAAGTGAAATTTGAAACCCCCCTCCCGGAATATTGGTGTACGTTCCAATTAAATCATTTCTGTGGTACCATTAGTTAAACAAAATGTTTTTAAAACTTTTTTGTCTCTTGTTAGTTTTTCGATAAGCCAGTTTATATCGAGATATTTTGAAAATTTGTAAAATCCAACACATTTTTACATGGTAAGATTATAGAGACCTGGTAATAATATTGTAACGAAAGAGTTTCGAATCGGCGCAATAAACAGTCCCCGGCTTGGGAGAATTCCAACCGTCGGAATAACAGTAGCCGTGACGTCACAGAAGCGACGGCGCTGTGAGTGAAGATCTCCAGAATATTCATTAGGCCGAGGGATATGTAGACATTTCGAGAACGGGACCTATTGGCTATTTAAGCGGAGCGCGCTGTTATTAGAGTTTAGTCTTAAGCTAAAGTGTATAAGATAAATTCGTCTGTAACTTATATAAATAAAGTCGTATATAAATTACGAACCGCTAGTTTTATTGTAATTAGAAGTAATTACACTAATCACGCTACAATATTATGATAATAATATTCTATAATCTTACTTAAAACCATTTAAAAATATGTGTTAGATTTTACAAATAATGTTCAAAATAACTCGATAAAACCTGGCTTATCGGAAAAGTACTAAGAGGCAAAATAGTTTTAAAAACATGTGTTTAACTAACGGTACCACAATAATAATTTAAATAATTTAAATGAAACATACACAAATATTGGGTGGGGAGAGGGGTGTGGTTAAGGGAACCAAACCCCCATAAAAGTATTAATGGGGTGCACAAATTTCACTTTTATTTTTGAAGTTATTTTTAAGATGTTCCTGTCATAATAATTCTAATAGTTTTCGATATATTGGAAAAAATCGAACGACGAACTATTTTTGGTTCCAGAATATGTGATTTAATTTATGACCTGTATTTTTGTTACACCCTGTATAATAATGACAGGTACTATATTTTGGAATTGGAACAATGCCATCATCATAATAATGTATATAAAAGGCAATCTCACAAATCGTAAGTTAGGAGCTAGTAGCGACTTCTATTATGGTTTTAGTTAAGTATCTTACATAACTAAAAGTTCTTTTTGTTGTTTAAGAATTTTTAAGTTTTTATATAATAGCGGGGGTGGAAAGAATTATGCGATGTGAACTACATCTATTAATTCAGCCAACTAATTGCCCTATTGTTTCTGAATACATGCTTAACTTTGTTTATTTTTTAGTTGGTATTCTTGGACAATAAATAGCCTAGTGAACGGAGTTTACGCATTTGGATTTATATTCATGCTGCCCCAACTGTTCATCAACTATCGTCTTAAGTCTGTAGCAGCCCTTCCTTGGAGGGCTTTCACCTATAGAGCATTTAACACTTTTATAGACGATATCTTCGCCTTTATCATTACAATGCCTATGGCGCACAGGGTAGCTTGTTTCAGAGACGATGTCGTCTTTTTGATTTATTTATACCAAAGATGGTAAGTAGTGTTTATACGATACAGTTGAGTCCGCGAGTCTTTACCCGTGCGTCATCATTTAAAGCATACGAAATAAGTCGGAAATTTACTAAATGCAACAGCAAGTGACAGAAAGTGGGTATTACTCCGATCACGGGTTATAGTATAAATTTGACGTTATCAAATAAATAGAATGTCAAAAAGTTTTGCTTTAAAATTTTGGTGCATAATTACAGCAACATTTGAAGTAGCTTAATAAATTCTTTTATTATCATTGATTAATAAATAAATAAATAATTTATAAAAAAATTCAACATATTTTCTTTTTGTTATTTTATTCACTTTGGCGGAACATTAAACACAAGCATTCCTTAACTGTGTCAACGAGGTTAGCTTTGTACGTTGTCAAAATTAATCGTAAAATAACATAAACTTACCATAAAATTTCAAACTCCAATATAAAATTAGTTGTGAAAACAACTGTTTGTATACTATAAAAAAATTCAAAATGCAAAAATTCGACAAAATAACAGCAAAAAGTCAACAAACTGACAGCCACAAAAGTAAACAAACGAAAACGTCAGAAATTGTACTTAAAATACGTGAAAACATCCCCAATCTTCTTTTTTGTACCTATCTCTTTTCAATGTACCGAGTCTAAATCGTTCATAAAAATAACATGTGTTTTTACTTAATAACAGGCGGTAGCTGGTTTGTCATTAGTTTCATGCGTGGAAGAGAATGATGCTAGATAAAAAAGTATGTGTTTTATCTCGCCAGGTATTAATGACGCACGGGTAAAGACTCGTGGACTCAAGTGTACATAAATATATTTTTATACTCATGAGCAAAAAATTGGAATATTTTATTTTGTGGTAATAACTTCAAATTATTACGAAAAAATTACTGTAATCTCATTATTTATATTCAATTTAAAATTGTTTCATGATCAGTCAGAATAGTATTCAGAGTATTACTAAAAAATTACGGTTCCACTATTAGGACCGTGCAAGTTCGGAAAAGCGACACCTGGTTTCATAGCTCGGCAACATTTTTCGCACTTGTAATTATATTGGCCAATCATATTGGTCCTTGTTACTGGACAATTGTCAAGGCCATAGCCCAAAAAAATTATGAGAAGAAAAAGTAATATTAAGGTTATGTTATTAAAAGGTAAACAATTGTATGTAGTAAATAAAATTAATTATTAAAATGCACTACTACAAGCAAAATACAATTAATTAAATTTACTTTTATATAATAATTGCATATCATATCAATATTGTGGAGCAACATATGATTTTTCTTCTTCATTGACAGTAGATATGAAATATACGTCAATTTGACAATTTCAATTGACAATGAATTATTTAAGAAACTTGCAAGATTTATCCGCTATTCGCGCACGATCGTTTCTCGTATCCCCTCCAAGTACTTGCACACGGCGAATAGTATGCGTAGTAGCACCGTAGTAGCTCTGTATTTTTTATTAATCAAGGGAGTAAAAAATAATATGTCAAAGTGTGTAAAAAGTATTTATTTCCTTAGCTAAGCCCTTTTGACAAAATTGTCATCATCTCAGCTAATGGTCAATAGAAGGTACCACTACTTAAGGTCATGTGCGTGAGCATCTTAACAATTTCTAGCTGCATTACAATATAATGTTCACAACAGAAACAACCCCCAAACAGGAAAAAACCGGCCATACACCTTTTTTCATGGCGTGGGTGTATCACCCAACCATATTGGCCTGGCCGAAGAGAAATAGCAGGCTGACCAGTCTTTTCCTGTTTTTTCTGTTTGGGGGTTATACGGAGGACAACAATAGTTCATACGCATACATGATTACTCACACACATGACCTTAAACTAGTGGTACTTTTTTTATCATCTATTGACCATTGATGATGACAATTTTGTCGAAAGGGCTTAGCTAAGGAAATAAATATTTTTACAAACTTTGACATACTATTTTTTCACTTCCTTGATTCATTCAAGTGTGTACAAAATTTGTCAATCTTTCAATTTATCTTTATTAAAATTCCATTTACTTTTTTTCTAGGTTATATCCAGTGGATAAAAGCCGAACTGATGATATGTCGCACGTTGTTGGCGAGCAGAAAAAAGGTAATGACAAAAAAGAAAAGAAAGAGAATTAATATATTGTTATTGTTTCAATTATGTTTTATTTTAATAATAAAATTGTTTTAATTATCTTTATTTTTTATTTCATGTTAAATATTAAACATAGTAACAATAGCTATTTAATAGCAATAAATATAGTTGTCGTAGTAAAGTACAGTGTAAATTGCGTCATTTGTGAACGATATCTTTTGATTGTTTGGCTATTTTATTTTACAACACTTATACAGTGATGAGCATGCTAATAACCGGCAAAATAGCGCAAAAGATGGAAAATATAATACATTGCGAAACAAAAAGAGATGAAACTAGTGGAGATGGAAATGATCGTTATAAACGTATAAATTAACATTACATTACATAGTTTCCCACCTTTAAACGTATCAGAGGAGTATGACAACTGTCATTGTGACAGTAGAATTTTATACAATACTCCTGTCACAGACGTCTAAAGGTGGGAAACTATGTAATGTACAGCTGGTTCCAAAAAAAAACTGGTATACCCTATTCCACGAACATACGCCTGTTTTGGATTACTTCGACAACGAATATTTTACTGTGCAAAATAAGAAGAACGAAAGTAAATTGCAAATTACATTGTTGTTTAATGGAATAATTATTAGCACCATTTACTTTCGTACTTCTTATGTTGCACAGTAAAACATTCGTCGTCGAAGTAATCCAAAACAGGCGTATGTTCGTGGAATGGCCCATACGACTCTTAAAGCGTATTTTGTAGAAAATCGAGCAGTGTATTTTGAAGGATAAATACTTATTATTTACATACTGTCACTGTCACTGCCAAATCTTAAAATTTGTCACATAACTTATTCTGTTCAACCTCAAAAAATGGCTCCACATGCTGGCAAATAACTAAAATCAAGAATTGTAACGAAATTAGAAGATGGTTATTATTATTATTATTATTATACAATAATATCGAGCCAAAGCAGAGCTTATATGGCTCAAAGTACAAAAATAATTGTAGGTCTTAAACTAAATAATATAACATAAAACAAATTCTTACAAAATAAAAATTAAATTAAAGTAAATATTCAGAAGAATTGGTTTTCATAAAAGTTGTTACAACAATAGCAAATTAAAAAAGATACAAAAATTAGAAAGTAAGTATACCTAAAAATTACAAATTTTTTTCTCATAAAAAAAACATAAAATATATCCTTATATTTTACAACAACTATTTTAACAAAAATTGCTAACATTACACATACAATGTCCAGTTAGTTATCATCAAACCTGTTTTTGAAACTATTTAAGCTAATAGCCCCTACGATGTCATCACTTAAACTGTTCCATTTATCAAAAACTCGATTTACCAAAAAGTTTTGCCTTACAGTAGTTTTAAAAGGTTCCTTTTTCAATTTATAGTAATGACCTCGTAGTCTAGCATCTTCGCTGATATTAAAAAAATTCGATGTTCCCCAAAATTCTCCCCTAAGAATTCTGTAAGTAGATATTAAATCACCTATCTCTCTTCTATGAGTCAATGGAGACAACTTAAGCTTTCTTAATCGAGTTTCATAGCTTAATCTTGCATAATTAAAAGGTAGCTTAGTAGCTCTTCGTTGTACTCCTTCTAATAAATTAATATCTCTTTGTAAATGAGGTGACCAAACAGATACCGCAAATTCCAGGTGAGGTCTGACATAACTTTTATAGAGTTTCAAAAACAAGTCTGGAGACATTCTAGGAAAAGCTTTTGATATGAGGTATAAAGCAGAGTTAGCTTTACCGACTACTTTTGCTGTTTGAGTAGACCAACTTAACGTTTGGTTGACCGTAACGCCCAAATCATTAACTTCCTGTACCGATTTCAGAGGAACTCCATCCAAAAAATATGTTATATGTGGATTATTATATCCACATTGAACAACACAACACTTACGCGAATTTAATGGAATAGCCCATTTCATGCTCCATTCTGATAGCTGATTAAGGTCACTCTGAAGAGTATTAACAATATCGGGACAGTAATATAACTTTAAATCGTCGGCATATGAAACTGATTTTGACTGCCATCCGCACGTTAAATCAGATACGTACAACAAAAACAGAATAGGCCCTAATATTGATCCCTGAGGGACACCACTGGCTACCGCACGTGGAACACTGCAGTCATTTTCCACTTTGACCGAAAAAGTTCTTTCAGAGAGGAAGTTTTCTAACCACAATAGCAACTCACCACGCACGCCGTAATGTTCTAGCTTCAGCATTAATTTTTGTATGGGTACCTTATCAAATGCATGGGAAAAATCTATATAAATAATGTCAATCGGTTCATATCGGTCCAAAGATAAAGTCCATTCATTAAGAGAGTGAACAAGGTTGCTAGTTACAGAACGGTTCGGCAGAAATCCGTGTTGAGAGACTGGAATAACATTATGCTCTAACCAAAAGGATATTAATTTATTAGCTATTAATTTTTCCATTACAGTGGAACCCCGATAAGTCGGCCCCCGATAACCCGGAAGTCCGGCTAACCCGGACCGATTTTCATCAAGCAAACATTTCAACAATAAAAATGTATGTAATATAATATTTGAGAGATAATGGGTATTTGTGTAATTTGAACTATACAATAGTAAAAATGAATTATGGCACACGGTGGCAGAACAACGTTCATTGGCTCGGATTATCGGAAACAGCAGGCGCCTGTCATTCCTTTATTTATTTCAAACTGTCTAAGCATTGTTTAAAAAAGACACTATTTAAAAAATTCTTTTTTAAACAATGGTCTTAGTCTCCACTGTTCTTAAATAACATAACATCGTTCCGATTGTGACCGTATTGTGTGTAGTACAGTCGTATTTCAATTTAACGGAGTTTATCTGTAAGTATACCGTATTTTATTAATTTTTACCATATTCTCCGGCTAACCCGGATTTTCGATAAGCCGGATCGGCCGTGGTCCCGATTAATCCGAGTTATCGAGGTTCTACTGTATTTTAACTGATGTTGGTGGAACTGTTACTGGCGATAATTAGACGAAAGGAGTTTATTTCCACTTTTATATATCGGTGTTACTATACCAGATTTCCATGAAGCTGGTATTGAATTTGTTTGCAAATATTTGGCCAATAAAGCTGCCATTGGAGCCGCTAAACTATCTGCACAATTATGATATAACAAAGGTGAAATATTTTCCGATCCAGGAGACGCAGTAGTCTTTAAAGAACATAATACCTCTCTAACCAATTCAGTAGAAATGCCAATTGTTGATAAACTCTCCATTATTCTATCAGTAGTGGGCAAACCTGAAAACGCAGCATCCGTGTCAACTGTAAAAGCAGTGGAAAAAGTCTCAGCAAATAACTCACAAACCTCTTCTTTTAAACATATTTCGCCATTAGATTTTTCTAATAACGGAATACCAGTTTTTGTACAGAATTTTGATCTAACGTATTTGTAAAAAGATTGGGGACCTCTGGAGCTAATTCTGTTTTCATAATTACTTCTCGATAATCTCAACTCCTTTGTCAATCTATTGGAAAATTGTCTATGTGTAAGTATGTTTTCTTCCGATGGATTTTTTCTTACCCTTTTCCATAAAATGTTTTTTTTTTAGTCATTGCGATCAGTCGGTTATCGATCCAAGGGCTTCTGGGATTAGTCCTAATAGTGTATTTTGAAGAACATTTATCAATACCTTTATATATAATTTCTTTATATTTATTCCAAGAATCATTACATGAACAATTATCTAAATCCGGCCAAATTACTTCTCTAAAATAGTGATTTAATTTAACATAATCTATTTTACTAAACTCTTTTACTATTTTTTCATTAATTGCTCCAGTAATGTCCAATTGAGCTTGTGTCTGAAGAACTACATGGTCCGAAATACCTATTGGTGAAAGATAATGAATTTCACTGATAAATTCTTCCTCATTAGTGATTATTAAATCTAAAATCGAAGGTGTATTACCTTGACGATTTCTAGTAGGTTCTTTTACCAATAGGGAACTTGCATAAATTTTTTAATTCGAAAAAAATGTTATAAATCACAACACAACATAATTTAAAACATGTATCAAAGATAAAGTTTTGTTTGTCTTTCGTTTGGCCCCTAAAGACGACTAAAAATTCAAATTAAAACAGGTGGTCCAAAACGCTTCGTGACGTCACTTGGTTTTACATTTACATTTTTCCAATAAAGTAAACAGAATTTTAAATTAGACGTTATAAACGTCAGTATAAAATACATTTATGTGACGTTACAAGTGTTTTTGATCATTTGAACTATTCATAGAAAAATTCGTACTTTTACAAAATGGTTTAATTTTCAATAGTAAACCTTCGTTCCTTTCCTTCAAAAACAGTATAAAACTACAACTTTAACAAACTGGTATATATTATTACAATGACATACGATAAATGTCATTAGAATATAAATATTTTTGACTTATTCCACGACGATGAGCTTGCCAAATACCCAAGTAGGTGGAGGCCAATAAACTAAAGGAGGAGAAGAAGAATATACCTAAATATAAGGTTGTGTCTAGGTATACGTTACCGTGTACGCAAATAAAAAAGTTAAGAGTGTCAGTGATTTCTTATTTTTTATTTGTTTAGTGTTTGTTTTTAAATTAACTACGGAGTGTGGACAATTATTTAGTTCTTTTAATGAGTTTAAGAACATTTTAAAACAGTACGAAAAAGATAAGAGACTATAAATTAATATATATTTTTTTTAGTTATAAATGAAATAGTATGTATTACCGTAAAAGATTAAAATAAAAAGAAGACCTAAAGCTTTCACAATAATAATTAACTTGTTCTGAAGCTACTATCCTTGTGGCTTTGTAATCAACTATTATAAATGGGAACTAAGCCAGAATTTAACCAAAAAATGATTGTATTAACGTTTCGACGTCTAAATCGGACTTCGTTGTCAAAATACAAAATATTATTAAATTAAACAAAAATGGTGTTGCTTAGTAAAAAATTTTTCTAATAATTTATTTAATCTGACTAATTTTTGTATTTTGACAATGACATCCGATTTGGACGTCGAAACGTTAAAAAAAATCATTTTTTTTTAGTTAAATTGTGGCTTATTTCCCATTTAGAATAGTTGATTATAATAATTAACTTACGTATTGTAGAAAGGATGTCTTCAATTTCTTAAGAAATAAAATAATACACCATCATGGTTCACAACTTTATTCTCACCTCATTGCTTTGTACTGTGCACCTCATGTCTTACAGTCTTCTTCTGTCTATCATCTGTCAGCTGTCATTACCCCTTGACAACCTGACAGAACATCAAATTTAAATTTAAAAAAAGGCGGTAACGATAAGAAGCCTACAGTATAAAAATTATTTTAGCAATATTTTGTACGTGTCATATCAACTAAATACATATATTTATTTTGCTAACCTAAATATATACTTTTATATATACATTGATTTATTACAATTAAGTTTGAAACATCTAAATAGTTCTGCTTCCCTTCCCTTAACAAGTATTTTTCTATCAAACAAACACTAAACATATCAAAATAGCATGTACCAAAATATACAGTCACTGCGCACGTTAAATAATGAAGTCACTGGCTTGATCAAGTTTAATTCGCGTGTACCTAACTTTTTTTATTTGCGTACACGTTAGAGTGTACCTAGACACAGCGAAATATAACCATAATAATAACTAATGTAAAACTATGTGACGTCACGGGTCGTATGAACTATTTTATACCGCAGAAGACTTTAAATATGTATTTCTAAGTTATTACGAGTTTTTGAAGCCTGAAATTTTGGAAATCTCATTCAAAACTGAACATTATTATGTAACAAAAGAAAAATGTGCAAGTTCCTTATTGGTTTAGATTGGTTTGAAAAAATAAATTGTAAAATTGAACACTCGGATTATCTCCAATAAGCGGAGTTTGAACTGGCCATTTTAAATCCTTAAAATTGAAATCTCCACAAATGATTAAATTTTCTTTTTCTCTACTACATTTTTCAATAAATTCACACATTGATTTGGTAAGAGTAAAAGAAATGTTTGGTTTATAGATAACAAGGAGGTGCAAAACAACTTTATTAGGAAAGATAATTTTAAACATAAGAGATTCTATACCTTCCATATTATGACTTACAGTACTTATCTTAGATTTTTTAAAGAAGGTCTCCTGAAAGTAGACACATACTCCGCCACCTACACTAGTCCTGTCGCCAGGGGGGGTACAACGGCCTCGTTAATTCAGATGGACTTACTCAAGTTTTTTTTATGTATTTTGACCCGTAGAACACGAATTTTTTGGGTAACAGTTGATCCGGATGTCGATAAGATTGTTATAGACCAAGAACTTGAGGAATCAAATAACAGCGATTTTTGGCAAAACAAAACAATATTTTGTATTTTTTGGGCCATTTTAAGTAAAAAATATTTCTACAAGTTTTTTCGTAGGATGCACAGTTTTCGAGATAAACGCGGTTGAACTTTAAAAAAATCGAAAAATTGCAATTTTTGAACCCGAATAACTTTTGATTAAAAAATAAAATAGCAAGTCTGCTTACCGCATTTGAAAGTTTAAGTCAAATTATATCGGTTTTGATTATTTGCATTGGTAAAAATTTATTTTTTTATTGTTTAACAAAGCTATAAACACGTAGGGTTTCCCGTGCTTTTACATGCGTTTTAACGCATGTAACGTAGAAATAGTCTTGATTGCACTAGTACCTATTCTACCTACTCGTTCGATTTTAAATGAGAAATCATAGAAACATCACTCACGCACTAGTTGTTTGTAGCTTTGTTTAGCAATAACACAATAAATTTTTAGCAATGCAAATAATCAAAACCGACATAATTTGACTTGAACTTTCAAAGGCGCTAAGCAGAATTGCTATTTTATTTTTTAATCAAAAGTTATTCGGGTTTAAAAATTGCAGTTTTTCGATTTTTTGAAAGTTCAACCGCGTTTATCTCGAAAACTGTGCATCCTACTAAAAAACTTGTAGAAATATTTTTTGCTTAAAATGACCCAAAAAATACAAAATATTGTTTTGTTTTGCCAAAAATCGCTGTTATTTGATTCCTCAAGTTCTTGGTCTATAACAATCTTATCGACATCCGGATCAACTGTTACCCAAAAAATTCGTGTTCTACGGGTCAAAATACATAAAAAAAATTTGGGTAAGTCCATCTGAATTAACGAGGCCGTTGTACCCCCCTGGCGACAGGACTACACGATCAATGCAATCTTTACGATAAATTGAATAGCCATTAAGTTTTACAAAAGAATTAGGTATTCTGGGACTTAACCAGGATTCTGTTACAGCAAAAATATGAATATCGGGATTAGAAGATGAAAATGACAAAACATCAGCGAACTTAGCATGTAAAGAAGCAATATTAGTATAAAAAATATTTATTGTTGTCAACTTTATTCGTTTTTTGCACTATCGGTTGGTCACTATCTGCCGTAGCGAACCATTTTAACGTAAGCAGAACAACCGTTTTTAATATTAATAAAAGATTGGGAGAACAAGAAACTCTCGAAAGAAAGCAAGGTTTGGGAAGAGCTCTCTGAAGAAGACAATTTCATAGTTCCTTTCACGCAGATGGACCGAAGACTACAAGCTGTTATCACTGCTGATAGAGATATTACAAAATATTAATTTTATTTTTACATACCTAAATTTAGTACAGTTTTGGTCATCCAGACCCTCGCTTTCTTTCGAGAGTTTCTTGTTCTGCTTATGTTAAAATGTTTTGCTACCTCTGATAGTGCCCAATTATCTTTTAATTTGGTTTGTTTTATTTCTTAATAATAATAAAAATGATAACAAAAGCCTTATTTTATGTAAAAACTATCATTTATATAATACTCTTTATAAAATGCAGAAATTCAAAATAATATAAAAATTTAGACCTTAATAATTATTACAATTTATGAATATGTAATCAGTTGTTTGTTTGTTTATTTTAACTGACTTTGACAGTCTGTCATAATAAATATAATATAATGGCAGACCAATCAAATACACTGCTCAAAATAATCAAATCTTACTAAGAGTCGTATCAGTTTTTTTAGCAACCAGCTGTACCTAATGTTAATTTATACGTTTATAACCATCATTTCCACCTCCACTAGTTTCACCTCTTTTTGTTTCGCAATGTATTGTTTTCCATCGTTTGCTCTAGTTTGCCGGTTATTAGCGCGGGCGGATGCAATTTCGGCCGGAAAAAGGGCAGGTACTAAAAGCCGGTAGGTAAATTCGGCCGGAGGTTTTAAGTTGCTTCCTTATCTCATAGGTATTTTCGGCCGCAAATCAAATAAAATAACAGAATGCTTTATATTAAAATATTTCTTTATTTCAATAAAATTATTACATCAACTTATTTCGATAACTTAAGTAAACTTAAAAAACGTTTAGATGTGATACAGATTTAACGAAATTAATTCTAGAAATATTGTCAGATCGAAGCATATTTACCATGTTTTCGATAAATTTTAGTTTGTGTTTTACTTGTTTGTCTTTAATTTTTGCTGGAATATTTAAATTTTTTATTTTTAAATATGCATCGATCTGACAATCTTTTAATTTTTCTATAAAAATAAATATAGAAGGGTGACTTGAATAAAAACTAGAATTAAAGTGCGAATGGAATGATTCGCAGGCATTTGTGGTTCTTTTAATTGATGGGTTTTCATATGCCCATATATTTGGTGGAAAATGAGATTCTGGCGCTATGTAGTTTTCTAATAAATAGTCTGCGTATTTATCTATAAGTTTATGGTCCGGTTTGTATGACATGAGATCAAATATGAAACAATCTTCAACTTCAGAGGGGTCTAAATTTTTGGAGAAGGAAGCTTGCCGAGTACTTATTAATTAGGTATATTTACTGGGAGACATAATTCATATGCAACGCTTCGTGACGACCATTTTATTAGACTACTTCAACTGTCAATATTGCCAACCTGATTTACATATACTTGGGGATCAGGATAGCTAACATTTCAATACCCCCTCTCAATTTATACAACATTTACATAAATAGTAAATTTGGATGAATTGTCGACTAAACAACAATCTTGACTCTAACCAAGTCTTGACAAAAATTGAACTAAATGAAATCATAAAAACATACTTATACATCCTACATTACTCAGGTTACAACTCATACCTATATAGAAAAATATTCAAAAAATAACTTTCATTAACTCAAAAAATATTAACATGAGAATATGATAAAAAATAAAAAAAAGCAAATAGATAATTCACATGAGTTGTGCCTAAAGTATAAAAGTACTAATCTATAAAAACTTTCAACATTCTTGAATTTTGATCAAAGTTCTGAGACGTGAGAATATTTCATTTGAAGGAGCTTTAGTGAAAATATCAGCACAGTTTGATTTTGTATTTATGTACTGTAAAGTAATTACATTGTTTTCAATTAAATTTCGAATGAAATGATATTTTGTGTCTATATGCTTAGACCTTTTACCTTTAAATGAATTTGTTGCAATACATATAGCTCCCTGGTTATCTATATATAATATACTACCAGTTATTTTCTCGTTCAATAATTCTTCTGCTAAGTTTTTTGTGAACAATAACTCACAACATGTAACAGTTGATGAAATATATTCGGCCTCAGTACTGCTCAATGAAACAGTGCTCTGTTTCCTTGAATACCATGAAACTGGATTGTCTAGAAAATATACTATACCTCCTGACATGCTTTTTCTATCATTTACATTTGCTGCCCAATCTGAGTCTGAATATGCAAATATTAAAGGTTTTCTTTTTATATTTTTACTGTATATAAGACAGAAATTAATTGTATTTTTTAAATATCTAATAATACGTTTAGCAGCTTTCCATAATATATCATCAGGACAATCGAGAAATTGACTCAAATAAGAGATTGAAAACATTATGTCAGGGCGACTACCCAATGCAATATACATTAAGCTTCCAATTAATTGCCTATAAGGCACATTGACAGAGATTTGATTATTAGCATTAGTTTTGTCAACCTGAAAACCTGTTTCCATTGGTGTTTTGCTAACATTGCAATTCGTCATATTAAATTTCTCAATTATCTTATTGATTAAGGGTTTTTGAGAAATATACATTTTTACATCATTTTTATTTACAGAATATTCAAAATCAATACCCAAAAAGTTGTTTACACAACCAAGATTTTTTGCGTTAAACTCACTTTTTAAACTTTCAATAATTTTTTGAATCGAATCGCTATCTTCACCGCACAATAGGATATCATCGACCCATATACACATACACACATTTTTCTTTGTATAAACGCAACAGTCACTTTCCGCACTTTTAAAACCAATTTTGATTGCCCATTTGTTGAATCGTTGGTTCCAGCATTTGGGTGATTCTTTTAGTCCATATAAAGCCTTTTGTAGTTTGAGAACTTTGCTTTGTCGTTTATAACCCTTAGGACAATGAATATAAACATCATGTTGTAGCACTCCGTTGATGAACGCTGAAGGAATGTCTAATTGGTATACCTTCCAGTTGTTATTGAGAGCCAGTGATAATAAAATTCTTACACTTGCCATCTTAGCTACCGGTGAATATATATCTAAAAACACTTCTTCTTCATAACCCTTGGCGACTAAGCGAGCTTTTTTCGTGCCATCACTTTTTGTTTTAAATACCCATTTTGTATTTATGATTTGTTGATCATGAGGTATTTTTGTGGCTTCACTCCACGTGTTCATTTTTTCAAGACATTCTAGTTCTGTTTCTATTGCCTGCTTCCATTCATCCTCCTCTACTGCTTCTTCATAAGTTACTGGTGTTGATGTAACTAAGCAATATGCATAATAAAGTTCATAGTCTTTGAACTTCGAAGGTTGTTTTATTTCTCTATTGGAGGAAGTAATTTTGGTATTTTGTAAATTTACTGGTTCTTCATCTTGTGAATTAATTTCAGTAGTGTTTCTTAATGTTTGGACTGTACTTTCTTCATAATTTGTTTCAAATGTTTCCAATTCATTTTGGCTTGGTAAAATTTCCTCAACATTTTGATTATTCGACGATATTTCTGGAGAATATTTATACTGTGTTTCATCGAAAACAACATCTCTTGAAATTTTGATTTGCTTGGTCAGTGGATTCCAAATTCTATAACCAGCACCACTGTATCCAACCATTACACCTTTACTTGCTCTTGGTTCTAATTTACTTTGCTTTGGTAGGTTGTAGTACCATACTTTTGAACCAAAAATTCTAAGTTTAGACAAGTCAAGTCTGCCTAAGTATATTTCTGCTGGTACTTGTAATTCAATTGCTCGTGATGGAGTTCGATTAAGCTGATAAACAGCTGTTCTAACTGCTTCTCCCCACAAACTCTTTGGAAGATTTGTTTCTACAAACATTGCTCTTACTTTGTCTAAAATAGTACGATTAAGTCGTTCGGCTATACTATTCTGCTGAGGTGTGTACCCTGCAGTAAATTCTTGTACTATACCATGTTGTATACAATAGTTTTTAAAATATTTAGAAGACATCTCTCCACCTTTATCCATTCTTATTCTAGATACTCTCCTGCCTTCTGCAGCTAATTTTTCAATATGATTAATAAGATGTGATTCGCTTTCGCTTTTTCTTGTCATTAAATATACAACACTAAAATGTGAGAAATCATCAATAATTGATAAGTAATACTTTTCACCAGAAAATGTGGGATCTTTGGATGGTCCCCAAGTATCAACATGTAAAAGTTCCCCAACTCTAGAGGATTTTTTGTATATAACTTCTTTAAAAGGTTGCCTTGTGGCTTTTCCTTGTTGACACGAGTCACATAGTTTATCTGAATAGGGAAGTCCCAACAATTGTAGTCCCCTTCTATTTACGTGTCCTAAACGTAAATGCCATAAGTCTTTATCGCTATGCTTTGCTACTAAACTAGATTGAAAATTATTTAATTGAAAATTTGCAGCAAATAAGTTACTCTTATGTTTATAGCAAATAAGTTTAAAGTTCTTTTTTCTTATTTCAGCCTTATTTTCTTTAAATACTACTGTGAAACCTAAACTGTTTAGTTTACTGACTGATAATAAATTATATTCTAGTTCATTTAAAATGAGAACATCAATGTTAATAGGAGTTTCATTGTAATAAACTTTTAATTTACCTTTTGTACGAGCCGTCATCACTCTTCCATCTGCTATTTTAATGCCAACAGGCTCAATTTCAATAATATTACTTATAAATTGTTTATATTTATTGCTGCACATATTCTGTGATGCTCCAGAATCTATTATAAACGAAATTTGGCTGTCATCATTCTGGAGATTTTCAGCTGGTAGGGCTGTGATAAAACTTACTTCGTCTTCGGCTACATGGATATTCTGTTTACCTTGTGTATCATTATTGGCTCTTCTGCCACGGGAATAGTTATTTCCTCGAAAAAATCTACCTCGATTATTGTTTTTTCTGAAACAATTGGACACTAGATGGCCTTCAAGTCCACAAAATGAGCATCGGGGTTTTTTATTGTATTGCTTCGTATAAAAAGAGGATTCTTCACTTTCTTGTACATTATTTTTCAGCTTCAATTCTGCATCTAATAATTTTGCTTTAACGAAATCAACAGATAGTTTATCATTTGAAGTTTCTAGGACAGTAATAACGGTGTCAAACGTATCTGTCATTGTCAACAAAAGGTGACATACCTTGTCATCTTCTTCGATTGTAGTTCCAGTCGATTCAAGCTCTCGGATTAAAGAATCGAATTCAACGAAAAATTTTTGTAAATCGATACCTTGTTTATATTTCAACGTTAACAACTTTTTCCGCACATATAAACGAGAAAGAATACTTTTTCTTTCAAACACTTTTTCTAAACTTTTTATCATTTCGAATGCTGAGTCACAGTCACGAATATATTCTAAATGTTCATCTGTAATGCATGTGACAATGATCGATCTTGCTGTTGCATCATGCTTTTTATGTTGATTTTGCTCGTCTCTTGATAATTGTGTGAATTGCGTTGCAGTTACTTCAGTGGTAATAAAATCTTTAACACCTTTGGCATCTAGAAGATTGCCTAATCTAAATTTCCATGACGAAAAGTTCGTAGATGTTAATTGCGGATACAAACTCACGGTTGAATTCGCGCCATTTAAACCTTGGACTGCCATTTTTTTGCGGTCACTCACAACACTGCCGGTCGGTATAAACAGCAACACTAAAAAACTTTACTTCTTATTGAATGTACTCTTGGCATGTAAAACTGGAGTCCATAACCTTTTGGAGAAGGAAGCTTGCCGAGTACTTATTAATTAGGTATATTTACTGGGAGACATAATTCATATGCAACGCTTCGTGACGACCATTTTATTAGACTACTTCAACTGTCAATATTGCCAACCTGATTTACATATACTTGGGGATCAGGATAGCTAACATTTCAATATAAATAAGTTAGCCCAAAAGTATGAGTAAGCCATTTGCTTTCCTCGCAGTTTTTATCTTTATACATTTGGGTTAACCCTAATGATTGTATTTTCCTATACCACGCCTGGTGCAAGTGGAATCTACAACCATTTAGTTTGGTTTTGGGAAAGACAACTTTTAATGCGTTATGAATTGCGATTTCAAAATCCACAAATACCTCCTTCGGTTCAAAAACAATATTATAAAGTTCAAAAATTTTAGATTTTACCAACAGAAAAAGTCTCATATATGTGTCACTGGTCTTATTGGGCAACAGACAATACAAAAGAGGAACATAATGCCCATTTTCCAGTCCATGGATGGTAAATAACTGATAAAAATATTTTGTACAATAAGAAAATGTGCCATCCATGTAAAAATCTTTCATTTTACATAAACTTATTATATTTGTATGGCAAGAAAAAACAATGATATTATCAGCTGTGCTGTTAATAAACAAAAAATTTTCACCTGTCGTGGTTTTCGGTCCATAACTATCGAGTACAGAATGTACATCGTGAATATCCTTAGGCAGGGCTGGTAAGAGCTTACGGCGGCTGTTGTACAAATTTCTTCTTATTAGACTGACATCTATCGATGACAAATTCTCTGGCAAATGATTTGAAAGAACCACCAACCATGGTGTATTCCGCACCAACAGTGTACAGTTTGGCTAAACATCTTAAATTTTTCTTTATACACCTCCAACGTACTTCACCACTTTTTAATACGTCCTGTTTACAAAACTGAAACTTTTCTACAACTAGTAAGTCACAACCGCGTGAACTCTTAATTACTGAAACAGATGCCATCGTATACAAATAATATATTTTATGCTTTCTATCGACTAGTAGCTTCAAGAAATACAATACAAACTGACTAGCTATAATAATTTTATACCTGTTATTTGTGAATTTTACAGCGGCGTAGGATTAGGTATTTCCAAATAAATACACAATTAATATTTTACAGAAACTATTAAGCGTAATTACCAATATTTTAATCTCATCGTAAACATCAACCCCTCGGCCGAATTTACCCCTGTCATAAATGGTACCCCCTGATTTATGCAGGTAGGCCAAGGGATTACCGGCCGAAATTACGCCCGCCGATTAGCGCGCTCATCACTTTATAATCCAGATTAGCAGATAAACGTGATTAACCAAACCAGAGAAATAATAAGGAGAATAAGAATAGAATGTGCCACATTTGAAATACCTACTTTACACCAAAAAACATCCCTGATATTAAAAATGGATACATTCATTGTATGTATCGTATTTGTTCTAATATACCGTCGTATATCCTCTAAAACTAACTAAAATGGCAATCGACTGCACCATGGCCGTCGTAATCATCAGACCATAACATTGAAATTTGGTAACAGTAAAGAAGGGACCTCAGCTCATATCGAATTCATACTATAAGCAGCAAGCAAAAGTACGTGTTACTGAACAGTTGTCAGGGGAAATTGAAATCAGACGTGGGGTGAGACAGGAATGCGTATTGTCGCCAATTCTTTTAATGCGTACTCGAAAGAGATACTAAAAAAGGATCCTAGGAAAAGGAAGGCAAAAAGGAGAAAAGAGCTCTTGAGAGTGGAAACGATGGAATAAATGGAGTTCCCACTATCAACATTAGATATGCGTATGACACTGCCATCTTGGCCGAAAATTTGAAGATCTTCAAAGGTTGGTGACCAGAATAGCGGAGTAGGGACAAGAATACGGTCTAAGAATGAACGTGAAGAAGACAAAATTTGTGAGAATGTCGAAAACTCAAAGAAACAACGAGAAGCTCTTCATAAATGGATCCAATGTCGAACGAGTAGACCAAAGACCAATAGGCATATCTTGAAACAATAATTAACTCCACAAAGGATTACTTCCGGGACATCAAAATCAGAATAGAAAAGGCTAGAGTAAATTTTAACAAAATGAGAAGAATATTCTGCACCAAGAGATTTGAAATTAGAGCTAAGAATTAAGTTGGCTAGGTGGTGGTGGTGGTGGTGGGAGGACGAGAAAGATTGTATAGATGAAAGTATGAACGACTGGAGTTGCTCGTAACTGCCAACTGACATCTTTTGGTTGTTTCCAACCGGGATTTGTCGCCCTACCTGCGCACGGTTGCGCCAGACGATCGCTTCGCTGACTGGCCTGGTGCGGGGCGGGGGGGCCAACTAAGCCGTGGAATGCACGCTAGGAGGTCGACGGGTCAGATATGCTCGCTAAGAGCGGTCCCAGACCAGTCGGCTGGAGAATAGAGGGGGTGGGTTTAGTCGGTAGGCGGCCCGTGATACAGATAGGACGGACCGAATCCGACACACCTGGGACACCTTCCCAGACGGTATTGCGAAGATTCCCACCTCCTAAAAAAAAGTGGTACGTTTTCTCGACTTTGTTTTATGGAATAGATACTTTGAATGCGGCATAAATGAAAAAACTGGAATAATTCGAGCTGTGTGTGTATAGAAGAATTCTGAAAATATCGTGGACAGAACACGTCACAAACAAAGGGGTCCTGAAAAAGATTAATAAAAAAATTAAAATTTTAAATACAATCAAAACAAGAAAATTGGGATATCTTGGATATATTACAGAGAAATACAACTTGCTCCAATTGATTATGCAGTGAAAGATTCAAGGAAAAAGAAGCATAGTGAAACCTAGAATATTGTGGCTGCGTAATCTGAGAGAATGGTACGGATGTACATCAAATGAACTTTTCAGAGCAGCCGTCTTAAAGTCAGAATAGCTATGATGATTGCCGACCTCTGTCGCGGAGATGGCACTTGAAGAATAAGAATAGATGTGCCTTTGAAAATATCTGTTTATGTACAGAATCATTATCAACCTTGTTTTTATAAACTTGAAGCTAATTTATTAATTAAAGCAGTTCACAGTTTAAATGACAAAACAGTTTATCCACCAAACACTAAAAGATAGAACGTTACCTTAGTTTCTAATATTTTTAATAAAATGAGCCATGCTGCCCAATTTAATTATGGTGATGGTACTGCTGAATTTAATCATGTAATTAATAGTAATTATAAAGTGGTGGTTAATTATTGTTAATATAAAAAATCCGCTGTTATATAAATTAAAGCGAAATTATTTTTAAAACCATTTGATGATAATAAATGATTCTTATATTCTAATACAGTATTTATTATGTCTGTTAAAAAGATTTCGTACAAATACTTATCTTTATCTTCACCAGGTAGAATGACAAATGAGGTGTCGAATGAGAGTAGGTAACCCAAGGATGGTACTAAAGGTGAGAAATTCCGGTTTTAGAGTTGCAACCGGAAGTACTGTTTTAAAGTCGCCGAAATAGTACAAGCGATATACACAGCGCGTCAGAGAAAACGGGCGGCCCACAAAATTGGTCATGTTTGATGTCTCGAATTTCCTTATACCTGTTGTCCGATTTAAGTGATTTTTATAATATGCCTTTTTAATATACCTTATTCTTTAACAATATCGCTGTAATAATATTATCTCTAAACAGGTAAACTTTCATTGTATACATATAGTGGGCAAATCAAACTGTGTTTTTCTCAAAGTTCGCAACACCCTGTGGAATATTCATCATTTGTTTTTTATTCATTCGCTTATGTTGGATAATAAAAAAAAGTTAGGTACTTTAACAACTAGCCATGTTCTTTATCAGTACATGGTGTTTCTAAATAAGTGCGACAAATTTTAAGGGGTAATTCTGCACGAAAAAATAATGACCGTTTGCTTTATAAACATTTGTCCGCAAATCCTTTCCGAGATACGGGATGTTGAATTTTTTCCGGGAAAATACGGGTATATAATAATTACTCGTATGCACGCCAATGGTGAATATAAAATTCTTAATTGTACCTATGTCAAAAAATGTGCAATAACTACCTCTTAAAACCTACCAAATTTCATTTGCATACATTAACTTGTTTTGGAGCAATAAATAAATCGTCAGTTTGTAAGAAAAAATTCAACATCCCGTATCTCGGAAACGAAGCATTTGCGGACACATGTTTATAAAGCAAACGGTCATTATTTTTTCGTGCAGAATTACCCCTTAAAGTTTGTCGCACTTATTTAGAAACACCCTGTACTGATGAAGAACATGGCTGGTTGTGAAAGTACCTAACTCTTTTTATTATCCAACACAAGCGAATGAATCAAAAAACAGAATGTTAAGAAAACCTGAGGCTATAATTGGGTTTTGATTTCAGTAGGATTTTGTAAATGCATGGTTATACGAAGAGTTCAAATATATCGACTTCCGGTCACGTTGGGTGAAAACTTACTAAGTCCAGTTGCTTGTTTTGTGTTAATTAAATCAAATATAACTCTTTAAAATTGTATTCTTCCCGCTACATGCCCAGTATTATATTTTTAAATAAGCCTCTATGTGACAGATCGACAGTGTTGCCTCAAGATTGATGAATTAAAGACGGCCATGGCTGGGCATAATGAAAATTATGAAGATGAGACAAATAGCCCAGGAAACGAAGCCGAAAAAAGTAGTTGAAAATTCGAAAAATTACTGGCCACTATTTTAATTGGAATATCTGGGGGAAGTCAATTGAAAAGGCATACCATCTCATGGGTATCGAAATTTTTAGTGCGGCATGTATGTTTTTATATATGTATGTATGAATGCTTGTATGTATGTATGTATGTACCTTATAGACTCGCAAACCATGCATTTCATCATATGATGACCTTAATCAAATTTGTTGTACATGAACCCGAGAAGCTTTCTGACCTGGTACGACCAACCTAAGTGAAAAGGGTGCTTGCCCCCCCCCATAAATTTTTTTTTGGACAAACTGTTCTTTGTTAATTTTATAAGTATGATGTAGAACCAAAATATACATTCAACCCTAAATTTTCACTTTTCTATCTCCAAACGTTAATTTTTAATAGCCATCTAAATATTACCTCTTCTATATAAATAAAAATGAATGTTTGTATGTATGTATGTATGTACCTTATAGACTCGCAAACTATCCATTTCATCATATGATGATCTTAATCAAATTTGTTGTACATGAACCCTGGAAGGCTTCTGACTTGGTACGACCAACCTAATAGAAAAGTGTGCTTGCCCCCCCCCATAATTATTTTTTATTTTTTTGGACAAACTGTTCTTTTTTAATTTTATATGATGTAGAACCAAAATATACATTCAACCCTAAATTTTCACTTTTCTATCTCCAATGATAGAACGTCGATATCGATCGACGAAATTAACGAATTAAAATTAAATAAATTGTGCGATATTGTAAGATTTGTGAAACGTTGAAAATGGCTATAGCTGGGATATATACCTAGAGGCAAGAAGATACAAAGACGAAAACGAAAATATTACAATAGATGCTGACAGGCAGACGAAAAAATAGATGGATGTTTGACGTAGAAGACGACTTGAAAACTATGAATGAACGACCATGAATGAATAACCAATTATGACTAGACCAGTGGGGGAATATCGCGCACCATATTTCTCGCTCTCTGAGAATTATTATAAAATGTCGGTTAGTGCTGATCTCTAGCAGTCAACTATCCAAATACTGTCGATTATTGCAAGTTCTGTAAAGTTCACACCCGTGGCGCTAGTATGCATTTATCTGTTTGCAGCGTGGCCGTGATAATATATTGTGCTACGACAAAATAAGCAAAGTAAGCCAAAATGTTGAACTTATTTAGTTGTTTTTGATTTTGTGTAAAACTATGGTGTTTTGGCCTTTGTTTAACCATAGGTACTTTATCTTACATTAGTTGTCCCACTTTTTTATATTTATTCTTGTTTGGAAAATATACGTAAGGGGTCATACCGCGCAGATGCGCGGTTTTTCCATGTGTTGAGTTATATGGTAAAATATTGTGACTTCCTCTTCCATGGGAATATCAACTATATCGTCATCATATCAATTACATCTGGCATATCAATATCGGATTCATCTGTCTCACTTACAAATCTATGTAAAGTAAAAAAATAAAAAAATTAAATACCTATTATAAATTTTATATTTTATTTTATTACTTTACCTACATAGTATTATAGAGACTACATTTGTAAGTAAGACAGATGAATCCGATATTGATATTCCAGATGTAATTGATGATGACGATATAGTTGATATTTCCATGGAAGAGGAAGACACATGCATGATCTGCGGAGAGTTCGATCAAAATAAAGACAAGTGGTTCCGCTGTGTGGGATGTGGTCAATGGATACATAGGGAATGTAGGGGTTGGGATTCACCTACCAATTTTAAATGCGATTTTTGTTTCACATCTTCCAGAAATGAAAAAAGTGTACTTTGATTTTAAATCTTTAAATTTATAAAAAGAATTAAAGGTTTAGGTTTTTTGTATGTTTAAAAAGTTTGTTTTTCCTTAATAAACAGTTTACAAATACATATTTTGTGTTTTTTAATGCGTATTTACATAAATAGCATAGAATCTATCAGAAATTGTAACGCGCGATATTACCCCACACTGTGCGCGAATTTACCCCACGGGGTGGGGAATATTGCGCAGGTGCACTAGTGTAGAAAAAATATTATTATTACTAGACTATTGGATTAGAACGGAATTGAGCATAGCCAATTTGAGACCACTACCATACCCAAAAGGCCAATGCAAATTTTATTTTCAAAATCAGTTTTAATTGCTTGTAATCACTTTTTCCGCTTAAGTGCGCGGTATTCCCCCACCTTCCCCTAATCTCCGCCATGCATCTACCGGTGTCACTTCTTACTCAGTAAACAGCAATATTTTGTGTATGTATGTATCGAGCGTAGTAGTGACGTTTTTAATTGCAAGTTTTTTGGGAGTTTGCTGAATAAACTTTGAGTCTCCATGTTTCGGGCAAGAAAGATTAATCGTGCATTGAAAAACCGCCATCGTTTTATATTTACGCACGGCAAAACATATTTCTTATCAGAATGAATTAAATTGATACTTTTATATTGGGTAATATGTAATATTTTTAAGTATTTTTTAATGTTCTGTTAATCTTTATTTATGGAACTTTGACACATTATTGTTTTTTTTAAGGCGGTACGAATTTCGCCGGGTCAGCTAGTTTACCCTGTAACTCAGTAACGAGCCACATTTTATTTAAGTGTTTTGGATTAAATCCTAGATAATATTTTGAGGTCTAGAATCTACAACTCAGAGATTGGACATTCTTAATGAATCACCCTGTATATTCCGAAACGTAAAGATCGCGATGTATCAGTTCGTTTAAGGATATTTTAAATTGACTTCTACAAGATAAAATCAAAATAAAATTGTGCGTTTCATCTCTATTTTTTTTTAATTCGATGTTTAGCCTATTGAAAAATGGCCACAAAAATCGCCTAAAGTTCTTTTTCGGCATTTTTAGAATCAAGAAAAGCATTTTCTTTATAATTGATTTTTTGACAAAAAAAATTGAGAAAAATAAACAATAAAAAAATTATCTCCGGTTCAGTAGTATCTATGTTCAAACTCCTATTTTTTAGGTGTGTTTGTGTGTTTTTTCATAACCTTTCAGATGGTGTATTTTGGTATTAAAAATCAGTGGCGTGCGGTGACTTTTTCGAAAGGGGAAGCGATTCAATAAGGATATAAAAATATTTTCTTAAAGGTCGAGGGTCGAGACACTTCCCACCTGATAACACTCTGATGCGCAGGGGCTCTCTATCAGCAAAGTGCTTATGTGAGACGTCCTGGGTACAAGGACTCACACACTAAATCCTACCCCGATCAATGCGTGAGGCACTCTATTTCCGCTATTTCTAGTGACTAGTGACCTATCATTGATCTGTATTGCTAGCTCGGGCCTTGAGTCCTCGCGCCGGGCTTGGTTTCCTAAAGAAGAATTCTATTTAAAAAAAAATTTATATTCCGAGGCATTTTCCACAACACACAACTTTCAATAATATGACACTTATTTATAATTGAGGTCTATTCTCCTATCAAATTCTGATAATTGTTGAATGCAGTCTTTTTCAATGGATAATAGGGCTAACTTTCAAAGTCTGTCTTCGCTTGTTGAATTTCTTTTAAACTATTAATTTGAAACCTTTAATGCATCTTAATACTGAAAAACTTCGTTCAACTGATGCACGTGTGGCTGGGATAGTTAGTACTAATTCACACAACTTGACCACTTCACACAGTGACTTGTTTAAACCAGTAGTTATAATTATCACTAATGTCAGTTGTTTCATAAACGACACTTAACTGAGAATGCAAAGCTGGGATATCAAACAACTGGGACAACTGCATGACAAGCGGCGATTTTGATATGCGCTTCTGTCAGGAGTGGACCGAATAGTTGAATTGTGTGCATATTGAGTTCGTTCGTACGCGATTAATTTTTAATATTTTTCAATGCCTATTGCCTAGGTAATATGTAGATTACTCGGATTAGGGAAAAATTTTGATTATTAAATATTAATTAATAATATATTTTCTTGTATCGAAGTATAAATAGGGAAGCGGTGCTTCCCCCGCTTCCATGGACCGCACGCCTCTGTTAAAAATGCTGCTTAAATCTGCATTAATTAGGTACTAACTAGCAAGTAAACAATTAAAAATTAATTTACTTTTTTTTTAATATGAAAATTTGAGACCTCACGAAAAGAATGAAGCCAAAAAACCCTTATAAATATTGACAAGCACCTGTACAGCAATTTGAAAATGACGTTTTTTCTCAAATGTGACAAACACATAGAATAAAATTGTTTAAACACATAAAAACTCAACTTGTGATAAGCTTTTTTTATTTTTATTGTTAACAATTAAAAATTAATTTACTTTTTTTTAATATGAAAATTTGAGACCTTACGAAAAAAATGAAGTAAAAAAACCCTTATAAATATTGACAAAGCACCTGTATAGCCATTTGAAAATGACGTTTTTTTCTCAAAAGTGACAAAAAAATAGAATAAAACTGTTTAAACACATAAAAACTCAACTTGTGATATGTTTTTCATTATTTTTATTATTTATTTTAATAATTATAAACAAATTCAGGTTTGTTCGCAATTCCCTGCGATCTTTCATTTTATCCCTGAGCAGCGACTAAGTAGTTGTAATAAGCGGTATCTTTCTCCCCTCAGTACATGCTCCGGATCAAATATGTATTTTTCTGTACTAAGCATGTTCTAACTACGTATTCTTAACCCTTTTTTACGGTTTTACTTTTAATATATCTACACGTAGTAAGTTCTTTAAATGTAAAATATTGCAAAACCTCTAAATTTTAAAGAACCGCTTGGATTGACATGAAATTTGGCAGACACATAGCTAACAAGTCAAAGAAAAAAAGTGATATTGTGCCGATGTGTGCTTTTGCCTAGCGGTGAGTTTCACCCCCTTTTGGGGGTTAAAAATATATATATTAGAAATAAGTCTGGAAATGGATGAAATGACTAATTCTAAGCAACTTTTGCTCTATAAAGTTTTTTCACCAAGTTAATACTTTTCGAGTTATTTGCGAGTAAATATGTTAATTTTTCTACAAAATAACCACGTTTTCAGACGGTTTTTCGCAAATAACTCAAAAAGTAAGTATTTGGTGGAAAAAAATTCCTATCAAAAATATAGCACGTAAAAAAGTGAAAAACTTGGTGTATATATTAGGTCACTATACCTAGTAGAAGCAGAGTTACAGCTAATGAAAAATAGGTTCATATTAGTCAAATTCCAAATCGTATATTTTAAAGTGCCATAACCAAAAAACGAAGCAGTTTTTTGGGTAAAACACTATTTAACTTTTTAAAGTGTTTAAAAAATGCTTATTTTTGTTTTTAAAAAAAAATTTAGCATCAAAAGTAAACAAGTTACGCTCAAAATAAAGTTGGTCCCTTTTTTTGGTAAGAAATCGGGAAAATCACCCCCTAATTAGCATTTCAAATGAACTTAATTGTTATCACTTCACAATGATTTGTAAGTTTCATCGGTTCAAAGTCCTTATTTTTTAAAGAGCTGTAGTTAAAAGGGCTTGAACGAGTCACTTATCACGAGTGTATGCAAATTTAGAAACACCGAATCATGACCAATTTTTGTCTTACAGAAAAACAAAAAAATACAAAATATTCAGAAAAGTAAAGCCGACTTTTTTTATTGTTTAAGACTTTTGGTATCTCTTGATCTCTAACATTTTTTAAGTTATTTTGAAAAAAAGCATTTTTTTCAAAATTAAAATTTTCTAAAATTTTATTTTAAAACCAAATTTTTTCAAAAGTAAGCACTTTGAATCGATGAAACTTACAGATCATATAAACACAACATAAGTAAAGTAACTTGTGAAGCGGTAACGATTAATTTCATTTATGTTGCTAATTGGGGGGTGATCTTCCTGATTTTTTTTGACAAAACAAAAGGGACCAATTTTATTTTGAGCGTAACTTGTTTATATTTGATGCTAGAAATTTTTTTTATAAAAACAGAAATAAAGCTCTTCTTAAACACTTTAAAAAAGTTGTAATGTGTTTTCCCCAAGAATGCTTCATTATTTGGATATTTCACATTGAATTATTCTATTTGGAATTTTCCGGAAATGAACCTATTTTTCATTAGCTATAACTCTGCTTTTGCTAGGTATAAAAGTATAAAGGCCTAATATATACACCATTTTTTTCACTTTTTATAGGCTATAGTTTTGCAAAGAATATTTTTGTCGACAAAATGCTTACGTTTTGAGTTATTTGCGAAAACCCGTCTAAAAATGTAGTTATTTTGTTGAAAACTGAACATATTCACTTGCAAATAACTCGAAAAGTATTGATTTTTGGTGAAAAAACTCTATAGAACGAAAGTTATTTAAAATTAGTCAGTTTATCTATTTCGGGACTTAATTTGAACATATATTTTTTTCACCACCGAGATGGGGTGAAACTCACCCCCAGGGAAAAAGCACACATAGGCACCATATCACTTTTTTTCTGACATGTTAGCTATGCGTATGCCAAATTTCATGTCAGTCCAAGCGGTTCTTTAAAATTTAGAGCAAAAACCGTGAAAGAATGTACTAACGTTCCAATACCACATACACGTAGCATTGTGTCATTGGCAGGGCCGGATTAAGGCACGGGCCAACTGGGCCGCGGCCCAGGGCGGCAAAATTTTGGGGCGGCGGATTTGAGAAAAAAAAAGTGTAATTATTTTTGATTGATTATAAAGCTTTATTATCGATTATCAAGACCAGTGAACCTGAGCATTAAATATTAAAAAACTATTTTATTGTTTATTATTTATTTATAACGCGACACTCTGCGCGGTGTAATGTGTCGCAGTACACTACGCTACGCCACTCTATCCAAGTGAGTCGAAGGGGCGAGGCGGCAGTCTGTATCGTACGCTACGCACGGGAAATTTAGTTGTGGGATCGTAGTAGTTGCTAGCATTGGCTGATGGCAGGCGTCTTGTCGCCTTGCCGCTTCCCTCCCCCCACCAACTCCATCACCGCCACGCGCCATTGTCATTCGGTTGTCTGGTCTCAACTCCACGTACTGCAGTCTGTCTAACTGTTTAGGTTTAACGTTTTTGTAATTTGTTTTGAGCGGAGTAACATTTTGAAATTGTAACTTGTGAGGTAAGAAATATTTATTTGTTTATAGTAATGGTAATGTAAGTTAATATAGACCGCGCTGTAGCGGTCGCAATTTTTGACCGATTTTCTTCAAATTCGGCACACGCACACACTTTCCTTTTTGCAATATCTCGGCCAAAAGTTATTTAGCCAAAAGAATCCCATAACATTTACCCCCTTTTTGGGGGGGTTTTACCCCAAAATTTTGGTTTTTGGGGCCCGTATGGGAAAAATTCTTCTTTATGTTTTAAATTCGTGTAGAGCATATTTTTCTGAAAATGTTAAGGCAAATTTCGATTTTCTAGCTAATTCCGTTCTCTATAAGGAAAAATGTAATTCGGCATGTTGCCATACGTATAGGTTTCACAATGAGTTGAATAAGTAATGGAAGGAAATTCGCTTCCCTCATTTTTTCGCTTCATTTTTCCTGTCGTATCGTACTACAGTTTTGAATTATACAGATATTCTTTTTTTTACAGTCAGACCTTTACTTCCGATGTCATTGATGCTATAACAAGCAGCTGTACCAATGGATGGACGCAAACGGCTCAGTGGGTGGCAATACAAAAAAGTAGCCGAAGAGAAGAAAAAAAAATTGACAGAAGTTGTAAATAAAACTGCGAAGCTTGATACATTTTTTACAAGAAGTAACCTACCAGTGCCACCAGAACCAGTGCTTTTAGAAAGTGTCAAAGAATTTTGTGAAGTAGAACTAGAAGTATGTTCCATATTAACGCCTTCAGCTTCAACAGCTTCAGCATCAGTGCCTTCAGCTTTAACATCAACCCCTCCAGCTTCAGCATCAGCCCCTTCAGCTTCAACATCAACCCCTTTAGCTTCAGCATCAGCCCCTCCGGTTTCAACATCAACCCCTTCAGCTTCAGCATCAACCCCTTCAGCTTCACCCTCAACCCCTTCAGCATCAGCACCTTCAGCTTCGTCATGTGTTGATACTGACAAGATCAAACCAGCTATATCCGAATTAACTTTTGTTGTTGACGAGATTGAAGATCAATTAACAGTCTCTGAACCTGACTCTTCTGTCCATTTGAAACCAAATTATGATCCTGCTTTATGGATAGTGAATGAAGAGACGCGGGAATATTTTGTTAAAAATGGATGGAATCAAAATAAAGATTGCGATTTTAAAAAATCTGAAAGGCAATATCCAGACAGGAAAAGAGTGTTGGCTAAATGGCTATTCGACAGAAAACTTGCAAATGGCGAAATTGTAAATAGAGATTTCTTGATTTACTCACCAAGTTTAGGCTCTTTGTTCTGTGGTCCATGCAAATTGTTTAGTTCGACCTCTACTCAGTTTACTGAAAATGGGTTCAGTGATTGGAAACATGCATCAGCGAGAATAAAAGAGCATGAAAACTCGCACGTTCACTACAATAGTGTAATAGTATACAAACAAAGAGCAGAAGCAGCCGGGAGGATCGATAAGCTTCTACAAAACCAAGTGGAAGAAGAAATAAGGTATTGGAAGGCAGTTCTCCAGAGAGTGGTGGCCGTAATAAAAAAACTTGCCTCGCGTGGTCTTGCCTTTAGGGGGACTGACGAAAAATTTGGTTCTTTTTCAAATGGCAACTATATGATGTGCTTGGAGCTGATTGCCGAATTTGATCCATTTTTGAAAGCACACATTGAAAAATATGGGAAAGCGGGTAAAGGCAAACAGTCATACCTATCATCAACCATTTGTGAAGAACTCATCGAAATAATGGCAAAAACCGTTATTGATACAATTTTGAATGATGCTAAGAAAAGCAAGTACTATTCTATAATAGTAGATTCCACCCCTGATGTAACACACATTGATCAATTGTCTTTCATATTAAGGTATGTGAATGAATTGGGAATCCCTGAAGAACATTTTGTTGAATTTATGAAAAATCAAGGTCATACAGGTGAAGAACTAGTGAACTCAGTGCTTTCTTTCCTACAGTCGAAAGGATTGGACATACAAAACTGTAGGGGACAGTCCTATGACAACGCGTCAAATATGTCAGGAATGTACTCGGGGTTGCAGGCAAGACTTAAAGAAAAGAATCCCTTGATATTTTATGTGCCTTGCTCAGCGCATTCACTAAATTTAGTGGGATCAAGCGCAGCAGAATGCTGTTCTCTTGCAAAACATTTCTTTGATCTCTTGCAAGGATTGTACAATTTTTTCTCGTCTTCTACGCACAGGTGGAATCTTCTTCTGTCAAATTTCACGGCCACAGGAAAGGACAAGAACACGTCGTTGAAGTCTCTCAGTGTTACAAGATGGTCTGCAAGGGAAGAAGCTTGCAAAAGCCTTAATAAAGACTACAAACCCATGGTCAAGACGCTGATAGACATGACTTCAAGCAATCATGAAAACAAACAGACACAATCCAAAGCCAAAGGGTTGTTGCGAAAACTAATGTCTCTAGAAACATGTTTCATGGCAGCCCTTTGGGGAGATGTACTTCAAAAATTTAATTCAGTCAGTGAAAAGATCCAGGCTGAAAATATGACCGTGGACAGCGTTGTAATCCTGTACAACTCACTCACAGAGTATGTGATGAACATGAAAGACATGTTTACCCACTATAAGAAAGAGGGCGAAAAAAAACTGCAAATTGCGCAAGGTGAAATGAGACAGAACGATGAGCCAGAACTTCCACAAGAGACGCAGCCGCAGGTGCAGCAAGATTTTGATCGCCCAAAAAGAAAGGCGAAAAGAAAGAGGTTCTTTGATGAATCTTCAGAAGAAGATGAAGAAAGAACTTATGATGAGGATGATGACATTAGGGGAAATTGTCTTCAACAAAGTTATGACATCATCGTGGAAACACTTCAGTTTCAGTTAGACAAAAGGATCTCTGTGTACACAGACTTCGTTGCAAAGTTTTCATTTCTAACAAAATTAAAGACTCTAACTACCGAAGAAATTACTGCTAACGCGACGTCTTTGCAGAAAATCTATATTGAAGACATTGAAGAGTCAGAGTTTATATGCGAGTGCATCCATCTGAAAGGACTTCTGATCCGAGGAAACTACAAAGAAGCCGAAAAAGACTTTTCACTATCAAACTTGTACAGATTTTTGATAGAAAAAAATCTACAGGACTTGTTTCCCAACGTGGCTATTGGTTTGAAAATGTTTTTGACAACTCCTGCTACAAACTGTTCTGCTGAGAGATCGTTTTCGAGAGTAAAAAACTATCTGCGTTCAACAGTGACTCAAGAACGACTCGTCAGCCTGGCTGTTTTAGCCATAGAACATGAACTGACAACAAAACTCGATTTCAGTGCAGTTGTTGATGATTTTTCCAATGCACGTGCAAGAAAGAAGAAGTTTTAAGTTATATTTACTTTAACAAAGCTAATTTAGTGAGTAAGTTATTTGTTTGGATATGTGATTTGTATGCTCTGAACAGTTATATTTCGATGTTGTATATATTTGTTATTATCCTATATTCAATACAGAAATTATCATTTATTTTGCAGTCTTACTCTGTACACCTTTTACTAATTTTAGCCCCTTCCTAACTGTCCTGTTTTTGCCCATAAATCGACAGCAATGACCGATTATGGCTCAAAGCCTGCGGGCACATTCACAGGTGAGCCGTCGCCGAGTAACGAAGCCGAATTTTCACTTCACTCCAAATCAATCATTCTCAGCCAAAATAGTCATAAAACTATAAAAGAATTGTTGAGTTTGGGAATTACGAGCTGCATGATGTTTCACAAAATAATATCAACAACGATTTTATTTACTATTATCATTTACACATTGTTTATTTATGGTCTAGTTATACAATGCTATTATTGTAATCTTAAGTAATGGAATATCACGGTTGTAGAAAATGGTTTCGTAATTAACGGAGTTTTGTCAAATAGTTTATTTTAATTAATAAAACGCAATTTTAGGACATAGTTTCTTGTTTTCATCATGAGAGGTACTAAAACCATTACAATATCAAGAGACAGTTGAGCGCTGGAAAATGTCCCAAAATGCGTTATTTTGCCTCTAAATTTCAATTTTTTTCGGGGGGGGGGCCCCGGACCCCCCCCCGGTGTTGCACCCCCGCTAGGGCGGCAGGCAGACCTCTGGCCCATGGGCGGCAAAAGTGTTAATCCGGCCCTGGTCATTGGTTGTAGTATTAGCATTTAGTTTTAAGTTTAGATTATTTAGTTCAGTCACCAGGCATGTGATCTCTAACAACTCACGAACAAACTATAGACTTTGCTGAGAATGTCAATTTTGGGGCCCCAAAAAGATGCAAAAAAGTTTACCACTCATATCCCCGGACAAACCGGCCCAAACAATTTTGATTAAAAATGCTTGTGTAGAATGAATCAGAAATAACACTTGAACCTACCGGAGATTATGAATGTCAGTTACGAGCGAATAATCAATTTTTAAAATAAAATTTGTAACAACTCGTGTCCTCCCGAAAAAAAATCAAAATTCCTTTTAAAGGTGAAGAGTGTAGTTTTCATATTACTCTGGGCTAATTAGAAAAATACAAGGAAAAGTTATTTACCAGCAATTTTATTGCTGAAATCGAATCTTATGATTGTATATACTAATAATATAGATATGCAAAGTCCGCAGATAGTGTGCTACTTGGATAGTAGCACACTATCAGTATAATGGAAATTCCATAGTGACCGCTAAATACTCAAAGTAATAAATTTTATTTATCTCATGAGAATCGTAAAAAATGGCAAAAATCGGGCAATGTTTATTTACATAGGTAACAGCTTTATATAAACTGAATTCATTTGAGGCAAAACGGAAAAATTGCATATACGCTCTGAGCTTCGCTGGTGTCGCTCCTAGCGGATTACTAATGCAACTTTCACCGGTTATTTTTAAATTTATTATTTAATTGTTATCGCTTAATATTTACAACGCAAAAAAGTAATTACATTGTAATCGATTGTTTAAAGATTTTGCTAATCATTTTAACGTTCTATTAATGAAATATTAATTTCTTACTTCGGATACTTTCACAATTATCGTGTAGATGGCGCTTAGATTAATTTATAATTACATATTATGAAATATAAAAAAATCTTAAATCAGTATTTAAAACGTAAGTATATTTAAGGTAAAAATATACACCACAGCTTTGACCAACTAATATAAATTTCCTATTAATGATTTTAATTTCAATGTTTTAAATTAATCACTTTAATATTTATGTCAAATTTCCAGTAAATGCTTACAGACTTGTTACTACTGGCGCTCGAGAATTTTTAATTATCCCCTCTACCTACGAGCTCATAGCGTATAAAAGCTGCACTCGTATCTCTCTCAACGCATGTTGAGTTTTGTCCATAGGAGATTCTGATCAAAAGATATCGAATTTTTACCGCCGAGTTGATGCACATTTTATTTAAAAAATTGATTTCGCCTATTGATTTTATAGGCGAGCGGCAGCAACCCCTAAAATTACGTTATACCGACCACGAAAATCAACTGTAAGGTGAATGACCAATTTTGGTGATTCTTTATGTTTTCAAGGTCGCTGAATCTGAGTATGAAGTTTATTTTTATCTAGAATTGGTGAAATATGTTCAAAAATCAAATTTTATGCAAAAATGCAAAAAATCAATTTTGATAATTTTTCAACTTTACCTCGCTGTATCTTTGGTCGCTGTAAATATTTCCACTTGAAAATTTTACTGTGTCATGAAGTTTGTAATTCATGAAGAAGTTTTCTGGAAAATTTCAAGACAAAATATGCAATACGAAAAAAGTAATGGATGTTGTAATTGAGATGGACGTTGAGAGGTGACTCAAATTTTTTTGCAGAAATTGCTTGAAACTAACTCAAATAATATTATTTGAGTTATCCTCCCACTCAAAATGGTCCGGAACATTGTTTAAATAATCAAAATGTCAAAATATGAAGGAAAAATTCGATTTTTTTATTGGTTTTTTGATTATAACTTTAAAATTATTCATTTCTGAGAAAAGTTGTACTGACATAAAAGTTGCGTAACTAAATTTACTACAATATAGGTATGTAGAATCGGTTAAAAATTTAAAAAATAGTCACCCTTGTTGCAAAATAGTAATAATTGCGAAAAAAACATACAAAAACAAGTATTCGCATTTTACGTTTTTCAACCATTTATGCTACACTTAGGAACTTCATGTTTTATCCAGAAAAACTTTATAATACAGTAAAACAATACTGTAAATTTTATTAAGATCAGTTTAATAGATTTTGCAAAATAAATTTTGCAATCCAGCTTTCGCAAAAAAAATTCATTTTTTTAAAATGTTACAGGACTGAAAATAAAGCAGATGGAAAGTTGAATTTTTTTTTGCTTATAGAAATTAGATTAATTACCACGGCGTCAGGAAATTTTTTAAATTAACATTAATTTTTGGTGCTACGCGCAGGACAGCGGTGTTCGATTCACACAAGTTGATTTCCACCAAAATGTCTTCCAATCTTTATCTAATATATTATTTTCTTACTCTATATTTTGTTGTATTTTAATATTTTAATTCCCCAAAAATCAAACTAATTTTATTATTGTTTGTGAAATATTGTTTAAACAATTGCATATGTTTAAAAATAATAAACTTTTATTCTCTAAGTTAAAATATATGAATTATATAAGTTATTTCAAAGGATAGAGTACCTATGTGTTTTTATTTTGCAATAAACAAATTTATTTATTTATATTGAAATGTAATAAAAATTAAAATGTATCAATCATTATCAAAGGTCATTGGAATGCTCAATCAGAGCAAACTATCCCCTGTCCTGCGCGTAGCACCAATAATTAATGTTTATTTAAAAAAATTTCTGACGCCGTGGTAGTTAATCGATTTTAATTTTTCAAATCGTAAATGAAAGGTACAGTACACTTATATAAGCAAAAAAAAATTCAACTTGCTATCTGCTTTATTTTCAGTCCTGTAACATTTTGAAAAAATGAATTTTTTTTGCGAAAGCTGGATTGCAAAATTTATTTTGCAAAATCTTTTACACCGATCTTAATGAAATGTACAGTATTATATTACTGTATCATAAAGTTTTTCTGGGTGAAATATGAAGGTCCTAAGTGTAGCATAAATGGTTGAAAAACGTAAAATGCGAATACTTGTTTTTGTATGTTTTTTTCACAATTATTGCTATTTTTCAACAAGGGTGACTATTTCTTAAATTTATAACCAATTCTATATTGTAGGAAATTTAATTACGCAACTTTTATGTCAGTGCAACTTTTCTCGGAAATGAATGCTTTTAAAGTTATAATCAAAAAACGAAGAAAACAATAGAATTTTTCCTTCATTTTTTGACATTTTGATTATTTAAACAATGTTCCGGACCTTTTTGAGAGGGAGGATAACTCAAATATTATTATTTGAGCTATTTTCAAGCAATTTCTGCAAAAACATTTGAGTCACCTCTCAACGTCCAAATGTACTAATATTTTTACAGATCCGCCCTGGTCTAATTACGAAAAAACGCTTATTTCTCGAGGTACTGTGTGGGGGTGATGACCACGGTGTGGTGAATGGTTAATTTTGGTCATACTTTATGTTTTTGATGGCGCTAAAAACGAAAATTAGGTTTATTTTAAATTTTACGTGAGGGAACATTGGCAAAATCGCAATTTTACCGTAAAAATAAGAAAAATGAAATCACATTTTTGCGTTTAATAACTCTGTTCCGTTTTAATATTTTTTTTCTGAATTTTTTATAGTATATATTTCTTACCTTTATGAAGACAATGGTACATGTTTTAATCTTTCTCTCTCATTATAATAAAAGTTACGAATTGTTTAAAGTGAAAGGTGCAGATTCCTGAATTCCAAAGGATAATCGCAAAATTTTAGTAAGGAAATTTGACATTTAACTTTTTAATACAGTTTATGTTAAAGTAGAGGGTACAAAGAATAAAATGTTTTACAGAAAAAAAAATCATGCAACTTTTAATTTTAAGAAAAACGTGATTTCATTTTTTTTTATTTTTATGGTGAAATTGCAATTTTGACAATGTTTCTCCATCTAAATTGCAAAATACACCTTATTTTCGTTTTTAGCACCATCAAAAACATAAAGACCAAAATTAGCCATTCACCACACCGTGGTCAGTATCTCGAGAAATAAGCGTTTTTTTTTTGTTGGAAAAGTGCCACTCGTCTATAAAGCCACATAACTTTTTTTCTCATTGCATATTTTGACTTAAAATTTTCCAGAAAACTTCGTCATGAATTATATTTTATTGCTGTGTTGGTTAAAATTATAAACTAAAATTTTGTCACTCAACTTTTTTAAGTAAACATAAACTAACGAAATCTGACGAGAAAATGTTTAAAAATTAACAACTCCTCTTTTAATCTGTTTAAACATTTTGGACAAATCTCGTTGTCATCTAAATACTCGAAAGATGATACAGTAAAATTTTCAAAAGGGAATATTTACAGCGACCAAAGATACAGCGAGATAAATATGAAAAGTCATAAAAATTGACTTTTCGCATTTTTGCATAAAATTTGATTTTATATTCGGAAACCTCATATTCGGATTCACCGACCTCGAAAATATAAAGAATGACCAAAATTTGTCATTCACCTATCATGGTCGCTTTTTCGATTTCTAAGCCTCAAATTAGGGGTGTGCCGCTCGCCTATTAAATATTTTATTCAAAATCATCGGTTCAAGCGTTTTTTGTGAGAAAAGGGTTCATTTTACACAAAAAGTGCTAATAAACCTTTTTGTTTAAAATTATCTGATATCTTTCTTGTTTGAAACATTTTTTTCTACGGCATAGATTCTTGGTAAATCGATATTTTTCGCGCCCCCTTCGAGAGGAAGTTTTGGGGGGAAGCCCTGGGGTAAGAGTGGCAAGCTTTTGGTATTTTTTGGGTATCTTTTTGTAGTCCCAAAAATTCACATTCTCAGCAAAATTCAGCGTGTTTGTATGATTTTTAAAGGTTTAGTGGCATTTTCTGAAGACTGGACGAATTACCGCATAAAAATTGACAAATTTTAAGCAAACTTCATGTTTTCGTTTTCGAAACAACTCAAAAAAACTTATTTTTTCCAAGTATAAAGCGGGAAAACCAAACATACAATTTTGTTAATTTTCTTACAGCATAAAAATATACTCATAAGAAATACTTATGAATTTTAATACATAATATGTTCATAATATGAGGCCATGAAAGCCAGAGTGGCCCAACTGATTTTAACATTACTTTACATAATTAAAGAAAATGATCAGAAGCTAACAATGTCCGATTGTTTTAGTAGTTTTATGTTGGCCAAGAATCATTATTGGTCAACATACAATTACTAAAACAATCGGACGTTGATAGCTTCTGATCATTTTCTTTGATTACGTAAAATAATGCTAAAATCAGTTAAGCCACTCTGGCTCTCATGGCCTCATATATTACGTGGTTATTAAAATTTTGTCCGGTTTCTTACCGGTAGCTTTATTACTATATAGGTACTCGAAAGATTTAAAAAAATTCATAAGTATTTCTTAGGAGTATATTATATCTTGATGCTGTAAGAAAATTAACAAAATTGTATGTTTGGTTTTCCCGCGTTATACTTGGAAAATAGTTATTTATGAAACAGTTCATGAAGTATGCTTTTTGCGAACGCACGCGATGTTAGAGCACGAGCGACAGCGGAGCCAGTGTTATACATCGCGTAAGTTAGCAAAAAGTACTTCACGCACAGTTTCATACAATATTTTATCTACCATAAACAAATAAAAAAACTGTAACTCTTCGTCACTGGAATTCATTTCTATTCTACAATTCTTAGAATTTTGACATTTAAAAATTCTAACTTCTTTCAAACCACAAAATTGTCAAAACTTTTGTTGTAATTTATTGCTCACATGTTATCACCATGACAACCGAAAGTTAAGGATATTTGATTATATAAAAGTGTGCCAAAGAACAGTGCGAAAAAGTAAATCCCATTTAAAATACATTGTTACTTCACGCACACCTTAAATCCTTCACGCACTGCTATCTATAATGACAGTTTTCACAAACTAAAAACTACATAATATGAGATTGAGTAGATAAAAGTAGATTTTATTGAGTTTTTTCGAAAACGAAAACATAAAGTTTGCTCAAAATTTGTCAAAATACTTCTAGTGATCATTTATACCTTCTTAATTTTTTTCAAATTTTTTGAATGTGTAGTTTTTTTGGGGGTGGGGGTGCAGATCAACCTTAATCTTTCGAAATTCTACGTTGAATAGCAAGGGTGATAGTATATATCCCTGTCTAACTTAAATTCTTTACAATCCAGATACTCTTTTCATCGATTTTGATTTTGTGGATTCTTTATGTCAGCTTTGTTATACCTTGGCTTGATCAAAAGCTTTCTCATAGTCGATAAAATAAGCAAATATATCCGTTCCTTATTCTTGGTATTTTTGCGTATCTAGCAGGTTGATAGGTATTGTCCTTTTCATGAGTCCGGAATATACGATCGGTAATCCACTTCTTTCGCCTTTTTGATTTGATTTCGTTTCAAGGTGTTTCAGAATTTTCATTATTGTGAGGTAATTCAGATAATTTATTATTAATATCTTCAGCAATTGTTCGTCTGGTGTTGTTCTGATTAAATCTCGTTACATCTATTGATCTCGTTTTGATTTTAGCGACTAGTGAGTTATGATCAGTTTCTATATCAACTCCAAGATACGTTTTGTTTTGATCCATTTTAAAAATATGTGAAAATTTGAATTACCTATGTCCGTCTGTAAACACATCTCCTTCGTCATTAGACCAGATAGAATAACAAATGAGGTTTCGTGTGAAAGCTTATTATCCAAGGCTGGTATTGAAGGTGAGAAATTTTACCTAGGACTTCCGGTTTTAGAGTTGCAACCGAAAGTACTGTTTTAAAGTCGTTTAAATAGTACACGCGATATATTATTGGACCCATCTTAGCAAGACAAGAACAAATATATACTTCCGGTTTTCATGCCTGTCCGTCCGTCTGTCCGCGAATATAACTCCTCCGTTAGAACGAAGAACCGATATATCGTCGGCTTACTGCCAAAACCAACCAACTCCATTTTAAAAGTTTTAGGAAATCTACCTTTTAAACTTTAATTTGAAATTGAAAATCGACTGAATTTAAAAAAATTATTTAATAACTGAAAAATATTTTTGTCATACTTTTCAATTATTAAATCATTATTTAAATTCAGACGATTTTTCATTTCAAATTAAAGTTTAAAGGTAGGTTTCTCAAAACTTTTAAAAATGGAGTTGGTTGGTTTTGGCAATAAGCCGACGATATATGCTCCGAGAGAACTGATAGAATGACAAATGGGGCGTCGAGTGAAAGCTTAAACTCAAGGGTGGCATTAAAGATAAGAAAATTAAACTCGGACTTCCGGTTCCAGAGTTGCAACCGGATTAGTACTGTTTTAAAGTCTCAGAAATAGTACAAGCGGTTACTATACTCGACGCGCCTTAGTATATAAGAAGTTAATAAGTATGTACTTACAGTTTTTATATCACTTCCGGTTAAAAAAGTGTAACCGGTAGTGCCACATTAGATATAGTCGCAGAAATAGTAGGTACATGTGTAGTAGTTCCGGTTTTGATGTCCTTTCTGCTTAAAAAGTTATGACCGGAAGTTTGGAAAAATGACTTAAAATTAATGAAGTCGTCTATCAATCGAACCCTAATTTGATGGCAGTGCGTATGTCTGATGTAATTATAATGTTACGTCTTATTTTTACATATTCCGGGAACCTGTTCATCGGACTTCAGTTTAGGACGAGTATTCCAAGCGCCGCATTTGCACTGGTAGCATGTACCATAAAATCAGGAAAGATACAGAGTGAAAAAAATAAATATCTTTATCAAAAGTTGGCAATATGCGGTAAAAATCCCGTAAAAAAATTAAATTCAAACGACAATGGAAACAAGTCATAATATCAATTGCAGAACACCACAAGAGCAAATCCATACCAAAAAACATTAACAAGATTGTTAGAAACCTTTCATATTATTACCAGGTCTCTATAATCTTACTTGACCATTTACAAATGATTCGGAATCTTGGTAACGATCCCGCTGCTCCGGCAGTCAACATGACAGAAGTCACACCCGATCAGATAGCCCATCATCTTCTAATGAACGGTAAGACGACATCAAGAAAGAACAAGGTGAGAGCTCAACGGAATATCGACGAAGAGAGGGATGTTCTAGGTTAGGCTTTTTGTCTAGAGAAGATGAGAGGCGCGATCCACCCAATGAAAGATAATAAAGCGGCTGGCCTGGACAACATACGAACGGAGCAAATAAAGAACTTTGGACTAAAAACCGTAGAGTGGCTCGTAAAAATGATGAATTGCTGCATCCGTACATTACAAATCCCCAAAATCTGGAGGAAAGCTAGAGTGGTAGCCCTCTTAAAACCAGGGAAGGATCCGGCGGATACAAAGAGCTTTAGACTTGTATCTCTCTTGTGCCACCTTTTCAAGGCCTTTGAAAGAATGATACTGAACCGGATCGCAGAATATGTGGAGACTAAAATTATTCTAGAACAAGCAGGATTCAGGCCCGGAAAGTGCTGCTGCAGCCAAATTCCTAATCTCACCCAACATATTGAAGATGGTTTTGAACGGAAGGAAATAACAGGAGTACCGTTCATAGATCTAACTGCCGCCTATGATACAGTTAACCATCAACGGCTACTAGCAAAACTCTACGAAACTACAAAGGATTTCCGACTAACAAGGTTAGTGAAATATCTCCTCCAGAATAGACGCTTCTACGTAATGCTCCAGTCCAAGAACAGTCTGTGGAGGGACCAAAAAAATGGGCTACCACAGGGAAGTGTCCTCGCACCGATTCTATACAACATATACACCAACGACCAACCCATACACCAACAAAGGGAAGAATCTGCAGCTGTGGCAGCTCAGGGAAGAACCTTCAATGAAGTCGAAGTGAAACTGACAGATGCCCTGAGAAACTTAGCTCTATACTATGATAAAAACCATCTGAAACCCAATCCCACAAAAACCCAGGTATGTGCTTTCCACTTGAGAAACAAGCATGCCCGAAGGCCGCTGGAGGTGGAATGGCGTGGTCAGATGCTGGAACACAACAATGCCAAAATACCTTGGCGTCCGTCTGGATAGAACTCTGTCTTACCGATACCACTGTCAAGATGTCAAGAAGAAAGTAAGTGCCAGAAAAAATATCATCCGCAAGCTAACTAATACAAAATGGGGAGTACAACCACACACTCTCCGCACTTCTGCCTTGGCATTATGTTTTTCGGCCGCGGAGTTTGGAGCACCAGTATGGGCAAACTCTGCTCACGCAAAGAACGTCGACGTGGCTCTAAATGAAACGGTCCGTATAATATCGGGTTGCCTGAAACCGACACCTATCGAAGAGGTATACCACATAGCTGGAATTGCTCCACCACCTATCAGGAGGAAGGTCACGTCAGAGGTAGAACGGAAAAAGCAGGAGACGGACCGAAGACACCCCTTATATGACCGCCAAACTCAGCCAAGCAGACTAAGATCTCGGAAAAGCTTCCTGAAAACATCAAGATCCATCCCCGAAGCGCCAGAAACGCGCCGAATACACCTATGGCAAGCGTCAGCTACCGCGACACATTTTCCTCCCTCAGAGGAAATGGCTGCTGGACACAATTTACCGTATCCGACTTGGAAAGCGCTAAACAGACTAAGAACCGGCGTTTCACGTTGTGCTAGTAACCTGAAAAATGGGGATACCAGGAGGACGATACCTACTGCTACTGTGGCGCGGTTCAGACCAGCCGGCATCTACTATCATGCACAGAGATGAGAGAGACCTGCACAGAAGAATACTTAATTATAGCAAATGACAGGGCCATCTATGTGGCCAACCATTGGAAATACAGAATTTAAAGTTGTTGGTGTTCCGGACACGGAAAGTAAGTATTTACAAATACGAGTAGGTGTGGGTTGGATTTTATAAATGTTGAAAATATCTCGATAAATAGTGACTTATCGAAAAAGTACTAAAAGGCAATGATAATTTAATTGGAACGTACACAAATATTTGGGGGGTTTAAGGGGACCCCCCACACATTTTTTATGGTGGCACAGATTTCACTGTTATTCTTTTTTAAAGATGTTCTTTGCATAAGAAAGCCGCATGTCAATTTTCAATATAAAATCTATAACAGTTTTCGATATACCTACCTATTGAAAAAAAAAACGATTTTCATTTTGTAACTTCAAAGGGCTGTAATTTTTTTATGTGCACATTTGTACTAAGGTAACTTAGGTTCAATCTAACTATTTTTGGTCCCAGATTATGAGATTTAATTATTTATGACCTTACTTTTTGTTACACCCTGTACATTCTTACAAAAAATATATATGGTTTATAATATAGCCGTACATGTAAAAGATGAATAGCCCTTAACTACTGACATGGATGTTTCAGAACGAGGACACTGACATGCGGTATGTCATACCGTTGCCTATTCTCGTTTGGTTTCAATATGAATTTGTCTTATGTCACTGTATTTGTTTTTTACATTAACTACGGAATGATTTTTCACACTGATGTAGATGTCCGATAAGTACTTAGCCTACAAAAGAAAAAGGAAAATTTTGGAAAAGTGGCAATTTATTTCTCTACTTTGTCTCCTTTTAGCTCGACTTCACCCAGAGATGCTCCAACTTCTTTAACCCGTCTGAAAAATACCTTTTCTCGAGGTCTGCAAAATAGGCTTCCGCAGCGGCGATGACCTCCTCATCCGACTTAAATTTCTGCCCAGCGAGTGTCTTTTGCAAGTTTGGAAACAAATAGTAGTCACACGGGGAGAGAAATCTGGAGAATACGGTGGATGGGGCAAAAGTTCGTAGCCCAATTTGGCCATGGCGACGACGGAGGTGTGAGCCGGTGCGTTGTCATGGTGGAAGAGCACTTTTTTCTTTGAAAAATGGGGTCGTTTTTTCTTCAATTCTTCGTCGAGTCGGCCCAATAATTCGGCATAATAGGGCCTTGTGATTGTTTTGCCCTTCTCCAAGTAGTCGATGTAAATCACACCTTGTGAATCTCAGAAAATGCTTGCCATCGCATTTCCGGCCGATTCAACAGTCTTCGCCTTCTTCGGAGGACGTTCGCCGGGTGCTGTCCACTCTTTCGACTGTTCCTTGGTTTCTGGTGTATACCAGTGTATCCATGTTTTATCGACGGTTATGAAACAACGTAAAAACTCCTTTGGATCACACTTAAATAGCGTCAAACACTACTCTGAAGTGGTCTCACGGTTGCGCTTATTGTCTGAAGTGAGCAAACGCGGCACCCATCGCGCCGACAGCTTTTTCATGCCCAAAATTTCATGAAGGATATGACATAAGCGGTCTTTTGAGATGCCTACTGTGTCAGCTATCTCGCGCATCTTCAGCCGGCGGTCTGCCAATACAAGATCGTGGATTTTTGTCACGTTATTCTCCGTGGTAGCCATTCTCGGGGCACCTACGCGTGGCTCATTAAAAACCGACGTTCGTCCACGTTGAAACTCGTTAAACCAATTTTTGACAGTTGTCATCGAAGGAGAAGAGTCACCATACACAGCATCCAAGCGCTCTTTGATTTCTCTGCGTGATTTCCCTTCCAAAAACAAGAATCGATTCACCGACCGGTATTGCTCTTTTTCCATTTTATTAAAATCCGCGAACACGCTGAAGGCCCAGTCTCACCATCAAATAATTGACAGTTATTTGATCAAACTTGACAGTCAAACTTGACTAGTGACACAAACTATACATACTAACTGTCACTTTGTGTCACTAACTGTCAAGTTTGATCAAATAACTGTCAATTATTTGATGGTGAGACGGGCCTTGACTTTCACGCGCAATCGCAACAATACTATATTTTCGATTTGGCTGAAATTTTGACATTAGCCGTCTACGAGAACGCATTAAATGACAGTACACTTCATTTGCGATAGTGGCGCCATCAGACGGAGAGGCTAAGTACTTATCGGACTGCCCTAATAGAATAAAATACAGCTACAAATAAAATAAACTTTATTTTTGAACATATCCAAGAAAGTTATGAACGCATGTATAATATTAAAAAAATGGTGGAGGTTTGACAAAATCCTTTAGAACTGAATTACAAAAAAAACTAGCATAACTAAAAAACAGTAAAATAATGTGGAAAGCACTTGAAAGTATCTAGAACAACTGGATGAACTTGCTGTCATACTAATAGCGAAAGAATACTGAATGGACTGCTTTTAACTATAGAAACGTAAACACTGATGTGCGGTACGTGATACCGCAAGAAAACTTTACGTCAACGTACCTAGCTCAAAGACTAAACCATACTAAACCAAACTGAAGAAGTTGAGAGTAGGTAGAACACACCACTTGAAGGTACTCAGATGGTTTTCTAGGAAAATGGTGGAGGTTCTTACAAAATCCTTTAGAACTGAATTACAAAGAAACTAGCATAACTAAAAGATAGTAAAATACTTAATGTTGAAAGCTCGTATGGTGGCCAAAAACACAACAAACAACAGCTAATGCCAAGCTGCAAAAAGTGCAGCGGCTAGCTTGTCTGGGAATCACAGGGGTGATGTCAACATGCCCCACGGCAGCCTTAGAGGCGGTGCTGAACCTTCCTCCCCTGCAGTTCTGCATAAGGAGGGAGGCAGGAACCACCGCCTTAAAGCTGCGACAGACACAAATAACGAAACCTGGCGATCTAGTGGGCCATCTTAAAATCTTGGAAGAAATTCCTTTGAATTCTAAGGATAAGCCGACAGACGCCATGCCAGTCAAATTCGACTTTGAAACACCATTTGAAGTTGAAGTAGTCATCAAAAACTACCAAATGGATGAAACAGTTATACAGTTATACCAATTATACCGTATACCAGTATGGTATAGGGGAGCCTGGGTACGGTTGTAACAGGGTACGGTTGTAACAACTCGAATATTATCGAAACTGTGTATGGTAGGCGAGGGGCACAAGGGAAGGAATACGCAGACAACGTGTCCCGACACGATTATCAGTGCTGCATCACCTTTCGCGCGGTAATTACACTTACAGTGAGACCTATTGTGTTTTGTCAACGAAAAGTAAGTATTTTTGACGAATTTCTTTCTGTTATAACTTAAATATTAATATTGTCACGTATTTCAAAATATGCTTATATAATCGTCGCAGTTTAGAGATTATAATAAGCATATATGTTTTTGTATAGGTTATGCTACCTCGTGCTTGCGACAGTATTATTATCAAAATGGGGGGGTGGGGACGGTTGTAACGATTTTCATGGGGACGGTTGTAACAGTAATTTTAATTGTAAACCGGCGTTACTACAGTACATAAGCCTGACAGGGTTGTTGCAAGACGTGGCACAAGGCAGGTGGGAGCAATTACTTCTGCTGAACGAGGCTCTTTGGTCACACTAGCATTTGCAGCTAACGCATTAGGCAACGCCATTCCACCTATGTTCGTGTTTCCTCGAATTAGATATCAAGAGTATTTCATTAGAGACGGACCAGTGGGATCAATCGGTGCCGGTAATCCATCAGGGTGGATGCAAGAAAAGTCATTCATTATATTTCTTAAACATTTTCAAAAACATACGAATGCCTCTTTGTCGCATAAGATATTATTAGTGCTAGACAATCATTTGCCCCATATACATATCAACTCCTTAGATTGTTGCAAAGATAATGGGATAGTATTACTGTCATTTCCGCCACACTGCTCTCACAAGCTACAGCCCTTAGATAGATCCGTTTATGGGCCTTTCAAAAAAGTCATTAATACTGCCTGTGATGCCTGGATGTGAAATCACCCAGGAAAAGTCATGACTATTTACGACATACCGGGTATTGTAACTATCGCAATGCCACTTGTTTTCACTCAGGTGAATATCCAGGCCGGATTTCGAAAGAGAGGGATCTTCCCATTCAACCGCGATTTGTTTCAAGTAATTGATTCTGCGCCATCGTTCGCGACAGACAGGCCTAATCCAAATGCTACTGAAGAGGTGGGCATTTCTAATCAACATAGCATTAGACTTGCTCCTGATGACGAATCACTATCACCTTCGTTACTGAAGGAGGATTCATCTTCATCCAGCGCAGTAAGCCCCACTGAGCCCGAAACTAGAGCTTCAACTAAAGAATTTACTAACAGTGATCCTAAAAAGGAAACATCCATTGACCGTCAAATGCTCCCACTAATTGAAATATCCGAGCTCGAAGCAACAATAACACCGCCTAGACAAACATCTCTAGAACCTAGCCAAGAATGGCAAGCTGGTACAGTGAATCTGGAATCAGACATCTCTCCTCGTGATGCTGTATTGTGTCAGCCATCAGAACCGTCTACAAGCAAGCAGTCTGTCTTCTCGCCTGAGACTTTACGGCCTTACCCTAAAGCTCCACCTAGAAAACTAGGAAACAGAGGTCGAAAAACCAAAAAGTCTGCTATCTCCACAGATACTCCAGAAAAGGAAGCTGCTAGAAAGGAGTATGAAGAGCGACAAAAACGGTTGAAAAATAGACTAACAAAGAAAAAAGTACTCGAATCATCTACTGGAAAGGTAATCAAAAACAAAGGGAAAGGAAAAGCGAAGAAAATGAAGATTAATACACCATCAGAAGAAGAATATTATTGTCTTATTTGCTTAGAGACCTATTCAGTGAGTCGATCTGGAGACAGTTGGATTCAGTGCCAAGGTAGCTGCAAACAATGGTCTCACGTGGCCTGTATACTGATGGAAGTAGATATTATATATGCCACAACTGTGATGAGTCTGATTAAATATAGGAAATTATAATTTGTTTAAACTCAGATTTTGTTCGATATTTTTTATTAATAAATTTGATTTTGATGTTGTTTGGTATTTTTGATTAATAAATATGATTAAAAATAATAAAACTGATTTTATATGTGTGATTTATGTATTATTTTTGATTGTTACAACTGTCCCCTATTCGTGTTACAACCGCCCCTGGTATGGGGTCGGTTGTAACAATCGCACACACTTATTTAAATGACATATTCCCTCCGTACTATTTTACTTGAGCTATAGGTTTTGACATTAATTTAAAGACAAATGAATATTACTTCACATCAAAGACTTTGATCGTTGCTTACAGCTATAATAGCTGTGCTATGAAGCACTAAAGAAAAATTGTTACAACCGTACCCAGTCTACCCTACGGATGGATCTAAGTCGGCGCACACAGTGGAGGCGGTTTCCGCTAGCGAGCAACGCTAGCGGGACCCGCTTTTAAACGTTTTCAAAAAGAATGCACGTCTTTAAATGTACACGAACATAGTCAAAGCAGGTCCGCCCGCCTCAACCCGCCTGACCGCTTTTGCTAGAATGAGAATTTAGTTTTTTCCGCGCGGTTTTAATGTTTACTGCAATGATAATTTAGTTTATTCGCTCTTTTATAATAAGAATTAATAGATTAATTTAGACTTGGTCGTCGAAACGTTAATAAAATCATTTTTAGGTAAAATTGTGGCTTATTTCCCATTTGAATATACTTGATTATAAAAATGCCACAAGAAAATAGCTTCAGAACAACATTAAGAATTAATAGTTCTCCATGGATTAATTTTATAAATAATTGTACATTATAATAAACAAAAGTAATAAAGTCAATCTTATTGAAACCGTAATTTTGTGTGACTTAGGTATTTCTAAAACCATTCCAGTATTAACTATTAACTAAATCAGTACTTGAAAAATAATCAGTACTACAACAAAACTACTTACCTCAATGTTATAACAAGCCTTTCTTCCGGAAGGATAGCCTGCTTATGTAAATTACACCAGTTTTTAATTAAACGATACTCCTTCTTCTTAAAGTGCCTATCCGTTCCGGATGTTGGCGATCATCATGGCTATCTTGACTTTGTATACCGCAGCGCGGAACAGTTCAGTGGTAGTGGTATTATACCACTTTTGTAAATTTTGAAGCCAGGAAATGCGTCTTCTTCCCGGTCCTCTTTTACCATTTACATACCTTCCCTTGGAGAATCAGTTGGAGAAGGCCGTAACGTTCTTGATTTCTCATTACATGTCCTAGATATTCTAATTTTTTTGTTTTGATGGTTATGAGAAATTCACACTCTTTTCCCATTCTACGCAGGAATTCCACGTTAGTAATTCGGTCAACGCAGGATATACGTAAGATGCGCCTATAACACCACATTTCGAAAGCTTCGAGCCGATTCATAGATGTAACAGTTAGTGTCCAAGCTTCCATTCCGTAGAGCAGAACTGTGAATATATAGCATTTCAACAGACGGTATTTTGTTTTTAATGATATGTCTCGACTGTTGAAAATGGGTCTCATTCTAAAGTATGCTGCTTTCGCTTTTATTATTCGCTGTTTAATTTCTGTTGAGTAGTCCCATTGGCTATTTAAATTCGTACCCAGATATGTATATTCTCAACTCTTTCGATATTCTGTTGGTTGACTGTAAGTTGAGCGTTTAATATTGTTTTTAACGATACTCCACTTTCTCCAAAATATATTTAAAAGTCTCTTGAGTCATTCTCATATACTGGAAGAATCGTTCATTATCTTTTAATTTTTGAAATAGATGATGATATTCTCCATAAATTAATCTTTCTCGATTAATAGGATGTACATCAACTCTCTTTCGTTTCAGTTTAGTCAAAACAGAATCTAAAGCAATTATATCATCATCGGAAGACGACATTTTGCTACAAGTAGTAGACGCAACTGCCAGATTTGAACGATATCTCTCGCTTTTACCCGTCTTCACTGTGCTACCATACCCGCGCGCGAGAACCGCGCGGTTTGGAACCGCTAGCGGAAACCGCTTTCACTATGTGTGCCGCCTAACATCGGCAGACGTGTCCGCGGACGGCATCTGCGTATGCATCCGCATATGTGGAGATGGGGTAATTTGATCGTATGTTGTTTACCTCGGATCTCTACGACGCATTAGTTTTCGCAGTGAATTCAAAATAGATATTGCGTCATCCGAGAATTAACAAACTGAACGATTTACAGATGTGTACCTACAGATGTGTGGTCAGCGCGTGATGATACATCGGCAGATGCATCCGCAGACGCGTCTGCTGATGTGTAGAGGAGGCATAAGATAGATGAAAGGGCAGGAGTGGGAGTTACTGGGCCGAATTTCAGGCTATCCAAATCTCTTGGAAACGCCCTAACTATCTTTCAGGCAGAAATACATGCCATACAGATTAGTGCCAAAAAATGTCTCAACCGAGACACTCGTACGGCAAAAGTCTTCATTTTATCAGACAGCCATAAAGGCTCTAAAGTCATTTACTTGTGAGTCAAAGTTGGTTTGGGAATGTAAACAATCCCTTAAGAAGCTGGCGGAACGCAACAAAGTAACTTTGATGTGGGTGCCAGGTCACAAGGGAATTGCAGGAAATGAGGAAGCTGATAGCCTCGCAAAAGAAGGCTTTTGACAGAATTGATCATGAAGTATTACTTAGCAAGCTTTCAACATTTGGTTTTACTGACAGTACTCTTTTATTGTTAAAATCGTATCTTCAGGGAAGGATGCAGTTTGTAGCATATAATGGTTATGTCTCAGAAAAATATCTTGCTGCGTCTGGTGTGTCTCAAGGTTCCAATCTCGGTCCATTGCTCTTTCTACTATTTATTAATGACCTTCTTGAAAATATTTCATGCGAAAGATTGGGCTTTGCTGACGATTTGAAAATATTTTCTACTATTAGGGAGCTGGATGATTGTAACCAACTTCAGCAGAATATAGAAATATTGGAAAATTGGTGCAACAGCAACAAATTACAACTTAACACAAAAAAATGTAAAGTAGTCACTTTTTCTAGGAAATCAAGTTTATTTGTATTTAACTATAGTTGTCACGATAGAATATTAGAAAGGCAGAACACGGTTAAGGATTTGGGTGTAATTTTTGACATAAAACTCACTTTTGTGGAACATATGTGTGTTAAAGTTTCTGAAGCGTTGAAGGCTTATGGGTTTTTAATTCGCAATTGTAAATCATTTAATAATATAAAGTCATTAACATTGCTATATTATACTTATGTCCGCTCTAAACTTAAATATGCCAGTATTGTATGGAGTCCTTTCTATGATTGTCATAACATTGCAATTGAAAGCGTTCAGAGAAAATTTCTAAAATTTTTAATGTTTAAAGTAAATGGTCTTTATCCGGCTAGAGGTATAGATAATAATTACTTGTGTGATCGTTTTAGTATGTGTAGTTTAGAATTAAGAAGAAAAATTGCATCTTTAATTTTTTTGTACAAACTTGTTAATAATGCAATTGATTGTATTTCAATATTACAAAACATTAATTTTAATATTCCAAGGTCAAATTTAAGAACAAATGTATTATTTAGGTGTACAAGAGCTCGTACAAATATTCTATGTAAGGCTCCTATTAATGTAATGTGTAGAAATTTTAATGTTATTGGTAAGCATTGTGACATTTTTTTCATGTTCTCAAAGGAACTTTATAAAAGTAGCTATTGAGTGTCTGAAATAAGCACTAATTTTTTATTTTATTTTTTTTATTAATTTATTTTCTTTTTCGGTTTGAATTTATATTAATTTTAGTCTAACTTGTATTATTAATGTTATTTTTTTGGTACTACTGCTTAAATCTTACCTATAGGTGTTATAAATTATGTAATATTTTTATCATTGTCCTGTAAATGGGAAACTGTTGGGCAATAAAGCTATTATTATTATTAAGCTATTATTATTAAAAGAAGGGGCCAATACCCCATTCCAAGGTCGAGAACCCTTCTGTGGACTACCAAAAAGCCACATCAGAGAGGAACTCCGGACCTGGGAACTCAATCAACTACAACTATACTGGTCCAACACACCAGGACAAAGGCAAGCAAAAAGGCTCATAAAGGTGTCGCCTAGTGCAACAAACCGCCTTCTCGAAATGAGTAAAAAAGATATAAAAATGGTCACTGGCCTTCTCACTGGTCACTGCCCTCTGAGATATCATCTCAAAAAAATGGGCAAATCAGATAGTGAGAACTGTCGTTTCTGTGACAACGAAAAAGAAACGGCAGAACACATTCTATGTAATTGCGTAGCGCTGTTCTGCAAACGACTAAAATTCCTAGAAGAGGTCACCCTAACACCCTCTGACATAGGAAACAAGTCACCTAGGATGCTAATCAACTTCATCAGAAGTATTGGCATCCTAGAGTTTAATTAGATTAAGGTATGCACAAAAGATCTTTATAGGTCGAAGTGCTGAGAGGCTCCATAGCCTTAACGACCTCACATAATCTAATCTAATCTAATCTAATGTTGAAAGCACTTGAAAGTAGAACAACTGGATCACTGGATGAACTTGCTGCCATACTAAATAGCGAAAGAATACTGAATGAACTGCTTTTAACTATAGAAACGTAAACACATACATGCGGTACGTTATACCGCAAGAAAATTTTACGTTAACGTAGCTCAAAGACTAAACCATACCCAGTGCCGGATTTACCACTAGGCCGACTAGGCCGCAAGCAAAAGGGGGCCACAGTGGTTTGTAAAAAAAACTTTTGGTAAAAAATTGCATTTTTATTTTCCAAAATTAATTAATAGTTACCGCTACTGTAAATCGAGTACCTAAATTACTTTTGTATATAAACAATACAATCTAGGTAATTAAAATAACCAACTTGCATATCAAAAATAAATATTAACTCTTGCCAGGGAGGCTACAGATTGCAGGTGAATTTTGGAAAATTCTAGGAATGTATCTGAAACTCATTCGCGAAAAACAATTATTAAAAACAATATTTCCGAATATGGACACGGCTTTGCGCATTCTACTATGCATGATGACATTTAATGCATCTGGAGAAAGATCATTCAGCATGTTGAAAAGAATCAGAAACTACTTGAGAAACTCGACTTCTGACGAAGATTCTAGATTGTCTAGTTTGGCTAGTTTTGTTTCAAAAATGCTGAGGTTTTTCAAGCCTTAGACTTTAACGGTTTGATTAACGATTTTGCACCCCCCAAAAAAGCTAGAAACGTGGGTGTTTAGAGTTTAGATATATTGCTTATGAGTAGGGAGTGGAGTGAGTGTCAATGTTAATCACTAAGAACATGACATTGACGTTTCTCTCTCTCTCTCTCTCTCTCTCTCTCTCTGTCTCTGGCTGCTCTTCTCCAGTTGTCCACACTCAATATCTCTTTACTATTGGTTCTCACTTCGTCTATCCACCTCTTCTTTGGTCTTCCTACTGGCCGACGTCCCACCATAGTGCCGCTAAGTGTTCTACTAGGTGTTCTGTCGTTATCCATTATTAGAAATCCAGCCCAGTGCAATATTTGTATATTTGCATAACTTGATATAGAGAGTTCTGTATAATATTGGTATGGTATACCTCGTGGTTGAACATTATTCTCCATGTAAGTACCATTGTCGCAAATGGGTCCCAATATCCTTCTTAATATCTTTCTTTCAATAGTATTAATAAGGTTTATTGTCTTTTCAGTCATGATCTATGTTTCTACACCAAATGTTGCTATTGGCCTTATAGATCTGGATTTGTTAATAGCCTAACGGTGTCTAGTCGGACAAACTCTAGACCAGACACCGTTAAGCTATTAACAAATTTTCAGCTTGCTATTAATCAACTTTTTTTTAACGCGGGATCCAGGTTTAGTATGATGATTTTATATATGTTTAAACTGTTCTTCCTTATTTATGGATATCTTTGGATCTAAACACCTGCGACAGAAAGAAGTATGCTTTGTTAGCAACATTTTGTTGGCGTTTTTCAGTATAAGAGAATAACGTGAAAATTGAACGCTCTAGAAGTTTATTTGTTGAATTCTTAATATTTTTATTTTTCAGTACCGTAGTCTATTACATTACAGTTCATATTACTTTGCCTGTTCTTTTACTTATAATATCTTTTCAGCTCCGCTTTTTTTAGTCATTTGTTGTCACCTGTTCTTTTCCCCCCGAATGAAACAAATCTTATTTAATTTTAACAATTAACTGCAATAATATTTTATATTATCATAATTTTAGCAATATTAATAATTTTATAAATATACTGTTTGCTAACTTTTTGAATTAGATATATACTTTCTATAAATATAGAAATAGTTGTAAGCAGGCCCGACCAGAGGGGTGGCAGGGGGGGCAAAATCCCCGGGGCCCGGGGCCCAAGAGGGCCCGGGCCCGGCCGTTAGCAAATTTAAAAAAATTCCTTTTATTAAAATATTTTACAACAGATTGAATTTGCTTGCGGTTTTAATTATGAAATTAGAAGATATTGTCTGAATGCAAACATGTTGCAAATGCTTATGGTATCGAACCGGAACTCTCCACTTCCCGTGCGAGAAAGAGGAAGACTTTTCACGATAAAACAGCTACAGAAGATGTAATGTTAAATTTATCCCCGGAAGAACGCTTCAAAACAGAAGTTTTTTACACAATAATTGATGTTTTGGTGGCCAACCTGAAAACGAGGTTCACAGCACTGAGAGAAATCGAAATGAAATTTTGATTTTTATGGAAGTATAACGAAATGGACGAGAATACGATCTCAGAAAGTTGTGTAAGATTCGCCGAAGAGTACAATTCAGATGTAAGCAGGGATCTAGTTGATGAAATGATTTACTTGAAAACTGTTAGTAAATCAAACATCTCAGATACGTCGCTGAAACCAGCAAAACTTTTGAACAAGCTCGTGTCCCTTAATGTGACAAATCTTTTCCCCAATGTGTGCATTGCTCTTCTCATATTCTGTTGCCTACCAGTATCCGTTGCTCAGGCCGAGAGATCATTTAGTGTTTTGAGCCGAATTAAGAATTGTTTAAGATCTACTATGGGTCAACAACGATTATCTGATTTGGGACTGTTAAGCATAGAGTCGAAACTTGCAAAAACTCTTGATTTCGACCACGTGATCCAAAACTTTGCGGATATGAAAGCAAGAAAAGTTATGTTGTAATTAACAGTTCTATTGTAAATAATTAAAAACAAAGTTTAATTGTTAAAACTGTTTTAATTTTCTTCCTTCCTGTGTCAATAGCATGAGTGTTCACTATTACATATCCCAGTTTATGAGTTATCAGATTTTTGGGAATTTTCGTTCAACTGGGTTTGGGGGGGGGGCCGGGTCTCATCCCCGGGGCCCGGCCTGGCTCTGGGCGGCCCTGGTTGTAAGAGCTGTTTTGGGGTTTTTGGCCAAATTTGTAAACCAAGATTATTTAATTAGTGAATACAACATTTCAACCTATTTATGTATGGTTTGTTCAACAGTAATTGGTTTGAGTTCAATTAGTGCGATCGTAAATATTATTAAATTTATCTGACCTGGCCCATTGTTAAGACCCACCCGGAGCGATAAGCCACCGAGGTAGACAGAGTTGGTCTTTTGCAATTAACACTGACTAGACGGTACTCCCATAATAAAGCCTAAAATAAATTTTACCTGAAACCGGGCCTTTTATACTATTATCGGTTAATCCGGGCTGTTTATAGTGGTAACTAATTGAACTTAACCATTTACTGTTTAACATACCATACCGTATTTAAATAGAACATTAGTGACATTTTTATTTACATATTATTTATGTTATTCTTTGTATTTTGTACCAATTTTAAAAAGTAAAATTAAAATAAACCTTATGTATTAATATGAAATGTGCTTTAGCTTTATGCTTCAACTACATAATCGTGAAGTTATCGGGGGCCGCTTGGGGGTAATTTGGCCTAGGGCTGCAAGTACCCTAAATCCGGCATTGACCATACCTACTAAAACTGCAGCAGATGGGAGCAGGTAGGTACAATTACACACCACTTGAAGATACCTACATAGATGGTTTTCTAGTAATCTTTTATAAAACAAGTTTTAAAACAAAATATATTGTCGGCGGGGTACAGCATACCGCATGTAGTATAAGAGCTGTGAGACATTTTTGAGTAGGTATTTTAGGCAACCTGAAAATTTTTCAGGTCACTCTTCTATGATAGCCTAATACAAAAATGCCGGTCTGGCTGGAGGGTAGCGGTTATTTTCCCCAAAAATCACCCCCAAAGTTAAAAAAGGGTAAAAATTGTTATTACAAAAAATATCATTGATATGACTTGAAAGTAAATTTAAGTATTCAAATATAAAGAGAATAAACAGGCCAGGCGATTTGAGGGCGATTTTAACTCTGCAAGATACTTGCATGGGCGTCCCAGGATTATTTTCAGGGGGTGCATCTGAACTTCAGAAGATTTCATCTGAATCTGTACATACTATTAACGAGTATACAATATACAACTATATACGCATAGCTATGTACATTCCTTCCGGACAGGGAGGTGCAATTGTTATTTTGACAGGGTATTTTTTAATTTTAAAAATAAATATTCTACGAAAGACAGGTTTTTTTTTGGTGACATTTTCCAATTGCCATGTGATCAAACAAATTACGCGTGCATATAAATGAAAACCGCTATAAGTAAGCAGCAGTGTGAGAAAGAGCGTATACCGATAGCTATTTGCGTCCTCTGTTGTAGTTGAGTGAGTCCGTTCGCTCGAGAAAATCACGTGACCTGGCGATATCCATGTTGTTGTGCCTCGAAACGTTAGAGTAATTATTATATATTATAATTTTTTTTAAGTAATTTTTTCTTAATTAAAGTAAAATAATACGTACTATACAATAGATTTTGCAAATATGATAGAAAATGACAAATTTATTATTATAAATATATAATATAGGTAGAAAATATAAAACTATAAACTAAATTAATTCGGTGTCCGAATCTTGTACTGCTTCTTCAAACTCCTTATCTGAGCTTAAATGTTCATTATGTTCTTCTTCGTTAGACTCCCCTCGAGACTCAGATTCCTCTTCTACATGATCTGTAAATAGTTGTAATATGTGTTTAGAATTAATTAAAAATTAATCAGTGATTAATTAATTGAGTTATAATTGAGCTACGTATTCTCTGTCCTTTTATACTGTTAAGTGTTTCTTTCCTTCATAGTGTTGAGTATTTCTTTTGCCTTTTTCATCTTTATTAATGTTTCCGTGTTTGTTATGTGTGTCCATGATATATTTAATATTATTCGATAACTCCACATCTCAACAACGGCAAGTCTTTCTTCAGATGCGCCCGTGATTGTCCAGACTTCGACTCCGTATAAGAGGACGGAGAATACGTAGCAACTCAATTAGTTAATCACTAATTAATTTTTAACTATTTCTAAATACATATTACAACTATTTACAGATCATGTAGAAGAGGAATCTGAGTCTCGAGGGGAGTCTGACGAGGAAGAAGAGAATGAATATTTAAGCTCAGCTGAGGAGTTTGAAGAAGAAGTACAAGATTCGGACACAGAATTAATTTAGTTTATAGTTTTATACTTTTCTACCTATATATTTATAATAATAAACTTGTCTTTTTCTATCATATTTGCAAAATCTATTGTATAGTACGTATTATTTTTCTTTAATTAAGAAAAAGTTACTTAAAAAACCATAATATATTACAATAAATACTCAAACGTTTCGAGGAACAACAACATGGATATCGCCAGGTCACGTGATTTTTTTTCGAGCGAACGGACTCTCTCAGCTACAACAGAGGACGCAAACAGCAATCGGTATACGCTCTTTCTCACACTGCTGCTTACCTATAGCGCATTTCATTTATATGCACGCGTAATTTGTTTGATCACCTGGCAGTTGAAAAATTTCACCAAAAAAAACTGTCTTTTTTAGAATGTTTATTTTTAATATTAAAAAATACCCTGTCAAAATAACAATTGCACCTCCCTGTCCGGAAGGAATGTACATAGTTATGCATGTATAGTTGTGTATTTTAAATTCGTTAATAGTATGTACAGATTCAGATGAAATCTTCTGAAGTTCAGATGCATCCCCTGAAAATAATTCTGGGGCGCCCATGCCAGTATCTTTCAGAGTTAAAATCGCCCTCAAATCGCCTGGTGTGTTTATTTTCTTTATATTTGAATATTTAAATTTACTTTAAAGTCACGTCAATGATATTTTTTGTAATAACAATTTTTACCCTTTTGTTTAAATTTGGGGGGATTTTTGGGGAAAATAACCGCTGCCCTCCAGCCAGACCGGCATTTTTGTATTAGGCTATCATGGAAGAGTCACCCGAAAAATTTTCAGGTTGCCTAAAATACCTACTCAAAAATGTCTCACAGCTCTTGGACCAATGTCAGTGATTAAGGGATAGTATAATAGGTATATTATGTATCTATACCTATAAAAGTTTTTTTTATATTGTTCTAGATACAGACTATAGACAATTATTATGGTTTACTTTTGGTTATTAATAGCAACTGAGCGTTAAAACAGTAGGGATATACAGTTTATTACCAATTAATTTGAAATTTTCCAGAAGGGAAAGTTACTTATTAAAATTATGTACATAAACTGGCGAATGCGCACATTAATTCAAGGCCATTTTTACATCCACCCAAATCTGTGTTTACTTCCATTCTTAAATATAAATTATGCTATTATATGTATAAATGCATGTATATTTGTTTATGGATTAATATTGCTGTTTTATTTCTGTAAGAAGAGACCACTTTAATAAATCCTAAAACAAAAAAATATATATCACGGCCAATTTTTAATATTAATATTTATCATTTCAAACGTGACGTCATCAATGAAATCCACCCAATAAAATTCGACTTTTCTAACAGAATTGACGCTTATCGTAAAAATGATAAATGTGAATGTAAAATATATATTAATAAAATAGTAGTACAAGTTAAATATCAGCTTAACTGTACACGAAGACTTAATTTTACCAAATTTTAATTTTAGCTAAAACGGTACCGCCATGTTTCCTTCTAAACTGGTGGCGCCCCCTGTCTCCTCCACCAAAATTTTATTTTCCTTTATGTCATCAGTTATGGTGGAAGCGCAACAAGTGTTTTGGATTTAATTGTTTAAAAGACGCATGTGTGCTTGTTGAATATCGCGAATTTACTGTTTTTCTTATTTTTAGTTCCTAAGTGTTTGTGTAAATATCAATTCATGTTTTCCCCGCCCAAAACATCTATGAAAAACTCTGTGAAAGTTTTGGAGTTCAGGGCTTGGTGCTATCCATTAATGCCACAATCATTTTCCAGGGAATAAAATGAAGAAAAGGCCACAGCAATGTCAAAGGCAAGTTAAATCAAATACTAATATTAAAAGTTTTATAAATAATCTTAAAGAGAATGATCTTCATTTTGAAGACAATCAGATAACTCAATGTGTATTCTTGGGGGTTTTAAGGCTGAAACCAGTGCCTTCAGTATTTTCTAGCAATACCGTGCCTTGTTTAGTAGTAGAAAATAAATCTAAAAAGCCTAAAAACAATAATAATACTAAGGAGGTTAACAAAAACGTTTCCAGAAAAAAAGATATAAATAAGGTCATAAGTGGGAGAATTGGTAAAAAAAATACAGATATAATTAGAGCTTCCGTTAAAAAAGAACCTTTAAAGAAAGGTGCAATTAAATTAAAGTTAAACATGAATAAAAAAGATACTACTTCCAAAGACTCACTAGAGTCAGTTAGGATTTTACCAGAATCTCTAACCAAAATAACTTCTGAATCAGTACTTACAAACAGAACAATAACTTTAAACCCTATAACCAATGTACCAACATTTAATCCTGTTCAGAATTTATTTGCTAAGCTCAAACAACAATTGGATGTTAGTTTGAATCGCCCTAGTTGTAGTAGTGAGGTTAATAAACAAACATTATTTTCTGATAAATCTAGAACCGATATCCAACTGTCTTCCAAAAAGCAAAAGAAAGGTATTAACAAAACAAAAATATCTTCCGTTGGTACGTTTTCTGATAACAGTTCTCACCCTAATAACAGTATTTATTCTAAATTAACTGAAGATGTATTTTTAATCAATGAAGATAGTACCAATGAGGACTGTGAGGTTTTGTTAAATACTGGACCGATGCCCAATTTTGTTTTGGATACTAGTAAAACTGATAATGATGTTATACTAATCACTGATGATAATTCTGATATATCTTCCGCTAGCAAAGATTTAATTGTTGTAGACGATGTTAAATGTGTTAGGTCATCACCTAGATTAAACAGAAACGAACAGAGGAGTAGTCCCCAAAAAATTACTGCTACACCCGAAACTATTATAAATTTAGATGATGGTGAATCAAATGATAAAGAAAAAGTGGCTCCAAAAACTAAAGTAGAGAAACCCAAAAAACGACGAACATTAATGCCTTCAGCAATTCCTTCTATATTTTTCAATACTCCTAGATTACTAAGATCCGAACTTGGTCAAAAGAAAGGTTCTTTTTCTGAACCAAAGAATGTTGCAAAAAATTCAACAACAAAAATACAGAAACCAGAAAACAAGTTAGAAAAATTACCAGCAAAACAAAGAAAAGAATCAAAGTTGAAGAACAGTACAGAAAACATTATTTACGAGGTTGTCAAATCTACGGAAAATATAAGGTTATTTGCAGACGTTGTTACTAACTCTCAGGATGATGTTGTTTTAGTAGAGAGGTCTCCACCAAAAGTTGAACCATTAATCTTGAAATTAAAAAAATCAACAGAAAAAACCGCTGATCAAAATGCTATTGAGGATATAAGAAACAAAGAGAAATCACAAAAAATGTATACCAAAAATGTCACAAGAAATCTCTTTTTCCCAAGATTATTGAGATCTGATATAAACCAACCAAAGGATAGCAAACAAGAATCTACTAAAAAATCTACAAAAACAATTGAGATAGGCAGTCAAAAAACATCTCAAGCAAAAAATGAAAAATATGTTCCAAGTGCATCTATAGGAAGAATCAGTGTCAAACCTGTGGAGCAACTTATAGAAAAATCACCAAAACAGGATGAACATCGGAAAAACACTACCCAGAAAGTTACAGAAAAAAATATAGCAGTCAGAGATACTGTTAAAAAGAATGAGAAATCATTACCAACATCTAGTAAAATTTTGGGATCTCAAGTACAAAATGCTTCAAATATTATAACTATTGAAGATTCCGATTCAACTAATTTAATTGACATTTTTTCTCAGAATAATGGAAAAAATAAAAATATTGACAATACATCATGTGAATTACAAAATCAAAGTCAGTTAAGATCTGATGATTCTCAAAATAAAAGCAATGAGTCCGTTATAGAAAAAATTAGGAAAAACGTACCAAAAACTTCAACAATTGCAGACAATATAGAAGTTATTGATAATACATCATGTGAATTACAAAATCAAAGGCAGTTAAGATCTGATGATACTCAAAATAAAGGCAATGAGTCCATTATAGAAAAAATTAGGAAAAACGTACCAAAAACTTCAACAATTGCAGACAATATAGAAGTTATTGATAATACATCATGTGAATTACAAAATCAAAGGCAGTTAAGATCTGATGATTCTCAAAATAAAGGCAATGAGTCCATTATAGAAAAAATTAGGAAAAACGTACCAAAAACTTCAACAATTGCAGACAATATAGAAGTTATTGGTAATACATCATGTGAATTACAAAATCAAAGGCAGTTAAGATCTGATGATTCTCAAAATAAAGGCAATGAGTCCATTATAGAAAAAATTAGGAAAAACGTACCAAAAACTTCAACAATTGCAGACAATATAGAAGTTATTGATGTTGAATTCCAAAGTAGTACTAAGACAACACCAACTAAAAAACAAGAACTTAAAAATGCTTCTCAAGAACAATCTCATGTTAGACAACTAAGGTCAGATTCACCACATAAAAAAGCAAATAATGCAAAACCTGTTGCTATTGACGAACTTAACAAAACTAATGGAAAGTCTAAGACGCATTCTCCTAAAACAGGGAATGATACTGTTGAGGATACAGTCGCTTCGTCATTGAAATCTAAAAACAAAGAAGATAATGTAGAAAGTATTTCTGTTGATATACTCAGTAAAGTACAAGGAACACCAACTGTTACTAAAACAGGTAATACATCAACTGGTACTAAAACAAAGAATATTGCAGTTGTACAGCCAATGTCAAGACAGCCAACAGTGGAGTTATCTCAGAAAAAGATCGCTGAGAAAGAAACCATCAATCACATTCAAAATCAAAATATAACTAGCCTTGAAGAAATTACAAAAGGTCCAACAAAACATATTGTTACTGACATGTCTATTCATACAGAACCAGAGTCACAGCCTACACATGAAAACACAACTGCTTTAACAACTGTTGCCGTTGGCCGATTTTACTCAAGTGATGTGACCCCGCAAACAGTTGTATCTTTACAAGAACGTCGACAATTAAGGTCTGATGATACAGTTGATAAAAATACTAAACCTGCAAATCTAGAGTTAAATATATCCAGAACAGATATTGATAAATTGAAAACCATTGAAAAAGCTACAAGAAAAGATTCCAAAACAAAAACAACATCAACAAAGGATAAAACCAAAGATACAGAGTTAGAAGGTGGTAGTGTGCAACAGAAGACAGAAGCTCAAAAACAAATTTCAGAAAATAGTCCTACATCAAAATCAACCGAACAATCTGATCAGAAAATATTAAGATCAAGTACAGTTCCTATAGAGTCCAAAAATGCATCAAATCAGGTGGAAGATTCAAAAGTTAAGGCAGTAGGAGCTCAAGAAAACTTAACCAACAACAAATCTATAGCTTCTGATAGAAACATTAAACAGGACCCTAACACAAATATCAAATCTAAAATCTTAGAATCAGAGGACACATCTACCAATTCCAAAAAGACTATTAAAAAATATGGAAGAAATATACTTAAATGCAAAACTAATTCACCAACCAAACAAAAGAAAGTGATAACTAAAAAATCGATAAAGAAACCATCCAAGTCAATTACATTTAAAACAATTACCAAAGAAGTGACAGACTCTGATGTTTCCATAAATAAAGAAATCTCAAAATCTGATAGTACTTCTACATCTAAAAGACCATTAGTAAAGAAAATTGTACATAAGTTTAAAAAGTTGGCCTCTAAGAAACAGTTATTGAAGTCTACAAATCTTTCAACAAAAAAACAGTCACCCAAATTGAAGAAAAAACAAACTGCTGATTCTCAAATAACTAGTCAAGCAAGTCTTATTGTTTATTCTGTCAGAACTCCTCCTAAAACTGCATCTAGCGCCTCTGATAGTTCTCAAACTATTACAAAAAAATTAAAAACTCCTCAAAAAGATACCAATAATAAAATATTGTCTGATCCTCAATCAAATACAATTTTTGATACAAGTGATAACGTAAAATCAAAAGATTGTTCTTCAGGGGTAAAAATTCAAAAAACAAATGTTCCAAAAAGCAACCCTTCAAAATCTGAGAAGAAAACAGAAACAACAGTTTCTCTTAGAAATATTCCTAATACATCCACTTCAAACGTTTCTCAAGAGCAATCAGAAAATTTGGATCAGACAAAGGCACATTCTGCTATTTCTTCCAGCAAAAATGATTCTACAATTCAAACCAAAACAAAATCCAGCCTGGTTCCTCTACAAAAGAAAGACAAAATGAAACAGAAAATTAATTTTAAATTATATAAGAAGAAATTAACAAGAAATCTACTACGTCCAATTAAAAAGTCAGCTAAAGTTGCTCCAACTGCAGATCTAAAAATTATTTCTGAATCTAATGTTATATTGAACTCTAGACGAAGTATTTCAAAATTAAAAGCACCAGAGGAAGCATTCAAGATCAACCAAAAAGAGTTCAACGATTCAGAAGTAATAAAACCAACAGGTCCTAGTGAATCAAAAGTAAGCACCAATGAAAGTGGAGATAGTCCAGTTCATGAAAATGGAAATACAGGAAACGATATAAAAAATAAGCTCATTAAAAAGCAGAAGGCACTCTCCATAAAGAAAACTATTGGTTCGAAGATTGCAGCAAATATTAAAAAAACTAGTATAAAATTACAGAATAAAAAGCATAATATAGAGATCAAAAAGAGAAGAGGCAGGCCAAGGAGGAATCCCTTAGAAATAAAATTAGATAAAACACCAACTTTGGGAATGAACTTCGAAGTGAGTACACAAGAAGTTACTCTTGATAAAGCTGATAACGCAGTATCAGAAACAACTGGTGAAGTAAAGAGAAAAGCTGGCAGACCTAAAAAACAGCAAGGGGAAGCTGTTTTAGACAAAGAACAGTTAAATGCAGCAACTGGAGAAAAAGGCCCCAATGACACTATGTATTGTCATATACCTGAGCCTACAGAAAGCAAAAAACAAAAAATAGCAACGAAACAAATAAAGGAAGAAATTATCAAGGACATAAATGAAAAATCTCAGCTAAATGAAGATTATTTAAACAAAACACGAAGTAGATCAAAGAAACTACTTCTAGATTTGACTTTGGATGAAACACAAGTTACTGTAGTAGAAATAGAAGAAGAAAAGGATGATCATGAAACCAAATCTCAACAAACAAACAAAACAGATAGTATCAAAAGGAAAAGAGGTAGACAAAAGAAAATATCATTAGATAATACTTCGACCAAAACTTTAGATACAGAAATGTTGCTTAAACAAGAAATCATTGATGATGAAAATAGAGAAGAATTGGATAAGACATATAACTCAACAAATGAACCTATTGAAATTACAGTATTTGACAATTCACAAGTAACAGAATTTGGTGACGAAAACAAAATTGTGAATTCATCAGAAATTGATATAGTTAAGAAAAAACGTGGCAGACCAAAAAGACAGACCGAAATTACTTTAGATGATATACAAGTAGAATCTACAAATGTACAAAAAATTGTTAACAAAAAACCTACCAGAAGTTCAATATTAGCGAAAACGCAAGATCAAGCAGAAGATATTTTAAGTGAAACTGAAAATTCAAATATTCAAATACAAACACTAGAAATATCTAATGTTAAGAATACAAAGCATGCAATAGCTGAAAATATAATTGTAGAGAGTAACGAAAATGAGAAAATCAAGAGAAGGTCTGGTCGACCTAAGAAAGTAATGGTAGAAGGTAGCAAAGATGAAACAACTGTTTTGGAAGTCCAGTCATGCCAAGGAATAACTGATGATAAAAATGACATGTCACAATCTATGGAATCTGTAGATATCAAGAAAAATAAAAGAGATAGCTTAAAAACAAATACTAATAAATCAAATAGGGATCAAACTGCTGTTATCTTGGACGACAAATTAGTTTGTGATAATAGAGTTGTCACCCGACAAGAACAAAACATTGAACAACCAAAGAAAAAAATAGGGCAGGTAAGAAAACAAATTGTGACTCCTTTACTTGTTGAAGATATTGTTATAAAATCTGATGAAAAAGAAGAAAATAACTTGGTACAGTCAGGCAAGAGTGCAGAAGTAAAGAAAAAAAGGGGTCGTCCATTTAAGGTGTCTAGCGAATTAAAATTGGAAGAAATGAGAAGAAAACAAATCGAGACTCCTTTACTTGATGAAGTTATTATTATAAAATCTGATGAAAAAGAGGAAAATAAAATGGGAAAGTCAGGTAAGGGTGCAGAAGTAAAGAAAAAAAGAGGTCGTCCATTTAAGGTGCCTACCGAATTAAAATTGGAAGAAATGGGAAGAAGACAAATCGAGACTCCTGTACTTGATGAAGTTATTGTTATAAAATCTGATGAACAAGAAGAAAATAAATTGGCACAGCCAGACAAGAATGTAGAAGTAAAGAAAAAAAGAGGTCGTTCATTTAAGGTGCCTAACGAGTTAGAATTGGATTTAACAGAAGCAGGTCAAGAACAAAAAACAAAAAAACCAAAAATGACAGGAAGAGAAATCAAAAATTTACAGATGGATTTGAAATTAAGTGAAAAGACCTCAGATAAAAATACTGCCAATAAAAAGAAGCCCCTACAGAAAACACAAGAAGATCTGGATGTCATAATGATTGTACCTGAAAAGAGAAACAAAAAGCAGATCAACACTCCATTGAAAACTTTACGGTCAAGTTTAAATCAAGTCGAAAAGAAAAGAGCAGTAAATATTGCCCAACCTACAGTGGAGAAGGTGGTGGCTTTAATACACAGTGAACCTAGACCTAAACAACAACAAGATGCTTCCGAAATCACTTTAAATCACATTGAAGACACAAAGGAAAGCAAAACTAGAGTACTGAGATCTCAAAATGTAAACGAGATTGATAGTACTCATGTAGTTAAAGAAGATACTAAAAAGTCAAGACTGACCAAAGGACACAAAATTGCCACAAAGAAAGGGGTTTCGGAAAAGAGTATAAATATTATTAAAAGCAAGACAAAGCTATCCAAAGCATTTACAGGTAATAAAGGAGCTACCAAAAAGAAAAATTTAAAGACTGACGTCATGGACAAGTCGAAGTTGAAAAAAATGTCCAACAAATCAAAACAAACAGTACTAAAACAAATCAAGACAAAGTTACAGAATTCAAAAAATAAGAATGTTCTTAAAAGAAGTTCCAGAACAAAGAAATCACCTTCTTTCAATAAAAAAAGATCTGTAGACTGGGACAACAACGATATTATTGAAAGAATCATACAAGAAATTCGAAACACACTATTTAAAGAGGAATCTAACATTATAAGGAAGAAAATTAAACAAAAGAAAATAACACTCAAGACACAAAAGAAAAAAATTACAAAACCTGTAAGGATTAAGAGGGAAGCTTTTCTAGCTGCTAAGAAGAAAATGATGCAGACGAAAGAAGCCCTGAAACAAAAATTACGGAACGCCAAAAATGAAGTGAACACATCAGGTGAATCTGAATCGAAAGAAAATAACCCCCCTAAGACAGAAATGGAACAATTAGAAGATAGCAAAAATGAGTGTAAGACTGAAGAGGTATTAGTCGAGTCGACGCAAGAAGATGACGTTATGATAACAGGTGAGACTAGTTTTCAGTCAGATGTTACAAACCAAACGAAGAAAACAGATAAACACAAGAAACCAGAGTTAGTCAACAGGACACGAAGAAGTTATAGAAGTACACTTGTAAGTAGACATATGGCATCTATTGTCATTGGTGATGATAAAGAAGGCGAAAATATCGACTCTAAGAAAAACGATATTACTGTCTTTGATTTCGATGAGTCTGAACCGGAAGTTACGCCTTTAAGACACAAAAGTGTCCCAAAATTGAACGATTTCGAAACGCCGCTTTTCGAATGTAGAGACAAGAAAACGTCAAACATAGAACTAATATCTTCTACACCAATTAATTCTTCTGCGACAAGTAACTCACAAAAAAGTTCAATACTTAGAAGTGGTAGGAATCCAGTTCCTCTCACTTCTGTAACAGAAAATGAGATAATTGAAATTCCTGAGAATGTCAAACAGAAAACGTCAAAAATAGAACTAATATCTTCTACACTAATTAATTCTTCTGCGACAAGTAACTCACAAAAAAGTTCAATACTTAGAAGTGGTAGGAATCCAGTTCCTCTCACTTCTGTAACAGAAAATGAGGTAATTGGAATTCCTGAGAACGTCAAACAGAAAACGTCAAACATAGAACTAATATCTTCTACACCAATTAATTCTTCTGCTACAAGTAACTCACAAAAAAGTTCAATACTTAGAAGTGGTAGGAATCCAGTTCCTGTCACTTCTGTAACAGAAAATGAGATAATTGAAATTCCTGAATCATCTGTAAGTGCTGTAGAACAAAAACCTACACTGCTTGAGGGCGATTCATCATATTCTCAGGAGCAATTATCTAAAATAAAAATTTTAAAACAAGATCGCCTATTCTCTGAGATTCTGGTATATCCCGACGGAGAAGAAGAAATAGTCAAGGATAAGCCTGTAAGTATCGAAAAAGAAAATCCAGTAACTGATGTTAAAGAACACAGCAGTCCAGAAGGTGGCGAAATGCCCTGTCAAGAATTATCTTCGAAGCGCCGCAAATTGCTGGTGCCTTACATCGACGATCACGGCAAACCTAAAAAGCTTTGGTCGGTCATAGAAACTCCTCGTGTGCCAGATACCCCTCCTAGACCGATCACTCCTCGACAAGCTTTGTCATCTCCTCGCCGTGTACGTAGATCTAACAGTCTCGATATGGTTAAGCCGAGTACTTCTGCTGTAAAGCCTGCAGAATCAGATTCTCCGGAAGAAAAGAAATCCCCCTGGAAACAGCCGACAATCATAGAAATGTTCAGTAAAGTATGGATGAAAAAAGAAATACCTGCTAAAAACTTGTCGGAAGAAAATAATTGTAAGACGGAAGAGTCGATATTCCAAAGGCCTAGTACTCCCGATCTTAACGTTACAGCACCAAGCCCAAGAAGAGATAGAGTCGACGATGAAGACAGCGATACTGAAAGCCGAGCCGAATGGATTCCTGAAGAATATGCAGAATACAAATTCAAATACTCCAACAGCAAATTGATGCAGTACAAACCGATTTTCAAGTGCAAGATATGTTTGGTGGTAGTACCTTCTTATTATAAATTACTCAAGCATAGAAAGGAACACGATGTTGACAAGCCGTATAAATGCCCTCAGTGTTCGCATAATTTCTCGAATGTTGATGATTTCTCCGCTCATCTGAGACTACATAAGGGTAAGTAAAACTTATAATAAATATTCTTATAGGCGTAGTTAACGATTTTATACTTATAGTACATATTACCTTTTTTATCTGAATGATAGGTACCACAGAAATGATGAAATTAAATATGTACTAACATTTCTATTTTAACATAAACGTGATTGAGATGTTTTAAAATATTAATTAATTAATTAATATTACAACAGTCGATTTACTCACGGTTTTTGCTTCGATTTTTAAAGAAGCGCTTGGATTGCCATGAAATTTGGCATACACATAGCACATGTCAAAGAAAAAAAAATGATATTGTACCGATGTGTGCTTTTGCCCTGGGGATGAGTACCACACCTTCTCGGTTGTGAAAAAACATACGATCAAAAAAGTCCGGAAGTGGATAAACAAACTAATTCTAATAATAGTCCAGGCTGTATCATTATTAGGGCCGTATTATGTATTATAATTCCAATTATTCCAATTTTTTTGCACAAACTTACTCAAAAAGAGGTCCTTATAACAAATCCACAGGGTGCCAGGCGGTACTTACCGTGGTCGAAAAATTGTTTAAACAATTTTTTTAAACAAATTCACAAAAACAATTTTTTTTCTTCGGACAAATTTTTTAGATCATTTGGGTCATTCGGAGCAGAAAAGGTCTCTTGTGATTTTTCTCTAAAATGTATTGTTGTCGAGTTATACGCAATTTAAAATTTTAAAAATGCGAAAATCACCATTTTCAACGCTTAATAACTCTGTTAAAAATTATTATTATGAAAGTCAGAAAGTCACCAAATCAAAGTTTAAAACCCCTCTTACAAGATTCTGAAGAAATTTTTGTCATTATTGTATTACTAAGCTGTTATTTTTAATTATTAACAATGAGCGCTAAGAGAGTATTGAGGCGGCCGTCAATGCGAGTGCGAGTGAGATGCACCATTGGACGGGCGGAATGAAGCATCTCTTTCTCATTCACCATTGACGGCCGCTTAATACGCGTTTAGCGCTTATTGTTGATAATTAAAAATAACCGCTTAGTAATACAATAATGACACAAATTTCTCAGGGAGATTTCTCACAAAATATCTCGTAGGGAGGACTTTAAACTTTGATTTGGTCACTTCCTCACTTTCATAATAATAATTTTTAACCTTGTTAAAGCCTTGAAAATGGCTGTTTTCGCGTTTTTCAAATTTTAAATCGCGTATAACTCGACAACAATCAATTTTAGAGAAAAATCCAGAATGTCCCAAATGATCTAAAAAAAGTTTGTTCGAAGTGAAAAATTATTTTTGTGAATTTTTTAAAAAAGTTGTTTAAACAATTTTTTTACTACGGTACCGCCTGGCACCCTGTGGTTTTGTTATAAGGACCTCTTTTTGAGTAAGTTTGTGCAAAAAAATCGAATCGGAATAATTTATCTAACGGGGGCGACGATACAGCCTGGACTAAAGCAACTTTTGTTCTATAGAGTTTTTTCACTCAGAGAAAAGTCAATACTTTTCGAGTGAATATGTTCGTTTTTCAACAAAACACCACGTTTTTAGACGGTGTTTCGCAAATAACTCAAAAAGTAAGAATTTAATTGTAAAAAATATTCTTAGCAAAAATATATTTTATAAAAAAGTGAACATGTGTATGAAGTTTGTAGACCCAATAGAAGCAGAGTTGTAGCTAATGAAAAGTAGGTTCTTATTCGTCAAATTCCAAATGAAATATTTCCACGTGAAATAACCTAAAAATTAGCACTTTTCGGGGAAAACTTATATCAAAAAAGCTTTATTTTTGTTTTTTTTTTAAGTTTTTAGCATCAAAAGTAAGCAAATAAAGTTGGTCCCTTTTTTTGATAAAAAAATCGTGAAAATCATCCCATCATAAGCATCCCAAATGATATTAACGTTACCACTTCACAAGTTACTTTACTTATGAATTATTTATATATGATCTGTAAGTTATATAGGTTCAAAGTGATTATTTTTTGCAAAAAAATTGTTTTCACGTATTTTTTCTTAATTTTGAAAAAAATACCTTTTTTTCAAAATTAACTTAACCTAAAAAATTATTAGTGATACCAAAAATCTTAAAGAGTAAAATAGTGAAAGTTTTGCTTCTGTGAATGTTGTGGATTTTTTTTCTGTAAGACAAAAATTGGTTAATATGGCTGTTCAAAATTTGTATACACTCGTGATTATGTAGTGACTCATTGAAACCCTTTCAAAAATAACCACTTTAAACCGATGAAACTTACAGATCATAATATAAACAATACATAAGTAAAGTAACTTGTGAAGTGGTAACGATTAATTTGATTTGGGTTGCTAATTAGGGGGCGATTTTCACGATTTTTCAATTGTTCTAGCAAACAGTCAAACTAGTCAGAAACCGTCAGCAAACAGTTGGTCAGTGAGGGAACATAATACAGTCACCAGTGCTATCCCCTCTACTCGCGCTGGTCCGCTATTCGCTGATGGTTTCGCTAAATAAACGCTTTTTAAAAATGCTTCCTTTTCGAGATATTTATGAGCATCAAGTTAGCTAAACACCTATCACAAATCGATTCGAAAGTAGGTGGATAATTTGCCGCTAATTAGTCGTTAATTAGTTGTGAAAATACCGATTTTGTCGTTTCTCTTTTTTTTTATTTTTTTAGGTGCTTTGCTAACTTGATATAAAGTTAGCAAAGAACACCTCCGAAAAATGACTTTAGAGCGTTCGTAGGAGAATCGGAATAGGATTAGTTTTTGCCGCTAATTAGTCGCTAATTAGTTGTGAAAAAATTAATTTTCTAAATTAATTTTTTTTTGTTTTTTTGGGTGCTTTGCTAACTTGATATAAAGTTGGCAAAGCACGCTTCCATAAAATGATTTTAGGGATTTCGTAAAAGAATGAAAATAGAATGAGAATTTGCCGCTAATTAGTTGTGAAGAAATGAATTTTCTAAATTAATTTTTTTTTGTTTTTTTGGGTGCTTTGCTAACTCGATATAAAGTTGGCGAAGCACGCCGCTATAAAATGATTTCAGAGTTTTCATAAGGGAATGAGAATAAAATGAGAATTTGCCGCTAATTAGTCGCTAATTATTTGTAAAGGAATTTTATTCACAAAATTTTTTTTTTTGTTTTTCACGGTGCTCCGCTTACTCGATATAAAGTTGGCAAAGCACGACTCCATACAATCATTCTAGGGTTTCCGGAGAAGAATAGCAATGGAATAAGAATTCGTTGCTAATTAGTCGTGCATTAGTTGTGAACACACCAATTTTGTCGTTTTTTTGTTTTTGACGGTTCTTTGCTGACTTGATATAAAGTTCGCAAAGCACGCATCCATAAAATGATTTAGGTTTTTTTGTAGTAGCATGAAAATAGGATCAGAATTTGCCGCTAATTAGTCGCCAATTAGTTGTGAACAAATTGATTTTCTAAATTAATTTTGTTTTTGTTTTTTTGGGTGCTTTGTTAACTTGATACAAAGTTGGCAAGCACACCTCCGAAAAATCATTTTAGGGTTATCGTAAAAGAATGGAAATAGAAAAAAAATTTGCCGCTAATTAGTCGTGAATAAGTTGTAAGAATACCGATTTTGTCGTTTATTTATTTTTTTTTTATTTTTTTAGGTGCTCTGCTAAATTGATATAAGGTTAGCAAAGCACAACTCCAAAAAATGACTTTCGAGCGTTCGTAGAAGAATGGGAATAGAATGAGAATTTGCCGCTAATTAGTCGCTAATTAATTGTAAAGAAATTAATTTTTTTAATTAATTTTTTTTTGTTTTTTTGGGTGCTTTGGTAACTTGATATAAAGTTGGCAAAGCACGCTTCCATAAAATGATTTTAGGGATTTCGTGAAAGAATAAAAATAGAATGAGAATTTGCCGCTAATTAGTCGCTAATTAGTTGTGAAGGAATGAATTTTCTAAATGAATTTTTTTTTTGTTTTTTAGGTGCTTTGGTAACTTGATATAAAGTTGGCAAAGCACGCTTCCATAAAATGATTTTAGGGATTTCGTGAAAGAATAAAAATTGAATGAGAATTTGTCGCTAATTAGTTGTGAAGAAATGAATTTTCTAAATTAATTTTTGTTTTGTTTTTTTGGCTGCTTTGCTAACTCGATATAAAGTTGGCGAAGCACGCCGCTATAAAATGATTTCAGAGTTTTTGTAGGGGAATGAGAATAAAATGAGAATTTGCCGCTGATTAGTCGCTAATTATTTGTGAAGGAATTTTATTCAGAAAAATTTTTTTTTTGTTTTTCACGGTGCTCCGCTTACTCGATATAAAGTTGGCAGAGCACGACTCCATACAATCATTTTAGGGTTTCCGTAGAAGAATAGCAATGTAATAAGAATTCTTTGCTAATTAGTCGTGCATTAGTTGTGAGAATACCAATTTTGTCGTTTTTTCGTTTTTGACGGTTCTTTGCTGACTTGATATAAAGTTCGCAAAGCATGCATCCATAAAATGATTTGGGTTTTTATGAAAAAGCATGGAAATAGGATCAGAATTTGCCGCTAATTAGTCGCTACTTAGTTGTGAAGAAATTATTTTTCTAAATTAATTTTTTTTTGTTTTTTCGGGTGCTTTGCTAACTTGATATAAAGTTGGCAAGCACACCTCCGAAAAATCATTTTAGGGTTTTCGTAGAAGAATAGGAATAGAAAAAAAATTTGCCGCTAATTAGTCGTGAATTAGTTGTGAGAATACCGATTTTGTCGTTTATTTTTATTTTTTATTTTTTTAGGTGCTTTGCTAACTTGATATAAGGTTAGCAAAGCACACCTGCAAAAAATGACTTTCGAGCGTTCGTAGAAAAATGGGAATAGAATGAGAATTTGCCGCTAATTAGTCACTAATTAGTTCTGAAAAAAATAATTTTTTTAATTAATTTTTTTTTGTTTTTTTGGGTGTTTTGCTAACTTGATATAAAGTTGGCAAAGCACGCCTCAATCAAATGATTTAAGGGTTTTCGTGAAAAAAAGAGAATAGAATGAGAATTTGCCGCTAATTAGTCGTGAAAAAATGAATTTTTTAAATGAATTTTTTTTTCGTTTTTTTGGATGCTTTGCTAACTTGATATAAAGTTGGCAAAGCACGCCCCCATAAAATGATTTTATGGGTTTCGTAAAAGAATGAAAACATAATATGAATTTGCCGCTAATTAGTCGCTAATTAGTTGTGAAGAAATGAATTTTCTAAATTAATTTTTTTTTTGTTTTTTTGGGTGCTTCGCTAACTTGATATAAAGTTGGCTCGCCTCCCTAAACTGATTTTAGTGTTTGCGTAAAAGAATGAAAATAGAATCAGAATTTGCCGCTAATTAATCGCTAATTAGTTGTGAAGGTATTTCATACATAAATTTCTTATTCCATTGCTATTCTTCTACGGAAACCCTAAAATGATTGTATGGAGTCGTGCTTTGCCAACTTTATATCGAGTAAGCGGAGCACCGTGAAAAACAAAAAAAAAATTTTTTTCTGAATAAAATTCCTTCACAAATAATTAGCGACTAATTAGCGGCAAATTCTCATTTTATTCTCATTCCCTTACGAAAACTCTGAAATCATTTTATAGCGGCGTGCTTCGCCAACTTTATATCGAGTTAGCAAAGCACCCAAAAAAACAAAAAAAAATTAATTTAGAAAATTAATTTTTTCACAACTAATTAGCGACTAATTAGCGGCAAAAACTAATCCTATTCCGATTCTCCTACGAACGCTCTAAAGTCATTTTTCGGAGGTGTGCTTTGCTAACTTTATATCAAGTTAGCAAAGCACCTAAAAAAATAAAAAAAAAAGAAACGACAAAATCGGTATTTTCACAACTAATTAACGACTAATTAGCGGCAAATTATCCACCTACTTTCGAATCGATTTGTGATAGGTGTTTAGCTAACTTGATGCTCATGAGATATTTGCAATTGTTTGTTGAAAAATGCTTTAATTAGTGATTTTTGGGATGTTTTTTCTAAAAAACTACTGAATGAATTACAATTCTACGAAAAGCTTGATAATCTTTAACCCTTTCAAGTACAAGTAGAATGTAGAATGTAGAAAATGGGGCGGCCAATAAAGCCTGATACACTGCGACCTTAGTAGATCTATTGTGTTTCCTCTTTCTTTTAATGCACTTCATCTAGCTTAGTCCTCTTAATGAGACTTAACAGCCTTGATAGTGGCCTTTTCATGTAGCCTGGTGCTTCCGGTTTTTCCTCACCGAGTTCTAGAAACCGCACTCGTGCGAGACTTTCGCAATGACACAGAACGTGTAGAGCGGTTTCCTCTTCTTCCAGACAGAACCGACAGGTGTCCTCTTCTGTCAGGCCTATGAGACTCAAGTGTCTATTGAGTCTACAGTGTCCAGTCAGCAGACCCACTATCATTCTGACAGTGCTTCGACTGCGCGAAAGTAAGTCTGTTGTAAATTTAGCCGAATGTCCTTTGATGAACTGTTTGGCCTGCCTCTGTCCTGGGGAGTTGTTCCACCATTCAAGAGACTTCTGTTGCGCCCATTTTTGTATAGCTGCTCTTTTTATCGTATTTGCGATTCCAAAGACGGGTTCCGGACCAACCAGTGGCGTAGATGCGCCTTCTCGGGCCAATTCATCGGCCTTCTCGTTGCCACCATGACCCTTATGTCCCGGCACCCAGGCAAGTGTCAATCTGTTTCGACTTCCCACCTGAGAGAGGACATTCAAACAGTTCCATACCAGCCATGAATCGACCTGTACCGTACTGAGAGCCTTCAGAGCCGCTTGACTATCCGAATAGATAACGATGGAGTCGTTATCTAGATTTCGACTGATTAGTTCCATAGCGCACCTTTGTATAGCAGCTACTTCGGCTTGAAATACGGTCGCATATGTCCCTAGACATACCCGGACTTCCGTCCTTGGTTTTAAGCCATATATTCCAGCCCCTGTACCTATATCGGTTTTAGATTGAGTTTGCCGTTATCGGTAAGTACAAGTAAGAATATTTTAACAAGGATAAGCGGTTTCTATCTAGCTTAAAAAGAAAGTTTTAAATTTAAACTTAAACTATAAAAATATTTCTATGGACTGCGTGCTTATATCTCCGTACCCTCTGTACACATTTACAGTGCAGTGCATAAGTATTACTAAATATTTGGATTCATGTTTTCAGCAATATAGAAACCACTTATCCTTGTCAAATAATTCGTACTTTTACATAAGGTTTTCAACTAATACTTTTTAACTTTTCACTAATTAAGTCATTTTTTCAACAAAACATTGCAAATAACTCGAAAAGGAAGCATTTTTCGAAAAATTACCAAGAGAGAAAAGTGTGTATTTCGATGAGAGACACCTAAAGAAGATTATTCCGAAGCAATTCGGTGAAATTGCTTTTTTGTACATATTAAGTTATTTGTTAAGAATATGTCTATTATGGGTCTAGGACGTTTCATCGCCGCCAGTTCATCGCCGCCAATTCATCGCCGGCCGATTCATCGCCAGTCAGTTAATCGCTAGCTGATTTATTTCCGAATTTCCGACCAATTTTCGACAGTTACATTTTTTTATTTATTTTTAATAAATTAGAAATTCTAGGAATTGACCTAACCCAACCTAACACTACAAATTTAGTACTATTTAGTATAAAATTTAGGGGAAGTAGAAATAGAACAGTAAATATAATAATATTTTTTATCTGTTTAATTGACATAAGTTTTGAACTGAATTTAAACGTCGTGTCGAGTTATCTCCCATAATACAAAATCAACTGAATAACTGGCGATGAAACGGACGGCGATGAAATGGACTGGCGATGAATCGGCGGCATCGAAAAGGCAGCGATGAACCGCTGGCGATGAAACGTCCCATTCCGGTCTATTATGTATCTAGCTAGAATATTGTTGAAAGTTACAGTCTGCACCTAGAGCTCCTAAAACTGTTGTTGGTATCATGTTATTTGTTATTTCATTGATTATTATAGAGGGGTCATTTACATAGTATGTGTTTTATTGTTAGTGTTGTATTACAAATTTCACACCGCGGTGATTCGCACTTTTTAATTAAATAATCATGCGTTAACCTTGTATAAACGAGTTTGAGGCGCGTTATTAGATATTATTTCTTGGCTCCTCGAAGTAGGTAAAACATTCATTTCTCTGTGCTGGATTACAAACGCATCTTTATAAAAATAATACTAAAAGCAAATAGATACGTCATCAAATTAAACGAATACCAAGCAAATAAATGTGTATGTGCTAATCGTGTAATTATTTTTGTGCGATGCATTTTGCCACGGACTGATAATATAATATTATATGAAATAATCTTATGAATTGCACTATCAAATGTTGAAGTTTGATACAGGTGATAACTTGTGCATTGCCAGGGTTATGAAGAAATACTGGTCCTGAATATATATGAAATTATCGAAGAATTGAAAAACAACCTAAAAACGTAAAATTTAAAATGAAGTATAGTATTTTATAACAAAGACGATCAGAAATACACAATGTAGGCGAGCGGTTTACCCCTCAAAAGACGCTTAGTAACAAATAACATTGTTCTGAAGCTATTTATTTGTGGCATTTTTGTTATTAACTATTCTAATTGGGAAGTAAGCCACAATTTAACTTGAAAAAATAATTTTATAAACGTTTCGACTCCACTTCGGACGTCGTTGTCAAAATACAAAATATTAATAAAATAAACAAAAATGTTGTTGCTTTGTAAAAAATTCTTCTAATAATTTAATTTAATCTGAATCATTTATATCGGCAATTCAGACAAATATTATAATATTATACTTTTTAAAGTAGAACACTTTAAAATGATATTGCCAATATTTATGAGTTGCGTTCCTGGGACGACTTTATTGAAAGATAGTTCATTCGATTACATGAAATCAGCTTTAACTCAAGAATATCCATCACAAAAAAAATCATAGCATGTGATCTGTCTTTAAAAATACAACCACATGCAACGGTGACAATAAAATTCTCGTGTTAGTGATTCCATAGTACATCACGAGGAAAAGACCTGGTGATACTATCCCGACATTGTAAGTATTTGGTCTTACATTTAGTTTACTCTCAAAACTAACACCAAATTCTGACTTTATATATTATGTTATTTTAAATTATAAATAATAATACATAGATATATAAATAATACTAAAATATAAAATATGTACTATCCTCGATATGTTATTGACTTACTAATCATTGTTAATTAAAACGCATGAGATAATGACCATAGAGTTCAGTGGAGAGATTCAAGTATAGCCCTGAAAGAAACAGATACTAAAAAGAGAAAAATCAAAGAAGCGGCTCTAATTGTGCTACATGAAACCAATTGTGTCGCAAATTCCTCAGTAGAATGCAGCATCATGTGGATACCCATACTAAAAGACGAAGTGAATAGAAATAAAATACCACGATTAGTAAGTTAATAACATATCGAGGATAGTACATATTTTTATTTTAGTATTGTTTGTATATCTACGTATTATTAATATTATTTATAATTTAAAATAACATACATATAAAGTCAGAATTTGGTGTTAGTTTTGAGAGTAAACTAAATGTAAGACCAAATACTTACAATGTCGGGATAGTATCACGAGGTTTTTTCCTCGTGATTTACTGTGGAATCACTTACACGAGAATTTTACTGTCACCGTTGCATGTGGTTGTCTTTTTAAAGACAGATCACATGCTATGATTTTTTTTGTGATGGATATTCTTGAGTTAAAGTCGATTTCATGTAATCGAATGAACTATCTTTCAATAAATTCGTCCCAGAAACGCAACTCATAAATATTGGCAATATCATTTTAAAGTGTTCTACTTTAAAATTTATATTATAATATTTGTCTGAAAATTGCCGATATAAATGCTTCTACAGATTAAATTAAATTATTAGAAGAATTTTTTACTAAGCAACAATATTTTTGTTTAATTTATTAATATTTTGTATTTTGACAACGACGTCCCAAGTGGAAGTCGAAACGTTAATAAAATTATTTTTTCAAGTTAAATTGTGGCTTACTTCCCAATTAGAATAGTTAATTACAAAAATGCCACAAATAAATAGTTTCAGAACAATATTATTTGTTACTAAGCGTCTTTTGAGGGGTAAACCGCTCGCCTACATTGTGTATTTCTGATCGTCTTTGTTATAAAATACTATACCTACTTCATTTAAAATTTTACGTGTTTAGGTTGTTTTCTAATTCTTCGATCATTTCATCTATATTCAGGACCAGAATTTCTTCATAACAAATTTTCCCTGGCAATGAACAAGTTATCACCTGTATCAAACTTCAACATTTGATAGTGCAATTCATAAGATTATTTCATGTAATATTATCTCATCAGTCCGTGGCAAAATAATTACACAGAAATAATTACACGATTAGCACATACGTAAAATACGAATCACCCTGGTGTGAAATTTGTAATACAACACTAACAATAAAACACATACTATGTAAATGTCCCCTCTATAATAATCAATGAAATAACAAACAACAAGATACCAACAACACTTTTAGAAGCTCTAGGTGCAGACTGTAACTTTAACAATATTATAGATTTTTTGAAAGACATTAATAAGTACCACAAAATTTAATAAACTTATTTGTAATGTAATCTATTTAATTTGTCGCTAATTAGCCCAATAAATGACCGTTTTGGAGTGTTATTTTCAGGGGCAACTCCGAATTGCATGAAAATTTGGATTTAGGTTCTACTTACCCTCCGCTTCAAAGTTGAATTTGTCCCGTTGGTTGCTTTTACTTGGGGGGTGACAGCACCCCTTCTCGGGGGTGAAAAACGCGTCTTTAAAATAAGCCCGGAAATGGATAAATTAACCGATTATAAGCAACTTTAGTTCTATAAAGTTTTTTACGTAAGTCAATACTTTTCGAGTTATTCGCAATAGGGATTTTCATCGATTGTCATTTGTTTCGAGCTTCTGTCATTTGTTGTATAATCTGTGTATAATATTAATATACACGGATTATACGACATATGACAGGATCTCGAAACAAATGACTGTGAATGAAAAGCCCTATTGAAAATGTTGATGTTTCGACAAAAAAACTACGTTTTCAGACCGTTTTTCGCAAATAACTCAAAAAGTAAATATTTTATCGAAAAAAATATTCTTAGCAAAAGTGTAGCTTATAAAAAAATAAAAAAATGGTGTATCAGTAAAGTATATAAATTGAGAAAAAGCAAAGTTGTAGTTCATGAAAAATACGTTCTTATTCGTCTAATTCCAAATCGAATAAGTCAACGCAAAATCACCGAAAAATTAAGCACTTTGCGGGAAAAGCTTATTCACATTTTTAAAGCATCTAAAAAAAGCTTTATATTTGTTTTTTACAAAAGTTTCTAGCACCAAAAATAAACGAGTTACACTGAAAAAAAAAGTTAGCCCCTTTTTTTGGTAAAAAAAAAATTGTGAAAATCTCCCTCTATTTAGCACCCTAAATAAAATTAATCGTTACCGCTTTACCATTTATTTTAATGGTATGTATATTGTTTATATGATCTATAAGTTTAATTGGTTTGAAGTGCTTATTTTTAAAAAAAATTTGGTTTTATAGTAAAAAAAAATTTTCTAAAAATTTTTGAAAAATTTCCTTTTTTCAAAATAACTTAAAAAGTATTAGTGATAAGAAAAATCTTAAAGAGTAAAAAAATGTAGGTTTTGCTATTATAAATATGCTAGTTTCATTTTGTTTTTCCACAAGACAAAAATTGGTTAAGATATGGCTGTTCAAAATTTGCATACACTCGTGATTAGTGACCCGTTCAAGCTTTTTTAACTATAACCCTTTCAAAAATAAGCACTTTAAACCGGTGAGACTGACAGATCATATAAAAAATAGATAAGTAAGTAAATTGTTTGTACAGCGGTAGCGATTAATTTTATTTGGGGAGCTAAACACGGGGAGATTTTCATGATTTTTTTACCAAAAAAAAAAGATGGCCAACTTTATTTTGAGCGTAACTCGCTTATTTTTAATGCTATAAACTTGTATGAACAATTAAAATAAAGCTTTTTATAAACACTTTAAAAAAGTTTAAATGGGTTTTTCCCGAAAAGGGCTTAATTTTTCGGTGATTTTACCTTGAAATATTCGATTTGGAATTAGACGCATAAGAATGTATTTTTCATGAGATACAACTTTGGTTTTGTTCGACTGATAGACTTTACTGATACACATTTTTTTTTCGGGTTTTTATAAGCTACACTTTTGCCAAGAATATTTTTTTCGATCAAATATTTACTTTTTGAGTTATTTGCAAAAAACCGTCCGAAAACTTAGTTTTTTTGTAGAAAAATAAACATTTTCAATCACAAATAACTCGTAAAGTATTGACTTACACAAAAAATTCTATAGAACAAAAGTTGCTTAAAATCAGTCAATTTATCCATTTTCGGTCTTATCTTGAATGTATGTTTTTTCACCCCCGAGAAGGGGTGACTGTCACCCCCCAAGTAAAAGCAACCAACGGCACAATTTCAACTTTGAAGTGGAGGGTGAGTAGAACCTAAATTCAAATGTTCATGCATTTCGGAGTTGCCCCTGAAAATTACACGGTATCGCCGTATTTCCCGTTCATTTACTGGGCTAAATGGTCATTTGGTCGATGCGATTATCTAAATAAAAAAAGATACTTTTCATAAAATATTGAAGATCGTATCATTGGAACCATTTTAAATTGTTATCAAAATATGAAAGTTTTTCCTATTTAACTTACTTCAATACATACCTTCTTCTTCTTCTTCTCGTTGTCCTTATGCCCTATAAGAGCGTCGGACTTTGGTATCACCTATCCATCTTTTACCCATTTCTTCCACGCCTTCCGGTCTCCTGCCATTTCCTTCATCTGTTGCACTGTTTTCCCTCTCTTTGTCCCGATTTCCTCGATTTGCTCCATCCACCCCTTTCTAGGTCTGCCCCTTCTTCTTTTCCCCTGTCTTTTGGCATCTGTCACCTTCTTTACTAGTCTGTTCTCGTTCATCCTAGTTATATGTCCAAACCAATTCAGTTTTCTTTTTTCAATTTTTTTTTCTATTGGTTCCTGGCTTAGCACGTTTCTGATGTTTTCGTTCCTTTCCCTGTCCATCTTCGTCTTTCCAGCTATTTTTCTCAGATGCTTCATTTCTGCTGCATTTATGGCACTTTCATGTCTCTTATTTGTGACCCATGTCTCGCTTGCATATAGAAGAGTTGGTGCTGTGATTGTATTATATACATGTATTTTTGTTTCCTGGCTGATTTCCCGTTTTCCCAGTATCGTATTATTAATCGCATAGTATATTTTCGTAGCTTTCTTTGTCCTATTTGCAATTTCTAGGTCTAGCTTTCCGTCATTTGATATTATCGTTCCCAGGTACTCGTAGGCCGTCACCCTCTCCAATTCTTGTCCTCTACAGAACACTCGTGTTTCACCTCCAATCTCGTGCTCCTGCTGACCTATTTTCATCGTCTTGCATTTGCTGATGTTTATTTCTAATTTCATTTTCTCTATTTCCTCAGTCCATACATCAATTAGTCGTTGCATCTTTCTCGGGTTGTCTGCTATGAGAACGACGTCGTCCGCATACAGTAATCCTTCTATCATAACTGGTGTTAGGTGTGTGTAGCCTATTATTGTTTTTAATTGATTAGTCCTTATTTTCACATTTTTAAATAATTGATCCATAATTATGACGAATAGGAGTGGGCTTAGGCTATCTCCCTGTTTTATTCCCTTGTTCATCCTAAATTCTAGTGATCTGCTACCTCCCATTTGTACTTTTCCCACCACTCTACTGTACGTACTTTTAATTATCTCTAATAGTTTCCTCGGTATTCCCAGCTCCTCCATAGTATTCCACAAAACTTTCCGGTCTACTGAGTCGAACGCTGCTTTAAGGTCTATGAAGGTTATATATATATGTTTGTTCCCCGATCATTATTTTTTTCTATTATATTTCGTAGTATGCTTATGTTGTCAACTGTTTGTCTTTGGGCTCTGAATGCTGTTTGTTCGTCTTCAAGTTTTTCTTCTACCTCTGTTCTTAATCTGCTTTCTATTATTCTCGTATATAGCTTGAACACTGCTGATGAGAGGCATATATCTCTATAGTTTCCACAGTTGGATTCTTCTCCTTTCTTGTGAATTGGGATCAGTAAGTTTTCTTCCCACTCTTTCGGCATTTTGTTTGTTCTCCATGCTTCTCTCATTATTTCCAGCAACCACTTCTTTCCTTCTTTCCCTATCCATTTTATCATTTCGGGATCAATTTTATCTGCTCCGCTCGCTTTTCCTATTTTTATTCTACTTATCGCTTCTTCCAATTCTTCTGTACTTATTTCTTCCATTTGGTTTTCGTCCTCTGCTGTCTGTTCTATGGTTCCCTCTGTCTCTATTTCTTCACTTTCCTCGCCCATATATTTCTCTTCATAATATTCTCTCCACACCTCTAGTATTTCTGTTGTATTTGTCTTTAGTTTGTTGTGTTTGTCTTTTACACCTCTGAGTTCTTTTCTTTTCTTTCCTCTTAGACTCCTTACTTTATTCCAGAAGCATCTGTTGTTGTCTCTGTAATTTTGGTTTAGGGATTCACCAAACTTCTTCCAACTCTCTTTTTTTCCCTTTCTTATTAGTTCTTTCACTATGTTTCTGTGTTTTTGGTATTCTTTTTTATCTTGATCCTCTCTTGTGCGATTGTATTTTTTCCATGCCTTTTTCTTTTTCCTCACTCCTTCCTGTATATCTGCATTCCACCATTCCGTCTTTTTCTTTAATTTTCCGACTGTTAGATTTCCGCATATCTCTTCTGCCTTATTTATTATTACTTCTTTAAATTTTTCCCATTTTTCCTCCATATCCATTTCTATTTTCTTTCTCTCCTCCATTTTGAACTCCTTATCAGTTTCTTCTTGGTATCTCCTTTTCTTTTGTTCATCTTTTAGCTTTTTTTATTGCTATTCTGCTGTATTCTATCTGTTCTTGTTGTACCGGTTTTCGCCATGTCATCTCTGCCATTACCAGTCTGTGATCAGTTCCGATCTCTGCTCTCTGTTCTGTCCAGACTTGTTTTATATTTTGTTTCATTTCTTGGGTGTAGACTACGTAATCTATTATGCTTTTTGCATCTCTGCCTTCTGCTACAAATGTATATTTATCTTGTAGTAATTGCTGTGTAAACGAGTTTCCTATTAATAGGTCGTTTGTCTGGCAGAATCTGATCATTTTAATTCCATTTCTGTTTAGGATCTCTTCACCATGTCTTCCCATGCACCCAAGTCCTTTGTTTTCATCTTTTCCTATCCTTGCATTCCAATCTCCCATTAACACTATTCTTTCACATTTTTCTCGTATCTCATCTAGGGTATTCTGTAGTTCATTGTAGAAATCTTCCATTTTTTCTTCTTCCGTTCCTTCTGTTGGTGCATATATTTGCACTATGTACCATTCCTCTTCCATTTCTATTTTTATATACATGATTCTCGAGGATATAGGTTTGAAATCTGATATTCTTTTTTCTATTGTCTCTGTGACTAATATGCCTACTCCTTCTTTCGCTCTAAGTTCTTTGTCTACCCCGGAGTAATATATGGTGTAATTTTCTGATGTTTTTTCTTTTCCTCTTCCACATTTCTTTGTTTCGCTAATACCTATTATTTGCATTTTAAATTCTTGCATTTCTTGCACTAATTCGCATTCCTTTCCTCTAAGGGATGTTAAATTCCATGTACCAATTTTCAAGTTGTTATTTTCGTTTATTCTAGTTTTTGTGTCTTGTTTCATTTCCACATCAATCATGCTAGCTGTTTTTTCAATGACCTTTTTCTTTTGTCCATTTTCTTGTTGATTATCCTCTCCTTCTGTATGTTTTTCTTTTTTTTCTTTATCCGAATTCCATTCCGTTGTCTTTGCGTTGTCGTCATCGTCTTTACTACCCCTCGTTTGTTGTTTCCTTAGTTTTTTGGAGCAGATTTCTCAATTTTTTCGTTTACTCTATTCCATCTCCACTCCTCCCCGTTTATTGTAACTTTATTATATCCCATTTTTACTTCTTTTCCCTTTTCTTTTCCGTCTTTAGCAAATTCTCGGAGCTGTTTTTGTATTTTCCTCTCTTGTTTCGTCATGTCATTGTTTAGGAAGATTTTTTGATTTCTTATGTTTTTTAGTTTATATTTGTTTTCCATGACTGTTCGCTTGTCTTCACCATTATATAATTGGATGAGATAGTGAGATTCTCCTATTTTTATTACAGTTCTGACGTTTATTTCTAGCTGTAGATTGGTTTTTAAAAAGTTCTGCATGGCTATTTTGAGGTCTGCTTGGTTTCTTGTATCAATATTCAGGCCGGTTATGACAATATTATTTTTCCTTTTTTCTTTATCGATCCATTCCATATTCTGTTTTATTTGTGTTAATTCTGCTTTTATATCTTTATTTTCTTTTCTGAGTTCCTCGTTCTCTTCTTTTAACTTTTTCATTTCCATTGCATATGATTGTTGGTCTTCTCTTATTAATTTCATCTCATCTTTTATCTCAATACATACCTAAATTACAATATTTGTAGGCATAATAATATACTATGTACAGTAGACTCCCTCTATACGAGAACTGAAATGAAAAGAAGTATACAGTTTATACGATGTCAGTTGGACAAGTATAAAAACAAAATTCGACACCAAGTGTCGGCGTCTTTTGTAAAACATAGGCGGCGCAATAGAAATTAATGAGTAAACTTTTATTTTAAATTATGGTCTAAAATTTGTTAAACAGTAATAATATTGTTAATTATTCACATTTCTTTATGAAATTGATACCAAAGATGATTAAAAATACATAATACAAATGCAACTTACCATGCTTATTTATTTAAGAACTACAGAAATGAGGCTACACAAATGAGCCTATGTTGCGAAAATACTGTCACGATCCATTACTTTTGTGTCAAATTATCTTTATTCGTATCATTGATTAGCTATCTATTTAGAGTACTGTAATCGCCAACCAATTTTACATCTATAAGTCATTTTTTAATATGCAAATACCCGTCAACGAATACATAATTGTCCAAGTTCAATGCATAATAATCACCTAGGAACGTTGTTTTTTCCCTCACTTCCAACTGTAATGCATTAGGGAGAATTCGATAATCTATTACTGAAAAAAGGGGTTTGGGATCAACTTTAGATAGAATTTTTTACATAATCTCAGAGTCAGAGTGGTACTGTTGATTGGCCTTGTTAAATATTGCTGTTTCTAGGTACATGCTAACGTGTACGCAAATAAAAAAGTTACGTACACGCGAAACGCCATCAAGTCAGTTACGTCACTATTTAGCGTGCACTGTTACTGGTTTTTTGCGTACACGCTAACTTGAGCCGCGTGTATGCTGTGGTAAGAATATACCGCGAGTATCAGTAAGTCATAGTGTTAGAATGTGTTTAATCGCGTTGTGTTTACACTTTAATATTGCTTAGTAAAAAGATTTCTTATGTTTTATTTGTTTAGCGTTAGTTTGCAATCAACTATTCTAAATGGGAAATAAACCACAATTTAACTAAAGAAATATTTTATTAACGTTTTGACGTCCAAATTGGAAGTCGTTGTCAAAATAAAAAATATTAATAAATTAAATAAAAATGTTCTTGCTTAGTAAAAAATTTCTTTTAATAATTTATTTAATCTGACTAATATTTGTATTCTGACAACGACATCGGATAGGACGTCAAAACGTTAATAAAATCATTTTTTAGTTAAATTGTGGCTTATTTCCCATTTAGAATAGTTGATTATAATAATTATCTTGCGTATAAAAATTATTTTAACAATATTTTGTACATGTCATGTCAACTAAATAGATATTTATTTTGCTAACCTGAAAATATACTTTTATATATGTATACATACATTGATTTATTACAATTATTAAGTTTGAAACATCTGAATAGTTCTGCTTTCCTTCCCTTTAATAATAAATATTTTTCTATCAAACAAACACTTAACATATCAAAATAGCATGTAGGTACCAAATTATACAGTCACTGCGTACGCTAAATAATGACGTCACTGGCTTGATGAAGTTTAAGCGTGCACCTAACTTTTTTATTTGCGTACACGTTAGCGTGTACCTAGACACAGCGGTTAAATATAACAACTGAAGGTTGAAATAGTATGAACAAAGCAAATCTAAAAGAATTTGCAGGGTTCAGAAGACCTCTTATATTATAGGAAACTAATAAAATTTGTTCAGCCCATACTAACTGAAGATGACCATTACAGTCAAAAAATTCTTATTGGTCACTGTAATGATTGCTATAACAAAATTTCATTAATTACGATATCCAATCTGCGCAATTTCGCGTCATCAAATCATGTAAAATATATGGGACATCCTGTATAAACATATATTACAGTTATTAAAATTTAAAATTGATGATTAAAAGTATATAATACAAATGACATTTAATGTGCTTATTAATTTAAGGACTAAAGAAATGTGACAACAATTTTATTATACAAATAAAATAAATAATTGTAAGGCTATGATGACGACACTGTTTATATTGAGTTTATATTGCTTGCCGCCTTTGAAACATGAGAAGGAATTTTGGCCAGATAACGATACGATTTAAGTGTAAGAATTTCCGAACAATTTGACCAATTACACTTCAGTATTGCCCAATAAGATACGTTAGAAAGTAATAAGCCACACCCGTGTCCATGTGGACTACTACAAGGAATGATCAATTGCAAATATTTATGAATGGTTTATCTTTATTTCTATGCTCGCCGTAGAATTATTGACTGGACCCCAAAACGTCCTCTGGTTCAATTCACATCGTATCTACTGTACTTCTTTTTGTGTGTACAATTTTTAGTTATCTCGTTAATGTCACAAAAATTCTTTAATAAAAAATAATGTCTGAAGGGAGAGGGCTAATTCGCTAATGCTATACTGATATCTTCTTAGGGGCCTGATGATGGTGTAAATGTTAAACACCGAAACCCGTCGCCCAAATTTTACATCTACATTTTAAATAAATAAAATCTAACAAGACTGTGAGTAGTAGACTTATTACCTACCCTGCATAAATCTATTAAAACAATTCGCCAATTAAACACATTTTCAACATTGTACTAAATCGAGGCATTATACAGGGTGTAACAAAAATACAGGTCATACATTTAATCACATATTCTGGGACCAGAAATACTTCGATTGAACCCAACTTACCTTAGTACAAATGTGCACATAAAAAAAGTTACAGCCCTTTGAAGTTACAAAATGAAAATCGATTTTTTCCAATATATCGAAAACTATTAGAAATTTTTTATTGAAAATGGACATGTGGCATTTTTATGGCAGTAGTTTCTTAAGAAAAAATTATAGTGAAATTTTGACACCCCTTAAAAATTTTATGGGGGTTTTGTTCCTTTAACCCCCCCCCCCCCAACTTTTGTGTACGTTCCAATTTAATTATTATTGTAGTACCATTAGTTAAACACAATGTTTTAAAAACGTTTTTGCCTCCTAGTACTTTTTCGAAAAGTTAGTTTTTATCGAGATATTTTGAAGATTTGTCAAATCCACCAGATATTTGTATATGGTTAAGTACGATTATGGAGACTTGGTAATAATATGAAAATTTATTTATGATTTACATTTTTAGGTATATTTTGAACCATATTAAAAAAGAAGCCACATCTCGATAAAAGGTGAATTATCGGAAAATACAAAGAGGCAAAAAGTTTTAAAAACACTGTGTTTAACTAATGGTACCGCAATAATTGTTTAATTGGAACGTACACAAACATTTGGGGGATTTAAAGGCACAAAACCCCCATAAATTTTGTATGTAAACATGTTTAAAAACAAGCCGCATCTCGAGAAAAACTACCTTATCGAAAAAATACTAGGAGGCAAAAAAGTTTTGAAAATATTTAATTTAACTAATGGTACCACAATAATAATTTAATTAGCACGTACTCAAAAGTTTGGGGGGGTTTAAGGGAACAAAACCCCATAAAATTTTTAGGGGGTGCACGAATTTCACTATAATTTTTCTTTAAGATGTTCCTGCCATAAGAATGCCACATGTCTATTTTCAATAAAAAATCTCTAACAGTTTTCGATATATTCGAGAAAATCGATTTTCATTTTGTAACTTCAAAGGGCTGTAACTTTTTTTATGTGCATATTTGTACTAAGGTAAGTTGGGTTCATTCGAACTATTTTTGGTCCCAGAATATGTACTTTAATTTATGACCTGTATTTTTGTTACACCCTGTATAATATATGACTAAAAAAATGTAATTTCCCATATTTTGATATAAATTCAAAAATGGAATATTCCGAATCTATTTTTATTAACAAAAAGTCAATATTGAAAACTTCTTCTTTCTAAACAAAACATAAAATCTTTAGTCTTTTAAAAACATTATTTTTAAACATGGTCATTATCAGTATATCAATTTCATCTTCTGGCCACTCATTTATTGCTTTCCAAAATGTTGTGTACTTCTCTTCAATATATCTGTGCCACACGTGATATATATTCCCTATTTAAAATTAAAAGTTTTGGTACTGGAGAGGTGGGTTTGACAAATGAGAGGTATCTATATAGTTTAAAGATGTTCCCTAAAAGAATATCCCTGTACCTGTATATTCTGTTGTTCGTTAGCCACAGTTATTGGTGTAAGTAATGAAAATTACATTTTTATTAATTAAAAATGTAATTTTTGTATAAATATAATATTTAATTTAACATGCCACCAGAAAATATGAATATGTGTTTGTATGTGTTTCAGAAACATGCATGTGTTTGTATCGTATTTATTACAAGCACATCAATATTTGTGTATTATTAAAATCACGAGAGATTGCTGTTGCTGTAATATAGTGCCGAGCCGAAGATCAAGGTTGATATAATTATGAACGAACTTACGTTGGTGTGATTTATAAAAAAGATAAAAATGGTGAACGCGCGTTTATTTTTGGCGAGCGAGGAAATCACTATAGTTTTGTAAGTCTAAGGTCTCTTTAATTTTATAAATTATTTACTATTTACAACCTCCATAGATTTTGGGGGTCCAAGGATACGATCTGTTTTTATTTCGGTTTAATCAACATTTATATCTTATTTAAATATAATTACATATTAGCATTTATAGATTTAAATGACTTCTCAAATGAGCACTATAAGTTGCCACTCAGATCAGTTGATTTAAAATCGTAACTTCACTTTCCAACCGACGGTTAAACTGCAAAACCTCGTAAGTCGGTTTTTGGTTCGTTATGACTTTTATACTTTGTTGGTTTATAATTTTACATATCTTTTAAATTACGAAAGCTTGTAAGTCAATATTAAAATTTAACTAGTACATACCATTAAATTTTAATATTGACTTACAAGCTTTGGTAGTTTAAAAGCTATGTAAAATTATAAACCAACAAAGTATAAAAGTCATAACGAACCCAAAATCGACTTACGAGGTTTTGCAGTTTAACCGTCGCAACCATCTTTTCAGGCTGCCATTTTCTTCTATTCTCTGTGTTTTCTCTGTATCTTTTGTTTTATAAATTCAGTAGAGAAGTTTTAGTTCCATGATTATTTTATATTTCCCTTTTTTTTGTTTCAGTCTTGTATATTTTTCTTTGCCATATTCGTTATGTTTTTTTCTATGTTATGTTTGAGTTTTTCTGTAAGCTTGTTCAATTTTTATTTCGATCCGTTTACCATTAATTTATTATATCCAATATTTACATCTTTTCCGTTAGATTGTTCTTCTGTCATTTTACTTATTTCTGTTTTACTCATAGACCAGGGCGCATCTGTAAAAATATTAGTAAATTTTGATGTTGAGAGGTGAATCATATTTTTTTGCAGATATTGCTTGAAAATAATTCATGTAATAATATTTGAGTTATCCTCCCACTCAAAAAGGTCCGGACCATTGTTTAAATAATCAAAATGTCAAAAAATAAGGGAAAAATTCGATTTTTTTATTCGTTTTGTAATTATAACTTTAAAAGTATTCGTTTCCGAGAAAAGTTGCACTGAAATAAAAGTCGCGTAATTAAATTTCCTACATCATAGGATTACTTAAAAATTATAAAAATAGTTACACTTGTTTCAAAATAGCAATAATTGCGAAAAAGCCATAAAAAACAAGTACATATTCGCATTTTACGTTTTTCAACCATTTATGCTAGACTTAGGACCTTCATATTTCACCCAGAAAAACTTTATGATACAATAAAACAATACTAAAATTTTATTAAGATCGGTTTAATAGATTTTGCAAAATAAATTTTGCAATCAGGGTTTCGCAAAAAAAATTATTTTTTTCAAAATGTTGCAGGACTGAAAATAAAGCAGACAGCAAGTTGAATTTTTTTTACGTATAGGAAAATACTGTACCTTTCATTTGCAATTTGCAAAATTAAAATCGGTTAACTACCACAGCGTCAGGAATTTTTTTAAATAAACATTAATTTTTGGTGCTACGCGCAGGACAGCGGATACGTTTGCTCTGATTGGGCATTCCAATGACCTTCGATAATGATTGATAAATTTTAATTTTTATTATATTTAGAAATAAATAAATAAATTTGTTTATTGCAAAATAAAAACACATACTCTGCCTTTGAAAGAACACTTTTTTTAGCAAAAACTTTCTTTGTTCATATATTTTAACTTAGAGAATAAAAGTTTATTATTTTTAAACATATGCAATTGTTTAAACAATATTTTTCACAAACAATAATCAAATTAGTTTGATTTTTGTGGAATTAAAATATTAAAATACAACAAAATATAGAGCAAGAAAATAATATATTAGATAAAGATTGGAATAAATTTTGGTGGAAATCAACTTGGGTGAATCGGAAAATTCCTGACGCAGTGGTAGTTAACCGATTTTAATTTTGCAAATTGCTAATGAAAGGTATAGTATTCTTCTATATTATGTAAAGCAAATTTCAACTTGCTATCTGCTTTATTTTCAGTCCTGCGGCATTTTGAAAAAATAATTTTTTTTTTGCGAAAACTGGATTGTAAAATTTATTTTGCAAAATATATTAAACCGATCTTCATGAAATTTACAGAATTGTTTTATTATATCATAGAGTTTTTATGGGTAAAATATGAATGTCCAAGTGAAGCATAAATGGTTAAAAAACGTAAAATGCGAATACTTGTTTTTTATGTTTTTTTCGCAATTATTGCTATTTTGCAACAAGGGTGACAATTTTTAAAATTTTTGACCAATCCTATATTGTAGGAAATTTAATTACGCAACTTTTATGTCAGTGCAACTTTTCTCGGAAATGAATAATTTTAAAGTTATAATCAAAAAACGGAAAAAAAATCGAATTTTTCCTTCATTTTTTGACATTTTGATTATTTAAACAATGTTCCGTACCTTTTTGAGTGGGAGGATAACTCAATTATTATTATATGAGTTAATTCCAAGCAATTTCTGCAAAAAAATATGAGTCACCTCTCAACGTAGGCTATTGATTATGTATTATAGAAAGGAACTACAACGTTAACGGGGTTTTATTGTTTAATATAGTCAATGGACCTCTAAGTATGAAAAAACCGCGGAGTGCTACCATTTAAAGCGGTGCGTTTTTGAGAAAGGGGTGAATTAGTCCCTAGGCACAGGGCGAATTAGGGTGAGTTCTATGCACTTTTGGTACAAACACGTCTATATGAAAATTGTTCCTGGTTAAATTTACTATTGAAATATCACATTTCAAAGTGAAAAATATTTTTTTTTGCAAAAATGTATTCAAAAGAAAAGCAAGAAAACAACACGAAAGATAGCAATTTTGTTTTTGGCCCCATAACTTTTTTCCATGGGAATATAGGTATAGCCATTGCTTCACAGAAAAAAAACTTTCATCCTTCCTCTTTAAAATGGTGTTTAGTAGAAGTCTCTATAATTTACAATTTCCAAAATACGATTTTTCAAACTTCGCTACTCACAGCATTTTGATCCATTTTTCCTGTTACTTCGCAAACATTGTTCTGTAACTTTTTTCTACGCAGCTTTAGTTATATGCAACGGTACATTTAGTAGGAAGAAATGTCAATTACCTTTAAAACGATCTAGTGTAGAAGGATGTGTGACTATTTTTAAGCAAGATATGGTTTTTGAAAATTGTATACTTTTAATAATTTTTGATATATTTCTCGATTATTTTTAAATTTCTCATTATAACTTTTTTTATTGTATATTTAAGTATATACATTGTGCAATTAAAAAGAAAGCCTATTTTCTTTTCTTTAAAATGGTGTACTGTAAAAAATTCTAGGACTATTTTTAAACGTGATATGCGTTTTCAAAATGTGACATATACACATGCCACAGGTCCCACTAAGCTGGAACCATATGGAAACTTTTTTATTATTAACTTTATGAAAAAAATTATTCTTTATAAAATGCTCTGCATTATCTAAAACCTGAGATGCAATCATTAGATATAAAATTTTATCAATAGTGTACGAGGTGTGGTAAAAAATATGAATTTCGCTCAAGAGTGAAGTACCTTTATATTTCACAATATCAAAAAGTGTTATTAAGAAAAGTTATTTGGAATTAAAAATTATGTTATAATATGCAGCTATATTCTTCTAATTGAAAAAAATAAAAAAAATTTAAATTTTTCTCAAATTCCGGATACCCTTGGATATCTTACGAATATCTTGTTTAAAAATAGTCCTAGAATTTTTTGTAATACACCATTTTAACGTAAAGAAAATAAGCTTTTTTTATTGCACAATGTATATACCTAATTGTACAAGAAAAAAGTCATAAGAAAAAATTTAAACAATAATCATAAAAAATATCAAAAATCATTAAAAGTATAAAACCTTGAAAAAAGCATAACTTGCTTAAAAATAGTCGCACAGCCTTATTCAATAGATCATTTTAAAGGTAATTGACTTCTATTTCTACTAAATGTACCATTACATATACCTAGAAAGGCGTAGAAAAAAGTTACAGAACAATGTTTGCAAAATAATGGGGAAAATGGCCCTAAAAATGCTGTAAGCGGTGAATTTTGAAAAATCATATTTCGGAAAATACAAATCCTAGTGACTTATGCTAAACATTATTTTAAAGACAAAGGACTGAAGTTATTTTTAGCTGAAGCAATACGTATACCTATATCGCTGAGAAAAAAATAGGTCTGGATCCCGCGTATGAAAAAAAAGTTGATTAATAGCAAGCTGAAAATTTGTTAATAGCTTAAGGGTGTCTAGTCGAATAAACTTTGACATATGGGAACACTGAAACAGGGGTAGTTTTAATTGTGGAACAGGTTAAAAATTTGGAACGGTCACAGCACGAAAACGGCACATTTATTTTGTCCGACAGAACAGACTTAAACTCTCCGAACAGAGATTGAACTCTCATGAAGAAATCAGACTGCTATTTATTACCTGTCATAATTCCTGTCATTTGACATATTCTACATGTTCCACTCATTAAAACGCCCATTTGGTGATAAATAGCAGTCTGATTTTTGCAAGAGAGCTTAATCTCTGTTCGAAGAGTTTAAGTCTGTTCTGTCGGACAAAATAAATGTGCCGTTTTCGTGCTGTGACCGTTCCAAATTTTTAACCTGTTCCACAATTAAAACTACCGCTGTTCCAGTGTTCACACATATCAAAGTTTATTCGACTAGACACCCTTAAGCTATTAACAAATTTTCAGCTTGCTATTAATCAACTTTTTTTTCATACGCGGGATCCAGACCTAAAAGTTATGGGGCAGAAAACAAAATTGCTTTCTTGGGTGTTTTTTTCTTGATTTTCTCTTGAATATATTTTTGTAAAAAAAAATATTTTTGACTTCAAAATGGGATGTTTCGATAGTAAATTTAACCTGGAATAATTTTCCTGTAGACGTGTTTGTAACAAAAGTGCATAGAACTCACCCTAATTCACCCTGAGCCTAGGGACTAATTCACTCCTTTCTTAAAAACGCACCTATTTAAATGGTAGCACTCCACGGTTTTTTCAAATATAGAGGTCCATTGACTATATGAGATAATATAATCCCGTTAACGTTGTAGTTCCTTTTAGCTCTCTTATTTTGAACATAAGCAATAGCCTAACGTCCATCTCAAAACAGATGCGCCCTGGCCTATCACACACTCGTGTGTGCTCACATCATAATTTACGTACATCTCTTCTTTTTTAAGTTCTTAGCTTGTATTTGTTTTTCATATCACTTCTTTTTCTTCGTCGTTTTCAGATTTCGATCAAGCAGGTGTTTCCTCATAATTTGTGTGCTGACTACCTTTATATGTTTTTGCAAAGTAATATTATATTCTATAGTCTACATGGCCTGTTTAAGTTCTGCTTTGTGATCAGTATCTATTTTCAATCCTGACATTACTACATTATTTTTCTTTTTTTTTTCTCGTTCTAACCATTCCATTCTACTGTTTCTCTAACTTTGATATCTTCTATCTCTTTTTGTCGTTTCTTTTTTTTCGTTTTCAAGTCTCTGGTGTCTGTTTAGCTTTTTAATCATTTCAAAAGTCCAGTTTCCCATCCTTTATGCTAGTTTTGTTTGGTAATCGCGCTATTTTGGCCTTTTGAGAATATATTTTCCTCCTTGGTTGTTCTTTTTCTTTTATAATCATCTGAGGTATCATTACTATGAATTTATTTTATATCATCACACAAAAAACAAAATTCGAACAAAACAGAGGGCAATGGACCGATTCATGTTGGGATTAACCCTAAGAGACCGAGTAACGATTAAAAAATGACGCAATCAAAACATTATCGACCTTGAAATGGAACTGGACAGGGCATATCGCGCGAACGAAGGACGGCAGATAGACGAAACGTATTCTCGAGTGGAGACCCAGACAGGACGCATTTCGAAGCAGAGGATGACAACCAACAAGATGGACAGACGACAGGAATTTGTGAGGTGAACTACGGGAGGCCAACGTTCAGCAGTGGACAAATATAGGCTGAATGATGAATCATTGATATTTCTTTTTCTTTATTTTTGCGTCTATTTGGAAACGTTGCAATTATTTTGAACGATTCTTTATCAACTAGTGATTTGCTGTGATTTATGATTTATTTGTTCTTTCGTTTGTATACAGGGTGTCCCAGACTAATTTAGCCACGCTATATCTCTTAAACGAATAGAGATTTTCGAATGGGTCAAAAATTGATATATTCTACTCGTAATACACTTTAATATAGCGTACAAAAAAATCATCCCCTAAATATTCATCCCTTAGTTACAACCCCTAACTTGAATTTTTTTAATAGCAACCTGTATATTTTTTTATAGTTTTGGATGTGGTATTTTATCGTCTATTCAACACATTTTTTGAAAATAAAATCGGTTCGTAAATAACCAAGAAACTATCAGTTTATTTTTGTTAATTGTGTGTCCCAGACTAAGTTATCCCGGCTATATTTCTTAAGGTACGATTCCGAAAGAGGCTGCAGACCGCAAACCGCAGACTGCAGCGACAGTGTCGTCTGCGGTCAGACCAATTCCGAGCAGAACTGCACTTCATCTACATAATATCGACAACAGCATTGCACGATGGGAATTTATAATTGTATAATATTAAAAGTCGTATAAATAGAATGTCAGACGCAATGAACAACGATGAATTAATGTTATATCTTTTGATGGAAGAAGAAGATGACGACTATCTTTTACTTTTGCATTATAAAAAAAGGAAATCAACTAGGTCCCTATTTCAAAGTAAACAATTTGAAGGAAGCTTGCCTCGTAAATAACTTAATATTTTGCTAAACAATTAATTAATTGCCCTTCTTATTCATTTAAAATACTCATTTTCAAAAGAAATTCAATTCTTTTCAATTTAAGTCAATTTGGAAACAGCAAAAATACGTGTCGTCGATCTGCGGTCGGCGACACTACTGGTTCTGGTGCAGTCCTGCGGTCTGCGGTGGCGACGTTCTGCGTGCGGTGGCGACAGTGCCGCTCTACTCGACATCAACCTCATAAGAAACCATATGAACCAGTAGGTCTGTCGCTGCGGTCTGCGGTTTGCAGTTTGCGGTTTGCGGTCTTGTTCGGAATCGTACCTTTAAACGAATAGAGATTTTCGAATGGGACAAAAACTGATCTATTCCATTTGTAATACACTTTCATATGGCGTAGAAAAAATTTATCCCCTAAATATTCATTCCTAACTTACAGGGTGCTATTTAAAAAAAATAAAGTTAGGGGTTGTAACTAAGGGATGAATATTTAAGGGATAATTTTTTTCTACGCCATATTAAAGTGTATTACAAATGTAATAGATCAGTTTTTCTCCCATTCGAAAATCTCTATTCGTTTAAGAAATATAGCCTGGATAAATTAGTCTGGGACACATAATTAACAAAACTAAACTGATATTTTCTTGGTTATTTACGAACCGATTTTATTTTCAAAAAATGTGTTGAATAGACGATAGAAGAACACATCCAAAACTATAAAAAAATATACAGGGTGCTATTAAAAAAATTAAAGTTAGGGGTTGTAACTAAGGGATGAATATTTAGGGGATCATTTTTTTTACGGCATATTAAAGTGTATTACAAGTAGAATAGACCACTTTTTGTCCCATTCGAAAATCTTTATTCGTTTAAGAGATATAGCGTGGCTAAATTAGTCTGGGACACCCTGTATACAGTAAGGTCTCGTTTTATGCGATCGATACGTTCTTCAGAAAACCGCATATAAAAAAATCGCATAAAAAAGACTTTACTTTCATTGAAAAAGTAGAGATACGTTTCGTGATTTTCTAAAATCACATAAAATGGTGGACGTTAGTCCACCAAAAATTGTCTTTGATGTTCTTTTTCTTCATTGGGCCAAATAAAATCTTAAAGAAGAAATTAAAAACGCAGACTAACGATATTGAGGTTGCAAAAACCTCTTCTAATGGAACATAAAACTTTACGACACTTAATTAGATGTTTCAATCCAGAAATCAAAATGTGCTGTTTATTATACTGCAACTTGAAATCAGCAACATTTAAATTTAATTTCAAAACAATTACAGGTTATACAGGGTGAGTTTTTAGTGCGGGATCGGTCGATAATTCCATTATGTTATAGAATATCGAAAAAAGTTATTTAGAAAAAATGTAGGCAATGATATTCTCTAGGCTTGGAAAATATGTCCATTTCTACAGGGTGATCAATAACTGCGTGGTATATCAAACATATAATTTTTTAAATGGGACTCCCTATATATTTTTTCATATTAATATTCTTCTCATAATTCTTGTTCATATAATATAGGGTTTTGCATTACTATACAGAGTATTTAACAAGTTCTGACCATTTTTATTTCGAAATCCCTATGAGATTAACACCATGTATATAAAGAAGTAATTCGTAAACAATAATTTGTTTTACATAATAAGATTAACAATATACTGTAGTTTTTAAGTTAAGTTAAATTGAAATCATTGACAACTATTTGTATACAGGGTGAACTACAACACTAAATTACGATTTTCTTAATTTTTTTAAATGGATCACCCTATATTTTATTTTTTCAAAATTTTATATTTGTAATACTCTTTCATTTTTATATAGCATTTCCTATACCTAAACTCGTCAGTTTCCGAGATATTTTCAGTTTACTTCAAATTTCGGGAATACATTCAATTTTTCTATTAAAATTACATGTTAGTATTGAGTGATAATATAACAAAATTATTTTAATTCAATAAATAACTAACACAGAATATAAACCATAACAATATGTAATAAATGTATCAATAAATATGATATTAAGGAATTATCATATTTCCCTAATATACAGAATCATAAAATTCCTACAAAAAAAATGTCTTGTGAGTAGTAATATAACAAGATTATTTTTATGTAATAAACAACTCACACAAAACATAAATCAAAACAATATACATTTGATGTAACAGTTTTTAGGTTATATCAACAGTATTTTAAGCCAAGAAGTTTTTAGTAACACATTCCTAATTGCAGATTGTGACGCGCAGTTATTAATACTATAATTTTCATACTAATTTTCATTAATATGCATCAATAATTCCCTACTTTGTTTACACTCGTAGTCAAACTAGATGATCTATAAATGTTAAAGGTGCTATTGTTTGCGATTATTTGATTGGCCCACATTTTTTTGACGGTTGAGATTTTTACACCACGGTGCTCCAGCTCCAGTTCTTCCAAAATTGATTTTTTCATGTGGGTCTATATAAAAAACCTTGTATACCAGAAGCATCCAACAACGCCTATTGATATGAAAAATAGAATAAGAGGAGCTTTTAATAATATTAACTTACAAAAATGTTAAGAAATGTGGCTCGGTCATTTGAATATCGGTTACAAAATTGCATAGACGTTGAGCGTGGACATTTTCAACATTTACTTTAGACGTATATCCTTAACATCACATTAATTGGTACATTCATTAAATATTGTTATGGTTTATATATTTTGTTAGAAATTCATTGAATGCAAATATTTGTTATATTATTACGGGTGATTCCATTTCAAATCACTCAAATTTTTAGCAAAAAAAATTTTGGATCTCCGATTTGTCTGAAAATTGGTATATAGCTTCTGCGGGACGTAAAAATAAGATATTTAAGGCATAGAAAAAAGTGTTGTGTGATTTGGTAGAATGCGATCTTACCCTTCAAAAAATATGTCACGTATTTCAGCACCTGGAAAATTGGAAGGATACTACAAATCTGGCCTCCACATAAGTGGTCTGTAGCTTCGACATGATAGGTGTGAAATTTTAAACGTTCTTGCTGTTGATTGGATAGGAAGGGTAGCGTTATCTAGCCTCCACGCTAGGTACACCATAGCCTCCATACGGTACTTGTACTTCCAATATTTAATATTATTTTATTCAAGTGGACAATAAAGGTAAAACACAAACAACTTTTGTTTCTTAATTATTTATTTATACAATAATGTGACATTTTACATAGAAATATGAGTATTTAATTTCGATTAAATATATGTTTACTTGTTGAATTTATCGGCTGCACACAACAGCTGATCGGCCATTAGACCCAACAACAAAACGCGAAATAAAATGTGTATTTTAAAACTGTTGGATACACAGTACCTACAATCAGAAAAACTTACCTTTAAAAAGGTACTCGATTATGAAATAACAAAAATATCAAAAAACACGACTGAATATCAGCTTTTTATGGTGACACAAACTAAACACAAACACCAAACACATCACATAACCGACCATATAAAATAACTGAACGACAACGAACGAACGAACACGAACACTGAACACAGATTCACAGATAGCGCAGGATTTGTCAAAAGTCATGTTCCACCAATCACAATGCCGACATCAGCGCCTCTGACTAAACGGAAGGAAAATAAATACGATTACATGTTTTTTATTAGAGTTAGCGGGGCATGATTTAAGGTTAAAAAATCTTCTTCTTTTTTTCTCAAAATGTTATTTTATGCGGCTTTACAGTGATTTGGTGTTTATTTAAACAAATTTGCATTTTCTCTCGTAAAGTATAAATGGAAAACATAATATTTTAATATAAGGGACTCAAAAATGTCATTATATGGCATTATAACAAGTTACTTTAATTCAAAACAAGTTTTTGATCAAATTTTATAGTGTAGAAAACGTTAAAATACCGTTTTTACATTTTTCTCCATTCCCATAATACATCATAATCGATTTGGCTGAAAATTTGCCCACAGATAGCCAAAGCATAGGACTTTAAGTGGTGAGAAGGATTTGAATTATATTACAATACCAAAAAAGTTACATGCAATATCATAGTCAAAAATATAGGCGTCTACTGTAAGTACAATTAACTCGAAAATATCGACCTCACGACAAAAATTGTTAAAAATAAATTATAATAATTGTAAATACGATTTATTTGGAATAATTTCAGTTCCTACCATTTTTGTCGAAAAGTTAAAAATGGCGGAGATATTTAGCAAAACAGGTTCTCCTTTAAAATCAAGATGGTGGCTAACATAACGGAGGAATTCATTCGTGATTTTAAGTTTACGCTACTATTGACTCCTCTAAAGATTAGAAAAATAAAATTTTGGGCAGCTCGGCATGCAAGGTCTAATGCTATTTCGACTGGACTAATATACTTTTGAGTCTGATATTACGGCATGTAACTTTTTTGGTATTGTAATATAATTCAAATCCTTCTAACCACTTAAAATGCTATGTTTTGGCTATCTGTGGGCAAATTTTCATCCAAATCGATGATGATGTATTTTGGGAATCGAGGAAAATGTAAAAAACGGTATTTTAACGTTTTCTACACTATAAAATTTGATCAAAAACGTGTTTTGAATCAAAGTAACTTGTTATAATGCCATATAACGACATTTTTAAGTCCCTTCTATTAAAATATTATGTTTTTCATTGATACTTTACGATAGAAAATGCAAATTTGTCTAAATAAACACCAAATCACTGTAAAATCGCATAAAATAACATTTTAAGAAAAAAAGGAGAAGATTTTTTGACCTTAAATATCTTATATTTACGCCCCCCAGAAGCTATATACCAATTTTCAGACAAATCGGAGATCCCAAATTTTTTGCCTGAGTGATTTGACATGGAATGTACACCTGGTTCCAAAAAAAACTGATACGACTCTTGAAGCGTATTTTGTAGAAAATTGAGCAGTGTATTTTGAAGGATAAATACTTAATATTTACATACTGTCAATGTCACTGCCAAATCTTAAAATTTGTCAGATAGCTTATTGTGTTCCACGGTTATTAGACTTTATTATTAATCTTTATTATTAATACTTTCTCCGCAACTGAGAGTATCTTATCAACTGGGTTTTTTTTTAAACAATAGATGATAAAATAAAAATATTGACAGTTCAAAAATGTGAACATTATTGCATTGTGTGTGGCCTAAGTTTGGGCTGAAAACTGAAATGTATTACATTTTTACAAAATTTTGGAATATGTTTAATTACGTAGACCAATTTTAACAGTTGTTTTCAATACAGATTTCAATCCTCTACAAATAGTTTCTAATGTCTTTTGATGTCAAATAATTAGGGAAGCTGGAATTTAACAGTTTAGAATTTTACATTGAGTTAATGCAAAATTGTGACGCATGTCAAAATTCTCAATGTATTTTAATTGTATTCATTTTCTTCGAATCCTGAGAAAACTAATAAATATTTTTGAAAAATTTAAACTCAGAATGAAAGACTACATTATTACCGAGGGCTGAAAGTCCCTGAAAACTTCTATAATATTTATTTTAATAAGTTACAGGGCTGAATTGAATATTAATTTGTTTTGTTGTATAATCCACGTTTACAATAATTATGTGATCTATTTGATGTAAAAACTATCAGTTAGATAGTTAATATAAAAGTTTAGATAGATTTAAAATAATATAAACATTTAGACCTTAATAATTAGTACAATTTATGAATTAACGTAATATGTAATCAGTTGTTTGTTGTTTGTTTATTTTATTATTTGTATGTCATAATAAATATAATGTCAGATCAATCAAATACACTGCTCAACATGATCAAATCTTACCAAGAGTCGTATCAGTTTTTTTAGGAACCGGCTGTACCTTACACAATACTTATTTGTTAAGTTATTTCTACTTATTAAAAATTGAATGTATTTCCGGCAAATGAAGAAAACTAAAAATATCTCAGAAACTAAGAAGTTTAGGTATAGGAGACGCTTTATAAAAATGAAAGAGTATCATAAATACAACATTCCTAATAAATAAAATATAGGGTGATCTATTTAAAAAAATTGAGAAAATCGTAATTTTGTTTTGTAGTTTAAAACTGCTTATAACATTGAATGTTTTACTAAAAGCTTCTTGGCTTAGAATACTGTTGATATAACAATCTAAAAACTGTTACATCAGTTGTATATTATTTTGATTTATGTTTTATGTGAGTTATTTATTGAATAAAAATAATTTTGTTATATTATTATATACAAGACAAATTTTTTTTGTAGGAACTTTACGATTCTTGTATATTAGGGAAATATGATAATTTATTAATATCACACTTATTGGTACATTCACTGCATATTGTTATGATTTATATTTTGTGTTAGTTATTTAATAAATAAAAATAATTTTGTTTAATTATCATTTGAATACCAACTTATTTCTACTAGAAAAAATGAATGTATTCCCGAAATTTGAAGATAACTTAAAATATCTCGGAAAGTAATACGTTTAGGTATAGGGAATGCTATATAAAAATGAAAGAGTATCACAAATACAAAATTTTGGAAAAATAAAATATAGGGTGATCCATTTAAAAAAATTAAGAAAATCGTAATTTGGTGTTGTAGTTCACCCTGTATACAAATAGTTGTCAATGATTTCAATTTAACTTAACTTAAAAACTACAGTATATTGTTAATCTTATTATGTAAAACAAATTATTGTTTACGAATTACTTCTTTATATACATGGTGTTAATCTCATAGGGATTTCGAAATAAAAATGGTCATAACTTGTTAAATACTCTGTATAGTAATGCAAAACCCTATATTATATGAACAAGAATTATGAGAAGAATATTAATATGAAAAAATATATAGGGAGTCCCATTTAAAAAATTATATGTTTGATATACCACGCAGCTATTGATCACCCTGTAGAAATGGACATATTTTCCAAGCCTAGAGAATATCATTGCCTACATTTTTTATAAATAACTTTTTGAAGATATTCTTCTTTAGCGGCGAATCGATTGAGGGTAAAATTGTACATAAATCTGCGCGCCTGCGCAGACTGACAGTATGTAGTTCATTGCTAATCTTTCAAGATAGGTATGTATGTATCTGTAACCGTGCAAATAAGTCATTAAAAGAATATATTAGTGTTTTTAGGAAATGTATTATTTATTATAATTCTTGTGTTTTTGGATTTGTGTTTCTCTGTAGTAAAATAATAAAATATTATGTAAGCATAACATTTTTACACTATATGTATATCGCCGTGTTGTGTAATTATATCCGAAACTTGCATGTCAATTCCTAGGGCCTCGCTGGAGTAGTTATTAATGCGTTGGCTCTGAGATTGGAATGACGCGGGTTCAATTCCTGGGCGATTCATATATTTTTTTAAAGTGGTAGATAAGAAAGTTAGTTTGATTTTTAAATAAAATACAAATAACCTGTTAAGTATATTTACTTCGTTTAAATTACCTATTATATAATAGAAGAATATCTTCTTACGTGCGTACAAAGTACACACACATTCTTTTTTTCTATATTCTATACCATAATGGAATTATCGACCGATCCTGCACTAAAAATTCACCCTGTATAGTGTCTGGATCCCGCGTATGAAAAAAAGTTGATTAATAGCAAGCTGAAAATTTGTTAATAGCTTAAGGGTGTCTAGTCGGACAAACTTTGATATATGGGAACACTGAAACAGGGGAAGTTTTAATTGTGGAACAGGTTAAAAATTTGGAACGGTCAGACCACGAAAACGTCACATGTATTTTGTCCGACAGAACTTCCAATTGATTTGTTACCCTTTCATTAAACTCTCATGCAAAAATCAGACTGCTCTCATGTAAAAAATTTTAATTACTAGCTGAGCGCTTTCGGCTTACAAAGTCATCTTCAAAACTATAAAGTGCCACTACTAAAGACGGATCAAAGAATTCTTCTTCCGAAGTTAAAAAGCTTGTCTGTTAACAAAGTCTGCTATATTAAAAAGAATAGAAAGACCAGGTGTTGTTATTCTTAAAAGAAGAAATTTTATAACACTCGGAAGGGGATGTGAGTCTAATGGCAAAACAAGAACTAATAAAACGAGTAGGTAATGGTTTCGGTGTATTACAAACAATTGTAAGCAAACATGCTATATGATGTTTAATTCTTCCTTTATTTCTTAACTTCATTTAAATTTTCTTTTTTTTCCTAAATTCCGAAGTGGAAATCGAATCGTTAAATAAACGTATCACCAACAGAAACTTCCAGGTAAAGTATGAGAATGAATACACAAACATACAACAAGTTCTCGCTGGGGTGTCCCAAGGAAGTGTACTAGGACCTATATTATACCTTATATTCACTGCTGACTTACCGACAGATACACATATCACTACAGCCACATTTGCGGATGATACGGCAATACTATCATCGAACAAAAATCCCAAAATAGCCTCAGAAATCTTACAAAATAATCTAAATAAAATTCAACAATGGATGACAAAATGGAGAGTCAAAATTAATGAAAACAAATCGCTACACCTAACATTTACCAAGCGTAGGGAAACACGTCCGGCTGTATACTTAAACGGTAAAGGAATCCCACAAGGGGATGAAGTCAAATATCTAGGTATGTACTTGGACAGAAGATTAAACTGGAGGAAGCATATATTTACTAAGCGAAAACAACTGGGTCATAAGTTAAGAACCATATATTGGCTGTTGGGCAAAAATCAAAACTATCAACTGAAAATAAAATATTAATCTACAAATCCATTCTAAAACCAGTGTGGACTTATGGGATAGAATTATGGGGAACCGCCGCACATTCCAACATTGAAATCATACAAAGATTTCAGTCCAAAATATTGAGATCAATACTAGGAGTTCCATGGTTCATAACCAATGAAGCCATCCATCGGGACGCCGGACTACCATACGTCAAAGACGACATCAAAAAGTGCGCGAAAAAACATACAGAGAAACTTAAAGTGCATCCAAACGTGTTAGCAAAAAATTTAGTGAATAAACCGCGTACTGTTCGTAGGTTAAAACGAAAAGTTCCGTTAAAGTTAAGTGAACAATAGGTACTAAATTAATGTGTATAAGTTTATGTCAGAAATAGTCAGTGTTGTAGGCTAAGTTTTAAAAAAGGGGTGCATCCCTGGATGCCTCCCTACATGTCATTCCTAATTATTGTCCAGTCCTATTATTTATTGTCTGTTATCTACCTAAACATTTAGGTTTAGATTGTATAGATAGATTGTAATAAATGTGGGGTTATAAAAAAAAAATAAACGTAATTTTAAAGTAAAATTGTGGCTTTTTTCCAATAAAAATAGTAAACTACATTAAGATGCCGCAAGAAAATTCATTACGTTAAAAATATTAATAAAATTAATACATGGAAAATATAGAGATATATAATTTTCAGATATAATAATTATTTTATTTATGTAATTTCTGAAGTATTTTTTTCATATCTTTTTTTTTTCAATATTTCGGACACTTTTATGTTTCTCGTGATTTCTTGTTTTTTGTTTTATTTTTCTGTAAAACTGATTTTAAAAAGAAATAATTTATTTGAAATTCCAAGAAATAATATAAAGTCTATTTTTTTATTCTTCCAATTCTACCGTGTTTAATTTTATATAAATTAGAATTTTAACTTTAAAGGCTGTATGACACTATGCATTTTCTTGTATCATTTCTAATATCGTTTCTGATATGTCAAAAAAATGCATAGTGTCATACACAGATACAAGAAACGATACAAGAATTTGAGTCAGACACAGATTCTTGTACAAGAACTGCGCCAATTTCTGCGCAAAGAGCAAAAACGTAAAACCTGCTGGTAAAACATCTAAAATGTCATAATTACTTACTCATAATGGCGGCTGAAATGAAAATGGGATCATGTATTGATGAATTTATTTGTGTTTTTGTAGGTATTATTTATAAATCTTATATTGATACTTAATATACCGTTTGGTATGGACTACTGTTCTACTAATAACCATATATTTAGCTCCTAGTAAAGTTCAAACTATAAATTTAGGTTTCATTGGGCATAATTTTTTACAAAATACAATAGCTCCTAATTTGGATCAAATTGAAGATAATTCTAATGCAAATATTTTAGCACAAATATCAAAACAAAATAAAAACACAAATAATCAACCTCAAACAGTCAATGTAAAATTCTGGTAAACATTAAAATGTTAATTAAAAGTTTATAAATTTTATAAAATCCTTAAAATCAGCTGTAGATGTAGATGCAGTACTACAATAACGTGACACAGGGGGTGACAAACAAAATATCGACCAATCACGTGCCGAATTTCATACAATTTTCGATACAAGAACTTGCATAGTGTCATACAGGGCACAAATGTACGTACAAGAAATGATACAAGAAAATGTATACAAGAAACGATATCAGAAACGTTCTTAGAAATGATACAAGAAAATGCATAGTGTCATACAGCCTTAACTTAAAAAAGCTATTAACGCATTTATATGCGATAACAAACATATATATTAGATGAAGTGTAAATATCCGTCTTCCAGGAAACGCCCTATTTTTATTTCAAGCCCCCAAAGCGTAGCCAACTCAGCGTTCACGGGATATTTTCGTATTTTGATGGTGGCGTGTACTCTTTTACCGTTCCATCCACCAATTTAAGAGCACAGCGTTTTCGCCATATTTCTAGTCGTTTCGTATCTCTGTCTCTGTTGCCGTTATAAACGAAAACAGTATTCATGGACGCTCTTTCAATAACAAAGAATAACCATCTCTCATTGTCTTTTCCCGTTAACTAAAACGGAAACCTCACTGCCAAGTTTTAGCCAATTTAACTGAAACCACTTTTACATAAGAAAAGTGCCGGGGTCGTTTAATTAAAGTTTCCTATGTCAATAAATTGCGCATTATTTTTGTGGTTGTAATTTTTTATTATAGAGATTTCTATAAATGATAGAAATTTCTATGAATAGCAAGCTACAGAAATAAAAATTAGAGTGATTGTTTCATTCATAGGAGATTCTGACCAATAGAAAGCTACAGAAATCTAAATTAAATCGATAATTTTTGATAATTTCCCGTCGTCAAGTATATTACGTCAGATGCCCTTCGTTGCTACGAAAAGATACATTCAGTGACATTAATGACAATTAATGTTTTAAAAATTATAAAAGTGATGACTTTCAACCGTAAAATATTTATAACAACTGTGTGTTTAATTGTAACTAATTTGTACTTACATAAATAAATTTCAATAAAATTTTGGTTTTGAACAGTTTTATTCATGAAATAATCGTAACAAATTGCACTCGATCTCTAAAATTAATATAGAATTTTTGCCCTCGTGACACTTTGAAATAATTTCACTCGCCTTCGGCTCGTGAAATTAAAACTGTCAAAGTGACACTCGGGAAAAATTCAATAATTTTAGAGCTCTTTGCAATTACTACTGATTATTTCATTCATAGGAGATTCTGACCAATAGAAGACCTACAGAAATCTGAATTAAATCGATAATTTTTGATAATCTCCCGTCGTTAAGTATATTACGTCAGATGCCCTTCGTTGCTACGAAAAAATACATTCAGTGACATTAATGACAATTAATGTTTTAAAAATTATAAAAGTGATGACTTTCAATCGTCAAATATTTATAAAAACTGTGTGTTTAATGGTACTTACATAAATAAATTACAATAAAATTTTGGTTTTGAACAGTTTTATTCATGAAATAATCGCAACAAATTGCACTCGACCTCTGAAATTAATATAGAATTTTTGCTCTCGTGACACTTTGACATAATTTTACTCGCCTTCGGCTCGTGAAATTAAAACTGTCAAAGTGTCACTCGGGAAAAATTCAATAATTTCAGAGCTCTTGTGCAGTTACTACTGATTATTTCATTCATAGGAGATTCTGACCAATAGAAAGCTACAGAAATCTAAATTAAACTGATAACTTTTTTGATAATTGCCCGTCGTCAAGCATAATATTACGTGATGCCCTTCGTTGCTACGAAAAAATACATTCAGTGACATTAATGACAAATGTTTTAAAAATATAAATGTGATGACTTTCAACCGTCAAATACATTATAAGTATTTATAACAACTGTGTGTTTAATTGTACTAATTTGTACTTACATAAATAAATTACAATAAAATTTTGGTTTTGAACAGTTTTATTCATGAAATAATCGCAACAAATTGCACTCGATCTCTAAAATTAATATAGAATTTTTGCCCTCGTGACACTTTGACATAATTTCACTCGCCTACGGCTCGTGAAATTAAAACTATCAAAGTGTCACTCGGGAAAAATTTAATAATTTTAGAGCTCTTGTGCAATTACTACTGATAATTTTTGATAATATCCCGTCGTCAAGCATTAAGTCAGATCCCCTTCGTTAATATGCAAAAATGAACATTCAGTGACATTAATGACAATTATTAATGTTTTACAAGTTACAGAGAATGTAGTTACATGTAGTAGTAGAGAAGTTACATGTTACAGAGAACACCAAGAAGCACGTTTAGCAAATATTCAGGTGAAGATATCTATAAAATATTAGTTAAAATGATTTAAAAAGACAGTTTTATTCATGAAATAATCTCAGCGAATTACCCTCGATCTCTAAAATTATTATCGACTTGTTGCCCTCGTGCCACTTTGACATAATTTCACTCACCTTCGGGTCGTGAAATTAAAACTATCAAAGTGTCACACGGGAAACATATCGATAATTTTAGAGCTCTCGTGCAATTACTACCGATAATTTTTGATGATAATTTCCTGTCGTCAAGTCTTTTACGTCAGGTGCCCTTCGTTGCTACGCAAAAATACATTCAGTAACATTAATATCAATTAATGTTTTACAACTTGTCACAGAGTACAACGAGAAACAGGTTTAGCAAATATTCAGTTGTAGTTTTCAAATGTCAGTCAAAATGTAGTTTTATTCCTGAAATAGTCTTACCGAATTACTCTCGAGCTCGAATTATCGATTAGTTTTGCCCTCGTGACACTTTGACATAATTTCACTCCCATTCGGGTCGGGGAATTAAAACTGTCAAAGGGTCACTCGGGATACAAATCGATAATTTTAGAGCTCTCGTGTAATAACTACTGATAATAAAATTTTTTCTTAGATTCTTCATTACGTTAAAAATACTATTAATAACATTAATACATAGAACATACACTACTAATCTTTATCAGATACATACAGAGAGGGGCAAAATTATGGAATAAATTAATTTCTCTAAAATGGACTATTTTGAAGAAAAATCCCGAAATAAGTCGATTTTTATTTTTAAATTACAATTTTTTTTGGCATATATTTTATACTAGTGACGTCATCCATCTGAGCGTGATGACGTAATCGATGATTTTTTTAAGTGGGAATGGGGGACGTGTGGTAGATCATTTGAAAGGTTGTTTAATTCTCTATTAAGTAATATATACATTAACATCATTATTTATACAGGGTGACCACAAAAATAATTTTCGAAATAAATTAATTTAAGCAAAAATGAAGAATGTATGTATTTTATTTAACTCAAAATACATTGTACTGCTTCCAGAAAATAGAAAAAATGTTTATTTCAAAAATAAACATTTCTTTTCGCTTAAATTAAATCTCAAACAGCCTCCCACCAGCCTCTCGGCAGTTTAAACATTTAATTTAAGCTAAAATCAATGTTTATTTACGAAGTAAACAAAAAGTAAACATTTTTTAGTATTTTCTGACAGCAGTAGAATGTATTTTGAGTTAAATAAATAACATACATTCTTCTTTTTGCGGCAATGAATTTAATTCAAAAATCACTTTTTTAACCACCCTGTATAAATAATGATGTTAATGTTTATATTGCTGAATAGAGAATTAAACACCAATGAGATACCACACGATGCCTAAGCCTATTCCCATTTAAAGAAATCATCGATTGCGTCATCACGCCCAAATGGCACTGACATCACAAATGACATCACTAGTATGAAATATATACCAAAAAATTTTAATTTAAAAATAAAAATAGACCTGTTTCGGGATTTTTCTCGAAAATCGTCCATTTTAGAGAAAATGAATTTATTCCATAATTTTGCTCCTCTCTGTATAATTGTTGTAAATAAAAATAGAAAATAGACGGTTTCGTTCTGATTTAAATCTGTCTCCTGCCATCCTTCGATAGCTATTTCTAGGTCTACCCGTTGTCAAGAAGGCTATGCAAGAAGAAGAAATTTAAATCAACACTTCCGATCTTCTCGGTATAAAATAAACTAAAATAAAATTTCATTTTTAATTCAGTTGCAATGCGAAGGCAAAACAATCTTATTTTTCAATTAGAATACGGAGCGCAGTCCAGTCCTCTGAATCGCGATTTTCGACTCTAATTGGAGTCTCATCGGAGAGAACGTAGGCTTGTTCTCCATATAAAACATATATACCGTAGGTATAGGGCTTTTCATCGACTGTCATTTGTTTCGAGCTTCTGTCATGTGTCACATAATATTAATATATCTACGCCATACGTCTTTGGTTTGTATCATTGGTATATATCAATAACGTATGACGTAGATATATTAATATTATGTGACACATGACAGAAGCTCGAAACAAATGACTGTGAATGAAAAGCCCTATAAACTGTTTATACCGTAGTAAGGTTAGAACGACCTCTAAGGGGGAATAAGTGAAATGAATATCGACACGAATCAAGTTCTCTGTTAACCCAGATATGAAAATATCAAAAGGCGCCGCTAGGAAAATATTCCAACATGCGATCTCAACGGGTAGACCTAGAAATAGCTATCGAAGGATGGCAGGAGACAATCAAAACGAAAAGAGAAGAGAAGATCAAAACGAAACCATCTATATTCTATTTTTATTTATGCCATACTCTGTATTAGAGTACAAAAGACTCGTTTCATATGGGTTCTCTGAGATCGCATATTGGAATATTTTCTAGCGGCGCCTTTTGATATTTTCATATCTGGGTTAACAGAAAACTTGATTCGTGTCGACATTCATTTCTCATAATTGTTGTATATTATTTATATATTTTTCCATCTACCCCTACCCAAAGTATACATTTCCTGACCTTATTGTAGGGAGCAAAGTCGTACTTTTCCTCCCTAGGGAGACAAAGTACTTTTACACCCTAGAGAGTAAAAGTAAAAGTGACGTCATGATATGTCAATGATGAATTAACTTATTGATGTCCTATATAATATTCTATTTTCTAAAAATTGAAATAAATCCTTTGTAAAAGGTATAAAATTTATTAAAATCCCTAAAGGGCTACATCAGAACAAAACGTTTTCCATCATCAGTGTAAGAGAGTCTGGATGCTAGCTGAGCCACCAAAGAAATATAGGAGTAATAACCCTTCAAATATAAAATTTATGCTTTACAGATGCATATTTACTTAAAATGCCTTGTGATGGGCAATAGTCCTGTCGCCAGGGGGGGTACAACGGCCTCCTTAATTCAGATGGACTTACCCAAGTTTTTTTTATATATTTTGACCCGCAGAATACGAATTTTTTGGGTAACAGTTTATCCGGATGTCGATAAGATTGTTATAGACAAAGAACTTGAGGAATTACATAACAGCGATTTCTCGCAAAACAAAACATCTTTTTGTATTTTTTGGGTCATTTTAAGCAAAAAATATTCCTACAAGTTTTTTCGTAGAATGCATAGTTTTCGAGGTAACCGCGGTTGAACTTTCAAAAAATCGAAAAATTGTAATTTTTGAACCCTAATAACTTTTGATTAAAAAATAAAGTAGCAGTTCTGCTTACCGCATTTGAAAGTTTAAGTCAAATTATATCGGTTTTGATTATTTGCATTGCTAAAAATTTATTATTTTATTGTTAAACAAAGCTATAAACACCTAGTATGTGAGTGATGATTTCTATGATTTCTCATTTAAAATCGAACGAGTAGGTAGAGTAGCTACAAGTGCAAGCGAGGCAATTTCTACGTAGCATGCGTTAAAACGTATGTATTAGGCACGGGAAACACTATGTGTTTATAGATTAGTTTAACAATAAAAAAATTAATTTTTAGCAATGCAAATAATCAAAACCGATATAATTTGACTTAAACTTTCAAATGCGGTAAGCAGAATTGCTACTTTATTTTTTAATCAAAAGTTATTCGGGTTCAAAAATTGCAATTTTTCGATTTTTTGAAAGTTCAACCGCGGTTATCTCGAAAACTATGCATTCTACGAAAAAACTTGTAGGAATATTTTTTGCTTAAAATGACCCAAAAAATACAAAAAGATGTTTTGTTTTGCGAGAAATCGCTGTTATGTAATTCCTCAAGTTCTTTGTCTATAACAATCTTATCGACATCCGGATCAACTGTTACCCAAAAAATTCGTATTCTACGGGTCAAAATATATAAAAAAAACTTAGGTAAGTCCATCTGAATTAAGGAGGCCGTTGTACCCCCACTGGCGACAGGACTACAAATGGCAACAGGAATAATGCCCTAAGGTAAGGTATTTAAATTCCCAACATGTGGGATGCAAAAAATTGAGTTGTTTACATTTCGATGACTTTATGGCAACTGTAAAACTGTATGGCAACTGTAAGTCATCGAAATGTAAACAACTCAATTTTTTGCATCCCACGTGTTGGGAATTTAAATACCTTACCTTAGGGCATTATTCCTGTTGCCATTTGCCCATCACAAGGCATTTTAAGTAAATATGCATCTGTAAAGCATAAATTTTATATTTGAAGGGTTATTACCCCTATATTTCTTTGGTGGCTCAGCTAGCTTCCAGAATGTCTTACACTGATGATGATTTTGTAATAAAATCGAAAACGTTTTGTTCTGATGTAGCCCTTTAGGGATTTTAATAAATTTTATACCTTTTACAAAGGATTTATTCAAATTTTTGTGATTGATGGTATACAGCCAACTACAGGAAAACTTTTCTTTCCTTGTGGATTCTATTTTCTATTAAGTAAGTATCTATACATTTTAACGTTTATTTATAGAACACTCTGTATTTTGCAGAATGGTAAAAAACAGTAAATTAGTAAATTGTTATTTTGATTTAACAATAGGTTTGTTCTAGCAAACAGTCAAACTAGTCAGGAACCGTCAGCAAACAGTTGGTCAGTGAGAGAACATAATACAGTCACGAGTGCTATCCCCTCTACTCGCGCTGGTCCACTATTCGCTAATAGTTTCAAACCGTTTGAAACTGATGCTAGAACAAACCTAATGTTTACATTAATAATTTGAATTTTATTTGACAGTTGACAGTTATGACTGTACCTACTTGTTACTTGTTAGTTATAGTTCCTGAATAAATTTTATTTGTTAGTTACATAAGTAAATTATTAAAAAAGGGAAAAATTACTTGTTATTTGAGGAAGGTGGAAAAATCATATGTATAACATGGGAGTAAAGTTTCTTTTCCTTCCTTGAATGATTACTGTGAACTTCATTCTCGGGAAGAAAAGCAGCACTTTGCTCCCTTGTTATACAAATAGCTATTCTTGTGTATGTTCTGACAAGTTCTTTCCTGTTAACATTGAGTGGTTTTGTTACTCTTTCGAACACTTTTTAAGTTTCCTGTGATTTCTTGCTTTGATTTTTTCTGTAAACTGATTTCAAAAACAAATAATTTATTTGAAATTCCAAGAAATAAATATTGTAGAATCTAATTTTTTTATTCTACCAAAATTATTTTTACCGTCCTTAATTTTATATAAAGTAGCATTCTAACTTAAAAAAAGCCACCAACGCATTTATACACGATAAGAAAAATATATTAGATGAAGCGTAACTATCCGTCTCCCTATTTTTATTTCAAGCCCCCAAATTGCCCAAAGCATAGCCAACTCAGCGTTCACGAGATATTTTCGTATTTTGGTGGTGGTGGCGTTAAACTCTTCCACCAATCCACCAATTTAAGAGCACAGCGTTTTCGCCATTGTATTTCTAGTCGAGTCATCTGTTGCCGTTATACTTATACAGTACACAAGAACGGTATTCATGGTCTCATGGACGTTCTTTCAGTAACTAAAAATAACCATCTCTCCCTGTCTTTTCCCGTTAACTTATCTCTCAAAACAGAAAACTTACACTTGTATGCAATGGTGGGAGTTCATATACAGGGTATCACAATAAAAACAAGACATATAAACTGAATATATTCTCTTCTTCAAAATAAAACATTGTTCCGAAGCTATTTTTTTGTGGCAACTTAATGCAATTTACTATTTTTATTTTTAATGTTTGTTTACTTTAAACTTGTTTGTTTAACGTTTTATTCAATCAACGCTAAAAATAACCATCTCTCCCTGTCTTTTTCCGTTAACTTATCTCTAAAAAGAGAAAACTTAAACTTGTTTGCGGTGGTGGTAGTTCGTTTATACAGGGTGTCACAATAAGAACGGGACATACAATAATTACACTGGTTTACAAAAAAAAATTGTGGACTATTTGACGAAACCATATGACTAGGGGTTTTTGGGGTCGTTGATCACGAATCCGGGATCCGCTGATCTCTATCACGTCAGGTAAAGGTCATTTCAAGGTCAAATCAAGATAAATCGACAATCGCTCTGAAAAAGTATATTAGGGGGTGTTTGGGGTCGCTGATCACGAATCCGGGTCTGCTACCTTCTCTCACGTCTAGCTCAAGGTCAAATCAAGATAAATCGACACAATCGCTCTGAAAAAGTATATTAGGCTACGGCTCCACGGGCGACAAATTTACACTAGCAGTAGCCGTAAACGAACTCAAGGTTCGGCGGAACGGAATAGGAATAGCCGAACTGAACCGACTACAGGACTTGTGCGTAGTCGGTTCAGTTCGGCTATTCCTATTCCGTTCCGCGGAACCTTAAGTTCGTTTCGCGGCTACTGCTAGCGTAAATTTGTAGCCCGTGGAGCCGTAGCCTTAGGAGGTTTTTTGGGTCGCTGATCACAAAACTGGGGTCCGTTGAGCTCTACCACGTCAGGTAAAGGTCATTTCAAGGTCAAATCGGTTTTGTTATCAGCGACCCCAAAAAACACCTAATATCCATTTTCAGAGCGATTGTGTCCATTCATCTTGATTCGACCTTGAAATGACCTTCAGCCAGGCGTGAGAGAGGTCAGTGGACCGCGGACTCGTGATCAGCGACCCCAAAAACCCCCTAATATACTTTTTCAGAGCGACTGTCGATTTATCTTGATTTGACCTTGAAACGACCTTTACCTGACGTGATAGAGATCAACGGAACCCGGATTCGTGATCAGCGACCCCAAAAACCCTCTAGCCATATGGTTTCGTCAAATAGTCCACAATTTAATTTTTCTTGTAAATCTGTGTTATTGAAAATAAAACATTTCAAAAAAGTGCTTAATTAAAATGTTTTCGGAATATAAGGCGTTTACTTGAAAATTAAAAAATACTGGTCATATTTTTGCATTACTCAGGCCCGGTTGCGTATTTACGTTTCCGTGTTCATTTCAAGACAGGGTAGTTTTGAAATAGGCACGGTAACGGCGGAGCTTATGTACTTCCAAACACGTGTGCATTTCAAGACGTTAAATTTTGAAATGCGCACTGGTTTGTAAAAGAACTTCACGCGTAAAATTATTACAAATACGTGTTAGATTTTAACGTTATTTTATTTTATTGAACTGTTTATCATAAATGGCTCCTATCTGCAGAATAACAAAAAATATCATTCGTTGGATCTGTCGAAACAAAACAATTTTGTTGCAAAAGTTTCCTTCTATTTTTCTTTATAAATTTTCAAAAAACTCAAAGTAGTACCAAAATATCCTGTAAACTATTATGATACGTATACATTTTTTAGTAATGCACAATAAAACTTTAGTATTCTATTAAAAACATATTTTAGTTTCAGCTGAAAAATTATTGTTCAGCTGTTTGAAAAGCAGCAGTATAATTTTATTATGCTGTGATTGACTTGTATATAAAATTACAGCTATAGGTAATGCACTAACCTTAGTAGCCGTGAATATAAAAGTTCCACACGTGTTAGTTTGATCACATGATCCACTTGTATCAATGAATCCCATTTCATCACCTAACCCAGCTAAGCAAACTCTTTGCATTATTGGAGTAACCAAAACACAAATAATAGGATCTTCCTTAACAATCTAATGTTGAGTGCGAGAAGTTCTATCTGTTTTATTTTTAAAATTTCTAATATATCCATACTGTCTCTGCTACTGTAATTTTTTATACAATAGAGAGATATTGCACAGTCACTTTTGCATTTGCTGTATTACAGCACGCGTTATTTTGACAGTAGAGCATGCGCAGATGTGATATTTGGCTTACGCTGCGTTATTGGAAATAGTGCCTGCCGTTATTAGGGGAGTCGTTAGGCTGTGCGGTATTCGTTGCGCTATTTTCTTTTCAGGTTATGTTTGTTGTTTGTCTTTCATTTAAACCAAGTTTATTTGTAATACTTTTCTAAAATGAGTACCTCAGTACCTTTTAGGTCAAAATCAATTGACCTATCTAGAAAATTGGACATTAGTTTAGGAAAACATGAAGAGTACAACTGGAAAATCTTTTATTTTAAAAACACTCAAGGATCATTTGTTTCTCTTGCTCGATATTTGGAAGAAAATTCAAACCTTTTTTCCATTTAAATCAACTTCTTTATTTTGAGCATGTAAAATAGGTATAATATGTTCATCTCCCAGAATGTTATGAAAGATGAAAAACTCGATGTCTTCATCATTAGCATTGGCCAAAGTGAGAGCTTTTAAATCTTCATCCAACATTGCATACAAATTAGACAAACAACTAATCTTAATCGAGCCGTAAAAATACCGCAACCAAAATGTCGAGCAATATCTGTATTTATGACACGTCTGAGAAATGTCAATTCTGTCAAAATAACGCGGTGTAAATAGCGCAACGTAGGCTGTGTTAAATTTGCAATATCTCTCTAATATCGCCATTGTTCATACAAATAACTTACTTGACGATCAAGAGGATTTTTTTGAGCATTAGCTAACATCACATAAACATTTTCCTCACAATTTTCGATACTACTGAATTGATGATATGATTTTGCTGCTGCAGCTGATATGTCAGCTTAAAATATGATATAAATAACTGTTTTGTATCGTCAAAGCAACGCAGTAAACTTAAAGACTGAGCCACATTTACTCTATGTAAATGAGTGAAATTAATGTCTATCACAGCGTTTCCCAACCGGTGGGTCGCGACCCACTAGTGGGTCGCCGGCAGATTTCAGGTGGGTCGCGGCGTGGCTCTTACAGTAGCTGAGTGACGTACAGAGTACAGAATAGCGTATCATCATGGGTAAGGGATGGGTCGCGAATATGAGAAAACATCAGAAGGTGGGTCGCCAGACATAAAAGGTTGGGAACCACTGGTCTATCACAACATTTAAACCTCTTTTTAATAATGGTGAGGTTTGAGGTTTCTAAAGCACCGCTTGTTGCTTTCAAAAATTTAATAGATACTTATATTTGCCTTACAATTGAAGTTTAAAGTTGCTCATTTTATTGTGCTTTTTGACTTGTTCTTTTCTGCTAGCTTGCGAAACTCAAATCTTAGAGGTGTAGGATAACGCCTCTTCATTATCCAATTTGTTTTGGTTTCTGCAAAAAATGTGTTAATAATATAAGTACAAAAATGTCATCGTAGTTACCGGTATAAGATAACGAACATTGAACTTTAGACTTATAGTTACTGTTTTCTTTAAATGAGTTTTTTTCAAACAACAGAATTTCAAAATCTTGCGAGATGTTAGTAAAAACACTTTTAAACTGCTCCATCACGTTTAAATTGATTTAAATACACAACAACACAACCCTCAAAGCCAAGCTGATAAACAGCACTTGCAACGAATGGACCTAATTCTATGCACTTGTTTGTAGCATTCTAACGGCACATGTTTCGGTACAAACCCGTGCACATTTCGGAGGTTGACTCTTTCAAATCAACACCTTTTTGGCACTAAAAATGTATTACCGTTTCGGTGTCTATTTCAAAACGGCACTGTCTCGAAATGAACACGTAAACGGAAATACGCGGCCCGGTTGTTCAAACGCTAATCAAGAAGTTTATTATAATTAAGTCCCCTTAATATCCATCAAATAACAACACCCCTCGTTCTTACGTCAATCAGTTGATTGTAATCAATTATGTTAATTACCATTATGATAATTAACATAATTGATTGATTAATTAATTATTAATTAACATAACAATTATTAACATAATTGATTAATAAATCTCATAATTATGATCAATTATGTTTTCAGCAACCCAAACAAAGTTGACATTGACAGTTGGTGACAGTAATTAAATATTTGATAATGATCAGTTGATTCCATTTTTGATTAGCGTTCGAACAACCGGCCCTTTGTATAATTTTCCTAAATTTGGTAATCATTTTTTGTGGTATAAGATACGCCTGGTTATAGTAACAAAATTTGTTAATTTTACTTTTACTTCACTCGCCAGTGATTTGTTCTCTAAAAACCAAACGAACAAGCTGAGCTGAAAATGTTAATTTTGGATCCCAAAAAGGATGCAAAAAAGTTTGCCACTTCTACCCCCTAAAACCACCCCTACAAAGGATGGCGGAAAACATGGATTTATTAAGAATCTGTATGCGGTAGAAAAAAATGTTTTAAGCAAGAAATGTGGCAGAGGTAATTTTAAACAAAAGTGTTGGCTGGCAGTTTTTACTGTAGAATAAATGGTTCTTTTAGAAACAATGCTTGAAGCAACCGGCGATTTTGAATATCAGGAAGCGCGCGAAATCAATTTTTTAAACAAAATTTGTATCAACTCGACGGTAAAAATTCGCTATCTTTTGATCAGTGTCCTATCGACAAAAATCAAATAAAGATGAAGAGTTCAGCTTTCGTATTGTTTTTAAATGTTTGTGTTTTGCCGCATATGAGGTCAATTTCTATAAAGCCATTATTCATGCCTTTTTTACCATTGTTATAAGTTTATCACTTCCATTAAGAGGCTCGGTACGTATTTTCGGCTGCAATGCTATGCAAATTGGGATTAATTTTTTTCGAATCCTGAGAAAACTAATAAGTATTTTTGAAACATTTAAACGCAGAATGAAAGATTACGTTATTAGCGAGGGCCGAAAGTCCCTGAGAACTTATATAATGTTTATTTTAGTAAGTTAAAGGGGTGAAAAACTAAGAGAAAATGTAGTGTGATTTTTAATTTCAAATATCTCATTCTAAAGAAACTTCTTATATATTCTAAGGGACTTTCGGCCCTCGATAATAATTTAGTCTTTCATTTTGTGTTTAAATTTTTTAAAAATATTTATTAGTTTTTTCAGGATTCGAAAAAAATGGACACCATGTCCGTGGAAATCGAACATTCGCTATCTTTGTCATACAACGCACTCATTCGAATATAATGTTATGACAAGACTCAAGGCAGTGACAAGTAGAGATGTATCCGACCCGCTAGTTTGATATAGCAGTTCATTCTGCTACTGCTTTTTAACGCTTTTACGATGATAATAAAATCAATCAAAGAGTTGTTTATTAAATAGTATTGATAGTGTATTTGAAAAATAATAATTGATTTAAGGCGTACAATTAATAAAAAGTTATTTATTGTTTATATATTATTTATGGAAAATCCAAGTATTTCAAGTCATTAAAGTTCAAATAAAAGTACATATTATTTTAAAAGAGTTTGTTCCGATAACCGTAAATAGGTACGATTTTAGCTATAAAGTAAAGTGCCGATGGTGGCATAAAATGTAGTAAATGCTAATGCTTAAAGTACCTACATACTACATTTTTGAAGATTTCACTACACTTAAAAAGCATTTGCTTTTCTCCGTAGTATTTGCTACTATTTACCAGCCTACATAGAAGAATGTACTACGCTTTTGAAGTATGTGCTTGTTTAGTAATATTTTGCTTCAGTTTAAGTGAAGTTGGTGGGTGGACGTCTTCGACGTAGATATTTTTTTGTTACAATATGGCACCATTTATGAATGTGTGTCATAGAAAAATTTACAAACTAAGAAGAAGATTCTTAATTTTTGGGGTCATTCTTTTATCAAATAAAATTTAATAATTGTGAAGAAGATTAACAAATAACAATTGTTCATTTTTATCCTCGCGTAACTCTTTTGTCGCTTCGGATCTGAGTATCTGAGTCAGTCATTTTTACTCATGTACAATTCTAATATGTAATTTGGTACGTAAAAATGTGAATTCACAAATCACAAGCTCATCGGCGTACAGTTTTCTGGTGTCCTGGGACGCGTGACTCAATTCACAAGCACATGGAAAACTAATTCCATCACGATTGGTGTAATGCAGACACGGCTGGCGCTACGCTTTGTAGTGATCATAGTAATAAATCATTTGATGTGATCATTTGATATGACCACAAACATATCTACAATCGGCAAAAACTTCCAACAATCCAACATATAGTTTACTCCTTTAAACAAGAATAAAATTTAATGCGAAAATTATTGGTTTACCGATAGATTTTATAGATCATATTTTCACTATAAATTTAAAATTAATTTGAAAAATGCAAAAGTAATTAATTTGATTTATGTAAAAAAGTACTTACTTCAATTGAGCTAACCGTCTATTTCTTCGCTTTTCAGTAACACATTTCTTGTAACAACGTCCCATATTTTAATTTGCGCAAATAAAGAAATAAATAAAATCTTTATAAATTAATTGAGTAATACTACATTTATACAACGCAGTTCTTCACATGTTCAAACCTTATCTAAGCTTTCCATGGTAACAAGACATTATTAAAATAACTTTACAACTTTTTTCTTTTTCGACTATTTGTATACGCTGTGAGCTCGTACGTAGAGGGGATATTTACAAATTCGCGAGCGCCAGTAGTGGCAAGTCTGTAGACGTTTACCGGAAATTTGACATAAATGTCAAAGTGATTAATTTAAAATTAAAATTAAAAACATTAATTATAAAAAATATTAGTTGGTCAAAGCTGTGGTATATATTTTTATCTTAAATATACTTACGTTTTAAATACTGAATTTAAGTTTTTTTAATGTTCCGTAATATGTAATTATAAATTAATGTATTAATCTTGGCGCCATCTACACGATAATTGTGAAAGTATCCGAAGTAAGAAGTTCATATTTTATCAATAGAACGTCAAAATGATTAGCAAAATCTTAAAAAAAAAGATTACAATTTAATTACTTTTTTGCGTTGTAAATATTAAGCGATAACAATTAAATAATAAATAAAAAAATTACCGGTGAAAGTTGAATTAGTAATCCGCCAGGAGCGACACCAGCGAAGCTCAGAGCGAATAGTATATAAATAATGGTAACCACTGAATACATAATTAGTGAAAAAATAATCCTATCATTTATACAAGTAAAGGTTATCCAAGAACATTCAAAAACTGAACGAAACCGAAATAGCCATCTCTACCTTTCTAATGACAATGTCACTGTCAACCTAATGTTTACATCTGCAGTTTCCATACCAGTGAGAATTTTACTACACGTAATTTGCCCTGTAAAGACAGAAAAAGTAGGGATAGCCGTAAAATATTTGCGAATTATGTACCCATAGCCTTAACCAGTCGCTAAAGAATTTCCATTATTAGACCCTAATCTTCAATAACTATAACTAGGGGAGTGCATATAGATTTTCACTTCGGAAAAAATCAAACAAGATAGAACTTTTTGTAATTTCATTAAGAAATATTTAATAAACAACATATCAAAAAGTTCTACTCGAGAAGTGGGTGCTTCATTTTTTATTAAACAAATGAACTACGAAGTTTGATGTTTTTTTAAATAACTCTGATGTATTATGTAATGCAATGTATTATATTTGGAATGTTGTAGCAAACAGTAATTTATTATCTATCGTGGCTGAATGGATCAAGTAATCCAAGGCCAATAAGGAAGCAAAAAAAAAAAAAAAAAAAAAAAACTGACCATTGGAAAATTCAGAAAATTTTACAAAAAAACCTTATATAAAGAATTTTCTAAAATTAAATCTGTATCTTCTATAATTTTTTATTTATAACGCTAAAATCACCCTTCTCACAAACATTAGCGCACTGTAAACTAGCGTACGGCGAAGTGCACGGTTGAGTTATTTTAATGTAATTCTTTAACTAATGGATCAAATGAAATTTTACAAATTGAACCTAAAAGAAGAATAATTAAGCTATCTTATGGTTATAATAAAAAGAAATAAAATGTATGGGCATAAGTACGATGGGGGCGGAAAGTGAGCCTTACATGAATTTTGTTTAAAAATGATTTAAAAATGTGTAACTAATACAATTTTTCTTATAAAACCCTCAATTTTGCACAACTTACCTTTCAAGCATCGTACTAAATGTTGTTTCATTCAAAAAAAATCTCAAAAATTTAATTCAAAAGATGTGACGTCTTAAAAAATGTAATTTTTGAAATCTTCGTAGTTTTATAGAATTACCACCACTTTAAGACGGTATTACTCAAGTTTGAACAGATCTATTACAGTTTTACATATAAGTGCTTTTTTAAAGCTTAGGATGTAATCTTTAAAATGCACTAAATTATTTTATTTAGAAATGAAATAGACTATTTCTTTTTGAGAAAATTAAGAAAGATAACAAAAATGTAATACAAATACCGAAAATTACCAGCTAAAAATGTTTATATAAAGTGATCAAAACTTTTTTCTGTAAAACTTACCTAAAATACATTTAATAATAAACTTCAACAATAATAAATGTTCAGCAAAAATATTTTCATATTTTTTTTAGCTCTTATACAGTATGGCTGCGTAACTAGGAACCTATTGATAACTTTTTTATTATCCGTTTTACGAAAAAAAGTTATTCTTTATAAAATACTCTGCATCGTACATAATCTAAGATGCAATCATCAAATATCAAATTTAATGAATTTTATACGAGGTATGTAAAAAAATATGAATTTCACTCGAGAATAAAGTATCGTTAAATTTCACAATATCGAAAATTGTTATTAAGAAAAGTTGTTTGGAATTAAAAAATTTGTTTTAGTGTTCAATTACATCCTTCTAATTAAAATATTGTGAATAATAAAGGCACTTAACTCTTACGAAAAAATCATATTTTTTCCATACCTCGTATAAAATTAAAAAAGTTTAATATCTGATGGTTGTATCTTAGATTTTAGACCAGGGAGAGCATTTTATGAAGAATAACTTTTTTTTCGTAAAAGTGATAATAAAATAGTTATCATAATTGTAATAAAATTATGATGAGTATCCGTAATTTGATAAAAAATTGAAAAAAAAAATTCGATTAGAATAATGTAATTGTATATTTAAACATAGTTTTTAATTTCAAACAACTTTTCATAATAGCATTTTTTGATATTCTGAAATATAAAGGTACTTTACTCTTTAACGAAATTCATATTTTTGACATAACTCGTATAAAATTGATAAAATTTGATATCTGATGGTTGAGTTTTAGATTTTTGACTATCCAAAGCATTTTATGAAGAATAACTTTTTTTCGTAAAATTGATAATAAAAAAGTTTTCCTTGTGGTTCCTAGCTACGCAGACATACTGTATAAGAGCTTCTGTATAAGAATTTTCAAATTGCAATGTCATATTCGGATTCAGTATAATCAAAAACAAAATAGAAACATATTTGATCAAAGTAAAATGATGAATTTAACGATATTTTTAAAATTATTAATACAAAACAATTGTTATTGTTTAAACAATTAATAAACAATTAGCGGCCAAATCCGCGAGTAGAACTTTTTACTTTAACATGTATATAAACTAACAAAAAAAGTTTTAGAAAAATATAAGTGTTTGAATTTATCCGAAGCAATGCATGTTTTCGTTCTAATTGCTCTCCCCTAAACATCAAAATTCGATTTTGAGTTTTGACAACAAATATGAAACATTTGAAATATGTCTAAAAAACGCTGAATTTCTGAACAATTCCACATTACAAACGATCTCACGTCACAGGAAATGCCTCCACCAAGACGGAGTTGGATGAAGTTTGTAGCTCAAGTTGTGTAGTTTCGAAAAACGTATTTGTGCAATCGAAAAGAAGCAGTTTAAATGTTCCAAAACTGAAAATTAAAATTTTATGTTAAATGTTTTGAAAATTGGGCTTTAATATTGAAAATTCATCGACATACAAAAAATGTCGATCTCACGAACATCGTAAAAAAGGGCAAAAATCGCGCAACGTTTATTTAACAGCTTTATAGAGACTAAATTTGCAATTGTGACAAAATTGCAAAAATTAAATACGAACGCTGTACTCTTCGCTAAATCGAGTTTTAATTTTTGTCGATATGACACTCTGATCCAAAGGAATCGAAAACATTCAAAATCGCCGGTCGCTTCAAGCGTTGTTTCTGAAAGAACTATTTATTCTACAGAGTGATTGATTAGTAGGGTAAAGCTCAATAGCTCCGCTATAGTAATAGATAGCAATACAAGTTAATAACAAAAATTTTAGCTACCTTTGAGCTTCACATTACAAAATTAGTTAGAATGTTACAGGGTGTTCGATAACACAGTGGCAGACCAAACTTTTTTTTTTAAATGGAACACCCTATATTTTATTTTAAATTCGAAATCCTGTTAACTTCTCCATCACAAAAATATAAAAGTTTGTTATGTTATACAGGGTATTTACAAAGTTATAACTAATTTTTTATGAAAATCGTAACAAGTTCAACTCCCTGTACCTATAAATAAAAATAAGCAAAACAACAATGGTTTATTAATACCATATTTTTTAACGTATTGTCAAAATTTTCAAGAATGGTCGATATTGCTAATTTTCTTTATATCAAATACAGGGTGAGTCAAAACGCAAGTACATTATTTTCTCAGTAATTTTAAATGGAACACCCTGTATTTTATATCACTATTGAAAAGTACCATTACCGTACTTTAATTTTTAGATAACATTCCCTATGTCTAAATTTATTAGTTTTCGAGATATTTTCATTTTTCAATGGACCAGTAGCGTGGCCACCCAAATCACCAGAATTTAATAAACTGGACTGATTTTTTTGGGGTTACGTTAATAATGAAGTTTATAAAATACCTCCAACAACAAGGGATGAGATGAAAAATAGAATACAAAGTGTATTTCGATGTGTTAATTTACAAATGCTCCGTAGAGTAAGTAGCTCATTCAATGATCGTTTTTAGGCGTACATAAATGTGTTAGGAGATAATTTTGAACACCTTATGTAATTAAATATTAAAAATATTTTATTAAAAGTAGCTTTTAATTTTTTCAAACATGTTTTTTTGCAAAATGTATTACTGATAAATTATGTTTCGTTCTTTATTTGTTACATTGTTACATTTACATACAAAAGTAGTGTTTATTTGTCTTCACAAAATATTGTATTTTGTGTTTGTGTGTTTTTTTGTAAAATTTATTACTAATTTTCTTTGTTTATTTGTTGCGTTTACATAAAAAGATAGTTTTTAATTGTTTCAAAAATGTTGCATGTAGTGGTTGTGTTTTTGTTTGTAAAATGTATTACTAATAAATTATTTTTATTTCTTTATTTGCTACAGTGTTACAGTATTTCTCATGATCATTTTTCAGTGCGTAACAAATGATAGGAAAAAGGGTAAGTCCGTGATAATACACATTTATGACATTTATTCTAACATGACATTTTAGTTAAATCTGACAGTTGTCACATTTTATTTTCAATTTGGAATAAAAACAAATCAAAAGTGTTTCTTGCATTTATAAAATGGTATTTTCTTTGATTTGTACAGTCTTATAAATTATACAGATTATATTTTAATATTATTATCTAATTAAAAAAAATATTTTTTTATTATGGCGCCATCTATCGACAACTAGAATAACTAGAATAAATGTTATAAAAATGTCACCGACGAAATGTAATCACCGACGTGCCTTTTTTTCTGTCACATACAATTTAATGCGTTAGAAAGATATCGAAAAACTGTGACGCACTGAAAGATGATCATGAGAAATACTGTACATTGATTACCGGATTGATAATCGGTAATCTTCAATTGTCAATTCAGTCATGGCTTACTAAAGAAAATTAGCAATATCAATAATTCTTAAAAATTTTGACAATAAATAAAAAAATATGGCATTAATAAACCATTGCTGTTGTGCTTATTTTTATTTATACAGGGAGTTGAACTTGTTACGATTTTCATACAAAATTGGTTATAACTTTGTAAATACCCTGTATAACATTACAAACCTTTATATTTTTGTGATGGAGAAGTTAACAGGATTTCGAATATAAAATAAAATATATATCCATTTAAAAAAAACATAAGTTAGGTCTGCCACTGTGTTATCGAACACCCTGTAACATTCTAAGTAATTTTGTAATGTGAAGCTCAAAGGTGGCTAAAATTGTTGATATTAACTTTTATTGCTATCTATTACTATAGCGGAGCTATTGAGCTTTACCCTACTAATCAATCACCCTGTATATACAAAAATATGTAGTGCTAATAAATATTTTTGTTCAAAATTATCTCAGCTACAACCGTGTAAATAAAGATTAGGTTCGCGCATTGATCAACGGACATAATAATGTGATCTATTATCGAGCCAAAATAATTAAAATTACTTTCCCACGTATAATAGGTTCGTGTGGTACACCTTGGTCGAGGTTTTTATTTATAAGTGTTTAAATGTATGCTAGTTTATTTAATTATAAATTATAAGTATATTATAATTAACTTAAAACAAGGTAAGATTTTTATCATAGAGTTATATATTAGCATAGAGAGAGTGTCATTCAGAGCGAAGTGACGACACCATCTTTTTTATTTGGATTAGTGCTGTTTCACTCTTACGCATAGTAAAGCTGCTACAGTTGTCCTCCCCTTCCGTGCCTATACTCACACTGAATGTCATCACAGATTCTCGATACAATGTGTTAGAAAGAGATGCCGCAAACCAGTCCATGAGATCTTGTCGTCAGGAAGCGCGGAAAGTAGGCTCACTCTATGTTAATATATATACTTCTATGGTTTTTATTGAAAAGTGGAAAACATTGTAAATCAGCGTAAAAAGTAAATTAAGCATAAAACTTAAAAAAAGCAAAATTAGCATTTGAAATGTTGATAACATCTCGTAACGCGACAGTTCTTAACTATACATATTCGTAACGGTGCCATTTGTAACGTTAAAATTAAATTATTCTGTTTATTTTTGTTAACGTGGAAACTAACTTTTATTGCAGTTAGGTACAATTGAAATTACGTGTATCAATTTAACGAATTAGCATTGGATAAACCATTTTTGACACATTTCATGTTTAGTGGAGAAATAAATTTTTAAAATTATGTCTTAATATAAATATACAGGGTGATTGATTAGTGTGATAAAGCTCAGTAGATCCGCTATAGTAATAATAGATAGCAATAAAAGTTAATAACAAAAATTGTACTCAACTTTGAGGTTCACATTACAAAATTAATTAGAATGTTACAGGGTGTTCGATAACATAGTGGCAGACCAAACTTGTTTTTTTTTAAATGGAACACCCTATATTTGATTTTATATTCGAAATCTTCTTAACTTCCCCATCACAAAAACGTAAAGGTTGGTTATGTTCTATGAAAATCGTAACAAGTTCAGCTCCCTGTATAAATAAAAATAAGCACAACAGCAATGGTTTATTGGTGCCATATTTTTTTCTTGATTGTGAAAATTTTTAAGAATGGTTGATATTGCTAATTTTCTTTATATCGAACACAAGATGAGTCAAAACGCAAGTACATTATTTTCTCAGTAATTTTAAATGGAACACCCTAAATTTGATAAAAAAATTAAATGTTGGCGTTACGATACCAACTGTCGCCGTTACGAACTGACACCGTTACGAATTGTCGCATTAAGAAATGTCATGAATCCGTTAAGGACACTGCCTTTTTGGCATTTTTTTGGTTTAAATCATCAATATCTTGAATTATTTACCATTTGCTTTTAATATATTTACAAAAAGCACAATGACCTAAAATCCGGACTCGGAAGGCTGTGTCTAATAGCAAATACTATTGACTGTAATACATCCAACTCCCACAGAAATTTGGAAGCACGTTGCCGCTAGCGCCACTGTCGGCTTGAAGTGAAACTACGTTTTGAAAATGTAAAATTTGACGTAAACATTCAAATTTAATTTTATAAATTTTTGAATAATGAGCTAATTTTGCTAAATTAAATAAAAATAAAAATAGTTCAAACACTTATACAAAAACAATAATAAAGCAATTTTATAAATGTAACGTTAGATTGCTCTGGTTATCCTACTCATACCGCTAGATGGCGCTATTTTTTTGCTTCCTCAAATGTAATGGGAAATGTCAAGAGTTGTATGTATTACAGTCAATAGTATTTGATGACAGTCAATAGTATTTGCTAATAGTAAGAACCTGTTGCCAATTTAATATATTTTCTGGTTATCTCGGGAAGGCACTTTTTAGTTGTAGGGGGTTTTACACCGTAATTTTTTATTTATAACTTCTGCTTGCCTTCTGTCTTGGTTTGGAATATTAACCCAGAAAAATCACAATAATTGATTGCGTTCCCTTTTTACATGTATTTTTGTTATGATCGCAAAAAGTATTCTGGGCCTAGGGATTCGTATCTCTAAAGCCGATGCCGCACTGCAGGATGCTAGATGGTCGCTTGGAGGGTGGATTTTAAAGGTGAATGATGGATGGGCGCTGCATCCTGGACGCAGTGAAAGAGTGAAATGAAGTCAGAAGTTAGTATCTAACTGACTGCTGAGGTATCGTTTATTTCATTTGTTACGTTACATTTGGTTTGTTTTTTAGCATATCGTCCTATTAGAGGTAAAACTCACTCGCTACACTTTTCAGAAACTGGAGAAAAATCGACTTAAAGGTAAAAATTGTTTTTTAAATTCACCTGACTTGAATATTGGATTTTTTTTAATGCAGCTGCAAAGAATAAATAAAACAGATATTTTAAGCCCTGTTTCGTCACATAGTGGGTCTGCTGGGTCCCAAATTGCCCTTCGTGCCTTCGTTTATAGACAGCACTTATTACGCTTTCCTCCGTAGCCAGGCTACCCGGATGGAATATCAAACACGACTGATTTGGGTGGATAGACGCCTGGCGAACCACCGGATGGTTAGATGGTACTGGGAGGCCACAGGCCACTGCGGCTACCGTCGTTTTGTTATTCGTGGTATAAGTAGCTGGATGGTCGCCAGGCAGGTACTTATCTACCATCCACCATCCTACCAAACTTCCTACAGTGCGGCATCGGCTTTAGGAAAGAAATATCAAAACAATTATTACTTTTATATACGCTTACATAATCTGCAACATATGTTTTTCTACTTTCACTGTAAAACGTTCTGTAATAGTATTAAGTATATTTTACACCTTACAACACCTTACAATTTTTAGTTAAATGTTTATTAAATAGCTAGATATATTTATTTTTACAGAATTATATAGAAATTCTTTATACAAAACATCTTCCCTAATTTTATCTTACCACTTATTATTTTTTGTTTGATATAGTTTTTTATACTTTCTATCAATTCAAGGAAAAAATCTAAGATGGCTTTTCAATTCCCCAGAATGATTATCTAGCTAGATTCCAGACTTCAGTACGATTTTACAAGAACCCAGACCCCATACAATGTATTTGTCAACCACATACAGTTTTACCTACAAAATTAATATATTGACTACATTCAAAAATAGTCAAGATTTGACTTTAGTTTTTAATAATACACGCTTTTTTTATCTTATAATATCCCTTAAATATTAATAATTATATTTTCATTAAAATATTGAAACTTAATCGAAAATAATCAGTTTTAGAAAGCCATGTCGTATTATAATTAGGGAGTTCTTTACTTGTTTAGTGACAGCGCTGTGTTGCCAAAACAGTGTTTACAATTCAGGATATCTTCCTTTTATTCTTTCGTTATCATTACAGTTAAGGAATGAACAGACTGCTGCGATTTAATCGTTGCGTCGACGACAACATCGCAATGCGAAATTTTCGCGAGACGAATGGCCACGGCGGTTAACGAGAACCAACACATAGGTGCGATGATTTCTCGCAGCGACAACGTTAGCAGGGTTACCAGACCTAGGGAATTTTCCCTAAACCTAGGGAATTTTGAGCCAGCTTAGGGAAAAAGGGAATTTTATTCAATTCTATGAAAAATCTAGGGAATTCTTAATATTTGTAAGACGATTTTAAAAAATCTGTTTGATTTTATAAGATTTATAAAATTGCACATATTATATTATCTAGATGAAAATCGTTTTATTCGCGAATTCGGGGAATCCCAGCGATGCGTCAAAGTTTAGAAGTGAAGAGAATATGACAGATATCGATTTTTACGATTATCGATTATTCCCCATTTGTTATCAAGGGCAAACAAACTACTAATAAGGTTATGTTATAAATCTATAATTAATCAGGGTTTCTGATTTCTGGGTTGTAGGATTAAATTATTATCCACAATATATAAAATCCACGAAGAGATTTCTCTGGGATTGGGTTCTACCATTAACCATAAAAATATTAGGTACTAGATTATTAGATAACCATAAATGTTCGATTTTTGATTTGGTGTGTCGCTTGTCAACAATAATCGCTTCGAATCGATCATTGTTTCGATTCATTTTTAATTTTGACCATTTCGGACATTTTACAGTTTGGAAGTACAATGCTAGAATGTACAATATTTTCCGTACAATGCTAGGATTGTCCAATAGAGCTTTTAATTCAAAGTCATTTGTTTCGAGCTTCTGTCATGTGTCACATAATATTAATATATCCACGTCCACGTCATACGTTATTATATACCAATGATACAAACCAAAGACGTATGACGTAGATATATTAATATTATGTGACAAATGACAGAAGCTCCAAACAAATGACAATCGATGAAAAGCCCTATTTCGGGCTTTGCTCGTAACATATACAAAAAATACTGGGTCTACTCGCGGAGGACACCCTGAAATTACCCAGAGGCAGTAAGCCTGCGCATTAGCTGTTGAGATGGAAAAAGTCGACCTTATCCAATGCCCAGTTTTGTAATGTGCATGCGTATATTGAAAATATATAGGGAATTCTAGGGTAAAATGGTTGTCAAGTTGTTAGGGAAATCTAGGGAAATTTTGACAAACATTCTAGGGAATTAAAAAAAAATCATCTGGCAACCCTGAACGTTAGTACTGCGTTATATTTTGTTATCGCAGTTGGTTGCGTTTTCTGTCATCGTCGTTGCGATTTTACAATGGTTCCAACAGAGAAATTAATAGAATTAGTTAAAAAATATCCAATACTTTATGATTTGTCACACGAGGACTATAAAAATATTAGAAAGAAGGATAAAATATGGGATGAAATTGGTCAAGAGATGAAAGAATGCCGTAAGTATTTTAGTTGTAAGTTTTTATCCACTTTAATTATTATATTAAATAATAATTTTTATACATTCACTTTAATTATTTTAATTTAGAGTTTTTATTCACATTTCAAATATTAAAATAGTTAACAAACTTTTCTCTAGTTGAAAATGCTAAATTGGTTGCACGCCTTGGGTCTCTTTCTATATTGATAAAAGCTCTACCCGAATTTTCTTCAGTTTCTGAAAACTCTCGTCCTTGTTGGTTTACTTTAGTGCGTAAAAAATTATGCAAAATGCAACAAGTTTCAACGATTGAAATTGTCGTTTCAACTTTTGTCTCAATTGGCCTAAAAAATACTCGCCATTTTTGAGCTAAAATGCCAAATGCATTTTCCACCACACGTCTAGCTCGACATAAACGAGTATTATAATTTTCTTTTCGTCTGTCACTTCTAGATTGCTTGTAGGGAAAAGGTCTCATTAAAAAAGATTTCAAAGCAAAGGCCTCATCTCCAATCAAAACATGTGGACAAGGTTCCACTTGCCCAGGAAGATTTTTATCTTCAGGAACATTCATTAAACCTGCTTCAAATCTCTGGCCCATGTTTGAATTTTGAAATATGCCTCCGTCGCTATTTTTTCCGTAGCCTCCTACATCAATGCATATAAATTTGTAATTAGCATCAACGATGGCCATCAGTACAATTGAGAATTTTTTCAAATAACCAAAATGGTTTGACCCGGTTTTTCCAGGGCATTTTATAGTTACATGTTTTCCGTCCAAACTGCCGATGCAGTTAGGAAATTGCCACATGTTTAGAAAATCTTCAGCTGATTTTTGCCATATTTCTGTTGTCGGTTCGGGAAGATAAATAGGCTGTAATCTTTTACGTATAGCTTCACATACTTCATTTATAATTGTAGAGACTGTTGAAAATCCAACACGATAACTGTGCCCTATTGTACTGAAGCTGTCGCCCGTTGCTAAAAACCTAAAACAGTATATTTTTTAGGTGAGGAACTAAAGAGAAGGTGGAGAAGTTTACGTGATTCTTATGTGCGATACTTAAGAGTAATCAAAACAAGAACTGGGCAAGGTGCACAAAATAAAACATGGCAATGGGCTGAAAGTATGAAAATGTTCCAACCTTTCTTGCTTTTTGCTAAAACCTCTTCAAATGTGCCGGAAGTTGTGACTAATGTAGAGTCTGCAACTGAGAAAGATGATGGTGTAGATGTTTCGCGTAATGAAGAGAGTGAAATTGGTGATATATCTGAGGTACCCTTACCTACAAAAAATAAAGAGCCTGCTACTTGCGCTGATGTAACCACCCCGATTGTAGAACCAGAACCAAAAAAACGAAAAGTCAGAAATGTACAAAATACGAAACCAACTTCAGTTGACTCTATTATTAGTTATTTTGAAAGCAGAAAAAAAAACAGAAAAAGACTCCACAGATTTATTGTTTCTATCATATGCAGGCTTGATAAAACAATTTTCTGGAAAACGTCAGGCCGAAACAAAATTACAAATTGCTGAAATAATTGCCAAGCAAGAGTTAATGCATTATGAAGAGCAGCAGCAGCAGCAGATAATTGAACTATACCAGAGTGCTCAACCATCAACTTCCAATAGTTACACCTCTGATTCGAACTTCTGTGAAACTCCACTTATTTCGCCAGACCAAGGAACCATTTCCCATGAAGATAATCCAGGTACCAGCAGTGCAGATTGCGAACAATCATTTCCGACTTCAGCAAGCACCTTTTTACGAGTTTATACTCCTTTGTAATGTTGATATATAAAAAAAATATTAAAATAAAAATACAATGAGTGATGATTTACCTCAAAGTAATGGCTAGTCTTTCTTCCGCTGAAATAGATTCACGAAAATTGATATCAAGCTTAGAAATATCTTCCCTTATTAAGTTTACAATTTCATCAAAATAAGCAATTTTCATTCTGAAGTATTTATAAAAACGTTTTTCGTCATTTCGAAGTTGTGGCACTACTAACGTATAGACAAGGCGAAAAGGGCGGGTTCGAAGGGAAAAATATTCCCATGAGATTTTTTTGCATAATCACATTCGTGAGACATCCCAGAATAAGGTTCAAGAAGTCGCCCACGTGAAAAGTGGGCCAATTTTTTTTAAACAATTTTTTTTTAATCAAATTGCAACAATCAATATTTTTGACCCGAACAATTTTGTCTTTAATTTTTTGGACCATTCTGGACAAAAATGATCTCTTATAATTTTTCTCTAAAGTTGATCGTTTTCGACTTATAAGCAATTTAAAATTGAAAAAAAACGAAAAATGGCGATTTTCAAGGCTTAATAACTTGGTTAAAAGTTATTACTATGAAAGTCAATATATTTCTAAATCAAAGTTTAAAGCCCCCCCTACAAGATCCTGAAGAAATTTTTGTCATTGTTTTATCACTAAGCTGTTATTTTAAGTAATAATAATAAGCACCATGCACGTGTGCGTCATCTGTAAATACTGAGTGCGAGAGAGAAGCCATTCCAGCAGTCCAATTGTGCATCTTACTCGCACTCACATTTACAACCGCGCCAATACGATCTAACCGCTCATTGTTAAATTAAAAATAACAGCTTAGTAGTAAATTAGTGACACAGATTTTTTCAGGATCGTGTAGCGGAGACTTTAAACTTTGATTTAGTCACTTTCTGACTTTCATAATAATAATTTTTAACCGAGTTATTAAGTCTTAAAAATGGCCATTTTCGCGTTTTTCAAATTTTAAATTGCTTATAACTCGAAAAGGACCAACTTTAGAGAAAAATTATAAGATACCTTTTTTGTCCAGAATGGTCCAAAAAACCTAAAAACAATTAGTCATGGCAAAAGATATTGATTTTTGCAATTTGAATAAAAAAAAAATTGTTAAAAAAAAGTTGGCCCACTTTTCACGTGGGCGACTTCTTGAACCTTATTCTGGGATGTCTCACGAATGTGATTATGCAAAAATATCTCATGGGAATATTTTTCCCAACGAACCCGCCGTTTCCGCCTTGTCTAGTATGAAATTCTCCTTTTTGATGTCTTTCCAAATTTATCTCATGAGTCCAAATTTTTCTTTTTCTATAAAAAATATAACACAATATAATATAATATTAAAACTTGCACATTATATGAAAACAGATATTTGGTATTAAATCATCTTGGAGGAGATTACTAACTCAGTGAGCTTTATTAGTGGACTGTTTAGCATAGGGTGAATTTAAAATAGAATAAAAAAAAAATAACAGTAAAAAAACCAGACCTTAAAGTAAATTGTAATAAAAATATTTCCTACCTTGTCATTTCTCGTTGCACAAGCTGGAGCAGGCCTGCTATTTTTCGTACTGCTATTGCTGAGTAGTATACAGTATAAATCACTCGCGAGGACTATATTGAGTTTCTATACACTTTTCGGAATGATTGTAAGTGACTGTTAACCAAGAGAGTTGGTTGGCGAATTGTCTTTTTAAAATGAGGCGAGTAGGCAGGTAATTACATACAAAAAACTTTAAGGTTTTTACTTGAAAATAATGATAAAAATTAATACATACTCACTGAATTAGGTATTGGCCTACTCGTATATACGGGGTGTCCCATAATATTGAAAAGAAAATGAATTAAAATATTCTTTACAAAAACAAGAAAATTAAAAATTGTTATTCCTACTTATGTGGACGAACCACAACCGCCCACCACAATACGCAGTATTGTTACGGCTCAAAAGGCAAAGGACATAATTTTACTATAGAGCGTTTATATATACCACTATTAGTTTTCACTGTGGCCACTCTAACTATACCATCAGATCCAGGATGAACCTCAATTATACGGCCCAAAGGCCATTGTAGCGGGGGAATATTGTTTTGACGGATTACCACTAAGGTACCTAGTTGGACGTTTGGAGACGGAGAATTCCATTTAGCCCTTTGATGAAGAGTTTGGAGGTACTCCTTAGACCACCGTTCCCAAATCTGTTGGTGCAACTTATTTAATAATTGCCAACGATTCAACCGATTGTGCGGAACATCGAGCAACGTTTCTTCGGCCGGAGCACTCAAAGGCTCCATGGTCAAAAAATGTCCTGGAGTTAACGCACTAAGATCGTTTGGGTCTGAACTTAACGGGCATATTGGCCTCGAATTCATGATGGCCTCAATTTGAGAAAAAATAGTATATAACTCTTCAAAAGTTAGTACTTGTTCTCCAATTGTGCGAATTAAATGACCCTTTACCGTCTTAATATTAGATTCCCATAAACCTCCAAAGTGTGGAGAAGAAGGGGGAATGAGATGCCATTGAATAGATTCATGAGAAGCAGCTTGTGATGCCAATCTGTTAAGTTCTGCTCTGGCTCCAACAAAGTTAGTGCCATTGTCACTATAAACATGTTGACATCGGCCTCTACGACTGACAAATCGCTTAAACGCAGCTAAAAACGCGTCAGTGGATAAATCAGATACGAGCTCTAAATGAAGAGCTTTTGTTGAGAAACAAATAAAAAGCGACAAATACGCTTTAAGAGTTTGAGACTTTCGAAGTTTGGAAGCTCTTATAGGAAAAGGGCCCGCAAAATCAACTCCAACATTACTGAAAGGTTTTAGTTGAGATATTCGAGCTAGCGGTAGATTTCCCATTAACGGAACTGGGGACAAAGGATTCACCTTAAAACATTTAACACATTTAGACAGTACTCTACGAATGGCTCGTTTGGAAGATATAATCCAAAAACGCTGAGAAATTAGGTATTGAACAGTTTGAAGCCCGGCGTGTAGATATTGCAGATGAGTAGATTCAATAATCATATCAGTTAATTTACAACTGTTAGGAAGTAATGCCGGAAATTTGCGATCATACGAAATGGGCGCATTAGCTAGGCGACTACCTACACGTAGAATTCCCTTTGCATCGATAAAAGGTGAAAGCTTTCTTAAATTTTTTGGAAGCAGCTGTTTATCTTGGATAAAATTTATTAAAGTATTAAAAAAGATCTGCTGTGTTCGTTTAACAAAAACCAGTAAGGAGTTATGTTGCTCCAATAAACTTAAACAACCTATTTCCAGATTACCATATCGGTTTTTGGTTACATAATGGAAAAAACGAATAATGTAACACAAACATCGAACACACCTATTTAAAGACGAATGACGATCCAATAAAATATCTAAAAAATTATTGGGAATTTCAGCAATCAATGCGACAGTCCGCACTTCCAAATTTACATTAGTAGACTCCTTTGAATTAAGTTCAAAGAACGTTAGCGGATCAGATTGTAAGAAGGTTGGCCCCGCCCACCATTTGGAACAGTTAATTAACTCAGAGGGTAAGCAACCCCTTGAACCAATGTCAGCAGGATTTTCTTCAGAAGGAACATAGTGCCAACATGAAGAAGTTACTCGTTCCTGCACATAAGCTACTCTATTGCTCACAAAAGTTTTCCACTGATGAGGGGAAGATTGTAACCAACGTAATGTAACAGCAGAATCAGAATAACAGTATATTTCCTTGATTTCTACTTTATCTTTAATAACAGAAGAAACAAAGGAGACTAGTCGAGCCACTAAAACCGCAGCAGACAATTCTAATCTGGGAATAGTAAGTCCCTTATTAATGGGTGCGACCTTAGATTTAGCTATAACAAAAGAAACAAAAGGTTGGCCTGAAGGTGATAAGCATCGAAAGTACAAGACAGCGCAGTAACCTTTCTCGCTAGCGTCACCAAAACAGTGAACTTCTAAGCGTAAAATATCGTCAATTAATAAACGACGAGGTAAATTTAATTTACTCAAATATGCTACATCATCAATGTATTTTTTCCACAAACGGATAATTTCTTTTGATGGAGCATCATCCCAACCAATCTTTTGAGTCCATATTCTTTGAATAAGGTGTTTAATTAGAAATATTATTGGAGATAAAAATCCAAGAGGATCAAATATTTTTGCTAAATTGGACAAAAGATGACGTTTTGTACAAGAAGAGTCTAAAACTTGAACTTTAAAAGCAAATGTATCCGAAGAAGCGTCCCATTCCAACCCTAATACTTTAAGTGTTTTGGACGAAATATCATCATTAAATGTAAGAGGTTTTATTGCTAAATCTGATACAGCTAATCCTTTCAATAAATCGGGTACATTACTGGACCATTTTTTCAACTCAAAACCTCCTTTGGCAAGTAAGGCAATAAGTTCGTCTCTTAGTGCTAAGGCATTTTCGAAACTAGGACAGGAAGAAATGATATCATCAACGTAGGTTCCAGTTTTAAGTGCCTCGGCTGCTAGAGGAAACGAATCCCCGTCATCATTAGCCAACTGATGTAGACATCTAATAGCAAGATAAGGAGAACAAGAGAGACCATAAACAACTCTGTTGATACGAAGATCTCGAACAGGTTCAGAATTATTAGAACGCCAAAGTACTCTTTGATAATCTGTTTGAGTAGGATTAATTAAAATTTGCCTATACATTTTAGAAATATCGGCCGTAATTACATAACCATGCAATCGAAAATTAATCAAAATTGTACAGATGTCAGTCTGAAGCTTAGGACCAGTGAATAATTTGTCATTGAGTGAGGGTTGATTTGGAAGATGCCCGGAACCATTAAAAACGACCCTTAATTTACTTGTTAGACTTTCAGGTCTTAAAACACAATGATGCGATAAATAGTAAACATAAGGTGAATCGAAGTTATTCAATGGGACAGGTTCCATGTGACCGAGCTCAACAAATTCCTTCGTAAAGGTGCGGTATTGGTCATAAAGTTCAGGAGATTTTTGAAGCCTTCTTTCTAATGAATAAAACCTACTAAGAGCAAGTGATCTAATATTAGGAAAGACAGGATTTTCTTCCTTAAAAGGTAGATCTACTACAAAGCGTCCTGAATGTTCACGCGTATAAGTATTCATAAACATATTTTCCACTTTAGCGTCATCAGGAGCTAAGCAAAAAACTTCAGGGACTGCTTCTAATTCCCAGAATTTCTTTATTTGCTGATCCAAAGAAACCGTATCTTCAACTTGGCAAAATAAAGACGTAAGAGTAGGTGCCTTTGAAATATTTACTTTTCCCATAAGCACATAGCCAAATATAGTATTAATTGCATCAGGTTCATCTTGATTGCCGTAAATACGTCCATCCAAAAGAATTGTAGAGAATACATCAGCTCCTAAAAGAATGTCTATGGATCCTCTACGAAAGAAGTTATCATCTGCTAACTTTAAATTAGCAATATGGGGCCAAGTATTAACTTCTAAATTACATAAAGGCTGATCCTCACATATTTTTGTCAAGACTAACGCATTGGTTGTCAAAATAGGAGAAGATTTACGTACTGGTTTAAAAGAAATGGTAACCCCACCTAAATTAGTGTTCGACTGCATAGAACCTAATCCTTGGATGTTAGCTGAAGTTTTCATGGGACGTAAACCTAAACGCCTAAGGGTCTTTTGACAGATGAAGGACGTCATGCTTCCCGAATCTAACAGACACCTAACAGGTTGGTAGTTACCGTGACAATCAAGCACCTCAATACATGCAGTGGAAAGCAAAGTACTTTTATCAGCGGAAGAAAAACACACAGAAACGGATGATCCAGTCGTTGAATTTAAAGTGGATGCCGCCGAATCTTGAACATTCTCTTCTTTCTTAGAAGAGGAGAAGCAAAGTAGTGTATGATGTTTTTTATGGCACGAGTGACAAGTCCATGTAGATTTGCATAGGCTAGAACGATGTGATCCAAGACAGTTAATACACATCTTGTTCTTTTTTATTAATTGAAATCGATCTACAGGAGATTTTGCCAAAAAACGGAGCATTTATAAATGGCATGGGTATCATTAGTTTTACAGATAGAACATTTTGGTTCAGGTTCTGTTTGAGCAAGCAATGATGTAGATTTGGAAGAATTAGGTTTTTTAGAAAAGTTAGATTTTGGTTTAGTGTGAAAATCAATATTATCTAAAGCGAGACAACTTTGATTTAAAAAATCAATCAGTTTTTTATAGCTTGGGATGGTTGAATTATTATGAAAAAGCTCAAAACGTGTTACTAAAGAAACAGTTAATCGTTTTAAAATCATTTGAACAAGTATAAAATCCCAATGTACTGTGGGTAGTCCTAGCTTATTTAGAGATGCCACATTTTTCGAAAATGTATCTAACAACTTGCGTAGTTCTTTTGGATCTTCTGAAGTCAGTTGTGGTGAACTTTCAAGGTTATTCCATAAATTGGCAGCGATTACCCTAACATTATTAAACCTTTCACAAAGCAGATCATAGGCAATTGGATAATTGTTTGCTGTGATGTCAATATGATCCACAGCATCGCGCGCTGCACCCTTTAAACACGATAGTAACAAATTAAATTTGTCAATTGGTTGTAAGTAAGTAAGAGTATGAACGCGAGCATCAAACTGATCTATAAAACTTCTAAATTCAGTTATTTTTCCACTGAAAGATGGCAATTCCGGTTTCGGTAAATTAAAATAATTTATAGGTAAAGGATTTTGAGACTGTGAAGTTGATGTAGTTTGCTGACTTGATGTTGAAGATTTTCTAAAGGCTTGCACGTATGTTAATTTAATTTTATAATATAATTTGTCAAAATTACTACGGCAATCATCTTCGACTTTAAATAGCGCGTCCTCATTATCTTGCTCAGAAACTAACATAATTATTTTATTATGAAGATCATAAAAATTGTCACGAATTTTTTCCAATCCTTCATACATAACTTCCAAAACCGGGTAAAAATTCTTATCGTCAGCAGCTACCTTTAAAGCAACATCATGAATTTCAGTCATTTGTTGCACTTCAACTTGTCTTAAAGATTGATATTTTTTAATTTCATCTGCCATTTTGTAAATTTAAATGTAGAATTAATAAATTTAGAAAAATATGAAATTAGCGTTAGGAAATAAAATAGGTTCACCACACGAAAATTAATAAAATACAACCGAACTTTGTGCTAATAAAATAGAAAACTATGTCCTCTGCTATTTGAATATTTATAGACAAAAAATAATTGTAAAACATAAACCCTTTAAATAAAAATTACTGTGTAAAATAAACACACAGTTTCATCTATAATAGAGTCAACCTGTATAATAATTATTATAACAAAATTTGTCTATTGGCCGACGTTGACAATTTAATAATAATTACTTTTACATTAATGTGTTCCTTTTTTACTTAAAAAACAACATTAACTGAGGTATAGGTACCACTAACGATCGGCACAAACAAAAAACCAATTTACTAATTGATACGTGATTTTAATTTTGTAAAGAATATTTTATCGCCTTATGTTAAAGAATAACAAAAAAATAAAGTCAAAGGAAATGCGGTTAAATAACCTGAATTTGATTCTGATCTTTGTAAATTAGCAAAGTATGACAATAAAATCAAACAATTCAGGTTTAAAAGAAACTTTCCCCGACTATATTACCCTCTTAGAAAAATGAAAAATGCAAGAAAAAAATATAGAAAATGGATCTATCCGGCTCGAAGGACCAATAAATCATCTTGGAGGAGATTACTAACTCAGTGAGCTTTATTAGTGGACTGTTTAGCATAGGGTGAATTTAAAATAGAATAAAAAAAAATAACAGTAAAAAAACCAGACCTTAAAGTAAATTGTAATAAAAATATTTCCTACCTTGTCATTTCTCGTTGCACAAGCTGGAGCAGGCCTGCTATTTTTCGTACTGCTATTGCTGAGTAGTATACAGTATAAATCACTCGCGAGGACTATATTGAGTTTCTATACACTTTTCGGAATGATTGTAAGTGACTGTTAACCAAGAGAGTTGGTTGGCGAATTGTCTTTTTAAAATGAGGCGAGTAGGCAGGTAATTACATACAAAAAACTTTAAGGTTTTTACTTGAAAATAATGATAAAAATTAATACATACTCACTGAATTAGGTATTGGCCTACTCGTATATACGGGGTGTCCCATAATATTGAAAAGAAAATGAATTAAAATATTCTTTACAAAAACAAGAAAATTAAAAATTGTTATTCCTACTTATGTGGACGAACCAGGTATAATATTTCCAGTTGCCTAGTGAGTACATAACAAGACAATCTTTAATTTTAATATATATTTAGATATTTTACCTTTGATCCTCCTCGTCTGCTAAAGCTACCAGCAAGATCAAATCTTCCTCCGATTCCGAAGAATCCATTCTAGACTATGTTGTTGTGATCGGTTCAACGTGATCAATGAGAAAAAACACGTCGTCGTCACGACGAATAATCGCAGCAATGTGTTCATGACAATGAAAAAACGCTGTCGCTTATATTGCGAGAAAAATCGTGTCGTCGACGCACCGATTAAATCGCAGCAGTCTGTTCATTGCTTTAGTTGTTCACACGGATCTGTGCACTTGCATGAAATTACTCACGAATTACTTTTTATACTAGGCCTCTTTTTTATTCACAGTAACTAGTATCGCAAGATTACCCAAGAAACTCATGTAGTATAATCACAATTTTTAAGTTGACAAAAAGATACTTGTCTCATTAGCTTAAAAATAAATAATTACCAGAAGTAAATAAAAGAGCAACAGTTAGTCGTTCTAACAATTATGTTTGAAAATAAAAATTACAATGAAGTGTATCAACGAAGACTAAAAGTTTAAATAATAATGGCTTACGAAAAGCCATTTTAAACATAACAAATGCGCCAATGTCACTGAAAATTAAAAACGTCAAAATTCTTAGTAAATAATGTACCACTTATCCTTGTTTAACTTATTGCGGTTCCTATGGACAAGAGGCTTAAGGTTGCAGCATATTATCATGCAGGTAGCGATTCCAGCACGTAGCGTTTAGTTTCCGAAAAATATGATTTAGTCCATGTGGTGAGACCGCTCCCGTCTGAAAAAATTTCTGATTCGGTTTCTTTGTGGATTCCTATTCAAAAATGTCCCTTTTAAACAAATCTGAAGGGTGCCGGGCGGAATTTTTGGGCAGAAATTGTTTTAAACAATATTTTTAAACAAATACAAAAGATCACCTTTTTTGACCCGAAGAATATTTTTTTAGGGTTTTTGGGTCATCCTAAACAATAAAGGTATCTTGTGATTTTTCTCAAAAGTTGACAGTTTTCGATGTATAGGCGATTTAAAATCTGAAAAATGCAAAAATACGCATTTTCAAGGCTTAAAAACTCATATTTAAATTAGTATTTTTGAGGTTGCCAAGTACTTGCATTGTAGTTTAAAGATTCTGCAGACTGATCGGGTCTAACTTCAATTTACACCGTTGTTATTTAATTGTTAATTATGCGTGTCTATCCGATTTTTTGCCGGTGCTGCGCGCACTTTTTCCAAAAATCTCCTATTTTTCTCCGAAAAATATATTTTTTTAGATTTTTCGGGACATTCTAAATAAAATAGGTTTCTTGTCATTTTTCTCAGAAGTTAATAGTTTTAAAGTTATAAACGATTTAAAATCCGAAAATGCGCTTTAAATCGCTCATAACTTTAAAACTATTAACTTTTGAGAAAAATGACAACAAACCTATTTTATTTAGAATGTCCCGAAAAATCTAAAAAATATATTATTCGAAAAAAATAGGAGATTTTTGGAAAAAGTGTGCGCCGCACCGGCAAAAAAATCGGATGGACACGCATAATTAACAATTAAATAACAACGGTGTAAATTTAAGTTAGACCCGATCAGTCTGCAGAATCTTGAAAATGAATGTTTGAACTACAATTCAAGTACTTGGCAACCTCAAAAATACTAATTTAAATATGAGTTTTTAAGCCTTGAAAATGCGTATTTTCGCATTTTTCAGATTTTAAATTGCCTATAACTCGAAAACTATCAACTTTTGAGAAAATTCACAAGATACCTTTATTGTTTAGAATGACCCAAAAAACCTAAAAAAATATTCTTTGGGTCAAAAAAGGTGATCTTTTGTATTTGTTTAAAAATATTGTTTAAACAATTTCTGTCCAAAAATTCCGCTAGGCACCCTTCAGATTTGTTTAAAGGGGACATTTTTGAATAGGAATCCACAAAGAAACCGAATCAGAATTTTTTTCAGACGGGAGCGGTCTCACCACATGGACTAATTAAATGGTTTTAAATATGAACAATTGAACAATTCACACTGTCTGGAACGTATCGTATCAGACACCTTTCAGTAAAATAAGGTTTTTAGGAGACTACACTACGTGCTGGAAACGCCACGTGGTTGATAATATGCCGCGACCTTAAGAGAAAACAGTAGCGATCAACAGGTAGCGAAAACGCGTTCCAAGATTGCGGCTGTAATTTTGAATATTTTTTCGAGATATTTGGCACACGTATTCATAATATAATAAAGAATGGAGGTACAGAGCCCAATTTGAAAAATATATTAATATGTGGAAATTACTCTGTAATTAAATACAATATTAAAAAAACGAGCCTGTACCGCCATTAAGAAGAACAAAAAAATACACTTTCTTCAAATAAACTTTTTTATCCGATGCCTAGATTTTGTGTCATTTTGGAACTACTAATGAAAAATACACTTTCTTCAAATAAACTTTTTTATCCGATGCCTAGATTTTGTGTCATTTTGGAACTACTAAAATTTTTTATTTCATTAGTAGTTCAAATATCTCGAAAAAATATTCAAAATTACAGCCGCAATCTTGGAACGCGTTTTCGCTACCTGTTGATCGCTACTGTTTCACCTTAAGGCTACGGCTCCACGGGCTGGAAATTGACGCTAGCAGTAGCCGCAAAATGAACTTAAGGTTCCGCAGAACGGAATAGGAATAGCCGAACTGTACCGACTACAGGACTTGTGCGTAGTCGGTTCAGTTCGGCTATTCCTATTCCGTTCCGTGGAACCTTAAGTTCGTTTTACGGCTACGGCTAGCGTGAATTTCTCGCCCGTGGAGCCTTAGCCTAAGCCGCTTCTCCATAGAAACCGCAATAAGTTAAACAAGGATAACCGGTACATTATTTACTAATAATTTTGACGTTTATAATTTTCAGTGACATTGGCGCCTTTGTTATGTTTAAAAATGACTTCACATTATTTAAACTTAGTCTTCGTGGATACACTTCATTGTAATTTTTATTGTTCATTTTCAAACATAATTGTTAGAACGACTAACTGTTGCTGTTTTATTTACTTCCGGTAATTATTTATTTATAAGCTGAGACAAGTATTTTTTGTAACTTAAAAATTGTCATACTACATGAGTTTGTTTATGGTTCTGTCGAACGGAAGATTATTTGTTTATTTTCGACTTTACTGTTCTTTTTGTTTGTTTAAATTTATTTATGAACGTTCTATATTTATCGTTATATTAGTAATACTCGGTATTATATTCAATATGTTTAATGTTTGAGTACATCGATCTTCTCCACAGTGAAACAGGTAAAAAAATTCAATAAAATAACTTTATAAAATACGCCCACCGGGATAGTAGCCATTTCCTAAGCAAATAAATCATTACGTTTGTGCAAAGATCCGTTGGAACAACTATAAATAGTTTTCATCTTTTGGGGTATTATTGGTGCAAAATTGAAAAAGTCTGATGTATGTCGTCAAAGGGCATGATGGCTCTAATGTCTCTTCTCCTTAGTGTGCTGCTTGTGCCTCCATATTCGACTACGACTACAGTATAAATTTGTTACATTTGTTGCCTGTATACGCAGTAACTTTCATTTTGCGTTGGATATAATATTATGATGTTTATTTCCTGGGTTATGGATATTATTTGCGATTCCAATGGCCAACCTTCTCGCCGTCTGTTTCTTTTTTTTATTTTTTATTTTAATGTTTTATTTTTTTGTCTCTTCCTATTTTCAATCTTCTCTCTCACGTCATCTACATACTTTTCTCCCGTATATCTGATTTTAAATTGAGTCTGAGCTCGATTTTTTACATTAGAATTACATCTTACTATGCTCGTATTCATTATTCATTTTAAGCGTCAATATCGTCAACTCAACTGTTTACAAATTTATTCAGAACTAAAACAGTTTTGACACGATTTTAAAATCATTTTATTTTAAATTTTATAGTTTGTAGACGAGTGGCTTTTGTTGATAAAGATCGATGTCATACCCACAAGCTAAATTTGGAAAAGCTAACAAAATGTGGAAAACATTAAAAAATTTTATTAATGTTAAAAACTTTGATATTCCTAGCTGTATATGTTTTGATATAGATGCGGAGCATAATGTATTAAGAGAACGTTTGGAGATTGCAGAAAATTTTAACAAATATTTTGTCAGGAGTATAAAAAATATTGTCGAAAATATTGATTCAATAAATTCCTGGACCAATACCAATAATAATTTAAATTTAAATTTGAGTGAATTTAAACCACTGTCAATGTTAGACTTACGTAAAATAGTTTATAGTACGGACAACAAGTTCTCCATACATGAAATATTAAATTCAAGGAAGGTGAGGGAAATTTTTGAATCAATTGGTTACGTTATACTGAATTTTATAAACACTTCTCTAATGACAGGTAGATTTCCTACACTTTTGAAAGTGAGTACAATTGTTCCTATTCAGAAGATTTTGAATACAAATAAAGCTAGTGAATTTAGGCCCATTAACACATTACCCCCAATTGAAAAAATATTAGAGATAGCAGTTTATAACTACTAGAACACGTGGGAAAAAAATTCAATTTTAATAAATAATCAGTCCGGTTTTCGACAGAAACATTAATGTGAGTCAGCTTTACAATTGACTCTCTGTAAACTTAAAAACGATATTGATAAAAACCGATACGTAGTAGGTGTTTTTCTTGATTTTAAAAGAGCCTTTGAAACCATTGATCGCCAAATACTCCTAACAAAACTACAAAATTATGGGTTTGTAGGTAAAGTACACAAATCTAGATCTTCATCGGGATGATAGTTTTCCCTACATAAGTGATTATCTTAGTGATAGGAAGCAGATAGTACGTTTTGATGGGGCATTATCCTCTGAACATTATATCAATGTTGGGGTACCACAAGGCAGCGTATTGGGGCCTCTCTTATTTATATTGTATCTAAATGACATAGACCTATATGTAGAAAGTGAATTTATTAATCTTTTTGCGGATGATACTTTTGTAGCTTGTAGTGATACTAACCTTGAAGTATCGATTCAAAAAATGAATAATACATTTAAAAAAATGGCTAAATACTTGGCATCAAATAAATTAAAATTAAATATTTCCAAAACTAAAGCAATGATCTTTACAACAAAACACAAATATAGCCAATTAAATACCGATAACATTCTGCTACAAGTAAAAAATGAAAAGATTGGTATTGTAAGATGTGTTAAATATTTGGGGTTTCAAATTGATAGTTGTTTGAATTTTGATCATCATTTTGATTATATTGTCCGGAAAATAACGAAAAAACTATATTTTTTTAGCCGAATATCACAAAATATATTGACTCAAGCTAAAATTACAGTTTTTAATTCAATTATTCAGTCACATTTTGAGTACTGCGCAACTATATTGTATATGTTTAATTTAAATAAACTCAATCAACTACAAAAACTACAAAATCGTGGCATGAGAATTATATTGAAAACAAATCGACTTACACCTGTATCATATATGCTACAGGTTTTAAGTTGGTTCACAATTGAAGAGAAACTGTATTATTATACAATGATTTTGGTTTATAAAATACTTAAAATAATGTAGCTCCAGATTACTTTAAGCAGTTCATAGTGTACAATAAAAATGTGCATGATTATTCTACAAGAAATATGGGGAATATTTACATAGCAAAAACAAATTATAGAATGACGATAAACTCATTAGTATTCAGGGGTTTTAATGAGTTTAACGCTCTACCGGGTGAATTAAAAAATACGATGTCACTAAAATCTTTTAATACCAAACTTAAGCTGTATATTAGAAACAAGTGATGTAATACTTTATTACGTTAATTTTATGGGTGGGTATTGTATGGTATTATATGTTGTAAAATTTATTTAAAGTTTGTTTCAATTTCATTTGATGTTGCTTAGTTATAGAAAACAAACGTTTTCAGTGTTTTATTGTTAGATTGCTTAGTTATATTCGATTTTGTAAATTATTTGTAATATCTATTCTCTACATTGATTGTATATTAGGGTAACCTATTTAAATGAATAAATATCTATCTATCTATCTAAAAATATTAACAATTCAGTAATATGCAGACATAAAATTTCATTCACTTACATAAAATATTAATAACGCGATATAAGTATTCACTTCAGTCGAAAAGTGCACGCTCTTTTTTTAACTGATTTATGCTAATTAAAATCAAAATGGAATTGCGCATTTTATTTTGAAACTACTTGACTTAAGATTTCATCTCATATTTTTTATTTTTTTTTTTAATTCGATGTCCAACCTATTCAAAAATAGCCTTAAAACAAAATTGGCTTTTTTCGACATTTTGAATTACCTGTATTTTACACGTAAAGTATGTATTTTGCCAAAAAAATACACTAACTTTCGTCGTAAAATAACTCAAATTATTAAAAGTCATTTCGAACCGAAAAAAAATTTATAATTAGTTTAAAAATTGTTATAAATAATAAATTGCTATAATTAAATCAAATAACCCGCCCACAAGCTATAAAATTCAAATATAATAATTTAAATACTTATTAATAAAATCATATACATATTCATAAATAATTATTATTATTTAAAATTATTTTAATTTATTAGTTCTGAATAAATTTGAAATACATCTGGCAACGTCGACATCTATATTAAGCCATCCCTCGCATCCGCCATCGCCATCGCCATCTTAGTTTGAAGGTAGGCAACAAGTGTGCGGTTAAGCTCGGATTTTTTACTTGTTTTGATTTGATATCTAACCATAAAAATATTTACAATTATCCCTTACTTTTTTTAATAAATTGTTCAGAATGATTTATTCATAGTAAGTTGATGTTGTCCTCGAACAAACATCCGTAATGCCCGATTCAGAAGTAAGTACACCAGAAAATATCCAAGAAAGTACAAGTGTTTCCAATGTAAACACTTGTCCAATAATCAAATCAGAACCTAACTTAATCAAATCAGAACCTAATTTAATCAAATCAGAACCTGATTTTAATGTGGATCTACAGAGACGATCCAGAGGTAGACCAAGAAGTTGTAAAAAAGATATTGAGGTTAAGCAGTATAAGGCGCAAAGGGAAGGAAGACATATAAAATTTCAGCCAGTTGTTATTACAGTAAATGACCAAAAACTCTTTTCTATTCCTGAATATCCTGATGTTAAAATTAAAGTTGTTAAAGGTGGTAAGTATTTAACTGATGCAAGGTCGACCTTATAGATCCCCATTAATTGTGTGAATTTGGTTGGATATCCTTTTCTTCACATTCTACAGAACATTTAATGCTTTTCTTCTAAAAGTTTTATCTGGTAAACCTAATACACAGTTAGAAGTTAGAGACAGAATTTTGATAAATTTCAGTAAAGCAAATACAGTGAAACTTGATAATTTGAATCTCAGGGGACCGTTAAAAAAATTCGAATTAAAAAATAAATCTACAAAAACAAGGATTACCTACAAAAACATCTGCAAATGATAAATATCTGTAGTTGATCAGTAAAAAACAGTAGGTTGATCATTTTTATCGCTTGGAGAGGTTTTTGTTCCTATTCTTGCCTGAGTTTTGTCAACCTAAAAAAATTGGCTAACAAAATTCGGCCAAAAATACCAATTGAAACATTTTCAAGCTATAAACAAGACCGACTTTATTTTTTTCCAAAGAGATCCGAAATTTTTAGCTGCTTTTTAGAATTTAGCTTCTCAGTAATGACAAGAGATTCTAAGATATTCAGAAAAGGTAGCAGAAAAGTTCGAATTATCCAAAATATAATTCGAATTATTCATGACTTTTTACCATTACTTATATAGGAAATGCTAGGGACCAGAATAAAAATTCGAATTAAAGAAGATTTCGAATTATGGAAGTTCGAATTAAGCAGGTTCCACTGTATATTGATTACAGTAGAACCCCGATTATCCGTGTGCGGATTATCCGTGCTATGATTTTCTATTACTTAAATTGCATTTTTGAGGTTTCATCAAAATAGCGTCACTGTAAATCACTCGACGGAAACTCTATACATGGAGAGGGAGACTCATAATGAAACATTTATTTTTTCTGTTGTCTTTTTATGGTAGGGCTATATGTATGGATATACGTACATATGTATTACAATAAGAAATAAATGTTCGGATTATCCGTGCCAACGTCCGGTCCCGAGGAGCACGGATAATCGGGGTTCTACTGTATTTATTTCGTAAAAGAAAATGTCACAATCTACATCATGTAAATAGTACAATGACAAAATTGTTCATAGTACTTAATACAGTAGACTCCCTCTATAGCAAGAACTGAAATGGCAGACTAATTACCTCGTTATGAGCCGATTTCGTTATATTACCACAGCTATTTCTCAGTTAAAATTATTTTTTTATTATTAGTTGGTTTGATTTAGAGCATGAGACATGCTCAAATAAAACACTAGATTCTAGATAACTACAGAGAATGTAATGTCAACATAAATTTAAGTCCCTTTTTACATACAAATATTAATTTTGATTTCAACAGTTTATAAGAACAAAAGTAAGTAATTTATTTAACAAAAAAAATTAACCAGAACCAGCGGTTTCCTTCACCTAAATATAAAAACTTGTTATTTTAGTCCCCTTTTTAGACCCGTTTAACCAATCTAAATTGTACATTGTTTCTTCTTGTTTTCTCCCATAAAATAAAATAAAATCTGTTACTGTCCTTATTTCCTTCAATAACAAATCATTTGCCTGGATAAACACACTGAAATCTTCCTTAAATTTGTCAAATGGTTAAATGTCAAATATGAACTGCTAAATAAATGTAAATGTACTTCTATTACAGCTTCTTCAAAGCCCCAGGATCGATAAACACATACAATTATTGTACTACCGGAACACCCTAGCAAAAGAGTCCATTAAACAACTCTCAGCCTAGCCATTAACAAACATCATATTTTAGTCTTTTGAGGTTTTCCAAAAAAAAAATCTTCACATGCCCCAAATTTCCAGCACACCAACGGAGACCTCAATAAAAGAATTCCCAGCACGTCCCACCAAAGGATTGAAAAAATACCATTTCAATTTAAAAAACTGGGAATCCAAATCGCCGATCAGGCTTCAAGTGCTTTCTCAAAAATCTTTTTTGAAAAAGAATGAACGTTGCTGTTTTGCAACCAAGGTGTTCAAAAACAAAAAAAATACTACAACAAAAATCTTATCTCACTAACTCATACAAAAAGCATATACATACAAACTATACATCCTCCAATAAAAAAAATAATCAGTAACTAAATAACCAAAATTCAACAAACGTTACTACCAAATTTTCAACCGTAAATGTAGTTTTCTAAGACATTTACTTCCTATAGTGAAGCCATTCCGAGCAATATAAGATGCTAAATATTGTGCGAATGGCGCTTTTGACAAAGAGTTGATAGTTTAAAGGGACAAAGTTGACAGGCTGTGGAGTTTATTACATAACTGGCTTCCATAAGCACACAGATTTTAGGCATTCCTGTATACAGGCAGCTGGGATATTTATTTATACGTGAAGAACAGGTGAAGAAACATGTTCTTCAATCTTATTTTCCCTGGTTATAATGAAATATGCCTCGTTATACAGGTGTTTAGTTCAATAGGAATTTCATGAGACCCCTAATGTGCCTCATTATAAATGAAACCTAGTAATACCTGTGTTCGTTATAGAGTATACTGTACAATGTCAATTCTTCTTCTTAAAGCGCTGTGCATTTCTGCATAGGCATCCACATACATTGTCTTGTAAGGTGAGATGTTATAGCCAGGATTAAACTATTCTGTTTTTAGCAGCATTGTGAAGCATTTTATAGCTGTGGATACCTGTAAATTGGTGAATGTTAAGCAGCCATGATATTGTAGACCTCTCTTACCCTCTATCTTTTCTTCAAATACCAGTTGTTGAAAAGTGTATCATTCTCCTCAAAATATGTGCACTGAGTATGCAATCTTTTTTACTTTTACATAATCAAAAAGTTCCCTATCCTGAAAAAGCCTGCTGTTCTTAATACTTCCTCATTTATGACTTTGTCCATCCCTAATATTTCAATCATTCAGCACAGGCACCTCATTTAAAAAAATTCAAGTTTGTTAATGGAACTGGTATGGTCCATGCTTAAATTCAGTACAAGAGAACAGGCCAAACTTAACACTTTAGCATGTTGTATCTAAGGTTGAAATCCAACTTGCTATTAGTCAGAAATTTACGAAGCCTCAAAAAATCATGTTTGGTGTGTTCTATGCTGCTCTTTGTTTCAGTCTCAGGGTCCCAACTCTTGTTTAGCAGACAAGCCAAGTATTTAAACTTCCTGACTTGTTCGATTTCTTCTCCAGCTACATTTATCTTTGCATTTGGGTAATTATTTCTACCTATAATCATTGTTTTTGTCTTCTTGATATTCATTTTCAAACATATGTTAATTATTGTATAAGAATAAAAAAAAGAGAAACATACAGATAAAATAGATGTGAAATATATTTTATTTCACCATTTCTGTGTATTATATTGCTTATATTTGAGTACTTCAGAACAACGTGTCTTTTTTAAGAACGCCAAATTATTTTCATTTCTTTTTCTGTTACTCCACATTTGAACAGAATATGAAGAGTTGTTCTAGTTGTAGGGATATATTTTTCAAGTTGTAGCAACAATAAGTAAATTTGAATATAAAGCCACACTGGCTCAGCTTAGGATCTAATTGAGTACAAATTATAAAATTACTTGAATTTTTTTTTTAATTCGTTACAGTTTCTATCTGGAAGTCAGGTATTTGATATCTACATTTTGTGTATATTTAACAGTTTCCTTAATGTTGCCCATATGAACATAGATAACAATACAGTAAAACCTAGATATAATGGACTAATTGGGGGACGGGGTCCATTAAAGCTGAAAGTCCGGTATACAAAAATAGGTTTAAAATAAATCAAATCACTTTTTATTGGAAATATTTACAGCGAAGTCGTGAAGTGAAGTATCGTTGCGCTTTCTTTCGGTAATCCTGCAAGTTTTGTTTGCACTTTTGAAGTTTGCTGTTTTTTTTTTATATTTAACTCTGTAAAATTACGAAAATTAATATAATACAGTTGAACTTCGTTACCTGACGAATAATAAGTATGAAATGAGGATGGAAGTGAAGATAGCGAAGAAGACAAAACAACACTGTCAAAAATGAAGTGATCAGAGGTAAGATCGCAAAAACATTTATAGACTATAATTAATAATTATAATCAATAAAAATGTTATTAGATCATCTAGATGCGATCTAACTGAATTTTTGTCAGTGTTGTTTTCTCTTCTTCCTTCGCTGTCTTCATTTCCATTCCCATTTTTTAGGTTCATAACTCCATCTGCTATTTTATTTTCAGACATGATGTTATACCCAGGGTCACCTTCATCTACTTCTAGCCGTTGTAAATGATCTTCCTCGGCTACTTCTTCTTCAGCATTATTATGTATTGTCCTACAGAAATCAGGAACTTCCATCCCTTCTAAAGTTATGTCTGCATCATGACCATAATTTTTTCACCGATATTTTTGTCCGTTATACCTATACCCGAAGTCCGTTAAATAGAGGTCCATTGTATCGAGGTTTTACTGTACTTATTACAGATTAATTCAGATTTTCCATGAATTTATGTAAGGAGTATGCCTTCTGTATAGTTTTTGTATTGTATTACTATTCATGTTTGACAAAACTTGAAAATCCAAGTTACCCATTTCCTAATATATGGACCTCGGAGGTAAACTACACTATGTCTACCAACTGTGTTTAGCGTGTGTTTGCAACAAAGTTTAGAGCACTTAGGATGTTAATAAAAATCTGATATATTGCATAATTTGTTGAAAGACAACATGACTATATTTTAATGATAGTATATAACCACTTTGTATAATCCAACTAATAAAATAAGTGGATTAAAGAAACTTTTCAAAAAATCACCATGTCGACATAGTGTAGTATACCTCCGAGGTACAGATATATCAACGGTTAAATACCTAAACCTCATAAGTCAAAATCTACAACTTTTCAGGAGAGCAAAAAACGCTGCTTAGTACATGTTTTTACTTTCTCTTCTTTCCTTTCTCTTGAAAAGTATGTTTTGGCAGGTTTTTTAAGTAATAATTAAATAAATACTGAGAAAGAAAAATATGTACTTTAACACATTTGCAGACACGCTTCACATACATGTAGACACATCTTCTCTGTGGAGTAAGTGTCTTCATATCGCCTGGTGAGAACAATAGTTGCGAATCTTCAAAATGAACGTTATACGAACGAGATAATCTTATTTGAAGTTTTAATGAAACTGCTGAATAGTATAACTGACTAATTGATAATAATTTTGCAGAATTTTTCTAATAATCTGCTTCTAACTATTTAAACCAATTAATAGAAGTAATTTTATTTGAAGAAAAGATGAACATTGTATTTTTTTGATTTTTTTTTCTGTGTTACGTCATTATTGCATTATTGAGGATATTTAATTGGATGTTTCGCCACTATACTGTACTACTACTACACTACAACAGTTTAGTTTTTGTTTCACATAACTTAAAAAATTACTTTTAACAATAAATGAAACGCATCAAATAAAACATTTATTGTACAAACCAAACAGTTATTCACAAAATGAAACTAAAGTAGAGTTAAAGGACATAGAAAAATAACAAAATTAGATCTTAAGTAGGTAATAATTACTAAATCATCTCTGTTAGTAAGAAAACGATAAACATGATAAAAAATGAAAAGTAAGCAGTAGAACTAGTAAACTTGAATTCATTATTTCACTTCATCATCCAGCCTTCTGCATCCAAAGTTGAACATAGGCCTCCAATAATTTCTTCCAGTTTTGTCGATTTTGGGCTTCCTGTAACCAATTCCCAGCAATCCTTTTGACGTCATCTATCCATCATGTAGGTGGTCTACCTCTAGTTCTTCTGTCTTCTCTTGGTCTCCACACTGTAATTTTTTTCCTTCATTCTGGCTACATGGCCTGCCCAATTCCACTTCAGCCATACTACTTGCTCTATGACATCTGTGACGCCTGTCCTTCTGATTTCTTCGTTTCTGACCCTGTCTCTGAGAGTCAGTGTAAGTAGTGACCTTTCCATTCTTCTTTGGGTCACTCTAAGTTTAGTTGCTGTGGCCTGGGTTAATGATAATGTTTCAGCGCCATAAGTCATGACTGGAAGCACACATTGGTTGAAAGTCTTCTTTTTCAAATAATTTGGCAAGTTGCTCTTGAAGATGTCTGATAGAGCTCCATATGCGGCCCATGCTAGGGTGATCCTTCTTTGTAATTCGGCAGTTTGATTGTCCCTGGCAATTTGGATTTCATGTCCTAAGTATTTATATTTATGGACCAATGCTATTTCGTTGACGTCGACTTTTGGATTTTCGGTTGGTACCAGGTTTGTCATGTAATGTGTCTTTCCAAAATTTATGTTTAAACCAACGTTCTTACAGGCGGCATCTAACTCAGTAAGCATAGTTCTAATCTCTTCTAAGTTGTCTGTTATAAGAACTATGTCGTCTGCGAATTGTAGGTGAGAGAGCCTTTCGCTGTCGACATTTATTCCTTTGGCGTCCCCCTCCAATTGTTTGAAAGCATGTTCAAGTACTGCCGTAAAGAGTTTGGGAGATTACGTGTCTCCCTGTCTAATTCCTCTTTTGATTTTTATAGATTTGGTATCTTTGTGTAATCGGATAGACATGGTTGCATTGTTGTATATGTTCGCTATCAGTTTGGAGTACCTATAATCTATACGACTTTCCTCCAACGTTCTCATTATGCTGTTAATTTCTATCGTATCAAATGCTTTGCGAAAGTATACGAAAGCCAGGACCAATGGTCAGTTGTATTCAATAGATTTTTCTATAATTCCTTTTATGCAGTGTAGGTGGTCGTTAGTGCCAAAGTTTTTCCTAAAACCTGCCTGTTCTCTAGGCTGGTAAAAATCTAATTTTGTTTCCAGTCTATTTGTTATTATTCTTGTGAATAACTTGTGGATGTGGTCTATTAGGCTTATGGGCCGGTAATTCTCGAGGTCTGTTGGATCGCCCTTTTTGTGTAATAAGATGGTAAGCGCACTTTTCCATCTTGTAGGTGTTTCACTTTGGTGCAGACATAAGTTGAACAGTTCCTTTATGTTGTTTAAAAGTCTGTCTCCTCCAATCTTTAGGGCTTCTATAACGATATTGTCTTCTCCCGGAGCTTTTTTTCTTTTCAGTTTCCTCAATGCGTTCCTGATTTCATCTGTTGATATATCAGGCATCAATTCCGATCCTTGGTTGACTAATCTTTTTCACTTAGTGTTTTTTCAATTATTTCACTTAGGTTTCATATTTCAGACTACTAAAGAACTGATTGTGGGCAGAAATAGCAATAAATACTAAAATCAAAATAAACCACCCACACATAAATAAAAGTTCGACTTAGGCCGCATCTACATTGAATCCGTATTTCTACGATCCGATCCGACGTCGGTTTGAAAACAAAACTCATGGTGTTAAATGGCTGCACCTACATTGGATCCGTAAATCGCTCGATACCGGGCGATTGATAGGAGAAGCTACAGCAGAGAAGCAGTTCAATGTCAGTCGATATCGGATCGGATCGGAGAAAAACGGATCCAATGTAGGCGCGGCAATTTAATACTATGGGTTTATTTTTTAATCCGACGTCGGATCGGAGAAGTACGGATCCAATGTAGGTGCGGCCTTACCTACAACGTAAATAGGTGAAATTACAGATTCATCAATTTTTTATTAAAATTTAAATCAGATTTAACACTCAGAATTCAGAACATGAATGACAAAAATGCTCATTCGCCACTATTTCACCACTATTTTTAAAGATAATAGTTCAAATACGTGCAATCATGGCATAATTACAGATTCGTCACTGTTGATATTAAGTTTTGTGGTATTCCCAAAGAAGACAATGTAAGAACTGACGTTCGTCGATCGTCGTTAATGCATCACAATATGTGCCAAATTGACAATACCCTAAAGACATGTAGGCGCCCTCTAGTAATAAGGAAATGAAATAATTATTGTTCGCCGATATTGCACATAAAAGAGGGCATATTTAGATGTCGGTTGATGGACTGAACTCAAAAACCTTGATTTTCGACTTTCGTGTTTCGCCACTATTGTTCTCACTAGGCGATATGTAGTCGTGTCCGTTAAGGGGTTAAGCAGTGAAATTTTTTCGCATTCCTGAAAAATTGTAGATTTTGACATGTGAGGTTTTGATATTTAGGCATTGATATATTTATTGGCACTGTTGGCAGTAGAAACTGTTTTGCTTCATTTTTACTGTGTTTCTTAATATTAATTTGTTTTTAGGTAAACACCCATACATGTGCCCAAAATGTGACCTAGGCTTTTGGACTAAGAGTGCTTATGAGGCTCATCAACCAGTTCATATCCTCAAAAAAGCAAAACAACCTGTAAAGAAGTTCCGTTGTGATGTATGTGCAAAAGAGTTCAGCAAACTATGTGATGTGGAGCGCCATACTCGTGTTCATACTGGAGAAAAGCCCTGCATTTGCAATATCTGCAATAAACGCTTTCAGCAAGCACACAATCTCAGTAAGCATCTGTTGACCCATTTACACATAAAACCGTTCTATTGTGAAATTTGTAACAAACAATTTGGAAGAAACGATGTACTGAGAAGACATTTGTTGACACATTCAGTTGATAAACCTGTGAAATGTTCCGTTTGTCATAGAGGTTTTATCAGGCATTCACAGTTACTACAACATATGAGAAGAAAACATAAACGCCGTCCAGTAGAAGATGTTGGTGAATCCAACGCTGACCCAAATGAGAGTGAGTCTAGTGAAACAAAGGATGATGGTTTTGATAATCAACCTAGTACTTCCAAGTCCGAGAATGAAAGTCATGACAAATGAGTGTAATGGTAGTAAATGATCTCTTATTATAGTTTTAAGTGAAGAATGTTGGATATTACTGGTGCTGAAGATGACTTGAAGTTGTTTTTTTGGGACGTTCTTTGAGTAACCAAAATAGTTTCCTTTGTGGTGCTAGACTTTTTTATTGACTGATTAGGGATTAATGTCAAAACATGGTGTAAGGACGAATAATCCCTGGACAAAAAATTGCCACAAATAGTCTCCGGAAAAATTCCCACAAAAAATGCTGGTCAAATAATCCCCACGAATTTTTTTGGACAAAAATCCCCACAAAAAATTTCAGACAAAAAATCCCCAAGACATATTTGCTGCTGAAAAGTTTTCCCGTGAACGTAATCAACAAAAATGTTTTTCAGCCTCAGTGCATGAGAGTGTAGCAATTGCCATGAAACCGTCTTTCGGCACGAAAATAATGATTAATAATAACTGAGATTAAGCATGAATTTTAATTTTGATTACTAAATTTCGAATTCCAATTTTCTTTTCCAACTGGTTTTCCCCACTACGGATTCATACCAAAAACTTCAAATTTTACATGACATAAGAGTGAGTTTTTTCAAAAATTGTGGAAAATATGGAAAATGAGCTAAGGCTGTGGGAATCATGTTGTAATTATTCACTTAAATCTTTTTCTCACTCCTGCTTTGAATAACTCTGTTCAAAACATTCTATTCGTGATGATAACTGCTGGTCCTGAAAATGATAATTTTGATTGCAATGCAAAAACCTGTTACTTTTTTGTAAATTTTCAATAATATTCAGTAGACAGTTTCAATTCAATGCAAGCAAACCTGTGTCAAAAACCTGTGGTCTGTGTTTTCGTAACAAAGCTAAACTTTCTTAATAGCGCAAAAAATTTTCATGGACTGGTTATGTAAAATTTGAAGTTTTCGGCATGAATCCATACTGGGGAAAATCAGTTAGAATAGGAAATTGGAATTCGAAATTTATTAATTGAAATTACCATTCACGCTTTATTTTGTGTCTCAAAAGCGGTTCCATGGTGATTGCCATACACTCGTGCATTGATGCTGAAAAACAAAATCTCCAAAATTTTTTGGAGATTTTTTGGTGTGGATATCTTGTCCGAAAAAATGTGGGGATAATTTGACCAGAATTTTTTGTGATGATTTTTTGTCCAGGAACAATGTGTGGGAATTTTTTGTCCAGGGATTATTTTTTGTCCTAGGTTCCAAAATATACATTTCTTATAAATTTCAGTACTTACAGAATGTTATTTTTAGATTGTATTATATAAATTATACAAATCTACACCACTCTTTATACATATACATATTGTATCTGCATATAAGTATGCAATTGATTATAATATTGTTTTAAATTATTACTGATTGAGTTATTTACCATCAGTAAATAATATGTTATACTATTGAGGATTCTTTTTTTTATTATTTAAACGTTAAATATATTGGGTAAAAATGTGCCTTAGATTTAGAGATGTGTAAGTGATTGTGTGGCTAAACACAATTGTTTAACGAAATATCAATGTACAAAACCAATTGTGTTTGGATATGCAATTGGGAGTTTAATTTTGATTTTAAATATTGTACTTTATACAATTATATTTACAAGTTTAGTTTGGAGATTATGTAACTCTATTCTTATAAACATCAGTGTTTCGTTTTTAATAGAGCTTCTATGTTTGTGATTTTAATAAACTTTTTTGTGAAGTTGTCTCTTATTCCTTAGGTTGTAACGTTACCCCGAATATTGAAAGAACTGTTACTGTCTACTATATTAATTTTATAGTATTAATGACAGATAATTTTAAAATAATGAAATCATGAATGACTTTGAGGTAAATTTATATTTTCCTGTCTTCATTTTTAGACTGTTTGAGTTTTCTTGTATGACAAGAAGGTTTACTTCTATAAGCAGTATGAACCACTAGTATGAGGTCTGTGCCTTTAACAAAATATAATTAAACTAACAACTACGATGCGAAAAAGTTACTTGGTAGTGAGTAATTTATCAAATTTTTCCTATGCTTTGTTTTTAAACCAGGAGGACTAAACTAAAAAGACAGATTCACACCCAAGAAAGTCACTAGAAAAATTACCAAATAAATCTTTTTTTTTTTTTTGGTTGATCAAGTCTGACTTCGATGGTAATCCATAAATATTATACTAATAAATCGCTAAAGAGTTCTGAAAACAACTGCTTTTTATGTAAAAGCAGTCTACAAATTAAAGGAATAACGCAGAAAACACAAAAAATCGCCGATATAACTTAATTAACCTATGAAATGTCAAAATTTCATAACAGTGGAGTAAACTTGCCCGAGGTTGGACCAATTACAAACAAGCATTACGGCGCGGTAAATTTGAATTACTCCTGGTTTAAAAACAGAGCATAGCTTTTTGTAACTACATAGTTCTATTATTTACAGTCCCTGGCCATATTATTATGACCACCTATTAATTTTTACAAAAATCAACTATTCCAATAAGTACGTTTTGTTTAAAATATTATTTTTAAATTTAGTTTTGTTATGCAATGTTAATGTTATGCATTAACTATAAAATCGCCTTTTGGCAACGATACCGGGACAACTCAAAAAAACGTGTTTCGAGAAAATCGAGTTGGAAGTTTTTGTCATTTTGCACAGCTATTGTATGCTTTGAGTTATATTCGTTTTTAACTAAAACTATCTTCTTTGTTTCAGTTGATATCAAAGATTGTTTTTCAGTTCATTTTTTCAATCTTTTGGTACCACTAGAGTTAATAATTAGCAATGAACTGAAAAAATTTTGAATTGTCCCAGTATTGTTGGAAGAATCATTTCATTATTATGAATATTTTTGTGATCATTGTGGCATACACACTGATACAATTCAAAAGGTTCATGGCGGAGTTTAGCGTTAGCCCACTACTCACGCCGCGTTTACTTCCTATCACTCTGAATGTAACAGTGGACCTTGCGCCCTCACTCGGAGAGTATTGCACTTAAAAATGTCCCAGTCATCGCGGATTATAGAGCTTAAAGTCCTCTGTTAGTGAAGACATCTCAAAAACGACCAATTTTGAGTTGTCCCGGTATCGTTGCCGGAAGGCGATATACACTAAGCATCAAAATTAACGCACCTCCTTAAAAATGGGACTTTTTGACGTTTCATATTTCCTAAACCTGTCGTCCGATTTGAGTAATTTGTTTAGTATATTATAGCTTTATTCTTCAGGAATATCGATCTAATAATAATATTGCTAAAGAGATATGTGTCATTGTATACCAGGTGTAACAATGATAGTGTGTTTTTTCCTCAACGTTTGGAACACCCTGTGGAATATTGTAGCGTATATAAAATATTGAAATTAAAACTCGACTGTAGCCTTAGGCTTTCTTAACATTTTGCTTTTTGATTCATTTTATTATGTTGGATAATAAAAAAGTTAGGTACTTTAACAACTAGCAGTGTTATTCATCAATACAGGGTGTTTCTAAATAAATGCAACAAACTTTAAGGGGAAATTCTGCATGAAAAAATAATCACCGTTTGCTTTATAAACATATGTCCGCAAATGCTTTGTTTCAGAGATACGGGATGTTGAATTTTTTCTTACAAACTAACGATTTATTTATTGCTCTAAAACTGGTTGAGATATGCAAATGAAATTTGGTAGATTTTAAGGGGTAGTTATTGCGCATTTTTTGACATACAATTAAGAATTTTATATTCACCATTGGCGTGCATACGGGTATAAACATTTTAGATACATCCCGTATGCAAGCCAATGGTTAATACAAAACTCTTGATTGTATGTCAAAAAATGCGCAATAACTACCCCTTAAAACCTACCAAATTTCATTTGCTCATCTTTCATTAATTTCTTTCATTCATCTCAACCAGTTTTAGAGCAGTAAATAAATCGTCAGTTTGTAAGAAAAAATTCAACATCCCGTATTTCGGAAACAAAGCATTTGCGGACATATGATTATAAAGCAAACATCATTATTTTTTCATGCAGAATTACCCATTAAAGTTTGTCGCACTTATTTAGAAACACCCTCTATTGATGAATAACATGGCTAGTGTTTAAAGTACCTAACTTTTTTATTATCCCACTTAAGCAAATGAATCAAAAAGCAAAATGTTAAGAAAGCCTAAGGCTACAGTTGAGTTTTAATTTCAATATTTTATATAAGCTAGAATATTCCACAGGGTGTTCCAAACTTTGAGGAAAAAACACACTATCATTGTTACACCCAGTATACAATGACACCTGTTTAGCAATAATATTATTACATCGATATTCTTGAAGAATAAAGCTATAATATACTAAAAAAATTACTAAAATCGGATAACAGGTTTAGGAAATACGAGCCATCAAAAATGTCCCATTTTTAAGGTGGTGCGTTAATTTTGATGCTTAGCGTATTTAATAATAAACAACAATAAAATATTTGAAAATATTACATATCTTACCTTAATCAGATGGAAAATATTTGGGAGCTTTTAAAACGAGAAATTTCCGATGAAAAGGTCACTAACGAAATTGTTTTGATTAAAGAACTAATATATCGTTGAAACCACAATGACAAATTGAAGCAAAAAAAAATTAACTGCATTCAAAGTATGCCAAGACGGGTACTAGCGGTAATCAAAGTTAGAGGGGGCTCAGCATAATATTAAAAAAATACAAATACATATGTGATATTTTCAAATGGTTTATTGCTCTTTATTATTAAATGTATTATATTTAATAATAAACACCAATAAAACATTTAAAATATCACATTTTTATTTTTTCAATATTTTGCTGAGCCCCCTCTAACTTTGATTACCGCTAGTACCCGTCTTGGCATACTTTGAATGTAGTTAAATTTTTTTTGCTTCAATTTGTCATTGTGGTTTCAACGATATATTAGTCCTTTAATCAAAACAATTTCGTTAGTGACCTTTTCATCGGAAATTTCTCGTTTTAAAAGCTCCCAAATATGTTCCATCTGATAAGGTCAGAAGTTGAACAAAATATTAAAAAAATATAAATATGTAATATTTTCAAATATTTTATTGCTGTTTATTATTAAATAAATTATAGTTAATGCATAACATTAACATTGCATAACAAAATTTAATTTAAAAATCATATTTTAAACAAAACGTACTTATTGGAATACGTTGATTTTTGTAAAAATTCATAGGTGGTCATAATAATATGGCCAGGGACTGTATGTAAACGAAAATTGTGTTGAAAATACCTATCTATTATTATTAGTATATTGATTCATTGAAAAAATGAATAACAGGCTTTTTAAATATGTTGTAGTTTTATATTTAGTACAGTCGGAAAAATGAAAGAATACCCATGAACGAACATATAAAACACGCTGTATTTTCCTGTCACCGTATCACACAAAAAATTGGCCAGCGCCAGTACATGTAATAATTATTGTTACATGTACTTGCACTGGACAATTTTCTTTGTGACACGGTGACAGGAAAATACAGCGTGTTTTATATGTTCGTTCATGGGTATTCTTTCATTTTTCCGACTGTATATTATCTACTGTGTAGTGTAGGCTCTTTATATTTTTACATAGGTATTCCTGAAGCTTGTTTTAAAAACTTATCTATTGAAGTTCAGTTTCATAGTGTAATTGAAGTTATAAAGAACAAAGAAAATATTATTTTAAGTAAATGAATATAATACCTGATTCGTGCAAATCAATAAAGGTTTAATTCGCTCATCTTTGGTTCACAGTCAGAGTTGAAGTTTGTTTTAGATACAGACCGTTTAGATTTAGATTAGATATACGCGCTTTAAATGGCAACATTGCGAGCTAGACGTAAACATTAGCAAGTGTATTACAGTTTACTATTAGTTGCCTATGGCGGAGTACCTATTTCATCATCAAAATATAGACGTCTATTTCGTTTAGTATTTGATCATTCTTGGACAATCCATACTTGCATAATCGCTTAAATTATTCATTAATTTAATTAATAGGATTATTTTTCGCTATGTATTTTTCACCATGTGTTTTAACTATGTATTCATTGGTTACAATAATTTATATACTATGCAATAAAAACCAACAATCGAGAAATTAATAACATACTGTTACTATCGGAACGAGTAGATAAATTTTGAACATCTTTGACAAATTAAAATACAATTATAGTATACTGCAACGTTGCCGATTTTAGCTTTCCTTCACTCTCCTAAATCTGATCAAAAGCGAAACGGTCTGTAGGTATAATATAGCTCATTTTCCTTTAGAAGTGGAGTGAAGCTCATTTTCGGAGAGTAATTGGTAATTAGGGATTCCAAACAGATGATTGATTAATCACATGCATATTAGTAGAAATAAAAATATGCAAACTAAATTGTAACGAATTCATTAGCGAATGAGGTGAATTCTGCATTATTTTGCTCAATGTATTGGAACCATTATTTGGTTAAAAAAATCTCATTTTAGTGGCTTGATTTTTTTGGATTATAGCTATATATGTATGGAAGGAGGTAGGGATTGCAATCCAGCAGCATTTTCAATCCAGCTGGATTTTTGCAAGATTGGCCTGGATCCAGCAAAATGTGAAATCAAAATAAAAACATGATTTTAATGTTTTTTATCTGTATGCTAAATTTCCAAACAGAAACATGAATTATTTAGTTTTATGTAACTGATACCTTAAAAACATAGGCCTAACCTACACATATAGCCGGTTGCGGAGAAAGCCCTTCCGGCCTCTGTGCTGGTCGGTTTTAAGGTCATCAAATAGTCAGACCATTGACAAACGATCGCCTTTCACACCTTCGGGCTCATAAACCGCCATATCCTTTTCCAAAATATTTTCGTAATCTTTTTGAGAATCAGTCTTTTGGCTATAAATGTTTTCTCGTTTCAATTCAATCTCAAGTTCTTGTTCCAAAGTAAAATTCACAGGCACCGGATTAGTTGGCCCATCTTCCATTATCTCTTGCACTGGTTCCACAGTTATTTGTTTATTTATACGAATCAACAAATTTTTCATCTCTTGTCGCATTGCATTCTTTTTCGGCATGGGGAAGTAACCAGGATTGTTTAGTCCTTTGTCATACTTTTTTTGATTTTGTAAATACACTAATGTACCTGTAATCTCATAGAGGCGCCGTTCCGTGATTCTGTTTTGTAGTGCTTCTGATAGATCGGCATTAAGGCTAAAGTCCTGGCTATTTAGTTTGTCTAAGACAAATTTCATAGTTATGTCAGCCGTTATCAAAGTGGAATCTATTCTGTATAGAGCTTCACAGCCGGTTAAAAGTGGCGATTAACTCATTGATTAATTATTGACCACTCGCATGCAGAGAATTTTATCACAGAATCAAAGTATATCAACGCTTTATCGATGCAAACTTTTAAGATATATAAACTTTCCAGCATACTGAGCTACTGCCAGCGTGATAGAATGGCAAGTTGCCAACTCACGGCTTTGAATAAAGAGGCTAATGAAGACATTAGTAACTTATTTCGAATTTGACACGTTTGCGGATCCGCGCTGCTGGATCCAGCATGTGGAAAAAATCGCTGGATGCTGGATCCAGCAATTGCAATCTCTAGAAGGAGGTATAACAGAACGCTTATGGATAATTCACTGGTAATCATATTTTTTTGGATTAGGTAACTAAAGAAAACCACTTTTTTGTACACTATTAATGTTAACTTCCAGAAATTACGATCATCGACCATGTTGATATAGCAGTGATATTTTAATAGTGCCTTAATTCACATTTCAATAATATTTTTGCCAGATGTTCAAGTACCTATACAAAATTTGTAGACAGATCACTCTGTGTGGAGTTCTTCTAGTGCTTGTCGTCTATGGATGATTGGGATTAAATTGGTTCAAATGATTATATCAACTACTGCTCTGAACAGTTTAATGATTTTCTGGCTCATTGCTTTAAAAATGTTTAACCATTCTCTTGTTCTAGTTTTTTTTTTCAATTTACTCCAGTATTTTTAATTGCATATTGCGGAGTATATTTACATGTAATTGACTGCTTTTCTAACTTTCTGTTTTTTAAGGTTGTATGTCTTCTATAGTATAGTTTCATGCCGTACCATTCAGTCTCATTTATATACTATTGTTGGTATGGTGTCGTCTGTGTGCTTGAGATTGTTGATATTCTCACCATTTATGATATTTATATTGAATATTTTAAGGCTTGTTTGAATATTTTCTACTAATAAACAATCCGACATTTTGTCCGACTCGAAATATTTTGTAAAATTCTTATTTTATGCGAATCGTTGTCCACTAATCTGGATACAGGTTTCTGATTGTGAATATCTTTGTTATCTAGTTCATATTCTGCTGTGTTGGTTTTGATGTTGAGCTTTGTCAAATTCTTTTTCAAAATTAATAAAGCGCGCGTTAAAATCACTGATAATAAATATCACGTGACGCTCGATCCAGAATTTGTATACTGAAAAATGCTTCTCTGCTGCCCAAACCGTTCCTAAAATCAAATGGTGTCCCCTTTGCCCTTTTTAAATTCTTTGTAAATGCGCGAATCAATGATATTTATGAGTATCTTCAGAACATGGCTCATTAGGCTAATTATTCTGTTCTTGTATTTTGTTGAACCTATATTGATTCAAGCTATTCTTGCGATATATTCCTACTTTTACATACTTTATTGAGGTTAGCGATGAATTGAATGAATCCAGATATGCCCTCCTACAGCCATCCTGCAAGGAAAAATATTTGGAAAGCGAGGTCCAGGAAGAAGAAGAACATCCTGGTTAAAGAACCTCAGAACCTGGTTCAACACAACATCTGTGCATGCTACAAAAAAGATAAAGATTGCCGTGATGATCGCCAACATTCGTCACGGATAGGCACATCAAGAAGAAGAATATCCTCAATTTCACGGCATTTTCTTGTAACCATATCTCCTTTTCTTCTTTTATGATATTTAGTACATATTAATTTGATTTTGTATTTTTTTGCCGAGTTCGTTAATCTTGCTTTCTGTTTCATTCTTGTCTTTTGTTATTGTGTTTGTCTCTGGTACCAGTAAAAACTGCAAAGGAATGTCATCTGATGTCTCATTTTCTTGTTAGTGTATTTTTTTCTGTAGAGTTAAGGTTTTGCATATTGGCTCTTTTACGTAGTTTCCTTTTGTTGTATCCTCTTTAATCCTTGTGAAATGCCAGTCATAATCTGCGTACGATTTTTTTGGAAATAAAAAAGATATTGATGCAGATAATATCAAAATTTAATTGGTCATGGATATGGTTAAAGTAACTTAGCTACCTTAAAACATAGGAAGAAGAGAAAAATGTCTGTTGATAAAAAATAATGAATATCGCTTAAATTATACACTTCATAGTGTCTAAGAATGTTCAGAAATTGTTTGTAAGACTGACGTGATCCAAGTGAGTTGTAATTAAACAATCAATTTTTGCCGTAGAACCATTTTTTTTTGTTTTACTATTGGCTCCGTGCGTGACCATGGTGGGGATACACGAAACTATGCCAGCGTCCGTAGCGGCGAAATATGACAATTTTGCAATGAACTGTCAACACTGATGGAATGGCCCCGTCCCATTCCAACAGTGAAGCGAGATAGGCGCCAACATACAAGAGAGAGGTTCTAGCACTTCTAGAGAGACAGAGAATTTGTCAGGTAAAATTTTCTACAACTACAACGTACCTGACTAGCACTGTCCGATTATCTTCCTCCTTTACCTGATTATCTTCTATCTCATCCTGACGCCATTAACTTCGTTTTATGGCGATTCCATCAGTGTTGACAGTTCGTTGCAATTTTGGCGAATTTTTGTAATGTCAGTGTCATTATATTCGTTGGCAGACCCTGTCGGTGACTTTTAGTCCACGACAACGCATGCGCACTTTAATTCTATAAATTTATTTAATGTATTATCGTTTATTGATAAATATACCAGTATATTACTTATCAGCAGATCAATTGTTACATGCCGCACAAGATCGAGAACGATATCGGCAAATTGTTATGGAAGCTACCCACGCCTAAAAATTTGGGCACGGTGCTTAAAGAAGAAGATATTATTAATAATATTAATTAATCGTATATACACCTTGCATATTTATCTATCAACGGTATTATTTATATTATTTTTAAAGTGCGCATGCTCCACTTGTTGTGGGTCGTGGACTACTCGTATTATTTATTCCCTGATTGTCTCCGCGAACACACTTATTGTTTGTATAACAAATTTTATCAAAAATGGTAAATAAATATTACATACACTCACCGGGACAAAATTCCGCCACCCAAAATTTTTGATTAAGTTTGACAATGTATAACTTTATTATTTGTACTCCGATTTTCAAGATTCTTGCATCAGTTTGTAGGTACAGTCGGAAAAATGAAAGAATCCTCATGAACGATCACATCAATCACATATATTATTCAGATTATTCATAATATATCTCTCTCGTTTGTTATTTATGGAAAAAAACAAGCAAATACAAAATATGTGATTAATGTGATCGTTTATGGGTATTCTTTCATTTTTCCAACTGTACATGTATTGACGTCGTTTGCTATTATTCCGGTAACAAAAATTTTTTGCTTAGATGGCATTATACGGGGGTGAATGGAAGCGTTGTTTTTTCTCCTAACTTTAAAAAACTCTGTGGAAAAATTGGAGGGCTGATTTTGTTTCATACTCCTTTTGTATTATCCTGGAGGTATCATTAAGGTTTTGTTTTTTGCATTATCCGAATATCTCTTTTCTTGTAAGAGCTGTAAATAAAAACCATGCTTTGAAGGTTTATTTAATTAAAAATATCAAACGCACTAAAATTAACAAAACAAAATTAACATCAAAACAATTCAATAGCGGGTATGTCCACCTCTTGCAGCAACGACTGCTCGCAATCTGTTTAGCATCGAATAAAGATGTGTTTGTCTTGTCTGGGGAATAGCCCGATATTCCTTTACCAGGGCCATAACTGTACCAAATTTTCTGGAGGCCTATAATGACGGCAAATAGCTTTTTTTATTCATCCCATAAATACTCAATAGGATTGAGATCTGGGCTCCATGCGGGCCATTCTAATCTTATCAATCCAACCTCTATTTTATGAATCAATCAGTGTTTTTATTTACAAAAAATGTTACAGCTCTTACAAGAAAAAAGATATTCGGATAATTTAAAAAATAAAATATTAGTGATGCCTCCGGGATAATATGGCAGGACTATGAAACAAAATCAGGTATTCCATTTTTCCACAGAATTTTTTAAAGTTAGAAGAAAATACAACGCTTCCTTTCACCCCTGTATAATGCCATACAAGCAAAAAATTTTTGTTACCGGAATAATACCAAATATTACCAATACATGCACCTACAAACTGGTCCAAGAATCTTGAATATCGGAGCACAAATAATAAAGTTATAAATTGTCAAACTTAATAAAAAATTTTGGGTGGCGGAATTTTGTGCCGGTGAGTGTATTAACGTCAAATATGTCATATGTGTATCATATGTTTAACGTCAAATTGTGCACCTACGCTAGGTGTCGCGTCAGTCATGCACGGAGCGAATAGCACGTATGTATGTTGAAAGTATATTTATTTGAATATATATTTACATATTTGAACATACCTACTTATTGTGGGTTCCACTACTTTGAATTTGAAACATGTTTTCGATAGTGCCTTTAAATTTTTTAGCTGTGATAGCAAAAACTTCCTCAAAATTGAAACTGAATTACCGGTTACCTACTTTTTAGTAAAGCAAATGCTCCAAATATTAAATTTATAGTTCTTGACTAGTTGGATAAATGCTGTTTTATATATTTATAAGCAATGCTTTGCCTTTTCTTTTTTCTTTCTTTATGTTAATATAAAATATGTATACAACAATTATTTACAGTTTTAGAATGTTTTGTTATACAGGGTGTATCGGAATTATATAACCTGTATACATTATCTTACATACCTATTACAGTTTTTTGTTCAAAGTACAATTATTCCAATTGGGTTAATCTCCTGACTATTTTGAAAGATTTGTTAATGTAATGTATTAAAATATTCACAATCTTGCTTTAATTTTTGTTTCAATTCCTGTGCAATCTGATTCTACCATTTTTTCTACCTTAATTTATCATACATTTCTGTTTATCGCTTTATAATATTAATATCTCTTAAATCGATCCCCGAAATCGAAATTATTAGACAAAAGAACCAAAATGGCTATCTACAGAACATTGATTAAACCTAAGGTTGTGAAACTTGGGTAATGACAAAAAAAATGAAGCTCAACTCAGGAAATTCGAGAGAAATATACTGAGAAAAGTATATGGCCCAGTGTAAGAGAAAGACGGCAAATGGAGAATAAGGAGAAACGACGTGGTTAATGAATTGAATGAAGGGTATGAAGATTTGTAAAAAGTAAAAGATCGTCATGGCTGGGACATTTCCAAAGACAAGAAGATGCAAAAGCAGCAAAAAATATTACCATGGAGAGGTGAAGGGCACAATAGAGATCTGAATGGAAGGACATATCCAGACAGGCAAAGACCCATCCAGGGTTATTCTGTCAAAAGAAGAAAATCGATCCCTTGCCTATGATCTCAACTAGATCTTTTGTTTTAATGATTATATTCAAAAAATGTTCACTACACTTTTTTTTCTTATGATCCTACTTTGCTGAGCATTTTGGTTGCTAATACATATAAATTTGTTCACCCTTGCGAAGTTCTTTATTTAACCTTCGGTTTTCTCTACTACTTCCTTTTTGAATGATCTCCCGTCCATTTATAAATGTTATTACCAATAATGTCATTAATTTTTTTTTAAACAAGACTTTTTAAATAGGAATTTATATCAATAGTCATTAATAGCAATACATCAGAGTGTTTATAACTACAAATTGAGTAGGCTTTTTTTCAGATTTCGAAAACCTATAGTTTTCCATTAACAAATTTCTACAATAATTCTACGAACTGCAAAAATTTTCTTTTACAAAAGCAACATTTGATAAAAAATTTAATGGCATACAGTGTAATTTTTTGGCCGATTGAGTGATCAACTAGTTTCCATATTATTGTCATACAGATCTATACAGTGAGAGAGACAAAATCTCTTATGTTTGCATTTATCATTATTACTAGACAGTTTGGTGGTAATTTTAGTTTCAAAAAACATTTCTTCATATGTCAGGAATGTTGCGTCAATTGGAACTAGATATAAGTTGTTTGTTTGGTACAAAGTATTTGTAATTAAATTTTTGTACTTTTTAGATATAATCATGTTGTGTTCAGCTGTTTAGCAATAGTTCTGTACGTGGCTTCTAAATCCGTTTTTGAAGAAAAATACACAAATGCTCTAAATAGTAAACCCGATTTATTGGTCTAACCCAAATGAAATACACCGCATTGTTGATTTTAAACATGTTAAAAACTTTCTTTTGTCAAATTTGGGATCAACAGTTATAGGGAAACAGTCCTTTCTTAAGATTCTTCGGTAATAGAATTACTTAGAAATTTTTATTTTGCCATATATGTATGTGCTTTTTTATTTTGACAATTTGGACCAAGGTTTCCATATGAGAGCCAAATCAATAAGTATATTATTTTTTCGCTTTCTTTTAGTTTCATAACATCGTCAAAACGCGTATCAAATTCTTTCTGTCTTTAAATTTCACTTCACTTAATATTATTTTTACTTATTTATTATTAACACGTAATTAATTATTATTTATTTTTAACTTATTTATAATAATTTATAACGCACTTTAAAACATACAGTATGGTGCAAATGAAAGGAATAAATTCGTTATTTCGTAAGCTGGCGACTTTTAGGAAAAATCACGAAACAGGTCGATTTTTATTTTTAAATTATGATATTTTGGCATATATATTAAACGAGTGACGTCATCCATCTGGGCGTGATGACGTAATCGATGATTTTTTATTTTAAATGAGAATATGGGTCGTGTACTAGCTCCTTTAAAAGGTTATTCCATTCATCTCTATTCAGTAATATAAACAATAACATCATTATTTATACGGGGTGTCCAAAAACAATTTTTTTAAATTAAATTGACAAAAAAAGAAGAATGTATGTGGTTTATTTAATTCAAATTACATTTACTACTGTCAGAAAACAGAAAAAAAAATGTTTATTTTTAAAATAAACATTGCTTTTCGCTTATTACATGTTTAAACTTCCAAAAAGCAGGTGTCTAGCGTGAGCTGGCTTGGGCATTGAATCTAAGCGAAAGACAATGTTTATTTTTCAAATAAACATTTTTTTCTGTTTTCTGATAACAGTAAAAAGTGTTTTGAATTAAATAAATTACATACATTCTTCTTTTTTTGTCAATTAATTTAATTTAAAAAATTGTTTTTGGACACCCTGTATAAATAATTAAGTTTAATGTTTACACTACTAAATAGATAATTGAATAACATTTCAAATGAGTTAGCACACGACCACTATTCTCATTTAAAAGAATCATTGATTACGTCATCACGCCCAGATGGATGACGTCACTCGTGTGATATATATGCTAAAATATCATAATTTAAAAATAAAAATCGACCTGTTTCGGGATTTTTCCTTAAGGTCGCCGGTTTACGAAATAACGAATTTATTTCTTTCATTTGCACCATATTGTATACCTAATTTATAATATGTACAATTATTACAATTTACATTTTGTCCACGGCTCACAAACCTCAACAATAAGGTATTAATCTATCTAAAGTCCAAAACTAAACAGTCCAAAATCTTAATTACAAATGCTGCAATAATTATTTAATCTGAATCGAATGCTGATTTCAGAATTTTATTCGTAGATAATTTCGTATTTAGAATATATTTTTGTTTATATTATTATATACTTTTCACTATAACTAAAAGTGTGGTTATTTTTTTCAATGTAAATAAAAGTCTTCAATTAAAGTGACTTTTTTAATTTAAATAGTTCTTACCTTCCATGATAGTTCAGAAATAGATACAGGGAAAGAAAGCACACGTGGAAAGAACCAAAAGATTGCAGTAAAATAAAATATACTTGTTGCGCTGTTGGAATAGTACCTACCCATTGTTCGAAATTTTCTAATATCATTTAGTTATAATGTTTGGACCTCCAGTCTTGCGAAAAGAGCGAGGATATATTACTAAAAATTATGAAGTAGTTATATTTAAACAAACGTAAACCATAACAACAACGTCTGAACAAGACGAATCATAGAATGGAGGCTCAGGAACTATAAAAGAAGCCGAGGACCACATAAAAAGAGTAGCAGAAAACTGGCTACAAGCAGCCCAGTGTAGAGAACACTAGAAAGAAATTAGGGAAGCCTATGTCCAGCAGTGGAGGCGATTGGCTGATTGATGATGGAACCACAAAAAAAGATCAGAGAATGGCTCTTAGACATGAATTTAAAGAATACTGATTTTTCTATCAAAAGACCTTTTACAAATTCAGTATTAATATTGTTATAATGTAAATTAAATAAATACTCACCGATACTGGCACGTCTCTTAAGATTTATTCTCCCGTTCTTCCCGTCCCTGTGTCTTGCTAGGTCCTCTGCCCATTGTATTTATAGTCTTTCTTAACTTGTCTTGTTTTCCCAAGGTCTCCACTTAGACAAGGGCATTTAGCACAAAATAAATCGATTTTTAAATATAGCACCTAGAAACTTACTTTGCATTATGTTTAAGATGATGTCAAGAAAAAAAGTTTACCTACTATAGAGAAATGGGTGGGAATGCATAGTTGCATTTTAAAGTGCATAAATATTCCAACAGAGATGTATTAAGGGCCAGAGTTTGTTACTCGGCGGTTTTTGGGGTCCCCGAAGACGAATACGCCATCAGGACTGAGCGCCTGGTGCACAGTTTCACTGTTAAGACACGTCATCTGAAGTTTCGAGGGTTATCGGCACTAAATTGATGCAAACGGATTACCCGGTGGTTTTTGGGGTTGCTGAACAAGTATACAATACCAGAATTAATACAGGGAAAGATAAGAGGAGGAAGGAGTATAGAAGAGAAGGAGGATTCTTTCAACCAGACATATCCTGGTTGAAAGAATTTAAGGGACTAGTTTAAATGCAGTTCTATAGAACTCTTCAGAGTAGCGGTAGATAGAGTAATGATAATGATGATGATATCCAACTTCCGATTGAGAGACGGCACTTGAAGAAGAACAAGGATACGCCATCGGAACTGACCCCCGGGTGCCCAAAAATCATCCAAACTCCAGAAGATAACATGCCTTAGCAGTGACCTTGGGCACCAGGTGGTCCGGGGGTAAGTTTTGATGGCGTATTCATATTCAGCGACACCAAAAACCAGCTAATAATCTATTTGCATGCAGTAAGTGCCGAAATACCTTCGAAACTCCAGAAGATGACGTCCTTATAGCAGTGATCGTGAGCACCAGGTACTCCCTTAGTCTGTTCTTATGGCGTATTCGTGTTCAGAAACCCCCTGTAATCTCTTTGCATCAATTTAGTAACGAAATCGTTCGAAACTCCATAAGATGACGTGCCTTAGCCCTCGGCGCAAATTGAACCTAAAGCGTCGTTTAAACACAACGATAAGTCACAGCAACTAGTTGTGATGACAAGTTGAAACGCTGTTTAGACGCTGCGATTCAATGCGATACCACCTTCAACCCAACTCCAACTTTGATAAGTTGTGCGATGCACCGTTTACACACAATGATAAGTTGCAACAACTCGATTGACCTTGATAAGTTGTTTGATTTATCGCTGTGTTTAAACGATCCTTAAGGGAGACACAAACTGCCGACGAGATGCGTGGACAGTTTTGTAAAGCACGCATAGGCGAGGCACCGTAAATTGAACCCAACCTATGATCAGTGCTTACGCTCGAAGGTCTCACTTGGAACCGTTTGTCATCGGCGTACAGTTTTCGTGGGTCGTGGCACGCATGACTCACTGCCAGATGTTTATTTTTACTTGTTTTTGTTTGCGAGATGAACATATCGAAGCTAATTGAACTCGTTCAGGATATGTCCGTGGTATGTAAAATGTATGTAATAGTCCCGAGGACTATATGAGGACGAAATTGAAAGACGACATATGGGAAAAAATAGGAAATGAAATGAATACGGATGGTATCTAAGTACAATTTAGTGATAAATAAAAATATTAGCATACTCAAAATCCAGAGTGAAAACTGTTTTGTCATTAAATTCTGATAACTTTATTACTAGTAGACTAATAAGCGGCGATACGAAATTAATAATCAAAGTTATGCCTTTACAATAACACATATTAGAAAAATAAGGTTACTTAAAATGAAATAGGATGTCACAAATAATGATGGGGTAATCCCCATTCTATAGGTATACTGTATACAAATTTTATATACATAATTCCTTAACTCTACAGATTATCAATTTAGTAAATTTCAATTTCCGACTTATCATCGACTTATTTCGTATGCTTTAAATGATGACGCACGGGTAAAGATTCCCGAACTCAACTGTATCTGATGTGTCATGCACAGTGCCATTTGTTTTGCAGTTTATTTTCTAACATATCTTTAGTTTTCTGTGTTATCCCACTATACCATTATTATTACTCCGCTCGTCCATCTAAGCATTTCCTCTACATGCTTTTGTTCTTCCTTTTTAACTACCAAATACACAGTGCACAGATTCTAAAGGTGCCGGTAGGGGATGGCGTCTACACGCAGTATTATAGTCGGTGTATGAGAGAAAAAGTATTTGAAATAATGGAATAACAAATTTTATATTTATTATTTCGAATACTTTCTCTCATACACCGACTATAATACTGAGCAGGCGTCATCCCCCACCGGCAACTTTAGAATCTGTGCACTGTACATAGTTGGTCTTATATCAGTTTTATATAAGAATTTTACTGTCAGTTTCATTGGAATCATTCTTTCGCACTTAGCTTAGTGGAATAAAGTATATGTAGTATATTTTAGATAATTTAATCGTTGTTTGCAAATGCCTTTTTACTCACTCTTTTTGAGATAACTTGTCTCCCTAATGACTCTATCATATAGGAAAACTGCCCGACAGACATATTAGAGATAGATGGTGTATTGGTTGAAAATCAGATATATCAGTGATTATTTGATTCATAGAGATTCTGACCAATAGAAAGCTACAGAAATTAAAATTACAGTAATAATTTTTGATAATTTCCCGTCGTCAAGTATTACGTCAGATGCCATTCGTTGCTACGAAAAAATGAACACTCGGTGACATTAATGACAATTAATGTTTTACAACTTGTCACAGAGAATACCAAGAAACAGGTTTAGCAAATATTCTGGTGAAGATATCAATAAAATATTAGTTAAAATGATTTAAAAAGACAGTTTTATTCATGGAATAATCTAACCGAATTACTCTCGAGCTCTCAAAAATTATCGATTTCTTTTGACCTCGCGACACTGACATAATTTCACTCCCTTTCTGGTAGTGAAATTAAAACTGTCAAAGTCTCACTCGGGATACAAATCGATAATTTTAGAGCTCTCGTGTAATTACTACTGACAATATGCCAACCGTTTAAGTTCCTGAAAGAATTAGGTAAGAAGTGAAGGCCAAAGAGAACATAATGGAAAACGGTTAGATACGATATATCTGTGGACGTGATTAATATTCGGTGATCAAGCTAAAAAGTACATATGGAGAAATGTAATTAGCGAATAGACAAGGCGAAAACGGCGGGTTCGTTTGGGAAAAATATTCCCATGAGATTTTTTTGCATAATTACATTCGTGAGACATCCCAGAATAAGGTTCAAGAAGTCGCCCACGATTTCATTAAAATGTATTCGATTTTATATTTTCCCTCTAACATATTTTCATAACATCGGGTTTGTATTATTCTTAGCGCAGTATAAATAAAAGAGGCTTATTTGTTGTATTTTTTATTAAATTATTTTCACATTTAACTAAAATAATAACTTTTCATATAAATCATCAAAAATAAACAGATCCATCACTATACCTTTCTCCGCAATCGATTTGTTTATCCTGATTGGCCAAACTTAGCTTAAATTTATAAATACTTTGAATATTTACACAGGGAATAAAAACTATACCAAAAACTTGTTATTTATATAATTACATAAAAAAACATGCAAACAATTGGCGCACTAAAATAGTATTCACCAAAATAATGACAGTAGGACAGTAAAAATAGAAGTACTAAGCGGTCATATTATTAAGAGTGGGAGCTTATAAAGTGCAATTTAGTAAAACTACATCAATGAAACAGTTTCGTTAAAGCAGTCAGTTTTTATAAGTATTTATAGGTTACAACATAGCAGATGGTGTCAGTTTCTTTGATGAATAATTTATTTCTTCTGGAACCAAAATGTCAGCTATTTTAGAAAAAATGTGTATGGTAAGGCAAGTGTGGCATAGCCTACTTTAGTTCGCGTCTAATTATTGCTATGGATTACTTTCAGGATGCAATTTATTTCTCTTCTTCCTGCTTCCTTAATAGGCTCGCGCCTGTTCCATTGTCGGATACCTCCTCATATTTTAAAAGTGAAATCATCATCATTGAAAGTGATTTACGTAAAAAATTCATTTACAGTAAGTTGTGTTATTGGAAGTTAGACAGAAGATGCAATATTATTGGTCATACTATATAAACACTATTTATTAAATGATCAGGATTTACCAATATCTCACTGTCAGCAATCGCTCGACCTCATTTTTTTTATCCTATGTATACTTCTCTTTATGTTCCAATTACATACATAGTGGTAAAATTGGCCGAGAAAAAGAACTACAAAAACTAATGCAGTAGCTGAGAATGCTTCGGTGAAGTAGATAAAAAGACTTGTACAATATATCAGGAGCTTGGAGGAGTAAGGGCGAACTGCAAAAACGATGTTTCGGGAAAACTGAGTTGCGGCTTCCAAGTTCGTTTGGTCTTTGACTTGTGTATAGTTCTTGATAAAGTCTTCAACTATGTGTAGTAGTTCTCTATTTGATGTGGGGACTCCTCCTTTGTTCTTTAGTTTGTGTATTTCGCATTTTCCATTGTTTAGCCGTCTTCTCAGGACTTTCAAACTTTTATTCTCTTCTATAGTTCGGTGGACTTTTTCATTCTTAAATTTATTTTTTATTTATTTTCGCAGTTTTTCTTAATCAATGCTTTTGTTTGCTTTGATTTTTCTTCTAGTCTCCATTAGTTGCTTTGTTTCAATGGTTATTTTTTCGTCTTGGCGTCTTTTAGGGTAGCATTTTACTTGAGCCTCTCGAATAGCTTCTACGATATTTTCGTTTAGGACATTTACATTATTCATGCATTCAATTTGTTGTAGGATTTTATTGACATTCCTTGGTATTCATTTAAATTTGTTGGGTCGCTCCATACTGGGTTGGTTTTCTTCCTAATCATTTTGGATCTTTCTGTTATTAAGTCTAATTTTACTGTGGCTCTTACCATTCTATGATCGCTGCCTGTGGTAAAGCTATTAAGGACTGTGACATCGTTGAATATATTTTTTTTGTCACTGATTATGTAGTCTATCTCGTTTCTGGTCTTGCCATCAAGACCAGAAGTTTATGTAAAAGAGCAATAATTATAAGAACAATCTGATCAACAATTTACAATATAAGAGATTTAGTAGATGTAATTAATCCAGAGTACGACAGGGCTGTATTTTATCTCCACTACTATTCAATATTTACTCTGAATGGGTGTTTAAGGAAGCTTTGATTCGCGTGACGCTAGACGGTTGCCTGAAAGAAGTATTAATAAATGGTGAATGGTTGAATAACATTAGATATGCAGATGACACCATAGTTTTTGCCGATAATCTAAATGATTTACAGATATTAACAAATCGTATAACAGAAGTCAGCAACAGATACGGACTAGCTCTTAACATAAAGAAGACCAAATTTATGACAATTAGTAAAAAATCAATACTAAACGCTCAACTTACAATCAACGAATTTAAATAGCCAATGGGACCACTCAACAGAAATTAAACAGCGAATAATAAAAACGAAAGCAGCATACGTTAGAATGAGACCCATTTTCAACAGTCGACACATATAATTAAAAACAAAATACCGTCTGTTGAAATGCTACATATTCACAGTTCTGCTCTACGGAATGGAAGCGTGGACACTAACTGTTGCATCTATGAATCGGCTCGAAGCTTTCGAAATGTGTTGTTAAAGGCGCATCTTACGTATATCCTGGGTTGACCGAATTACTAATGTGGAAGTCCTGCGTAGAATGGGGAAAGAGTGTGAAATCCTCATAACCATCAAAACAAAAAAATTAGAATATCTAGGACATGTAATGAGAAATCAAGAACGCTACGGCCTTCTTCAACTGATTCTCCAAGGTAAATGGTAAAAGAGGACCGGGAAGAAGACGCATTTCCTGGCTTCAAAATTTACAAAAGTGGTATAGCACGACTACCACTGAACTGTTCCGCGCTGCGGTAAACAAAGTCAAGATAGCCATGATGATCGCCAACATCCGGAACGGATAGGCACTTTAAGAAGAAGAAGAATTAATGCCGAAATGATGCACTGTGTACAAGTTTTAGATGGCTCCGTATGATAACAAATGTGAAGAAAAATTTGAGGAAAGTATGTATTGCTACATATGCATGAACTACTTTATTCGTTAAACAATTTTCAGATCTTTTTGTAATTACAAACCTTTTGTAGTAAAGTAAAATGTGGACTTTCCATGCAATTCTTCAAATGATACTCTCCCGGGATAAGATAATGCCTTTCTTTTATAACACAGATATCAAAAAGAAAAAAAAAAGTAGTAAAAGTAATGAATACTTAATAAAGACTGACCACATAACGTATAAGCTGTCATATAATATTATTTAGTAGATGGGAAACCAAATGTTTTTATACAATTATGTTGGCCTGCGTGGCTTACGGAACTGCCACTTAAGCCGTTTATGTCGCCAAATTTGTCTAAGCTGACTAGAAAAGTTAGATACCATAGTATATGTAGGCCGTTGTAAAATATAGGAAAGAAAAAAAACATCAGAATATGTTAAATGCGTTATTGAATTAGAAATCGATTCTACATGAGTCGATGTTACCATTAATGAAATCCATTTTGCATTTAAAAAACGTATTAACCCCTTCGGTACGGTGATGTACCCGTGTGCATCATGCTTGACTGTCCGCTCAGTACGGTGATGCACACGGGTGCATCATGATTTTTCGTTCGCCATATACCACCATGGATACTGCCACCATCTGCATCATATTTCAGCTATTTTTGTTCCGTCCGAATTACCTTATTCAAATCTAAAAGTGGGGAAACCACGTAAAAAAGTGGGTGATGTCCAGAAGGAGATTAAATTTAGTTAATTTGATTGGTAATAAGGTTGTTTGGATGTTTGACTGATGGGATTGTGTGGGAGGTGAAGTTACTGTGCTGCTGTTTACATTTTACCTTACTATCCATTGCAAGATAATTCCTATCGAATTTCCCAGATTAGGAGACTGAAACGATATCAAGCACAAAATAATCTGGGGAATTCCATCCGAATTATCTTGTTTTTCTTTTCTAATAATTTTTGTTTAAAATGGTATTTTATGGATAAAATTTAATTTAACTCGCATACTATGTAGAATAATAAATTTAATAAAAATAGTTTTATTTCTAAAATTAGTGTTATTATTACATTAGCTTTAATTAGTTGTAGTGTGATACTGTATTTTAACCGACCGCGCGAAGTCGCTCGAATCCGTATATAGGAGACGACTTGCCGAATGACGATCCGGCACGAAGGGGTTAAAGCATGAATTTCACATTGGCGGTAACAGCGACTGAGAACTCCATCTTCCAAGGCTGCTAGACCGACACTGAGCAATGCAGCGAGGCGAAACTGGTGGGTTAAGAGAGAGGAAAAGTTGATGTATAAGGCAGTGTTGCCAGATTTCTCCTAACACGTCGCACGCTTTCTCAGAGACACAGGGAACCTTTTTTTACGAATGTCCCTCGTGTTTGAAAAGTTAGAAATTCCATTATTATAGTTTGCAACGACCTACGAACAAACTAAAAATAAATCTAAATAGATTTGTCAATTAAGTACAATACAATATGAAAAAGCGTGTTATCATAAAACGTGACTTAGATATAAATTAATGATGTGTCACTTAGTATACTAGTAGTATGATGTACAGTATGAACACACTTTAAATTCTAACGAAACAAGTAAATTTAGAAAGTATTATAGATTCTGTAAATATAGGCCTTCTTAAAGTAAGAACAATATAAAAATGTTAAAATATATAAAAATTTCTTTCGCATATTACTGAAAGGTGTTTAAATAGGATATGGTTACTAGGAAAACTGATGATCTGTCAGATCAAATGTCATTTGATTCACTGGATTATTACATCTGCAATTTACAAAGGGTAATCTTATGATGAACCCTGTATACATAATGGCCTTTTTTAAGGCTTGCTTTTTATCATATTTTATCTTGTTTACAATCACCCTGTAGGTATACATAATGGTATTTTTGTAAACAGTTGTTTTTTATTATATTTTATCTTCTGTTTACAATCACCCTGTATACATAATGGCATAAAATATTCTACAGATATTCTTTATTTTAAAATTAGCATACAAAAAAATTACCAAAAAGTTTAAATAGTTAAAGTATAATATTTCTACATAACGTCGTTGTGGATGTGAAGAGAGCTAACCCACGTTTTCTCAAAAATGAATTAACTGCAGCATCGCAATCAGAAAGAAAGGTTCCATGTTTCGGAAATGTTTGAATATGAAAACAACATATTCACTTAGCTCTCTTCACTACAACATGGAACCTTTCTTTCTTAGCTTTTACAGGTAAAGTTTTAGCGTAAAAACGATAGTTTTAGTTTTCAAAAAAGAGTAATAGTGTTCTGGTTTTGTATTTACGTTGTTACACGGTACGGAGTCACTGGATATGGAGAATACCGGGTACCACTGAACTACGTAGTTCAAATTGAAAAATGGTGACTCCATAGTTCGCGCTATGGAGCGTTTGGATCAGGCGAAATATCTTCACACAATGCACTAAGTGCCGATAAGTATGGAAATGTGGAGTCTAATGTTTGAGAATACTGATTCAACTGAGAGAGTTAAAACATGGCCTGGTAAAAACTCCCTTTAACCAAAATTAATCATAAGTAACTCAATTATTAAAAAACCGAATTTCCGGTTAATTTTGAAGGAATATTTACATCAAAGACCCTATAAGATCCAGTTAGTTCAAAAACTGAAGCATATTAGTCGACCAAGGGCCGGATTTTCAGTGCTGGGTTAACCTATTCAATTTTTGGTCACCGAAATATTTATGATAAATCAGTTTTTCAGTACTAGGTTAGAGCTTAAACCCGTTTAATTTGATCAATATTTTAATCGATACTGGTTAGATGGGGCAACTCCGAATTTTGTGGTTACGCTTAGCGAATAGATGCAGTGAATGCATCAGTCATAGAATTATATGTCTATGTTCGGAATACTGCCTGACAGAAGAGATTAGTTACGTTATGTTATTTTGTAAAATTATCCTACATAATATACTATATAGGAAAATCCAAAACACAAAATCTGCGACCACTTTATGACTCAAAGGTCATAATTCTGGTCTGGATTATCCATCTAAGTTATCATTGGTCCGTATTTCTACAAAAACCAACTCGGACGAACACTGTTGTAAAACGCAAGCTTTTTTGGCCCGAGATTTTAAAGATTACAGCTCAAGAACATGGTCCCAACAAGACTACCATTTTTCATACCTCTGATTTCCGAAAGAAAAACGATTTCTCCTAGAAACAGCATTTGCAGGACTCTCATGAGTCTTAATGTTGTTCTGAAGCTATTTCCCTGTGGCATCTTCACAATTACGCACCTTTCATGGGAAACAAGCAAAATAATAGTATTTTGTATTTTGACAACGAAACCCGATTTGGGCTTCGAAACGTTAATAAATTCATTTTTTGGTGAAATTGTGGCTTGTTTCTCATGAGTCTTGATCTCCGTTATCTTTACTACTGTCTTTCGGGGATACCTGAATAGTACGATATACCAGAACAAACCAGTAAATAAAGCACAATATCAGAAATTACGACAATCTCCCGAGCACCTACCGAAGAATCTATACAAATTTATTTTTATAAATAATTTTGCCGCCCAATATCTCCAAATAAAACATAAACCTTTTTGATTATTTATATTTGTTATTTTATTCAACTATCAAACCCCAATAATCTATCATATCTCAGAAATTCTAGTTAATATGACACTGCTACTCTATTTCTGATATTAGTCCTATAGGGTGATACTATTATGTATATTGCACTATTAATATCTGCTTTTCGTTTGCTATTTGTCTTACCAGCTAACTTTCAACTAAACGACGTAACTGTTCTGTTCAATGCATTTGATGTTCTTTCTCTCGGTGTGTAGTCTTCAGTTTGTATGTATTCTTTGGTTTGTATGTATGTATTACCAAAAAGTCTTATGCAGCATTTTGTAATATACTTGAGATGTCATTCTGCATTGAATATTTTTAAATTGGAATTTTTAGAACATAACTGTTAGCTGAACTCTGATTTTTGCTGGTTGACAAGACAATTCTGCCGAGGAGATTTACATACTTAAAAACGGTAATGTGTTTTCACCCATATAGATATATTTCTCTCCCCGATTAGTTCATCATTTCCAGCAGAATAATCATTGACGCCACTTTCTTTCTAAAAATGCCTCGTCATACTAACATGATTATGGTTAAATTACAAATGATTTTGCCAAAAAACCTTTTAATACATTTATTGTGAATTTTTCACTTCACCTGCTCTGGGCAGTTTTTTACCGCAGTCCATAATCATTTCCACATTTATATTATGGATCCCCTTTAGTAGATGTGTAAAATATGAGATTAAAATACATAAATCTGACATTAAACTGGTATTATTAATTTACAATATCATTCATACTGTTTTATTAATGACAGTTAAATTAAATTATTCAATGACATAAGAAATGACAGATCCCTACTGTCACAAATTATTTTTGGATAGCATACTCGCTGTAAGTGAATGTCTTTCACAATAAAAAAAGATATGAAAATTATGGATACAAAGTTCCCCCAAATGCTCAGAAAATCACTAGCCTCTACTTACTCGTTTTCGTATGGTATCTGATGGACTATATACAGGTCAGAGTTTACATTTAACACAATATTTACTGATACTCTACACAGTTTTATATTCGATAAGAAACTTAACCTATCATACACTGAACTACACGTTAACCATTTATAGGAACTTTATTATCAAATAAAAGTAAAAACATCGTTTAATGTGAAAGACATTGTGAACAGTTAAATAACGAAAAATGCACCTATTTACAAAAATGGTCACAACAACATCAGTCAATTTTAACAATAGAGTATATTTTCCTTACAAATATACTCGTTCCAATGTATCCTACAGTACCACACATAATGCCCAGAGCTCCACTGAAGAGAGCCATGTAACCAAAGTAAAAGGTTGTCTGGAACAGTCCATACATCCTGTAACAATTTATTAGTATTATTATTTATTTTTTTAAATATATATAAAAAACAAACAAAAAGGTAGTGATATGATCAGATAAGAAGCAAAATAATTTGTAAAAATTATTCTCATATGTATTTACGGCAAATTTGAGAAAAAGGTAGGAACTACTCGATAGCGGAATTTCAGTATGATCAGTATATTGCGTACTTGGTTCAAGCTACAATCTAACCAGAAAATATTTCAAACGTCATAGTATAAAACCAACATTTGATCTGTGGCTTTTCATTGGAATACGTAATTCAATCGAGTCGGCTGATGGATGATAAATAGAGTCACATGGTTCGGTGATGCTTATTCTATAATCCCTACCGGAATGGCGCAAAACGATAGAAAACCAGAACACATGCATAGTTTGATTTTAGAAATTGTTTTTATGCATGACATGATAATATGAGGTTTGTCTTTTTAGTTTTGCATATAGCCGCTTAGAGAGCGCCACCAATAAAACCTTCCGACACAACTGTAACCTCAATCTTTTGTTGACATAAATCCATAGTTTCATTGCAATACAACAAGTCGTGTAGATACAGTGAATTTTTGAAAACAAGTCGGTCGAAAAATGGATCTTAGTCGAGAAAATTTTCAAGCAAGAATAGTTTACAATTTTCGTAGAGTACTGGTCGCTCCAGTTTCAGCGACGAATCCAGGCAGGTCCTCCCAAAACAGCAGTCACACAGCAAAACATTGATGCAGTTCGTCAGCTAATTACGAATGACCGCCGTATAACATACCGGGAGATAGAGGCATCTTTGGACAATTCAATGACCTCGATCGAAAAAATCCTACATGAAGCACTGAGTGTTAGGAAGTTGGTTTCCCGTTGGATCCTCATTTGCTCACAGAAGAGCATAAAGCGGTTCGCGTCAATTGGTGTCGAGAAACATTGGAACGGATCAACAAAGGAAGCTCAAAAAAACGTTGGTAGTATTGTTAGTGTCGGTGAATCTTGCAGTTACTCTTATAACCCGAAAAATAAACGACAATAAGCTGTGTGGGTGTTTCACGATGAGGAAAAACCAACAAAAGTGATCCATTCTCGAAGTGTGTCAAAGAAAACGGTCGCAACTTTTGTGTCAAAATCTGGTCATGTGGTAACAATTGCTTTTGGAGATCGAAGAACGGTTACTTCTGATTGGTATGTATAATATGTAACCGTTTGTTTACCAGAAGTTATCGTGAAACTCCGACAAAGCAATACACAACGACGATTCATCCTACATCGGCGATTTTACAGGAGTCAACTAGACTGGAATAACTGTTTTACCAATTGGTTTGAACGTATGCAAAAGTGTATCGAACTCGGTGGGACATATTTTGAAAAGCTATAAAGTACTTTATATTTTTTAAATCAAAACGGCAACTGGTGTATGTTTTCAAAGACTGATAGTGTGTAAATAAATTTATTAAAATCAGCTAAGTACTTTCAGCATTTTTAATGCCATCATCAGAGCTATCGTCTTATAATTGTACCTACCTCAAATGAAGAGAAAACTTTGAACAAACACATTCTAATATTAAAATTAACTCAGGGATCTAACCACTGGTCAGGGTAAAAACCCTTAAATGCATAAAATACAGTACAACCTGCCATATCCGGACCTGTCATATCCGGACCTCCCCATATCCGGACGGTTCTGCCGTCCGCATCTACCGAAATATACCGAGAAAAGCAGTCCTGCTGTTGGACAACGCACCGTCTCATCTCGACACAAAAGAACTAAAAGATGGCGAAATAATGTATTATAGAATCTGTAAAACGGGTCTATCGACGAAGGTTATTGACGGCGTCGATTACTGGAATGTATGAAGGAGAAAACGTTTTAGAGACTATAAAAGAAGTGGTCTTGGTTGATATTCGGATTTTTTCATATCCGGATCGGTCTGTCGCCACATTGATCCGGATATGGCAGGTTTTACTGTAATCACATTTAATGTGTTTTTAAAAAATGGCTACAATTTTTACAATCAACAGCTGTTACTGACAATATGCAAAGACGACAGGATGCGCGGACGGAAACAGCTGTTGATTGTAAAAATGGTAGCCATTTTTTAAAAACACATTAAATGTGATTATTTTATGCATTTAAGGGTTTTTACCCTGACCAGTGGTTAGATCCCTGGGTTAATTTTAACATTAGAATGTGTTTGTTCAAAGTTTTCTCTTCATTTGAGGTAGATACAATTGAAGACACGAGTGGATGAAGGTGCTATGTTACAAAATTTAGATTTTGAGAAAATTAAGGTTAAAGTTTTTCATTGTAAACTTTTCTCACATTCACTTTTATTAGGTAAAAACTTTTCTATGTCGTTACTAGCATATGGAATATGTTATTCACGGAAAAAAATATCAACAAAAAAAAAATGTGTCTTACCAAAATTTGAAAAAAACAGTACATAACACCTTCATCCACTGTATAATTCTAAAGAAATTAAAACAACTACTGTTTTATGGAAGAATCATGTATTAAAGAAAAACTTATCTAATCAGCTAACAAGATGTTATTGCTTAATATAAGGTAATAACAGTAATATAACGTAATACATTATTTTTTTTCTAAGATTGGTTCATAGAAATATCGATATTCTGGTTTTACAAACTTAAGCTGTTCTTGGAGATTTTTTCTTTTTTCTTCAGAGATAGTTCCATATTTCTCCCGAATTCTTTCGATTTCAATATTCTCTGGCGCTGCTGTTCTATTCTTATTTTGAAGAATATTTACTTTTCTAAAAGGAACTGTTTCGTCATATGATTCTTTATACAAATAGGAACCATACTCTTCCACTCTTATCCATTTAATACCGTCTCTAAATCTGACTGTTTCATTTAGTTCGTCCTTTTTTCTGTTAGTAAGATGAAGTTTTTGCGGTAGATCAGCAATCCTTCTAAAGTGTTGAGCCATGTCGATGACTTGATTTTTTCGGCTAGCCTTTGAAATTATTTCCCGGTACGTATCTGGTACATATACCGTGTCGTGTTTTCGTAAAACCTTCTCGATTCTTCCGAAGTCTCTGTCACAATCTAAGTAAGTATGGCCAACCTCAGGAAACTTGTGGTCAATACAACGGAAGTATCCCTTCAAAATAAGATACTGATAAAGGCAAATCATGTGGAAGTTCTTGTTCTGGCCCGCACATGAATCGGACCAGATGATCAGATAATCCTTTTTGGTGATGCTTTCGTCGACTTCAATATATCTGAGTAGAGAACTGCATATTTCTGCACTTCCTCTGTTTGCAAGATCTTCGGTCCAGGTACAAAAACATGCTTTGTCTAGGCCTTTTGTAGTAATATGCACCCCAAAATTATAAAACCACATTTGCCTAAGGTAAAATGCTTTGGACGTTGTTATTTTTGGCAGTGGCATTGTTTGTTGCATATCGATTGTAATATAGACCAAGTTGTCTGAATCTTTTGCTTTTTCCTTGTCAACTTTGAGCGCTTTAGTTGATGCTGTGTAGTTTTCTTTATGTCCATCGTTAGATTCACCTCCATCACAGATACTACACGTATCACTTTTCGGATACCCAAATGATAAATTAAACTCTCGCGAAAAAATGTTGGAATATGAACATTTTTTAATTCTAAATTTTCCAGGAAGTTGTGCCAGATTACATTCCTCAAGATAGAACTCATACATTTTGCTCACATTTAGTAGGGGAGAAAGATATTTTTTATGAGGATTTCTATTTCTGGAATAGTGCGACTCTTCGACAGGAAATTTATTTATGTGCTCTATCACAAAATCCCTAACATCTTGGCCTATTTTGTGTGGCCTATTGGAGTGCTTACCTCTGCGATCTGGAGGAGGTGCTGCTACACTACTATTTATACGATTCTTTATAACATCAAGTTTTTTTCTGCCTATTTGGTATAGAGCGCATAACGCTTCTTTGCACACCTTTACGGTAAATCCATTTTTTGTAACGTTATACGTATATGACGCAGTTTTATGTTTAACAGCATCTTTTCTTTCCCTCAACACTGGTTTTTTAATGATTGATTTAAATAGTAAAGCATTTTTTGCATTAATATCAAGTCTATAAAATTCATCCAAAAATGCCTTCCTGTCATCTGCTGAAAATTTAGTGCTACAAGAAAATCTACAGCCTTGTCTACAAAGAATACCTTTTTCTGGCTCCTTTCTTGGAACGAGAATGTTTTTGTAAGACAAATATTCTTCACCTTTTGCTCTATCTAAAGCTGCTTTGTGTTTCTTCCACGTATTTGGATCTCGTTTTCGTTTTTTGGAAACTTTTGCTGTCGTTGAAAAAATCTTTTGCTTTCTTTGTTTTTCATTTTCTTGGTCAACCTCGTTAGACCCGTTAGAAGGATTAATTATAGGCTTTTGAATAATCCCGCTTCCTTCTTTGTCTCCAGAAATGAATGTACCTCCAACAAGGTTTTTTACATGACTGTGGTCCGCTCTTTCTTCGTCCTCCGTGACACTAGTTCCTGAAGAACTGCTTCCTTCATTACTCGGAAAGTATTCAGCATCACCACTGCTGTCTGACAAGAATGGTTGGGTCCCCTCCAAATCTGAAAATAAAAACAGCTATTTACTTCTTACAGCTCCTTCTTTGTCTCCAGAAATGAATGTACCTCCAACAAGGTTTTTTACATGACTGTGGTCCGCTCTTTCTTCGTCCTCCGTGACACTAGTTCCTGAAGAACTGCTTCCTTCATTACTCGGAAAGTATTCAGCATCACCACTGCTGTCTGACAAGAATGGTTGGGTCCCCTCCAAATCTGAAAATAAAAACAGCTATTTACTTATACTTATATTTTAATTCTTCCTAATTATTATTGTTTAAAAATTACTTTTGAAAAGATAGGGGAATCCCCGGAGCAATCAAGTGTAAATATTTATAACAGATGATAGTTGGGTTATGTATTTCAACCAGCTCATTTACACTTTTATATAAATATTATTATCTAAATACCTATTGCCCAAAATATAATAAAACTTAATTATTTCATAACAACAGGATTGCACTTACCTGTTACATTTGAAATTTCAATGTTGAGGTTAGAACTTGCTGTGAATTCATTTTCATCATTTGGCAAATTTTGTTCACAGTTTATTTGTTCCTGCACTAGTTTTAACATTTGTTTACCTCTGGAACTCATTATAAATGTTAACTAGCATTAATATTATGATATTACTGCAAAAAACTGTAACAATGACACAGAACACGTGCGCGCAATACCAACTCACCAAGTAAAACAAAATGGCCAGTGAGTGGATGAAGGGGTTATGTGTGTCACTTAACACCATCATTCATATGACGAAGGTATACAAAATATTACATGAATGTGGATGAAGGTATTTTGTGCCTATAACACCTTCTTCCATTATTCACTGGAAAATAATGTAACATAACTCCTTCATCCTTTAAAAAACCTAGACTTCTGTTACGAATCTTAGAATTCTAATGTGGCCACGTGATAAACAGGTACATAACACCTTCATCCATACAAAAAAACCGTTTTTAGAAAAATGTTACATAGCACCTTCATCCACTCGTGTCTTCAATTATAAGACGATAGCTCTGATGATGGCATTAAAAATGCTGAAAGTACTTAGCTAATTTTAATAAATTTATTTACACACTATCAGTCTTTGAAAATATACACCAGTTCCCGTTTTGATTTACATAGAAGTGTGTACAAGTCAAACAGTCTGTTTCTATATATATATTTTGTCTTTAAGGCTATATGTGCAAAACTAAAAAGGCAACCCTCGCACATTACAAACAGATGTTTAGTTTTTTTACTTTCTATTAACTCTGTTTTTCAGGGCTGCAATCACAAGAAGGCGAGGGAAGTTTACCCCATTTTTAGAGGGAGTCGACGCATCTCCCGCAGTTTGTTCTGATTCAATAAAGGGCAGCCCAAATCTTACAGGGACGTTCAAATCCGTCAGGTTTGTCGGTGATGTCCAGCAAACTATGGTAATGCAGATCTGTCTTACTTTATCATTCCTCGACCAGGTGGATATGCCTGCTACTCAACCACACTGGTACACAGTATATATCAGACCAAGAGCGGAGAATTTTAAAGTTGATGCTGTGGACCCCCATGTAGTGCCACAGAGTTTCTGTATTATATTGTTAAGTGTTTTTATTTTTGCTGCTGTTTTGTCAGGTGTTCTCTGAATGTAAGCATTCTGTCTAGACCTAGGGTAACACCAAGGTATTTCGGGTATTTACTGAGTTTCAATACTTTGTTATTAAAATACACTCTTAATCATGTTTGCCAGTCTGTTGAGATGAAAAGTTGATATTACAGTTTTTGTACTTGGTTGATACTTCATTGTTTTGATTATGAGAAGGGATGTTATTAATCACAAATACGTATTTCGGAGTTAGGAATCAGGATTTAACTCTCTACCAACCAATTTTTGTAAATTTCAAAATTTATTTCGTCGTTGTTGTCTGTTTTCTTTCTCCCTCGATGATTTTTTGTTTCATAAATTATAACATATTCCATGTTACTCCTGAGTTTGACAACTACATTTTTTTTTTGAGTTCAACTCCAATTTTAACTGTGTTCAATCCGGTTTTTATAATATTTAATAATCGAAATAATAGTTACTGCTTGAAAGTTCTTCATTTCGACATGCGTGAGGTATCTTTTTGAAATGTATTTCAAGTTGTCTTACACTGTTAGAGAGAAAAAAGGCAACGATAAATAATTTGGTTAATGCCATATAATATTAATAACAATTTTAATTCACTAATAGAGTTTTACTTACTTAGTTTTGAAGAAGAAGTAGTATATGGCGTATACGTATACATAAGCGGACGTAGAAGCAGCAGCCAGGAAAGAAGTCCATTGCCAGCGATAGTCTTCAGCATTAAGAAGGAAGTAAGTGCAAACAATGGTCACACAAACTGTTACAATCATTAATATAATGAAAACTAACAGCATAAAACCATATACATAGTATATTTTGTAGGCCCAGAAAGACGTGAAGATGAAGTACCTAAAAATAATGCACTTTATACAACATATTTTTCTTTTTAGTGTCACAGCTTACATTTCTATGAAGATACTGGCAAACGGCAGTACTCCTCCCAGTAGAATGATAACGCCTGGTTCCATAAACCACTTCTTTTCCGGAATGGGTCTCGGTACAGCGTTAATACGACAAGGGTAGTCTGGTTGGCCAGCCAAATTTCTTCCCAAAACTGTACCAACAAGTGTAAGTGGTAGAATGACGAACAAGCAGATACATGTCACGGCCACCTAGAAAATATCAATATTAGTTTAATTTCATCATAATTAGATTCAAATTTAAAAAGATTGTATTATTTTTAGTAATATGGTTAATAAGAAGTGTAATGTGGTTGGTTTTATTTAAAATTAAATTTAGATGAACAGATACAGAATAATTCCGCAATAATAATTATGTTTACTGATTTAAATGACCAATATAAAGTCATTTATACCTAATATTCTAAATTTCTAAAACAAACATTTCACCCAAACGAAAAAAAAATGTAGACCTAGACAGCGGAATAAGCCAGGGGACTCAATGAGCCCTAGTCTCTTCGTCATAGATGAAATCAATAAAAACGTCAACAAAGGAAGAGGATACAGAATGGGAAACAAAGAAGTAAAAATACTCTATTACGCAGACGACGCAATAGGTCTAGCTCAAGATGATGATAGTCTGTAACGGTTCACGTTACGAAATTAGCTCTTTAAATATTTTATAATTATTTTCTTTGCTCGCTTAATTAAATTCTCTAATTTTGTCGTAATTAAATATTTACGTGACGTCACATTTTTATGTACGGAACATACTCTACGCCTCTGGTGGCGAATATGACCTCGCGTTCTGAGAGTTTGACGTTTACCTTGGCGGAGAAACACATTTCGCTCGTCACTTGACTCGTGAGCCGGAATAGTGAAGTACCAGTACCCAAAATGGCCGAGAATATCTCCATAAATTAATTAAGCATTTGTGTCTACAGTTCCCAGTTTGTCTTTAAAATAATATTATAGTATCCAGCTGTGTCTTGAACCAGGGAAAATGGCAGTCCACTAGGAGTTTATTCCCGGTAATTATTTACTTTTTATATAGTCAGGTTTTTATATGACCGCTTATATCGTTTTTGTGAAATATAGGATTCTCATTGTTGGATTCAAATCAATGTGGATTTTATATAGATTAATCGATGTTTATTTAAGATTCCGTCCAGGAAAATTCTATATTCTTTTCTAATATTTTTTTAACATAACCAAACATATGAATTTCTAAATTAATGTTGGAAATAATCCAATTTGCACATCCAATATCTATAGATAATAATTTATTCAGAGAAAATTCTAATAGTCTTCATTTTTGGTTATAATTAAGTCAAAAATTTCTCTTGAAGTCTTCTAACATCATAAATATCCTATAATTATTTTAAAGATGTCATATCTATTCTGTATTTAAATTCCACACTCATGTGTCTGTTCTTGTCAAGGTCAGTAGTTCAGTAATAATGAGATTTTTTTTGTATAGCCTTTTTACATTATCATCTATCCTAAAAACACTTCTTTAGTTCTCTTTTTCTCCTTTGCCTTTTTTTTCGGACACTTTTACATAGAAACTAAGACTGGGTAAATATTTGTTTTAGCCTTTTGGGAAAGTAATATAAAACGAACATGAGAAATCATAGACCCTCACCCACCTGAGAGGAACCTATTCCGGCTACATAGTCAGTCACCTGGGAGCAAGCGAAGCGTTCCAGCTTCATTTTCGGTCTCTACACCTGTGCTTACAGGAAGCACGGTTTGGCACTATCCTAGTGCTCATTTTCTGGGAACCTTTTGGTTTTTCATTTGAGGAATGGGATTGTTTGGGAACACTCAGTTTGGTGTGCTTTAAGTAACTATTGGTTTTTATATTTCAGACTCTCGGTTTAATGCACTGTGTTAATTAATTTTTTTCCAGATTTAGCTTACTTTTGTTTTTTTTATATGACATATTTGTATATTAATGTATTAGGTTCCCAACTTATTTACGATCTACGGTAAGTTCTTGTGCACAGGAATAAGCCTAGAGAAATTAGGTTTTATACTTTTTTGCACGATTGATCATTTTTGACTGTTTACCGTGACAGATTTTACGTCAGTAGGTGACATTTACTAGCAACTCGACGGTAAGTAATCCAACTCGACGGTAAGTACTCCAACTCGACGGTAAGTACTCCAACTCGACGGTAAGTAATTCACTTAAACTAGAATAAAGAAAACTAACGAATTATTTATTAATATTGAAACTTCTTAGGCCTATAGCCAACATTTTTTCTCTTCAAATACGCGATCAAAGTTGAAAACTTGGAAATATCAATGCCATCATAAAGAAAAACGGTGGATTTAATCATTGAATATTCTGCCCAGAGGCTTCCAGGAGCTTTCAACTGCATATGTCTTTGAACGAAATATGCCAATAGAGTCTTTTCTTCGATTCTTAAATTCTTGCCTTCGCACCATTTTTTAAAACTTTGGTAGGTATTTTGATAACGGATTTTGGATTTTTCGGGAATAATTGCGGAACACCCTTCTTCCCAAGCCCGTTCAATTTCTTCAAATTCACTTTCGCTCATATTTTAATTTATAATAATCAAAATTGTACTTAAAATTATTGACAACTAAATAAAAACTCAATTCTCCATTGTTGTTATGCACCCTAGTTACTACCTAACAACCAAAGATCTATCTTGATAAAATGAATGAAACTAGTCAATATGACGAAAATGTTTAATTTTATAATTTATAATGGTATCGTTATAAAATCGTGCAAAAAACGTTATAAGCATGTCGAACGTTAAGGGTAACCGATCTCGGATCCTCCGTAAGGGGAACCGAGCTCCTCCTCCAAACAATTGTCTTCGATCGGTATAAAACCCTTACCGTTCTCCATACTTAATATACTATATTATTGGTTTGATATTTATTGTGTAATATTACTTGCTTGTTTTCCAAATATTTTATTATTTATTCGCTTTACTTCATTTGTTCGGTTAATTCGTCGTTTCGGTATTTATCTTAACTTCATTTCTATAACTTTTATTCATTAATTTTGCTTAATTCATTTAGTATTTTCTCTTAGTCAGGCTTGTGCCTATTTATTTGTATTATTTTCATCTTTGTCGGTTTCAATTTAGTGGTACGTAGCAAGCGTACTATAACCATTTGGTAGAAGTCTCATATGAGTTGTACCCTATAATATATAAGTAAGAGGTATATATTTTTGTACATACATATAACAGGACTGTAGTTATATTGTATATCATATTTAACGACAACTTTTGTCATGTTAGAGTCACATTACATACATTGTTTAACTCAAAGATTGTCAAAAATCTAGGTAGTTATTTTTAATAAATATTTACTTATTTTGTATATCATTTATTCTTATTTCCTTTACATTTTCATTTACTTATATAATATTTAATATTTGACAGCAGTGTAAGATACCTGGGAGAGTGATCGAAGATCATTTTCTTGGCGCCCATGATTTGTTAGTGTTATTTAATTTGTTCTTCTTTACCAATTATTTTTCTTTATCTAATTTCAGTACATTATTCTTATTTTAGTATTTACTTTCTAGTCATCATTATGTGCTTTGAGCTACTGTTCTTCGACAGGCATGCAAACGAGCCGTACCCATCCTTGAGTGTCAAGTTGTTCTCTTGCATCTCTTGCTAGCCAACTCTATTCAGTTTGCCTCTGTCCCTTCATACTTCTACTTCTATCCCCTTTTATCCCCCTTTCTTCTTCATATTTGCATCTTCCTCGACTAATACTACTGAAAAGTAGTATTTTCCTACTTCGGCTTCTCAACGTAGAAGCCACCTCACTCTTTCTACATTTTTGTTCCACTAATTAGTTTCTTTCTCCTTACTTCTGTTGGAGTTTATCCCTCTCTTTACATTCACTCCAACAGAAATTCTTCTTATTAAACGCTTTTATTTAGTTCAATACTTTGCGTCAAATCTTTAGACGTTAATTTGACTGCCTTTTCTTCAATGCAAATGAATGAAAATTTGCAGACATATGCATTCGCGGGAACAATACACTAATAGTCAATAAAAATTTTTTTTCATGTTTATTAATTGTTTAAATAAAAAAAAACGATTTTAATGGAAAACGCTTAAATTCTCTTGTTTTTACAATGTAAAAACTTAAAACTTTTACGGATTGTATAGCTAATGATATGAACAATTCATAATTTCACTTTTTACGTTAATTGTTTACGTTATGCTTCATTAATAAACAATAAAGTTTCAAATTTTTTGCCGATTACGACTACTTTTGATGTTAGTACATCATATGTTTTATACATATTTTAATAAACATGACGATATATTTTAATGTTTGAAAAGTGTAAGACTAAAAAGTAAAAAATAAAAAATATGAAAAAAAATTTTTAAGAAACGCTTTTCTTTAGTTACGAGTGACTAAAATTAAAAATATAAAAAATCAACTAAAACGTAAAAAATAAAAAAAAATTGAAAAAATCTAACACATTCGTTAAAGAAAAGCGTGGGGCAAGAACCGTTTATTCGATGAACACGCGCCACGCTTTTCTTGGACGGATGTGTTAGATTTTTCAATTTTTTTTTATTTTTTACGTTTTAGTTGATTTTTTTATAATATTTTTTCGTAACTAAAGAAAAGCGTTTCTTAAAATTTTTTTTTTTTCATATTTTTTTATTTTTGTTTCAAGTCTGTAAAGATTAGTGCACAGATTTAACATAAGAGCAAAATAATTCAATATGACAATCTCATCTCAGAAAACTAAAACAATAGTTTTGTTCTGAAGCTATTTTCTTGTGGCATTTTTGCAATAACTAGTTTAGATGGGAAATAAGCCACAATTTTACTAAAAAATGATTTTATTAACGTTTCGACGCCCAAATCGGGTGTCGTTGTCAAAATACAAAAAATATTAATGAATTAAACAAAAATATTGTTGCTTAGTAAAAAAAATTCTTCTAATAATTTATTTAATCTGACTCATTTATATCGGCAATTCAGACATATATTATACATTTTAAAGTAGAAGACTTTAAAATGATATTGCCAATATTTATGAGTTGTGTTCCTGGGACGACTTTATTGAAAGATAGTTCATTCGATTACATGAAATCAACCTCAACTCAAGAATATCCGTCACAAAAAAATCATAACATGTGATCTGTCTTTAAAAAGACAACCACATGCAATGTTAACAGTAAAATTTTCGCGCTAGAGATTCCATAGTAAATCACGAGGGAAAACCAGGAAAAAATCTCGTGATACTATCCCGACATCGTAAGTATTAAGTCTTACTTTAGTTTACTCTCTTACTTACTAATACCAAATTCTGACCTTAACCCTTAAACGCCCAAGGGTGGGTAAAAAATGTCCACCTAATGCGTATTCCTTTGTAACATATTTATTACGTGTTTAAATTTTTTTTATTGTTAAAAAGACAGCCCATTATCGAATGTTAATTTGGTTCTACCAATATTTTTGAAAATAAAAGCAGCATCTTGAGTTAAATATGGATGGGCATAAAAAGTACACCCTTGGCAAAACTTGTTACTAAAGGTTTCTATATAATTTCTCGTTGATAGGAAGATAATCCATATAATTATCGATGTATAATTACATAATCTACATAATTATCCGCCAATGAGGAGGCTGAAAGAAAGAATATGGAGAAAATCGACAAATCTGAATTACTGGTATATTAATTTTGATGTACATTGTAATTTTGTTGTAAGGTTTGTAAATTGTTTATATTAATATTTTAGAAGCTGCTGTGTTTATTAAGCATAAGATTCTTAAGTTTAATCCATTTTTCACAACTCTCAATAAATATATTAGCTATTTTCGAGGTGGACATTTTTTACCCACCCTTGGGCGTACATGGAACCTAAAAAAGGTTGGGCGTTTAAGGGTTAATATGTACATATGTTATTTTAAATTATAAATAATATTAATAATACATAGATATATAAACAATACTAAAATATAAAATATGTACTAACTCGATATGTTATTGACTTACTAATCCTGGTATTTTCTTTCTATTGACTTCCTCTTTTAGTATTGGTAACCACATCCTACTGCATTATACCGAGGAATTTGCGACAAAATTGGTTTCATTTAGCCTAATTAAAGCCGCTTCTTTGATTTTTCTTTTTTTACTATCTGTTTCTTTCAGGACTATACTTGAATCTCTCCACTGAACTCTATGTTCATTATCCCATGCGTGTTGTCATATTTGAGATTTTTCAAATTCTCTATTTTAAATATAAGACTGATGTTTTGTAGTGTTCACTTATTGTTGTAGTGTTTGTTGTTTTGAATGTTGTTAAAATGTTGAATTTATTTCCTATTGTTTTAAGTTTCTCGGATAGTCCTTTAATATAATATGGTATTGATATTTTCCTCGTATTATTTCTTGTGAATGCTATAGGATCCCGTTCTAAGTTGTTCTGTTCCATTCGATCCAATCTTGACAATTCCTTATTTATAAACGATAAAGGATAATCATTTTTTAATAAAACAGATGTTAACAATTGTTTTTCTTCTAAGCCAAGCCGCACACCAAAGAAACATGAAACGAAAAACATGAAACATGAAACGAAAAACATGTTTCATGAAAAGAAAACACTGCTAAAAAATCTCAAAGTCCGCCTACTAATAAAACGAGTGTGATTCATGCTCATGACACATTTTTATTTTCGGAGAGTCTCATAAATGGCCGAATATATATTTGTTTAGCAGTGGTTTATTTCCATGAAACGTAATTTACGTTTCATGTTTCTTTGATGTGCGGCCGGGCTAAGAATGAATTTTCGTTAGAACAAGTAAGGTTGGCTCTATCATATAAGGATTTAATGATTCCCTTTTTAACGTTGATGTTGTGATTTGATTTGTAATTGAGATATCTGTTGGTATGTAATAAAACAATAGGAATCAGCAAAGAACAAGTCAGAAGTAAAATAGAAACTGATGGCAGCAGTATTGAACAAGTAATGGAGATAAAATACCTTGGAATTACATTGTCCAGGTACGGAGACCTTGACAAAGAAGTGAGAAATCGAGTATAAGGATTGGCCATATGGCCAGTCTATTTGCAGCCAGTATTCTAAATAACACCATATGGCGAAATCGACATATTAACACTGAGATGAAGTCAAGAATGTATATGGTCAATGTAAGACCAATAGTGACATATGCATCAGAAACAATACCTGACACAGCTACAACACAAATACTATAGGAAACGGCAGATATGAGAGTCCTGAGAAAAATTATAGGGAGTACGCTAAGAGACCGATAGAGGAGTGAAGACATTAGAAGAAAATGTAACGTACAGTGTATGAACGAATTGACACTAAATAGAAAAAAAAAACAAGAATGGAATAAACACATAAGCAGAAGGCGGGAGAACCGTGTGTTTAAGATAACAAGAGATAAATCACCAATTGGTAGAAGTATGGGCCGACCGCGCAAAAGTTGGAGTGACAACCTTCCATAGAGGTATAAATTAGCCAATGAACAGAAAAAATGGCTTTAAAAAGGAAGAAGTTTGAGCTAGAGTCGATGTGAAGACTGTTTAAAACTCTGTAGAGTAATCGTTTTGCTCTTCTAAGTAGGTTGTTAAATTTCAACATTTTTTTTTAAACTTGATTTTTCATGAACTACTTAGACCTTTTGGCTGATTTTAAAATGACCCCAATATGTCTCTTGGTATATGATAACACAGTTATTTATAATTGTGTTCTTAATGAATATTGAAAGTTGAATTTAACATTTTATGATTGTAATTTTTTAATGATATTCTGTATAATTTAAGTTTGACACGGATAATTGTCACCGGAATAATAGATACATAACAATGAAATATTAAATGATAACAGAATTGTTAAGAGGCAACAGTAGCGATCAACAGGTAGCAACAAACGCGGTCCAAGATTGCGGCTCTAATTTTGAATATTTTGTCGACATGTTTGGCACACATATTCGTAATATAATAAAGAATGGCGGTGCAGAGCCCAATTTGAGAAATATGTTAGTGTTAGTATGTGGAAATTACTCTATAACTAAATAAAATATTGCAAAAAGGAGCCTGTACCGCCATTAAGAAGAACAAAAAAATAAACTTTCTTCAAATAAACTTTTTTATCCCAAGCCTAGTTTTGTGTCATATTGGAGCTAGTAAAATTTTTTATCTCTAACAAGAAATCTAACATATTATAACTAAATAACTGATTAGTCAACATAGAGAAAGTGTCACTGTCATTTTGATAAGCCGTGTTGAGCTGCCCCCCCCCCCCCCCACTTGCAAAAATTAAAAAACAAATAGCCCTGATTTATGAGCTTTCATATTCTGCAAACTAAAAATTTTGAGCTCGTTCCACTGAGCAGGAATTTAATACTTTAGTGGGGGGGGGGGGGGGCTGAGTTAAAAATAGGAATATTGAATCGGTTTTTGCGGCAGAATTACGAGAGCTCTTGAAATTATATAGTTTCGATTTTTGACCTCATCCCCTTCACCCCCAAACAACCCTTTAATTGATTTAACTTAAGAGAAAAATGCTGAGAAAACTTAAAATATATCGTATTGCGGATATAATTCCTATAGCTTATATACTCTAAGAATAAACTATTAAATCACGTGCATTTCGATTATTGAGCTACAACCCCTTCGCAAGAAAACCACCCTATGTTCCCGGCTCAGAGAAAGTTGTACTTAAAATGCATTAAATTAATTATTGCGACTACATATTATTTAATAATTTATAAGCTCCCAAATTACGCGCATTTAGATTAGTAAATTGCAATTTATTTTGTATAGTGCAGTCACTGAAGGTAAAAATCAACGATTACCTTCAATTTCGGTGAACCTTCATCAATTTTCACGAAAATTGGTCAGTGGTTAGAGGATACCTCAAGAAACAAAGGTGATATGGTACCACCTTTCGGCATTACCCTGAGGGTGGATACCGCCCCTTCTCGGGGCTGAAAATTATTTTATAAAAAATAACTGCACAAATCTATAAAAGAACAAATTATAAGCAAAATTTATTATATAAAGTTATTAAAATAAGTCAATACTTTTTAAGTTATTAATGATCAAAGATTTTAATTATTCGTGAAAAAAATGCATGTTTTGAAGCGGTTTTTCGTAAATCACTGAAAAACTGTAAGTTTTTACAAAAAAGTTAATGGTAGTTGAATTCGTATAGCTTATATTCTAAGAATAAACTCTTAAATCACGCGCCTTTCGATTATTGAGCTACAACCCCTTCGCAAGAAAACCATCCCATATTCCCGGCTTAAGAGAGAGTTGTACTTAAAATAATTTAAATTAATTATTTGGCGACTACATATCGTTTAATAATTTATGAGCTTGCAAAATATACTCATCTCAATTATTGAATTGCCATTTTCTTTCTATAGTGCAGTCACTGAAGGTAAAAATCAACTATGACCTTCGATTTCGGTAAATCTCCATTCATTTTCACGAAAATTGGTGAGCGGATAGAGGATACTTCAAGAAACAAAATTAACAATAACAACTTAGCCGGGGGTATATGTCACCCCTTCTTGGGGGGTGAAAATTACTTTATTAAAAATAACCCCACAAATCAAGAGAGGGACAAATTCTAAGCAAAATTTGTTATATAATGTTATTAAAATAAATCAATACTTTTTGAGTTATTAAAGATCAAATATTTTAATTTTTGTGAAAGAAAATGCATGCTTTAAAGCGATTTTTCATAAATAACTTAAAAACTGTAAGTTTTTACAAAAAAGTTTTCATCACTAAAATTGAAGCTAATAAAAAATATAATAAATTGCTGACTTGAAAAACCCTTTAATGTAAATTTAAAGTAAGTTATAGGTAATTAATTAAATGTATAGTTTTTTCTGCGACTATTCAAATCTAAGAATTCAAGCTTAAATAACGGGAAAGAGATGAATTTTATAACACTTACTAAATACCTGTCAAAGTACTTAGAAATACCTATCAAATGAGCTCCAGAAAAAGTTGATAGCATCAAAATTTATACTCCAAAAATTTTTACAAAAAATGAATGTTTTTTTGAATCACTGTTAATTTTTATATCAGGCACATCCAACTATTTGAAAGGTAATTTCAAGAACTATAAAAATGTATTACATTTAGGCCCGATACTTTATGTCTCGATTAACAGCCGGTTAGTTCACCGGGAATTAATCGTGACCTCTTTAGGGTCTCTTGCGTTGTAATAAATGCAATTATAAGTATTATTATTATTCTTATTTATAATCATAATAATACTTGTAATTGCATTTATTACAACGCAAGAGACCCTAAAGAGGTCCCGATTAAACTCCGGTTAACTAACCGGCTGTCAACCGAGACATAAAGTACCGGCTTAATCTTTCAAATACTTTATTTTTTAGGATAATAGGTTAAAGCGCTCCAGTTACATTGTTCTCGTAGTAAAATTTAAGCTTAAACGTTTCTATCTTCGTTATTTTGATTCATACATAAATCAAAAGACAAGTAAAATCTTTGCTAATAAAAAAACTCAAATTTCGTTATCTATCATTTTTTACGTCAATCGAGTATTGTTGGAATTATTATTTTAAATATGATCTAAAAAAATAAAGTATTTGAAAGATTAAATGTAATACAGTTTTATAGCTCTATACTTTATAAGTATAAATTTTGATGTTATCAACTTTTTCTGGAGCTCATTTTTGATAGGTATTTCTAAGTACTTTGACAAGTATTTAGTACCTAAGTGTTATAAAATGCATCTCTTTCCCGTCATTTAAGCTTGAATCCTTAGATTTGAACAGTCGCAGAAAAAAATATACATTTAATTACCAATAACTTACTTTAAATTAACATTAAAGGGTTTTTCAAGTAAGCAATTTATTATATTTTTTATTAGCTTTAATTTTAGTGATGAAGACTTTTATGTAAAAACTTACAGTTTTTGAGTTATTTATGAAAAATCATCTTTCACAAAAATTAAAATATTTGATCTTTAATAACTCAAAAAGTATTGATTATTTATTTTAATAACATTATATAACAAAAAATTTTGCTTAGAATTTGTCCCTCTCTCGATTTGTGGGGTTATTTTTAATAAAGTAATTTTCACCCCCGAGAAGGGGTGACATATACCCCAGGCTAAAATCGCAAGTTGTTATTGTCAATTCGTGAAAATGAATGGAGATTTACCGAAATCGAAGGTCATAGTTGATTTTTACCTTCAGTGAAGAAAATAGAAATTTCACTATAGAAAGAAAATGGCAATTCAATAATTGAGATGCGTATATTTTGCGAGCTCATAAATTATTAAACGATATGTAGTCGCCAAATAATTAATTTAAATTATTTTAAGTACAATTCTCTCTTGAGCCGGGAATATGGGATGGTTTTCTTGCGAATGGGTTGTAGCTCTATAATCGAAAGGCGCGTGATTTAAGAGTTTATTCTTAAAATATAAGCTATACGGTATGAAGGTAATCGTTGATTTTTACCTTCAGTGACTGCACTATACAAAATAAATTGCAATTTATTTTTAAGTAGTGGGGGGGGGGGCTGACTCAGCCCCCCACTACTAAGTATTAAATTCCTGCTCAATGGAACGAGCTCAAAATTTTTAGTTTGCGGAATATGAAAGCTCATAAATAGCTCATAAATCAGGGCTATTTGATTTTTAATTTTTCCAAGTGGGGGGGGGGGGGGGTCAGCTCAACACGGGTATTTTGATAAACCTGCGTCAGATTTCTGTTCTGTTATCTGCATAGGGATTATGAACACTCGATACGAATCGTATCGAGTGGAGATAACGGAACAGAAATCTGACGCAGGTTTGTCAAAATGACAGTGACACTTTTTCTATGTTGACTAATCAGTTATTTAGTTATATGTTAGATTTCTTGTTAGAGAAAAAAATTTTACTAGGTCCAATATGACACAAAATCTAGACATGGGATAAAAAAGTTTATTTTTTTGTTCATCTTAATGGCGGTACAGGCTCCTTTTTGCAATATTTTATTTAGTTATACAGTAATTTCCACATACTAACATAATTCTCAAATTGGGCTCTGTACCACCATTCTTTATTATATTACGAATATATGTGCCAAATATCACGACAAAATATTCAAAATTACAGCCGCAATCTTGGACCGCGTTTGTTGCTACCTGTTGATCGCTACTGCTGCCTCTTAACACCTTATTTATTAAATATCGCCATAAATCATGATATTTTCTGTATTCTTATTGTGACAGATTAAGATTTTTTGTACTATACAGGGTGTCCAGAAACTCTACCGACAAACGAAGACAGGAGATTTCTCAGATAATTTTAAGATATTTTAACCCAATTCACCTAGTCCGAAAATGCTTCCTAAAGGAGCTAGAGCTCTTTGAAGATGGCGCCTTGTAAGTAGTTTTTCTTAAATAACTTTAGAACGCTTCTATTGAGAAAAACGAAAATTGGTACACATATTTATCTTCCAGAGATAAATCGACTCCATGCATTGCGTATTTCTAGTACCGGTCATAGGCGTCCGTTTTGGGTAGGGCAACAATTATTTTATCGCATAACTTTTTTATCTTTAATTTTAAGCATTTTTGACTCTGGATTATTAAATTGTGAGATATTCTACAACTAAAAGGTACTCTTGTTTTAGGTCGATAGAATACACCGTTTTCTAGAAAAATCAATTTGAAATTTTTTTTTTTAATTTCCAAAAAAAAAAAAATTAAAAAAAAAAACTATTTAGAAATGTGAAAACTGGTACGTTTATTTATATTTCAGAGATGAATCGATTTCATTAAGTGCGAATTTCTAGTACGGGTCACATGCGTCCGTTTTGGTTAGGTCAACGGTTATTTTATCGCATAACATTTTTGTCTTTCATTTTTAAGCATTTTGGACTCTAGATTATTAAGTTATGAGGTATTCTAGTACTAAAAGTTACTCTTGCTTTAAGTTGATAAAATACACCGTTTTTTTGAAATTTTTGTTCAATTTTTATTCAAATTCAAAAAACGAAAAATTTTCAATTCGATTTTTCTAGAAAACCGTGTGTCCTACGGACTTAATCCAAGAGTACCTTTTAGTACTAGAATACCTCCCAATTTAATAATTCAGTGTCAAAAATGCTTAAAAGTTAAAGACAAAAAAGTTATATGATAAAATAACCGTTGTCCTACCCAAAACGGACGCCTATGATCGGTACTAGAAATTGGCAATGGATGGAATCGATTTATCTCTGAAAGATAGATATACGTACCGATTTTCGTTTTTCTAAATTGAAGCGTTCTTTAAAGATGACAAGAAGCCATCTTTAAAGAGCTCTAGTAGGAAGCATTTTCGGACTCGGCGAATTGAGCTAAATTGTCTTAAAATTATCTGAAGAATCTCCTGTCTTCGTTTGTCGGTAGAGTTTCTGGACACCCTGTATGATGCTTACTTAGTCTTATCGAATAAAAATGTCAGATAATAATAAAATTATAAAGCAACTACACTAATCACAAAACAGAAAAAAAGAATTAAAAATAATTTTTAACAGAATGTTATAATACTCGTCTATCGTCTCCTTTAGGTGCCTAAAAATCCATAACATTTCAAGTTAAAGCGTGTTTTTACCGAAAAAACAAACGGTAAACAAAACGTTGTTAAAGGAAAATATTTATTTTGGACATTTATTTGTGTTCGGGACTTTGATCTGTGCACTATGTCTGCTTGAGTTTTCAATGAGGGAGTGCTTTCTTACAAAAAAATGAGTAATATAACGTCAGAACAAGCAACCCAAATTGTAGGTTTAATTGGAGATGGACGATCGCAGCAATATCTTGCTGATGTTATGGGAATCCACCAATTCAGCGTTTCAAGAGCTTTAACCCGCGAGTAGTCGCGCCGTTAGATAGAATCTCACATTTTATCCTTTTTCGCGATAACTTAATGAAAAATTTTGCAATTTTGAAAAAACTTCGTAAGTGCCTCGAGGAAAGGTGTAGTAATGCGTAGGATTGTTTTTCTTCTTCTTTTTGTGGAATTTATGGCTTTGGGGAGAGCCAATTAGCTTTAATAATTTTTAGAAATAATATTTCTAACATAACAAGTAAATAAAAATGCTATAAAATAAAAATTTGTTGTAAATTCGTATTGTGAGATGAAATCTAAGACGCGACTGTTCACGTTACAGAAGTGAGCGCGACTACTCCCGGGTTAAGAACGTATAGAGAAAGTGGAGGATACACAAGAAAACCAGTTCCAGGACGTCCAGGTGTACGAACCCCGCTGATGAACGTTAGTTACATCTACAGACTTTGTGTACACATCATGTTACAGCTAGACAATTGCGAAATGATCTTTCCACAGCCCGTAATGTTCAAATAAGTACCAATTCGGTTAGAAACAGATTAAGGGAATTTGGAATCAGAGCCAGAATGCCTGTTATAGTGCAAACTGTCTGTCGGATCCACAAAGTGCTAATCGTAACTCGTCAATAAAAATAACATTAGCCCAGTCGTAATTATCCAAATCGACATGTTCTGGTGCAAAACTTAAATGTACTATAAGGTGTGCACTCGTTAACAGTGGAACAGTACAGGCATTCTGGCTCTGATTCCAAATTTCCTTGTGCCTGAATTGCCACTTTACGAACCGAAAATTACGGGCCACGGGCTGTGGAAAGATCATTTTGCAGTCGTCTAGCTGTAACATGTGTATGCAAAGGCTGCAGATGTAAATAACGTTCATCTTCGGGGTTCGTGCACCTGGGAAGTCCTGGAACTGGTCTTCTTGTGTATCCTCCACTTTCTATATACCTTCTTAAAGCACTTGAAACGCTGAATTGGTGGATTGCCACATCAGCAAGATATTGCTGCAATCTTCCATTTCCAATTAAAGTTACAATTTGGGCTGCTTGTTCTGACGTTATATTACTCATTTTTTGTAAGAACGCACCTCCTCATTGAAAACTCAAGCAGACATAGTGCACAGATCAAATTCTCGAACACAAATCTCCAAAATAAATATTCTCATTTAACAACGTTTTGTTTACTGTTTTTGAAGTTATATTTCTTTAGGCGCGTTGGGAGTACATTTATATGTGCGCGAATTCATCAAAAGTGTTGGTCCTGGGCGCAGCTTAAACGTTCTACGTCCTCTGATTGGGTAATTACAATGACCTGTCAACAATTGTTCAATGTGTCGGTTATTTTATTAATGCGTCAATGGTTATGGGTAAACAAATTGTGTGTATATGTATTAGTTTTTATTGTTGTGAGAACAGAGACAAAAAGCAAGTTTATAATTGTAGTCTTTTTAAATAGTTTTTAAAAGCAACAGGTACGTACCTAATTGTAAATGTTTCAGTATTGTAATAAAAAATTACATACTTATTTGGAAAATGTACCTAGCTATTAGTAGGTAATGCTTGGATTTACATAATTTAATTGCCAACAAAATTTGTACCAATAGTCATCTACTATATTGCTTTTTGAAGTTATACTTCTTTACGATCGAGGGTGAAATTTTATCACATGCCGGGCGCATGCGCACACAGACAGTATGTATTTCGTTGCTAATCTTTCAAGATGTATGTATCAGCGCTGTCAGCGCAAATAAGTCATATTATATCATATAAAAGGATATATTAGTGTTAAGTAAATGTATTATTTATTATAATTTTTGTGTCTTTGGGTTTGTTTTCCTCGGGAATAAGATTTATAATAATAGTAAGTATATTTAAAGTATTTTTGTATACTTCACTTGGTCAGTATGTATGAGAAATCTTGTAACCTGTCAAAGCAGAAGGGATATAGCTCAGTGGTAGAGCGTGTGACCGGAGATCAAGAGGTCCCGGGTTCAAATCCCGGACGATTATTTTTTTTTATATTTTTGGTATCGTTTTAATAAAATTTTTTTTAAAAGTGGTAGGTAAAGAAAGTTAGTTTAATATTTAAATAATATACAAATAACCTGTTAAGTATATTAATTTCGTTGAAATCATAATAATAGAAGTATAACTTCTTACGTGTGTACAAAGTACACACACATTCTTTTTTATTCTATATTTTGTTGTATTTTAATATTTTAATTCCACAAGAATCAAACTTATTTGATTAAACTAAGAGAATAAGCAACTGTCAAAAAAGTTTAAAAGGATTAGTTGCTATATCTTCCCACATCATTCATATGTCTCGCTAGCTAAATTCTGCGTGGGGTGAGTTCAAAATCTAACAGAACCTGATAGACGCAGGTTCAATCCCCAATGCAAATTTTTATTTTTTTATTTTGTTTTATACTTTTTATGATTTTAAGTATATTTATTTTTTTTTCAGAAAATACGTATTTAGTTAAAATTTTTGTCAACAATTATTATTGTTCAGAAACATTTCTTTGTTTCATTTTTCAATGTGTTTGCGTGTGTTTTATTCTTTATTTTTTTTTATTTTTGGTATTGTTTTAATAAAAATTTTTGGAAAGTAGTAAGTATTAAAGTTAGTTTAATATTTAAATAAAATATAAATAAACTGTTTAAAGTATATTGATTTCGTTGAAATCATATAACAGAAGTATAACTTCTTACGTGCGTACAAAGTACACACACATTCTTTTTTTTTCTGCAAAAACACGCTTCAATTTGAAATGTTATGGGTTTGTAGACACCCAAAGGAGACGATAGACGAGTATTATAAAATTCTGCTAAATATTAAAAAGCATTTTTAAACTTTTTTTTTTCAAAAATTATGTGATATTTTTTGTGATTAGTGTATAAATAAATACACGGGTTATGGGGCACGACTTAACACTTATCGGTAAAACGCGTGAAGTGATGGGCATGTTAAATATGATAACAGTCTGCAGGGGACTCTAGAACTAGGGCTGTTGTCCGCAAAAGGTGGTGCGTTATGAAGTAGTAACTCACGAATTATAAAAAAATATTCTCTTACTTACCATCGTACCAAACGGTATGGCTCTAGAAGCGTGATAATAAATGGCGATGAAGTTGATGAAGAAGGCAGTACCGCATACGAAAGCTGGTAGCATGAAAGCTGAGACGATCATTTGTCTAATCCATACTTTTCCGCCCATCCTAGCATATAGAGATCCACCAAAATATCCATTTATTGGCGATGTAACGGCATATACAAAGATCGACGTTGATAATAAAGATCCTCGCCTAAAAACCGTTATATAATTATAAGCATAAATTAATCAATCAATCAATCAATATTCTTTATTTCATCTGACTTTTACAAGTACATGAAATGCGTCAAATATAATCTATGAGTAAAAACTATAAGTATCATAAAAACAGTTAACATAAAAACATATAAAATATACACAAAAACATACAAATTGTTAAAAAGATGCCTGCAAGTATTCCTCTAACGAATAGAAAGTGTTTACCAGAAGTAAGTCCTTAACTGTTCTCTTAAATATATAAATATTTGACTCTTTAACATAATTAGGTAGGTAATTTATTATACAAACGAACGCATGTTGGATAAGGACCCTTGCCCACAACGGTCAAGTGGCGAACAGGGGTCACCAAATCATTTCTGTAACGAAAATTGTAGCCACTCATTAAGGAAACATCATTTCTGCAAATGAAATTGCCTCTATGTGACTTTACATAAACAACACAACTGAAAATATACAGCGAAATTACAGTTAAAATATTTAATTGTTTAAAAACTGGTCTACAGGAATCCAAGCGCCTTCTAAACGTCATGGTACGAATAATTTTTTTTTTTGAAGAACAAGCACCTCATTCATTCGCGAGCAATTTCCCCAACAAACTAAGCAATATTGCAAAATTGACTGTACATGAGCAAAATAGTAAAGTTTTAAGATATCTAGGGAGACAAAATATCTAAGTTGCCATATAACATAACAGTGCACAGACAATCTTCCCACTACATAATCAACGTGAGAGCTCCAAGACAAATTAGAATCCAGGTAAACACCTAACAACTTAGTGGAGTGGCTATTTACCACTGACCCATTGTCAAGTTTTACTAATGGACTCATCTGCATAGTAGAAGGTGAAAAGGTTACCATATTGGTCTTTGATCCATTTAAGATTAGGGCATTATTTTTTTTATTAATGGCTTTGACATAGCCAATTAGCCAGACTATTTGTTTTTTTTTTTGTATGGTATTACAATAACAATTTTAAGTTAATATCTAAGCCTACTTATTATCTAAATTTACAGGGTGTTATAATATATTAATGGATACATTTTTCAATTTTGTGTGATATTTTTACAATTTTTAATTTTATTATCTAAGCCTATTTAAAATTTAACTCAAATATTTTTAGGGAGGATAACTCAAATATTATTATTTGATGTATTTTCAAGCAATTTCTTCAAAAAAATTTGAGTCACCTCTCAACGTCCATCTCAAAACAGATGCGCCCTGGACTAAATACCTTCACGGAAACCAAATTGAGACTTTTCTATAATGTTGTGCTTGTTAATATACGAGAGGAGACGTGTATGAAATGCCTTCTCATATATTTTTGAAAACACAGATAAAAGTGATAGGCCTCGATAGTTATCAAATTTTGATTTGTCACCTTTTTTATGTATAGGCACAACTAAAGCAGTATTTAGAATTTGAGGAAAAATCCCTTCCTGAAATGAAAGGTTCACTAGAAATGTTAATTGTTTATATATGTTATGAGATACATGTGTTAACATAGATTAAGATAACCGCCGTATTTTAATGTTATCGATAATAATATAGCTTCTTTTCCTCTGGATAATAATTATGCTATACAATATTTCATAATAAACCATATGAAACTGAGACATGTTTGTACATTGATAATAATATATAAGAAATAAAAATTGTTTTTTGTTTCTAAACCACTTTTTTGATAATTTGGTTATTTTAAGACGAAAGTTATTTATATCATGCTTTTATAAAATGCTGACTAAGCGAAAAATTCAGAAAAAGCCAATTTCAGCCTCTTCGAGGCAATTTTTCAATAAGTGGATATCGAATTAAAAAAAAATATTAGATGGCAACTGAAGAGACTACATCAGCGCGTCATCATTATTTTTTTTTCGAACTTTCGAAACAACAGTGCGGCAACAGTGCGTCGGCAGTGCGTGACACTGTCTTCTATCAGAAATGAAGGCTCAGTATTGTGATAATAATAATTATTATACTCATAGGAGCGTTAAATGTTGCCAAATCAGTCAAGTTCGATTTTTTGTTATAAATACTCAATTTTAGTAGTTCTAATGTGACATAAAATCTAGCATGGGATAAAAAAGTTTATTTGAAGAAAGTGTATTTTTTGAAGTTATACTTCTTTAGGCACAAGGGTGAATTTTTACATTCCCTGACGCATGCGCACACCGACAGTATATTAGTCAATTATCCTTATATATGACAGTACATTTAGTCGCTCAAACGTTATACGGGATCGTATTGGGTGCTAAAATCATCTGTCAATAATTGTTGGAGATTATGGATCAACAAATGTTGTGTATATTAGTTTTTATTGTTGTGATGGCAGAGAAAAAAATCTTTATAATTGTAGAGACTTTTTAAATAGTTTTTAAAAGCGACAGGTACGTAATAATTGTAAATGTTTCAGTATCCTAATAAAAATTACATAGGTACCTACCTATTTGGAAAATTTAAAATGGACCTATCAAAATAGCATGTAATGCTTTGATTTAGATAATTTGATTACCATCAAAATTTCTGTCAATATTCACCTAATATATTGTTTTCTTACTGTATGTTTTGTTGTATTTTAATACCTATTTCAATATTCTACAAAAATCAAAATAATTTTGTTAAATTCAGAACTGTCAAAAGTTTAAACCGTTTAGTTCGTCGATCTTCCCATATGATGTAGGTGTCTCCGTGGATGGAAGAGTAAGATGAATGAATTCCAATACTAACTGCGCAAACATAAGCGGGTTCGAATCCCAATAGAAACTTTTATTTTTTTGTTTTTTTTTTTATATATTTTATGATTGTAAGTATATTTATTATATAATTTTTTTTTCAAAAATACGTATTTAGTTAAAAATTTTTCCGACAATTATTGTTCAGAAATCATTTGTGGCATTTTTCAATGTGTTTGTGTGTGTTTTATTCTTTTACTTTTTTAATTTTTGGTATTTTTTTAATAAATTTTTTTGAAAAGTATTAAAATTAGTTTAATATTTAAATAAAATATAAATAAACTGTTTAAAGTATACTAATTTCGTTGAAATCATATAATAGAAATATAACTTCTTACGTGCGTACAAAGTACACACACATTCTTTTTTTTTTGTTCTTCTTACTAGCGGTACATACTCGTTTTTGTAATAAATTATTTAATTATAAAGTAATTTCCACATACTAACATATTTATTAAAATTGGGCTTTGTACCGCCATTCTTTACGAATGTGTGTGCTAAATATCTCGACAAAATATTCAAATTACAGCTGCAATCTTGGAACGCGTTATCCGCGCGCTGATGTTGCCTCTAAGTCAAGTAGTTTCAAAATGTGCAATTCCATTTTAATGTAATATGGCATAAGTCAGTTTAAAAAATCCATAAAAAAATTTATATACCGTTGCGCTTCTAAATATTGACGAACGTCTAAACTTTAAACTTTCAAACACATTGATTATTTCCTACTATTATTTCCACAAGCTGAACCTTGTTCTAATCGAAAGAATATGATGCTACAACATTACAGTAAAAAGTTTACCACGAGACTGTGCTCACAACAATTTTTCAATAAATAACAAAGACATTTTTTATTTGAAACGAATTATTTCGTTTATAATGTTGTATTACCTACCTTAAACAAGATTATAAAAAAGAAGAAGAGTTCCTTTTGACTATTGACTTTGATAAGTTTTGAATGACGGATAAGTTTGTAACAATACATTTGTATTTTAATTAAAATAAAACTATTAAAATTAGTCTTAACTTCTATAAAGAGTTAATCCAGAGAACAAATAAAACATGGTGGCAGCTGATTTGTAAAAATACGGATGAGAAAACTCGAAAAATTTAGAGGTTGGTTAGTACAAAAATACAAAGTACGAAAACAGCACAGTTAAGCATCAATTGAAAAAAAAAGGCCTGATAACGCTCCAGTTCAAAAATTACCGTCGATAAACCTCACTTTATCACCTCCCGAATCATTTAATTTCCATCCAAGTGATTGGGCACAATGGAAAAACCGTTTTCAACGTTTTAGACGAGGGTGTGGCCTTGATAAAGCATCTGATGGAAAACAAATTGATGTGTTAATTTATAATATGGGGGTAAGAGCTGAAGAAATATTCTCATCATTTTCACCAGTTCCAACTACATATGATGAGACATTAAAACAATTTGAAGATTATTTTATACCCCGTAGAAATCTTATCTATGAAAGGGCCAAATTCCTAAATCATAAGCAAGGGAGTGATACTGCAGAGAAATTTATTACTGACTTACATAGTCTATCAAAAACATGTGATTGGGGGACTTTAAACAATGATATGGTTTTATTAGTGTTGATTATCGGAATGAGAGATACAAGCATACGTGACAAACTGCAACTTGATGCTGCACTTACTCTCGAAAAAGCTGTAACCTGTCTAAGACAACATGAAGAGCTGATCCGTCAAAAACAAAACCTAAATGAATCAAATGTTTCTGCTATAAGAGAACAATCAACTTACAAAAAAACACAGAAGCCCCAAAATTGCCAACAGTCAAGTAAAGGTGAGAAAACGAAAAAATGCCCTAGATGTGGATATGATTGGCATGATAAATTAGCAAACTGTCCTGCAAAAAATGCTAAATGTGGTACATGCAAAAAATGCTAAATGTGGTACATGCAAAAATGAAGGACACTACAGCAAGATGTGTTATAAAAATAAAAAGTCCAAAAACAAAAATGTACATGCCATTCAGCAAGATTCAGAGCCTGATAGTGACGAAAACTCTTATGTACATGAAATTAAAGCGAATGATGACAGGAATGTGTGGACACAAAAACTACAAGTAAGCTGCAAAGAGAGAATGCTTGAACCTATCACATTCAAACTGGATACTGCTGCTGATGTAACAATGGTACCTGTCCAAGTGCTGAGTAATGTAATAAATGAACTACCTCTAAATGAATCTTCGAATAAAGTATTTAGTGCAAAAAAGCAAGAAAGATTCAAAATACTAGGTACAGTAAAATTAAAACTAAAATATAAAAATAGGGAAATTACAGAAAATGTATTTATCTCTGAAGAGATTGATGTCCCATTGTTGAGTAGGAAAGCATGCCAAGGCTTATATTTAGTAAAAAGAATTTATTCTATAAGCACTGAGACAAATTGGGTCGCAGAATACTCCTCATTATTCCAAGGACTAGGCAATATGGAGGGTGAATACAAAATTGAAATAAAGGAAAATGCTGAACCATATGCTATTTCTGTACCAAGAACTGTTCCAGTTCCATTGAGAGACCAAGTAAAGGAAGCTTTGTAAGAAATGCAGAGAAATGGTGTCATTGTTCCTGTAGATCATGCGACGGAATGGTGTGCCCCAATGGTAGTAAACATAAAGAAAGGAGGAAAAGGGGACCGTATCTGTGTCGATCTGTCAAGATTAAATAAAAGTGTCAAACGTCAGTTTCACCCAATTCCCGTAGTAGAGCTACAACTTGCAGAGATTAGAGGGGCTAAATACTTTAGCAAACTTGATGCAAATCATGGATTCTGGCAACTTAATTTGGCCGAAGAATCAAGAGACTACACAACCTTTTTAACCCCATTTGGAAGATTTAAATTCCAGAAATTACCTTTCGGCATTACATCGGCACCAGAGGAATTCCAGAAAAGAATGTCACGAGTCCTTGAAGGAGCAAAAAATACTCTAGTCCATATGGATGATGTGCTGGTTTGGGGAAACACAAAAGGACCGCCTAAGAGAAGTGCTCGAGAGAATAAAAAAAGCACGTATAACCTTGAATAAGGGCAAAACTGAATTCTGTAAGCAGAAAATCGATTTCTTGGGATTTGTGTTGTCGAAGGATGGGGTAGCACCAGATCCAGGCAAGGTGAAAGCAATTGTAGACATGGAAGCACCAAAAAATGTCAAGGAAGTTCAACGCCTTATGGGTACTGTAACATTCCTAGCGAAATTTATCCCTAATAGGAGTGAGATTATGCAACCAATTATAAGTTTAGTTAGTCCAAGCAATGCATTTCTATGGGGCCCAGCACAAAAAGAGGCGTTCCAAAAAATAAAAAAATTGCTTATATCAGCACCTTGTTTAACAATGTATGATGCAAATAAACCTACAATCCAATCCAGTGACGCTTCTACCAAAGGACTGGGAGCTGTATTACTTCAAGTTGAAGGTGGTCATAAGAAACCTGTAGCATACATCTCGAGGACTTTGACTCCAGCTGAACAAAATTATGCAAACATAGAAAGAGAAGCACTAGCTCTGACCTGGGCAAGCGATCGACTAAAGAGTTTTCTGATAGGAAAACAATATACCATAGAGACCGATCACAAGCCACTTATACAAATATTTAAAACTAAGCATCTCGATGATCTGTCCCCAAGACTTCAAAGGTTTAGAATGCGCATGATGCGTTATGACTACAATATTGTATATACCCCAGGGAAAAATTTATATATTGCTGATACTTTATCTCGTAAACCCATACCTTCAGAAGATGACAAAGAATTAGAAGAAGAAATCGATGCCTTCATTCATGGAGTCACTCTTGCAGGTATTCACACATCTGACGAGAATGTAACACGAGTTGCTAACTCACAAAGCAATGATCAAACCTGTAATCAACTGAAGAACTACATAATGGGAGACTGGCCTCACAAGTCTGCATTATCAGGTGATGTTAAACCATACTACCCAGTACGTCATGAACTATCAGTTGTGGATGGTATCCTTCTTAGAGGAAACCGTATGATCATTCCATGTGAGCTCAGGGCAATGATGTTGGAAAAATTGCACGCTGGCCACTTTGGAATAACTAAAACTCGTCGTCGTGCTCTGGGAACGATGTGGTGGCCAGGAATTTCTCAAGAGATAGAAGCCAAAGTAAGATCTTGTCCTATCTGTATTCAAAACTCGACAAACCATCATGAACCTTTATTGCCAGCTAAATTTCCAGATTATCCATGGCAAGTGATATCAATGGACCTTTTTAAAACTGAAGGAAAATGGTATATCGTCGTAACTGATAACTATTCCAGATTTTTTGAAGTACTTCCTGTTCAGAACATGAGATCACAGGAAGTAATAAACATCTGCAAAACAATATTTGCAAGATATGGTATACCACAGTTGGTTTGTTCCGACACTGGAACACAATTTCATGCTGTTGAAACATCAGAGTTCCAACAGTTCGCAAGAGAATGGGGGTTCTCTACATCGAGAAGTAGCCCACAATTCCACCAAGCAAATGGCGCAGCAGAAGCTGCTGTAAAAGTCGCAAAAACCTTAATAAAGAAGAATAAGAACAACATAGAGATAGCACTTCTGTCCTATCGAAACACACCACTAGAGAACGGATTCAGTCCATCCGAAATGATGTTTGGAAGAAAATTGAGAGATAATCTACCATCAATCGCATTAGCTGAATTTAAATCATCAAAAAAGCTAGTAAGCGCGGAGAGGAAGTACCGCTCGAAATATAAAAAATTATATGATGGAAAACATGGACCGAAGAATTTGAGTCGACTTCAAATTGGTGATTTTGTATGGACCACAGACCTGAAACGACATGGTGAAATCATTAACGAAGTTAATCCAAGATCATACATAGTTAAGACCGCCATAAGCACCATAAGGAGAAACCGTTTTCATCTGATCCCTGCTCCATATCTAAGCAGTATCCCCGATGGAGTATTGAAACAACTGCCAGGGATTCAACAAACAAATTCGACTCCAGAAACTACATCGACTACTCAACAACTAACATCCCAAAGACCAACAAACATTGAGAAAGGTAGTCAGGAAGTGGAAAGTCACCCAACTCAACCCAAAACGCCTGTACGACTTCCAACGCCAAAGAAAACTGATGGACCATTTAATATTGAGCAGAGTAAGAATACAACGCGCTCTGGGAGAGCGGTTGTCAGACCTTTACGCTATCGTGAAGATTAGTCAGTAGTTATGTTGAAGATGTATCATCTTGAGAGGGGATGTTGTATTACCTACCTTAAACAAGATTATAAAAAAGAAGAAGAGTTCCTTTTGACTATTGACTTTGATAAGATGTTATTAAGTTTTGAATTCAATTGCTTTATTCAGATTTTATTCCATACGAAACGTCAGACCGCGTATTTTAAATTTAAGAAATATTTTCCAAAAATTTAATATTTCTAAACTAGACATTACGCTTGCGAGGTGTGAACAGTTTCTGTTTTGCAACAGTTAAAGTTTGCCACTAGTTTAGGGTCTTAACCTAGCTAACTACCGCCGGTGTTGTTGCTTAAGTGTTTGCATATAGGTAAGTTGAGCATTTTTGCTTATATTTTTTTTTCAAGCGGCTTTCTTTTATGCTATTTTGCTTGCTCTTTTTATTTCTTTTTGCTTTCTAGTTATTAATACTTCATTGACTGGTTTTTTCTTACAATGAGTGAGGAAAAGGGGGGCTCAGTCCCCCCTTATCCTGATACTTCTTCTCCGGCTAAAATTGCAATGACTAATAATTCCGAAAAAAATCAAAATCAGACTTCCGACAATAATTCTCAGGAAGAAAAAAAGGTTAATACATACTCCGAAAAAGATCATGGACCTTTTGTAGTATATCTTGAATCTACAAATATACCGAATATAAAAATTGGCACATTCAATACAATTAAAATAGCTCGAGATATATTCAACCTCAAACTTAATGACGTTAAAAAAATAGATAGTAAAGGGCTCAATAGAGTTTCAGTTGAATTTGCCAATTTTCACTCGGCTAACATGCTACTTAAGAACACTCAACTTCTAAATCAGGGATACAAGATATATATACCTTTTAACTTCGTAACCTGCAAAGGTATCGTCAGACAGATTGATACAGATATTGATGAAAAAGAACTTCTTCGGTGTTGCGATACAGGAAATGACATTGAAATTTTACATATAAAAAGATTAAATAGAAGAGTAATTAAAGATGGAGTAACTTCTTATGAACCCACAGGTACGACACTATTTACATTTCGAGGCGTTCTTATGCCCAAAACTGTGTTTTTTTATGGCATACCAAGACTAGTGGACACATATATTGCCCCAGTGACACAGTGCTATAACTGTCTTAGATTTGGCCACACAAAAACAAACTGTAAAGGGAAAGAAAGATGTTTTAATTGCGGGGAAAACAAACATGAAGACGTATGCATGACAAAATGTTTTTACTGCAAGGACTCTCACAAATCTATTGACAAGAGCTGCCCAGAATATACAAGACAAAAGAATATTAAAGAACTGATGGCGTATGAAAATTTGACATTTTTTGAGGCAAGTGAAGCTATTCCAAAATCATACATCTCAAATAATAAATTTATTTATAACCCGAGAGATTTTCCAAATTTTAAAAATAACAGCAGGCCATTAGAAAATACTCCAAGTACCAGTACAAATAATTCTAACACCATAGAACCATCGCAACGAAGAACAAACAATTTTAGATCATCTACAGTAAAACGTTCCTTTCAACAGGTGGTTCTGAATTCCGACAACAAACGGAGAGTCGTGCAAAAACGTCAAGATAAGCAACCAAATGAAAAGAGTATATATACACAGCAATTAAGACCAGAAAAGCCAACCTCTTCCCCCACTAGCTCATTTTCTCGTTCAGAACCTTTCAAATCAAGAACCTCAGCTAATTTATCACAAAACTCCAATCAAGCCTGGCAATCCAGTGCATCGCAAAACTTTCAAAATATTGATACCTTTTCTTCAAATGACTTTTTAAACTCATGCCTAAATTTTATTAGTAATACATCATCAGAAAACTTAAATTTACTTAAAAACCATTTATTTTCCCGATTAAACGTAGAGTCCTATATGGACCAAGAGGATAAATCTGATTCTGATTTTAATTAATTAAACATATATCAAATCACATAATCATGAATTCAAAAAAGAAATTAAAAATTATTCAGTGGAATATTAGAAGTATTAAATCAAACAGGGAAAACATAACGAACTTAATTTTCAAAGAAGACCCTGACATAATTGCTATTAATGAAACTTGGCTTAAACAAGATTTTAATTTTTCTTTGAAGTATTATAATGTTGTCAGACAGGACAGAGATGACGGATATGGTGGAGTAGCTACTTGTATCAAGAAATCTATTATTTTTTCTACAATTCAGAAATACAACTCAGACCAAATCCAATACATAACAACAAAAATTGGTAACTTATACATAATAAACATTTACTCCAATACAAATAATGCCATAACTCTTCCTTTCTTGAGCTCAACAATAGAAAACATACCTACAGAAAACTTAATTATACTAGGTGATCTAAACTCTCACCATCCCCTATGGGATAAATGTCCTACCAATAAGGGAGGAAAAAATATTTATGATTTTATTTTTGATAAAGAATTAATTATCCTAAATGATGGGTCAGCAACATTGTTTCAACCTTCTAATAATAATCGTAGCGCTGTAGATCTAGCCATAGCAAGTAATAATATGGCTCTATGTTCTACTTGGGGTGTCATACAAGATTGTGGAAATAGCAACCATTTCCCCACCTTTGTCATAATAAACAACTGTGAGTTTAACAAAAATGATAGCATCTATACACAAACATACAAAATGAGAAATATTAAAAGAGCAGACTGGTATACATTCCACACTGGGATGATAACAGGAATGCTTGATTTACCGGTAAACTCTAATTACAATGAGTTTTTGGAGGTAGTTAATCAAGTAGCAGATAACTCAATTCCCTATAAAAACTGTAGAACACAGGGTAAACCTTCAAATCCGTGGTGGGATGAAGAATGTTCACTTTGGATTAAAAGCCGCAAACAGGCAATTCAAAACTTTAAACAATCTGTTTCCTTAGAGAACTATATAAACGCTAAACGTATAATCGCCCAAACTAAACGAAACCTCAGAATTAAAAAAAGAAATAAATTCATAAACTTCTGTGAATCATTAAATAAGGAATCTAACACTACCTATGTCTGGAATAAAGTTAAAAAATTCTCAAATAACAAAAATTACGGCCAGACATTTCATAACCCAGCAGATAACATTAAAACAGAAATTCTACAGAACATGTCTGCAGTTTTTATTGATCCAAATTTTGAGCTTGACGATATAAACGAGCAAGTTTCCCCTTTTACAATCTGGGAACTTAACAATGCTGTAAATAATAAAAAAAATTCGGCACCAGGTATGGACGACATTCCTTACCTTATGATAAAACATCTACCACTACAAGCTAAACATTTTCTGTTGAATATCTACAATAATTGTCTAAATGGTGACAACCTTCCTGAAGATTGGAAAAACCATAATGTTATAAATATCTTAAAGCCACACAAAAATCCACTCTTGGCCAGTAGTTTCAGACCAATAGTTTTATCCTCTTGTGTGCTTAAAACATTAGAAATATTAATCAAGAATCGCCTAGATTGGTCCTTAGAACATAACTGTTCATTCACCAACCATCAGACAGGTTTTAGAAAAGGAAGAGGCACTGCTGACAACTTGACCCTCCTTCATTCCACAATTGTGGAAGCCTTTGAATCCTCCCAATCGGTTTTGGCCATCTTTCTTGATATCAAAGCAGCATATGATAATGTCAATATATACAAACTTTATAGTAAACTAAAACTTCGAAATATTCCATCTGCAATAAATAATATTGTGTTCAAAATTTTACAGAACAGACTTTTATATTCAAGATCTAATGATGGTGACTTTTTGGGACCTTTCATGGCAACTAAGGGGCTACCTCAAGGTTCTCCCTTAAGTACCATTTTGTTTAATATTTATATAGCAGAATTGTTTTGTATTAGCAATAATGAAGTTAAAATATGTGGATATGCAGACGACTTGGTTTTGTATATTAAGGGATATGATATCCAAAGCATGGTAAGTAAAATAAACAAAGAATTGGAAAACACATTACACTGGCTTGCAGAACATGACTTGTCCTTATTCAAAGACAAATGTGAAGCTGTATGGTTCACAAAGGGTAGGCGAAGAGATAATCTAACAGAAATCAAAATCAACAACACAGCCATTCCTCTAAAAAATGAAGTGAAATTTCTAGGCATAATTTTTCATAAGCATCTATCATGGGACTTACATGTTGACAATATTATACTCAAGGCAAAGAAAAATATTAACATCCTACGTGCAATATGTAGAGTCTGGTGGGGAGCTGACCCACGAACACTCCTAATGGTTTTTAATGCCTTGATCAGATCTCATCTCGATTATGGTTCCTTCCTATTCAACCCAATATCACAAAAATGCAACAACAAACTCAATGCAGTATTTTTTGAGGGACTTAAGATATGTTTGGGGTGCATGAAGTCTACACCAAATTTGGCAATCTTGGCAGAGTCTGCCCAAATGGACCTAGAACATAGAAGATTATTGTTAGCCTCTAAATTTTTAAGTAAAATCATCATTATTGAGAATCATCCCATAATATTACTCCTAATTGAAATACGTAAAAGACTTATAAACAAACCTAATTTTTATACAAGGCATAATGTACCATACTTGGTTTCGGCATTAGAATATTTTTTTCCATATTTTAAAAAAATATACAAAAGCCCAAATTTTCCATGCTATGAATTAGACTATGATACACTAATGAATCCACTTCCAATTCTAAATTGTAATATCAAAAAATATGACCCGATGATTAAAGAAAAATTCTTTATGACTACTGAACAATATGGAAAAGACCATACCTTTATATATACTGATGCCTCAAAAAACAAAGAAAGGGTAGGTTTTGGGATATGCATCCCGAGTATTGAATATAATTTCTCCTCAAGACTTCCTGGAGCTCTAAGCATAAGCAAAGCAGAGAGTATAGCAATACATCAAGCGGTGGAAGTCGCAACTACAAAACATCTAAAGAAAGCTATAATATTTTCTGATTCGCTCAATGCAATAACCAATATTAAAACATGTAACATATCTGCTTCAGCAGATATAAGGGCCCTAAAAACAAAGAAACTTATATCTTCAGCCAATGAGAATGGTACCAAAATTCTCCTTTCCTGGATACCTGGAGACTCTAATATATTTGGTAACACCCAGGCTGATATACTGGCAAAAATAGGAAGAGACCTGAATGTACCCATGGAAGTACAACTGAATTCCCAGGATGCCCTATCAGTCATCAGAGGAAAAATTACAAAAGAGTACCAAGAAAAATGGAAATCTTTAGTCCAGAAGAAGACTTCGCAATACAAAACAATTCAAGACTTCTTTCCTACAAAACCTTGGTATTCAAATTTTCCATATAGAAATAGAAGACACACTACCACCATCATTAGAATGCGCACAGGCCATTGTTTAACAAAACAACATCTGTATAAAATGAATATAAAAGATAATCCTTTTTGTGAATGTGGTCGTCTCGAGGATCTAAACCACATCTTTTTTGAATGCCCGATTAATGTGATTCCTAATTTTGATATATACACAAAATTTATTTCCATGAACTTCAAAACACCGCTCTCTATATACAATATTCTAAGTTCCTTAACGGAAGAATCAGTCAATGTAATTATGCGTTTTCTTGCAATTAACCAAATAAGCTTATAAACTGCAATGCGTTTTCTAGCAATTAACAAAATAAGCTTACAAATTGCAAGGCTCAACTGTTTATATGTATCCGTGTTATATTATGTTGCTATTTGTCATTTAATTTATGTTTTAATTTTTAATCATACTTAACATGACCCAATTAATCTCATTTAATTATAATCATCACACCTCATCAAAAGCTTCCTTACAAGAACATAGTCAGCGATTTTGGTATGGCTTAGAACCAGACTACGTCAAGATCGCTAATAAATCGTGCTGGTAATCGCCTTGCAGCGAAACCAAAAACAAAAAAGAAGAAGAAGAAGAAGTTTTGAATGACGGATAAGTTTGTAACAATACATTTGTATTTTAATTAAAATAAAACTATTAAAATTAGTCTTAACTTCTATAAAGAGTTAATCCAGAGAACGAATAAAACAATAATAGGCAGGTTCCCGTGGTAAACTTTGGGTAAACTGTTTACTGTAATGTTGTAACATCATAATATTACTCTTTCGATTAAAACAAGATTGGACTTGTGGGTATCATTGGAAAACAAAGTCGTTCACAATGAGTAACATTAATTTGTTTGCAAACAAGAAAAAAATGTTAAAAGTAAGAGGTTATCACATTCAATTCCGAGATATTCGCTCCTCTCAATGAATTTGATTATGAAGGCATTGCTCATGTTGTTGTTAGTTAATGTTGTTAAAACAGACTGAGAAAAATATAAAACAACTCTAGAAAGCAAAGAGCATGCACCATCTTGGAACGGAGCAGGATATTAATACTTATTAATACACAATGCTTACGAGCAAAATTGGTCCATTAACAAACAAAAGGTGTAATGCAACATGATGGCATAATCTGTCGAATCTCAGATACAAACCATGAAAATTCTTTACAGAGGTAAGTGTAACAGAAACTGGGCAGAGCTACATCGGTAAACTCACCATATACAACAAGCAGGCCAGGAAAACTAAAAGGGCCAGCTTCAGAAAATTATGAGAAGAAATAACCGCAACACCCAGTGCGGCAAAACTACGCACATGTATGTCAAGATACAATGTCAATAAAAAGAATGTGTGTGTAATTTGTACGCACGTAAGAAGTTATACTTCTATTATATAATTTCAACGAAATAAATAATGTACTTAATAGGTTATTTGTATTTTACTTAAATATTAAACTAACTTTCTCACTTACCACTTTTAAATTTTTTTTATTAAAACGATACCAAAAATTAAAAAAAAAAGAATATGAATCATCCGGGATTTGAACCCGGGACCTCTCGATCTCTGGTCCAATGCTCTACCAACCAAGCTATCAAGCCCCTTGTAAGTGACGCCTCGGATATAATTACACATCACGGTGACAAATAGATCAAGTGAAGTATGTATAAAAATGTTATAATAGATATTTTATTATCTTACTTCCGAGGAAGACAAATCCAAAGACACAAAAATTATAATAAATAATACATTTACTAAAAACACTAATATATCCTTTTAATGACTTATTTGCGCTGACAGCGCTGATACATACATTAGGGTGGAGTGAAAACTGGCTCGAAAAAAAAATATCCTTAAATCAATTGACCTATATGTGGAAAAGTTGCCCAATATAATGGTCTATTCTAGAAAAAAAAAGTGGCTTAAAATATTGCCATCTTCTACTGCCCATTTGACCGTGAAATGTAAAAAATTAAAGATAAATATTTTTTAAAGCCGTGATGCAGCTCTTCGCTTATTTCCATAAAAAATTCGTAATTTTTGATAAAAATAACCCAAAACTCACTGCGTGGAGGTAGCTGCATATCGAGTTCCACCGCCCTCCCACCCCTTTTTTGTACTTTTGTGATTAATGTTCATTAAAAACTTGAAGATATTGGCTTTTTGTCTCGAATACTGGCAAACTAGCTCTAGAAGCAATTCGTGCCCTTAAATCCATCCCTTGCTGTATTTCCACATACAGCAACTGACGCTTCTGTTACTAATTTGATGCACCTTTCCACTGCTTGCGTGTGGCATGGATATTTTAGAATTTCAATTTCAGCTGGAACATCTAAAATCATTTCTTCTAGTTCTTCATTGGAAATACATTTTGTCAGGGGAGGTTCTGTTATTGTTGTCGACTGCCAGTCAATCATATCGATGTAGTCTTCAGCATAAAAATTTAAAGATGGCAATTTGAATTCCCGTATTTCTTGTTGGTTTGCTGTTTTCCTACACTTCAATAATCTTCTGAGGCCTAATTCTCTCACTGTTTTCGGCTGAACAGCGAACGGCTGTTCACCGTTCAGCGAAAGCTCAAGCTGTCTAATAATTTCATTCTTATTACCAGTATTTACTGCTGTACCATCAAAACCTATAGCCTGCAAATTTGAAACGTCAAAATTATGCTCCAAAAATTCTAGAATGCTCTTCTTTATACTTTGCGAATTGCCAGATGCAGGAGTCAAATGACCAATATATTTGGATCCTGGTTCTGAAGCTAGGACTATATGCTCCTCAATCTTCGTTTTCTTGGACAAACTTCCTTCTTCACTAGTTTGAACTAACGTTTGGTCTTTTCTTCCATCAAAATATATTCCATATACCAATTCAGAACCGTCTTCTTTATCTTTTCTCTTGAGCTCAAATCGAGCTTTTGCCCTTTCTCTACGAATTTTGCTGCGGTCGACAATTTTTGATGAATCTTCTGTAGTAATTATTCCTATATCTTTTAACGCTGCACTAACAAGAATAATTGCTGCCGTCCTATCAGAAACACCCGTTTTGTCACATGCCTGTGTTACACTTGGTAGTTTTATTCTCATCTGAGAAGTTGAAGGAGTATCGACCCTGTCTCTAATTTAATGACATTTTCTTCTGATGAACTGTTGTTTGAAGTCTCTTCTTCTAGATTAGATGACACTGACTGGTATGCTCTGCCAATTAAAGATTCTTTGTATTGATCATCATATTCATCATGCCTGATTCTCCTTTCCTCGGTTTTACTTTTACGCTTCCATCTCTTTTCGAGTACTTTTGTAGTTTTTTGATCAACTCTACCGATTACCATTTTACACGAAGTTCTTTGGTCGGTTAGAAATTCACCTTCTTAAAAGTCTTTACATTTGCATAAAGATATATCAAAGAGTTTCTTTTCGGCCAATTCTCTAAATAAAACAACCTGTTTTGAATTATTAAGTTTACCGTCCTTTTTTAGCCGTTTCATTATGTTACGATATTTACCGTGGTATTCTCGAATTTTATGTAATATTTGTTGGTCTGATACAACACAAATGGAACTTTTCTGCCACAAGTTTTTCAAGTCTTTTATTAAACGGGAACAGACATCATCAGCGAAACTAGGTCTTTGTTTACTTTGTTTGTACAACAATTTCTTGTCGACGATATAAGTAACATTTAATAATATCCGCGTAGGTCGGCAACACATTGTTCTTAAATGGTTTTGGTACACCAAACACAGGGCACAATGAATCACGTCGCGTAAAAGACATTTTTTACATACGTTAACTGCTCTAATGCTGCCAAACAACTAAAATATTTCAACAACATAAATCAGCGGGGGCAGACGATACGTAGGTCTACGACCACAACCGATTTATTGCGACGGAGTTCGTGGAATCCTGTTAGCCTCGTTGGCGCTAAGCCGGCGCAATGCGGTGTCAAAGAGCATGTAGTATTGTTTCAAGGTCATTATATTGAGTTGCTATTTGGTTCTAGGAATGTTTTGTTATACCTTCTTGACGTAATTATCCAGTAATAATTATTCATAAGATATTAGTGACAATAATAAGATATTCTATATATATGTTACAGTTCAAGTTGATTCTCAGTTAGAGTCGACTCCAACTAGTTGGAGTCAACTCCAACTGAAACGAGCAGTAAAAGTTGATTTTAAAAATTTAAATCAACTTGTACTAGTTGGAGTTGACTCTTCCTGGATCGATTCAGTAAATGTTGATTATACGAGAATCTCAAGTGCATTTTTGATGAGTGTGCGTTTCTTTGTCTTGACCGTTTTAACTACTTATTAGTAGAGTCTGTAACGTCGTCCCCGTTAGGTTAATTATTCTGATTCGATTTTTTGCACAAACATACTCAAAGAAATACATCCGTATAACAATCCTTATAACAAATACACAGGGTGTCACACGGTACCGCGGTCGAAAAATTGTTTAATAGTTTTTTTTTCTTTTGAGTTGTATGACTACGGGCATTTATGTACCAAGTCACCAAAGTGACTCTTTATCGAACGAGTCTGATATTACGAGCAGAGGAAGCGAAGCGAGCAACAGACGCGTTCGATAAAGAGTATTGAGGTGGTGCGTACAAAATTGTATCGTCAATCATAAAAAACATTAACACTTACTTACAACTTTGAGGACATTTTTTTAATTTTAGACGAAATAAAAAAATTCGTATGACAGTAATGACAGATGACTTTTGCATGATGGCCGGTTTTGATGTTTAATCGATAGTTATCAATATTGCATACCTACCTAATTACTAAATCTGTAAAGTTTTGATTTATTTTGTATGAATATACCTAATTGCGAAACACTACAAAATTTTACTTTTTGACATAAATTTTATTAATAATAAGATAAATTTTGTACAATATTTTTAATAATTAAAGTAAATAAATTTTAATTTCACTAGAATAAATAATCGATTGCTGCCATTGACCACTTACATTCAATCTCGGTTAATTTGATTAATAATCGCGGCATGTAAAGTAACATTCTTCTTTCAATACAACAAAGTGTTACTTTACTGCCGAAAATGAGGGCAAATGAGTACGATAATGAATGCTTTTAGTGACGTTTGGCGATAAACAATGATTTTAAACAAATTCGCAAAAATAATTTTTTCACTTTGTACAAATTTTTTTAGATCCTTTGGGCCCTTTTTTTCTAAAATTGACTGCTGTCGAGTTATTAGCGACTTAAAATTTGAAAAACGCCAAAATAACCATTTTCAAGGTTTAATAACTCGGTTAAAGATAATTATTGTGAAAGTCGAGCGAGCGGCCGTGGAGTAACGGCATAATCGCTGGCCTCATACGCCAGTCCACGTGGGTTCGAGCCCTGCCAAAGACAAACCATTTTCATTTCCAATAATTGCACGAGCCCACTCACCGTGCCTCGGAGAGCACATTAAGCCGTCGGGCCCCCTGGGCTAGTGTACATCGACATTAGTTACTTGAAACAGGGTTAAAGATGTAATTGGCGCCGGAACTGTCCGAAAGGCAAAAATGCCATACGATATTAGACAGTGAGCACGTAAAGGTTGGAATAAATTCATTTTCTCGAAAATTGACGATTTTGGAAAAAATCCCGAAACAGGTCAGTTTTTATTTTTATACTGCGCCTTTTTGGCATATATATATATATATATCATACTAGTGACGTCACCCGTCTGGGCGTGATGACGTCATCTACGTTTTTTTAAATGAGAATAGGGGTCATGTGATAGCTCATTTGAAAGGTAATTCAATTTTCTATTCAGTAATATAAACATTAACATTATTATTTATACAGGATGTCCAAAAAATATTTTTTTTAATTAAATTTTTTGACAAAAAGAAGAATGTGTGTAATTTATTTAACTCATAATACATTTTACTCCTATCAGAAAACAGGAAATAATGTGTATTTGACAAATAAAAATATTGTTTTTTACTTAAATTCAGTATTAAAGCAGCCACCCACCTTCCTCTTGACAGTTTGAACATTTAATTTAAGCGAAAAGCAATGAAAATTTTTCAAATAAACATTTTATTCTGTTTTATGAGAGCAGTAAAATGTATTTTGAATTAAATAAATTACTTGCATTCTTCTTTTTATGTCAGTAAATTGAATCAAAAAAATAAAAAAATTTGGGCACCCTGTATAAAAAATTATGTTATTAGTTATATTATTGGATAGAGAATTGAATTACCTTTCAAATGAGCTATCACAAGACCCCTATTCCCATTTAAAAAAATCATCGATGACGTCATCACGCCCAGATGGGTGACGTCACTAGTATGGTATATATGCCAAAAAGTCGTAATTTAAAAATAAAAATTGACTTGTTTCGGGATTTCTTTCTAAAATCGTCCATTCTCGAGAAAATGAATTTATTCCAACCTTTACGTGCTCACTGTATATTATGAAAGTCAGAAACTAAAAAAGCTAAAGAATAAAGCTACCTCTATAAGATCCTGAAGAAATTTTTGTCATTATTTCATTAATAAGATATTATTTCTAATTATCAACAATGAGCGCTAAGCGCGTATTGAGGCGGCCGTCAATGTGAGTGCGAGTGAGATTCACCATTGGACGGCCCAAATGGTGCATCTCTTTAGCACTCACCATTGACGGCCGCCTAATACGCACTTAGCGTTCATTGTTAATAATTAAAGATAAAGCTTAGTAATAAAATAGTGACAAAAATTTCTGCTGGATCTTGTACAGGGGGCTATAAACTTTGATTTGGTCACTTTCTAACTTTCATAATAATGGATTTTAACCGAGATTAAACCTTGAAAATGGCTATTTTTGCATTTTTCAAATTTTAAAATCAGCGTATAACTCGACAACAATCAATTTTAGAGAAAAATCACAAAATACCTTTTTTTGTTCAGAATAACTCAAATGATCTAAAAAAAATTGTTCGAAGTGAAAAAATTAATTTTGTGAATTTGTCTAAAAAAAATTGTTTAAACAATTTATCGATCAAGGTACTGCCTGGCACCCAGTAGATTTGTTATAAGGACCTCTTTTTGAGTAAGTTTGTGCAAAAAATTCGAATCGGAGTAATTTCACTAACGGGGACGACGATACAGGCTAGACTAATTTGAACATATTCAGTAACATTAATTTAATTTCTAGCATCGGCTGTTTGTGTGAATCAGAATCAACTTTTACTAAATGGCATTGGGAAGAGTATACTTTTCCTAGTTGGAGTCTACTTTTACTAGTAAATGTTGAATATAAATCTTCATTTTATATTTATAATCAACTTTTACTGAAACCAGCCGTTAGAGTTGACTCCAACTAGTTGGAGTCAACTCCAACTGGATAATCAACTTGAACTGTAACATATATATTTTTAAATATAGGGAAAATTCCAATTTTCAAAGCGGTTTGGGCAGTAGAAGTTTTAAGTTGATTGACCTGAGTTTTTTTTGGTGAATACTGGTAGTAAAAGGCAACTTTTCCACACGTAGGCTTTAGGGAATTATGAAAAAAAAATTTCGCTCCACCCTAACATACATCCTTATCTATGATACATATCTTGAAAGATTAGCAACGAACTACATACTGTCTGTGTGCGCATGCGCCCGGGATTCTAAAATTTCACTCTCAATTGTAAAGAAGTATAACTTCAAAAACAAAATAGAGCCCTATCCAGAAAAACAAAATGAGATTTGGGAGAGATACGTGGGTGGTCCGATAAGTACTTAGCCTCTCCGCCCGATGGCGCCACTGTCGCAAGAGAAATCTACGATCGTGTAATACATTCTTTTAGACGAACTATGTCAAAATATCAGCCAAATCGGATTCATAGTTTTGTTTTGAACGCGTGTGTAAGCTGGCGTGTTTGGGGATTAAAAAAAATGAAAAAAGAGCAATATCAGTCGGTGACTCGACTCTTGTTTTCATAACGGAAATTCCGCAGCGAAATCAAAAAGCGCTTCAATTCTGTAAACGGTGACTATTCTCCTTCGATGGAAACCGTCCAAAATTGGTTTAACGACTTTCAACGTGGTGGCACGTCGGTTTTTGATAAGTCACTTCCAGTTGCCCCAAAAATGGCTACCACTGAGGATAATGTGAAAGAAGTCTACGACCTTGTATTGGTAAATTGGTAGACCACGGACTGAAGTTGCGTGAGATAGCTGAGATAGTAGGCACCTCAAAAGATATCATGGTTCATATCCTGCATGAAATTTTGGACATAAAAAAGCTGTCCGCGCGATGGCTGCCGCATTTTCGAACTCCGAACAATAAACGCAATCATAAGACCACTTCAGAGCAGTGTCTGATGCTGTTTAAGAGTAATCCAAATGAGTTTCTACGTTGTTTCGTAACCGTCGATAAAACATGGTTCCACTGGTATACACCAGAGACCAAGGAACAGTGGATACAGTGGACGTCACCCCGCGAACTTGCTCCAAGGAGGGCGAAGACTGTTTAATCGGCCGGAAAGGTGATGGCCACCATTTTTTGGGATTCACAAGGTGTGATCTATATCCACTTCCTGGTATATCCACTTCCTGAAAAAGGGCATAACGATCACGGGGCTTTACTATACCGCATTATTACCTCGATTCGACGCCGAATGTCAGAAAAAAGAATGTGATGAAATGTCAGCTGTAAATAATTAGATCCTCCCTCATATTTCAAAAATTTACTGAATTTAATTACTGTAGAAATTCAAAAATAAACTGAATACAAAAAAAAAAAGAATGTGTGTGTACTTTGTACACACGTAAGAAGTTATACTTCTATTATATGATTTCTTAAAAATAAATATACTTTAAACAGTTTGTTTTAATTTTTTTTAAACACCAAACTAATTTTGTGCTTACCGCTTTAAAAAAAAATAAAAAAAAAGTATAGGATTGCACTGGATTCGAACTCAAGACCTTTCGATCTCTGGCCGAATGCTATTCCAAATAGGCTACGACGACTGTGTCTGTATCGGTTCGAACGTACCTAATGACAATTCACGGTAACAAACAGACAAGGTGATGTATAATAAATATACAATAAAATGTTTTAATAATAAGACACAACAATTGAAGACCTATTTACAAAAACAACATAACTGTATTTTTAAGATTTCTGTAATTTTTTAGTGTAAAAATACAATTTCTATGAAAGAATTGGAAATTTTAATGATATTATTTATAGATATTATATCTATAATACTTATAAATAATGTCATTAAAATTTCCAAATTTTTTCATAGAAATTAGGTTTTAAACTAACAAATTACAGAAATCTTAAAAATACAGTTATGTTGTTTTTGTAAATAGGTCTTCAATTATAATAAATATATTTACTAAAAACACTAATATATTCTTTTCACACCTTTTCTTGCACTGATATATTTATACATAACTAGAAAGATTTAGCAACTAAACGCCATAGTCTGTGTGCGCATGCGCGCAGTATTATGAAATTTAACTCTCAATCGCGCCTAAAGCAGTATAACTTCAAAAAACATCCCAAATTCTGGAAGAAAAAATACTCTTCCACCAAGACAACGCTCCGACTAATACCTCCGCAATGGCCAAATAGGTCGAATTGGGCTACAAACTGCTGTTCTAACCAACGCATTCTCCAGATTTGGGCCTGTACGACTTCTTTTTGTTTCCAAAGTTAAAAATACACTCGCCGGCAGAAATTTAAGTCGAATGAGTTCATCACAGATGCAGACCTCGAGAAAAGGTATTCTTCAGAAGGGTTAAAGAAGGTGGAGCATCGCTGGGTTAAATGTATCGAGCTAAAAGGAGACTACGCTCAGAAATAAATCGCCACTTTTCCAAAATTTTCGTTTTTCTTTTGAAGGCAAGTACTTATCGGACCGCCCTCGTATCTTACAAACGTTTTCAAAGATGATACTATAAAGTAAATATGGCTGAAGTGTTTCTCCATAATACAATCGGAAATTGTTTATGCAATATTCAGATGAATCAGCGTCGAACATTTTCAATATTTGAGTCATCAATCAGAAAAATAAACCTCTTAAAGTCCATTCATTTTACATATTCCCAACTGTAAACAAACGCGCATGGAAGCTAAACAGGGTCGTCCTGAAGTGTATCTTAAAAACCAACACACTACCTACAATTTGAATTTGCAGACTGACTGGTTTGGACCTGTAAAATGAGAATCCGCCTCGTTTAGGGCAATAAATTACATTTAACAGCCTCTTGACGAATGAGACGGCGAATAGTAACACGTGCGTTTGTTTATAAACTCCTGGACAAAATTAACGCACCACTCATATTTTTCTCAATAATCTTTATTTATTGATAATTTAGTGTACAACAAGTTGCCTATGGACCTTGTTTGACAGTGACAGTTGTTATGTAAGCTAATAATAGTCTTGTTTTAACAATAATTTGTATTAAACTTCGTTTTAGACTAAAAGTGAGTTAAACTTTTCATAAAAAGTGCCGATTAAAGCAAAGTGCTTGTGAGAAACAAGCTTTTTATTGTGATATTTTTCATCACATGCATGTTTGGAAGTTCATTTGCATAAAAATCAAATAAAAAAATGAACCGCCAAAGAAATTTGTCGATGGAGGAGGCAGTGCGAGCATCGACTCTCCTAGATGAAGGATATTCAATGCGATACGTTGCAGGTTTGTTAGGAAGACATCATTCTAGCATCAGTCGCAAGGTGAGGCGATATAATGAAACAGGGTCGTACCATCAAAGACCAGGGCAAGGGCGAAAACGTTGCACTAATCAAATTGATGATCGTTTTTTGAGACAATGTGCTCTCAGAGATACGAGAGTCACCAGCAATTTGCTAAAAAATGAACTAGCAGATGTTCGAAATGTCGCGATATCGTCTCGAACAGTTAGAAGACGTTTACATGAAGCAGAATTGAGCAACAGGAAACCGGCCAAAAAACCCTTGCTTACCAGATTGAACCCTTGCTTACAGGGTTCAGAGATTGAATTTTGCAAGATTGCATCAAAATTGGACCATCGATGATTGGACACGAGTTCTTTTCTCCGATGAGACTAGAGTACGCCTAAAAGCTGGCGAAGTCTGGCGAAGGCGAGGAGAAAGGTTTGCCAGCTGCAATATCTCTCCTAAAGTACCTTTGGTGGTGGCTCTAAAATGTTTTGGGGGGAATTTGTTTTGAAGCTCGTATGGAGTTGGTCCCCATACGTACGAGGTCTATGAATGCCCATTATTACTTAGACAACATTATTGTCGAAAATGTAATGCTTTTTGCTCCGTTTTTTGGACCTAATTTTTTATTCATGCAAGACAACGCTCGTCCTCATGTGGCTCGACAGGTTATTGGTTACCTACATGATGTTGATATTCTATTATTAGAGTGGCCACCTAACAGTCCCGACATCAATCTATAGAGCATCTATCGGACTATCTCAAAAAAAGATTAGAAGTTGTAGACCCCCTATTGTCAATCACAACCAACTCATTGAGGCCGTTATTGAAGAATGGGAGAATATTCCGCAAGCTTTTGTTGAACATTTGATATCAAGCATGCTTTGACGCATAAATGCAGTCTCCGTGTAGGTGGGCCTACACGGTATTAGTGTTGACCCAGATGCAATTTATTGTATTACTTTACTGATTTTTTTCTTTTTGCAATTTAGAGTTATGCTAGCTTATTTACGCATTTCCGGCAAAAACAAATTTTTAAAGAAACATAAGGCAAATTAAGGTCATGATAAAGTCATGTTGGACTTATTTGTAGGTGTTTATTATTATTTCAGTGTAACTTAGTTTTATTTTGTGTTCATATTGTAAATATTTAGATTAATTAAAGTGGTGCGTTAATTTTGTCCAGGAGTTTAGTTGGGAATTTGCTATTTGAATGTGGTTTAGTTATTTCATAGCTGTTCCATTATATCTTTGCACAAACGTCATGATTTATTTGCAAACAAGTCAAATCAAAACATTAAGTGAAACGTAGGTCGATATGTAATATCATTGATATATACTGTCAATGTCATTAGGAAATGGCTATTATCGGTATTTTATAAAGTCATATTGTACATTTATATTTAATTATGTTATAATATTTAATAACTTTATAAAATAAACACAATATAAATTATAAATTCCAATAAACAAACAAATGCGCTAATTTCACTGTCACTGAAAATGATAGACGTCAAAATTAATAGTAAACAAAGTATCAAAGACATGACGTATTGTTTACCCTTGTTTAACTTTTGTGGTTTATATGGACAAGCAGTTTAATTTTGTGATACTAGTTTCTGTGAGTAAAAGAGGCCTGAATAATTTCATGCATGTGCAAAGATATAATGTAAGAACTACATAATGAAACTTGGCCTGTATAGTAAGATATAAAAAAATAAAACGATTTTAGTAGTTAAAAAATCGCGTTTCTTTAATAGATAGAGCACATAGTCATCAAACTTACGTTGTATTGTAATATATACGAAGAAAAGTTTATACGATATTGTTTAATAATAAAAAGGACCGTTTTTGACAATACTAAGGAATACAATGAAGAAGTCTGACAAATGAAGTACATTATGACAATTTTTCTCTGCGAATTCTTATTTTGCAAGCAAAGTTGTGAATCAAACTTATTTCGATCCAATAAGGAATCTTTCTAGATAAAGATAAATCTTGATTTTTAACAACTTTTGCATGTTCCAAAATATCTATATGTATCTAAAAAGATCAAAAATAAACCGGAAGTCAACAAAAATTTTCACCGGAAGTGGAAAATTTTTATGACGAGAGGTTAAACCAAGACATTTTTAAGGGTATTTTTGCACGCTGATCACGAATCCATTGTCAAAGTAAGTATATCGTGGTTTGTGAGTTATACAGTTGTTATTAGAGAGTTTTTAGGCCCTCTACTTTTTGACGTACGTTAAACGTAAAACGTTATACTTGTCATGCGCATTGAGTGATGAATAAGGGATAACGTGTTTACTTAAAATAGTTTTTGAATCCTATCAGAAACTACGCACACAGATTAACGTTAATTGGCATTTGGCAAACATAACCTATAAAACGGCAGTTGTGTGCTATAACCTATTTTATTGAATTATTTCCCATAATGGAAGAAAACATTGAAAATATATTAAGACGTTCACCAAATATAATGTACAACTTTAAGAACACAAAACATTCATACCAAGTTTAACAAGACAATTCAGTCAAGTGTCAGATTTCTCCAGAAATGGTGTAATTTAGAACTGGGCTACCAGGGTTGCCAAGCAGATTGTAATTATATGTTTATTACCTGATAGTTTAAAAAAAATAAATTTTGATTACAATTTTATAGATCCATACTATATTTTTTATTCTAGTAGTCTTTGGTTCAGCTCATATGACTCTTTTTTCGTTTTTTATGATTTAGATATATGGCATTTGGCAATCTTACAAACACGTAATCCCTTAATAACGTGAACCTTCTACCTAAATAAGGGGATACCTTATCCGTTAATAAAGTAATACGTTATTTTTCTGTTAATGAGCATGAGCAGAATAACGTATAACGTTTAACGTTACTGAAATAAGGGGCTTAAAAACTCTCTATTAATTTTCTTAAAACCGGAAGTGAGTATTTTCGTTTTGACAATTTTTGCTGCAACAATTTTAAATGCTGAATCGGAATATGTCAGTTTTTCTCTATCTATTTTTTTCAATCTGAAACTGTACAGACAGATGGACGCCATGAACGGACAGACAAACATCTATAGAATCGAAATTTTATTTTCGTATTATTATTTCGCCTCGACACCTACGGGTATAAGAGGTTTTCGATTATGTATGTATGTATGTTATGTATTATTATTTCGATCCAAGATATGACCAAATGATAGTTTACACATATTTACTTACTCTGTGTACAGTTCTCCCATTATGGCGAATACAATAACGCTAAATACAACAGTTGTCAATTGATGACCTGCACCAATCAAAGCGGAAAAGAAGAGAGAATGTGACGCTGGACGGAAAACATCCCCGTGTACTTGTTTCCAACCATATTCGTCTCCCAAATCACGTTCCTGTAAGCAAATATATAAAAAAAGTTACGTTAAAAAAATTTAAATCGTTAAACAAGTTTAAGTGTACAAAGACACGAGCCACTCTGCAGCGCTACTGAGTGGCGCCACAAAGTGACTTAGACATTATAGCCAAAGTGGCTTAGATTTTGTAGCGCCGACGACTAACGCTGCGAAGTGGCTCGTCTGGAAGGGCTTGAAGTTGTAACAATATGCCTTCAGCACGACATCGACAGCAGACAACGAGAGAAGCGTTGGCGCTCCAACATCCGCGCAACGCGATACCCCACTCATTTCCACTTCTCCCAAGCATTCGAAGTAGGTCAACCGAGAGCGCACTTAATGAGACTACCGAACGGAGAATGAGCAGGCTTTCAGCGACCAGCTCTAGGGTCCCTGGCCAGCCAGTGGATTGAACAGGCAGGCCGACCTGAGTAGTGAAACTCCGTATTGAAGAGATTCGCCGCTCGTAATTGAACAGTAGCCGTGAACAGCTACCGACAGCTCCGATCAGTCGTATGGATGCCCGTATAATTATTAATATTTTTATTGCGTGACTGTTTGTGCCTTACACTATAGTGAAGTGTAAGGATATTTTCTTTCGATAATAATAAATATAATTATATTTTTCTTTTGCAGACATCCATCAAGGGGGCTTTCTCCGCAACGGGGCAAGGTAGAATTACTGAATATGAGCTGTAGTCCTGGGTTCTTGTATCCCATATAGCCTGTCTATTTTAAATTTCGATCAAAAACCTTTAGGAATTAAAACACATTCTACGTGCTAACCGTGTAAAGTTTCGTAAAAAACGGTAACAGCTACAAACGTGGCCCGTCTGAAAAGGTTCACGCGACTTGTGGATGCTACTAATAGCGGGGACCGGCGACTAATTGCAACCGTGGTGGGCTACTCTTTATTTACTGGAAAACTGTGTGAACTGCCTATTAGGTTGACGCTTATGTTTGTTTCTCCATAGCTCCCAAAACACATGTTTTGCCACACCATTCAGTCACCTAAGCAATGTTATTTCTGCAATATACATTCCTTGTCCGGTATGAAATTTATGTGAAGTGTTTCCTCTATAGGGCTTTTCATCGATTGTCATTTGTTTCGAGCTTCTGTCATGTGACACATAATATTAATATATCTACGTCATACGTCTTTGGTTTGTATCATTGGTTATATCAATAACGTATGACGTAGATATATTAATATTATGTGACACATGACAGAAGCTCGAAACAAATGACTGTGAATGAAAAGCCCTATACAACATAGCTGTCTGTCAGTGTCGTACAAAAAACTATTTATGATTTGACAGACATCTATGAAAAATACCACTTTTCATAAATCATAAAAACTTAACTTAATATTTTGAACCACAAACTTCAATTCCCTAATATAATACTTACCATGTCATCTATGTCTTCATCCTTGCTGTATCTAGCATAATCTTTCCTAAGTGTTCTCATAAGGATCATTGATACCAAACCGACTAAGAATATTACCATCATGAAGCTGTTAAATATACTGAACCAATGAATCTGAAAATAAATAAAAAAATTAGAAAAGTAAATAAATAAATTAGAAAGTTCATATTCTGTCCTTTTCCTAGACGAATGAAAACAGAATGTGATTGCAAGGAGTCCTTTTTGTTTTCTATATTCGTCGTCTGCGGTCTTATAAATTGTAAAAGTCGCAGATTAAGGATGTGCCAGAAAGAACTTTCAACACGAAGAGTCTCAGATTTAAATAACTATTTACCATTTTAATTTTATTGAGTGGTGAATTCTGCATTTGAGACTCTTCAATTTGTAAAAAAATTAGACTTTCATATTTTAATAAATCTATTGGACCGCCACCTATTTATTGTTGAGGAAGATTTATTGTTATTTTGTGAAGATATACGTACATCAGAAATATAATTTCGTAATCTAATCTTATAAAAGCCTAATGCGACACGTCGTGCACTCTGTCTGGAACATTTATCGATATGTACAATGTAGTACATATTAAATGTAGTTTAATAAAGACCCTTTTATTATTTTGTCATATCTTTTTTATAACAGCTCCAGAATGACTGAGCCAATTTGGCTAATTTCGATTTTGTAACATGTGTAACAGTCCAAGGAAGTCACTACCTTCCTTTTCATACAAGGCTCTTCTACTTTATCATAAAAAGTTTCTTTTTCGTCTGCTTTGCTTGTATCTGTAGGTGTGTGTGTTTTGTGTTTTATTGGCACTGGTTTTCACAATCAACTGGCCAGTCAATTTCATAATGATTTTTTATAGGGGAGTGCAATTAGAACGAAAACATGCATTGTTTTGGAATAATTCAAACAAGCTTATATTTTTTTAAAACTTTTTTTGTTAGTTTATATACATGTTAAAGTAAAAAGTTCTACTCGAAGATTTGGCCGCTAATTGTTTATTAATTGTTTAAACAATAACAATTGTTTTGTATAAATAATTTTAAAAATATCGTTGAATTCATCATTTTACTTTGAACACATATGTTTCTATTTTGTTTTTGGTTATGCTGAATCCGAATATGACATTACAATTTGAAAATTCTTATACAGAAGCTCTTATACAGTATGTTTTCGTAGCTAGGAACCACATGGAAAACTTTTGTATTATCAACTTTACGAAAAAAAGTTATTCTTTATAAAATACTCTGGATAGTCAAAAATCTAATACTCAACCACTAGATATCAAATTTTATCAATTTTATACGAGTTATGTCAAAAATATGAATTTCTTTAACCCGCCGTTACACGCGTCTTCTATTCGGACGTGGTTGCACGCGTATGAGCGTCGCCCTCACCTACATAAGTTCGACTTATTTCGAGGAAGAATGAATGTCAACATGTATAAATATAAAATGGGTTGTACTCACATATTATAGAAAGTCTCGTATACCAATTTTTTTTATTAATTTAACAAAACAAAAGTAAAAATAATATACATAGATCAAAAGCAAGTTTTCTTAATTTTCAATTTCAGCAAGCCGCTGAAGAAATTAACGTTTTTTACGCGAATTCATTTTACTAAAAATACAAATTAAAATTAACAACTGTTCTGAAGCTATTTCTTTGTGGTAGATATTTATGTAATTAACTATTAATATTTTGTATTTTGATAAAGACGTCCGAGGTGGAATTCGAAACGTCAATAAAATCAATTTTTCAAGTTAAATTGTGGCTTATTTCCCAATTAGAATAGGTAAATTTAAAAATGGGTTCTTAACCAGTGGCACACCTAGAATTTTCCTCTGGGGGGGGGGGAGGATGGGTTAGCTTGGGCACCGAAAGTTTTTTGTATTATTTGTGAAAGACAAGTTACATTTTCCTACTTTCTTTTATATATATTTCTATATGCTCTGGGTGGGATTTTAACCCCTAAACCTCCCGCTCGGTGTGCCACTGTTCCTAACCTAATCCAAACAATAATATTTTAATTAAACCTACCTAAATATTAAATAAAAACCTAAAAGTTTCTTTGAGATCACAGAAACGTGATTTCACCGTGATTGCACGCGCAGTGAGGAATTCCCTCACTTGAAGAGGGATGTCTCTTCTTTCAACTATCACACAGCACACTGACCGCCAGAAATATTCTATAACTTTTTCATACCCTCTCATGAACCATGCTAAAGGCATTCCTGGGTGCTTAAGGTTATCGTATTAGTTTACACAATTTCATTGGTTATAAACACATATGGTGAGGGATTCCCTCATAGCGCGTGTAATGGCGGGTTAAAGAGTAAAGTACCTTTTTATTCCAGAATATCAAAAAATGCTATTATGAAAAGTTGTTTGAAATTAAAAACTATGTTTTAGCGTCTCTTTGCAAAGACAATGACGTCGACTTTGCAAAGTAACAAGACACTCAACACACACACTACACATTACACCTGAGTTAGTGATAAGATATACAATTACGTGGCTAAAGGTTCTAGTTCTAAACCAAGGCCAGAATCAGAGAAAAAAAAACTATGTTTTAATATACAATTACATTATTCTAATCGAAATAAAATTTTCAATTTTTTCTCAAATTACGGATACTCATCATCATTTTATTACAATTATTGTAACTATTTTATTATCAATTTTACGAAAAAAAGATATTGTTCATAAAATGCTCTACCTGGTCTAAAATCTATGATACAATCATCAGATATCAAATTTTTTCAGTTTTATACAAAGTATGTAAAAAATATGAATTTTTCTTAAGAGTCAAGCGCCTTTATTATTCACAATATTTGAATTAGAGGGACGTAGTTGAATACTGAAACATATTTTTTAATTCCAAACACCTTTTTTTTTATAATAATTTTCGATATTGTGAAATATAAAGGTACTTTACTCTTGAGTGAAATTCATATTTTTTGACATACCTCGTATAAAATTAATAAAATCTTCTATTTGATGGTTGCATCTTACATTATATACGATGCAGAGTATTTTATAAATAACTTTTTTTCGTAAGACTGATAATAAAAAAGTTATCAATAGGTTCCAAGTTACGCAGACATACTGTATAAGAGCAAAAACAAAATTTTTTTGTTGAACATTTATTATTGTTGAAGCTTATTATTAAATGTATTTTAGATAAGTTTTACAGAAAAAAGTTTTGATCGCTTTGTATAAACATTTTTTTAGCTGGTAATTTTCGGTATTTGTATTACATTTTGCTATTTTTCTTAATTTTATCAAAAAGAAATAGCTTATTTTATTTCTAAAGTACAATAATTTAGTGTATTTTAAAGACTACATCATGAGCAAAAAAAAATTTTTTTGTTGAACATTTATTATTGTTGAAGCTTATTATTAAATGTATTTTAGATAAGTTTTACAGAAAAAAGTTTTGATCGCTTTGTATAAACATTTTTTTAGCTGGTAATTTTCGGTATTTGTATTACATTTTGCTATTTTTCTTAATTTTATCAAAAAGAAATAGCTTATTTTATTTCTAAAGTACAATAATTTAGTGTATTTTAAAGACTACATCATGAGCTTAAAAAAACACCTATAAAACTGTAAAAGATCTCTTGAAAATTAAGTAATACCGTCTTAAAGTGGTGTTAATTCTCTAATGCCTGGTTGCACCAACAGATCTTAAGCTCCAGCTTAGCTAAGCTCTACTTATAGATAGGGTCTCCTTGAGTATAACTTACGTTGCACCATAATTTTAGATTCTTACCTTATTATCAATTATATCTATTATTATATTATGGTATTCTTATTTTAATATATTATAATTATATTATATTAATTCTGATGATATTCTCGACTTAAGCGTAAGATCTGTTGGTGCAACCGGGCATAAAACTATGAAGTTTTCAAAAATTACATTTTTTGAGACGTCGTCGTATCATTTGAATTAAATTTTTAAGATTTTTTTTTTAAATGAAACATCGTTTAGTAAGATGATTGAAAGGTATGTTGTGCAAAATTCAGAGTTTTATAAGAAAAATTGTATTAGTTACACATTTTTTTTTTTTTTTTTATTTAGAAATAACCGCATTAACCACGAAGGTCATCAGCGGGGTAACGAGAATACAATTAATAAGTTTACAAAAGTATGAAATTGTGTACAATTAAATCTTACTTACTAGGTTACATTTATTAAGGAATTGGAAAAGAGGTTTACAGTCGGTTTGCAGGTTAAGAATGTCTTTCATATTGTTTGAATAACCAGATATAGATTGTTTGTAAGCGGCGAATTCATCACATTCTGTTAGCACATGTTTTACTGATACTGGTATATTACATCTTCTGCATTTTGGTGCTTCGGTATGGGTAATGAGATGCTCATGAGTAAGTTTACAGTGTCCTAACCGAAGACGAGATAAGATGACTTGGTTCGATCTGTTGGTTGTATGTGGATTCCATGGACCAGTATCTTCTTTAACGTCTCTTAACTTGCTCGTGGATGTTTTCCATTTTTCACTCCATAAATTGAGAGTCATTGATTTTAGTAATTGTTTTGTATCTGCGGCTGGAATTGATTGTTCTGCCAATGTTGGTAATTGCGCAGCTGTGTAAGCCCAACGATCAGCGTTTTCATTTCCCTCGATTCCAGAATGAGAGGGAACCCATAGAAAAACTATTTTTGAGTCTGTTTGATGCAGACTGTGTAATATTTCTTTGATTAATATGACTATTGGATTTTTCGTAAAGGTTTGTTGTATGAGTCTCAGTGAATTGAGTGAGTCAGATATTATTAAGGAGTGTTTGGTTTGTGCATTGGAAATGTGCTTCAACGCTTGTAATATGGCATAAAGTTCACCATTTAAGATGCTGTAGGAGCTGGGAAGCTTAAATAAATATTTGGTTTCATTGTTTATGTATACTGCTGCTCCTACACCTTGGGAAGACTTAGACGAATCAGTGAATAAGTGGGTATAATTTTTATATTTTGCGACTATTTGTTTATAATTTTGATATATAAGACGTGGATTGGTATCGTATTTATTATATTTCGTCAATTGGGTGTTTACATGTGGGGTTCTGATAATCCATGGAGGAATGCTGTGTTCATTCATTAACCACGTTCTGGGGAAATTTTGGAGATTTAACGTTGATATATACCGGTGAATTCTAATATAAAAGGGTGGTGGAGAGGTGCTATGTTGAAAAGTTGATTTGAAACGATTACAGAACGTGTTTTTGTGAGCAGGAATTGATGGTATTGATGCTATTCTGGAGGCATAGGATAAACTAAGAATTTGTCGTCTGAAAGATAGAGCTGGTTCGCCCAGTTCGCAGTATAGGCTTTCTACAGGCGTTGTCCTGTAAGCCCCTAGAATTATTCTTATTGCGGTGTTGTGTATAGTATCTAAGCATTTTAATATTGAAGGACGAGCAGATGTGTATGCAATACATCCATAATCAATTTTCGATCGAATAAGGCTTCTGTATATTTTTAGCAGCATTAGACCATCAGATCCCCAAGACTTGTTTGCTAAGCATCTTAATAAATTTAAGCCCTTTTGACCAGAAAGAGTTAGTGTTTTAATATGATTTTTCCACGACAGACGTTCGTCGAATATCATGCCCAGAAAATTTATGTGTGGAGTATAGCTTAGTTTCTGGTTGTATAGGAATATTGATGGTCGATGCTGCTCTGGTATGTTTCTTTTTGAGAATAATATGCAATTTGTTTTGTTTGGGGAGAAATTGTACCCAGACATTATAGACCAACGTTCGAAGGATGTTATGCATTGCTGAAGGCTTTGAGCCATGGTGCTAAGACATCTTCCCTTGATAAACACGATCATGTCATCTGCGTAAAGTCTGGCTACAACTGGTTTCTTTAAATCTTTTAAGACATCATTCATAGCAATTAAAAATAAAGTTGGGCTGAGAATTGATCCTTGTGGTGTGCCGTTTAATTGTCTCTTGGTTGATGATATTGTTCCAGAAATTCGGACTTGGAATTCTCTTTGAGATAAAAAATTGCGTATGAAATTTATTATATTGCCTTTCAATCCCCAGTGATGTAGTTTATTTAGGATGATTTTATGGCATGTAGAATCAAAGGCTTTATTAATGTCAAAATAAATTGCTAGACATTTATCTTTAGTAGCAAATGCTTCGTGAATATGACTTTCTAGGTCAATAATGTTATCAAGTGTGCTTCTAGATGGTCGAAATCCGGATTGTTCGGGAATTAATAATTTGTGAGTTTCCAAGAACCATATTAGTCTCTTGTTGATTATTTTTTCTAGCAATTTACTCATGGAGCAGGTTAGGGAGATTGGCCTGTAAGATTCAGGCAAGAGTGAAGATTTGTTAGATTTAAGTATGGGGATGATTGTTGCTTTCTTCCAGATTAAGGGGAAGTCACTATTATTCCACATGTGATTAAAGATATTAAGCAGGATTTGTTTCGCCGTTTCTGGGAGATTTTTTAGAAAAACTGGAGGGATGTCATCGGGACCAGAAGAACTGTCTTTTAGTGATGAGAGAGATTCCTCCATTTCTTCTTTTGTCAGTGGCTTGTTTAGAGAATTAAGGTTTGCCAGCTCTTTGAATTCCGTAGGGAGGGCAATGTTATCATTAGTTATATTTCTGTTTATGGAAAGCTTATGATAATAGTCTGCGAATGCTTCACATATTTCTTTTGTTTGGTTTATTCGTTTGCCGTCATAATCTAATGCTTTAATGACATGGTAAGTTTTGTTTCCATAAATACCTTGTATCTTCCTCCATGCCGATGATATTGTAGTGTTTCTGTTTATGCTTCCTACGAACTTCTTCCATGACTCTTTTTTACTTTTGTTGGTAATATATCTTGCTTTTGCCCTATGTTTTTTGTATTCAATTATACTTGTTGCGGTTTTCTCCCTCCTACATCTATTTAGAGCAGATTTGCTGTTTTGTATTGCTTCGGCACATTCGTCATTCCACCAAGGCACAGGTTTAAATTTCTTGATATGTTTTGTTTTTCCTATTGAAAATTCAGCGGCTTTTATGATTATTTCGTTAAGTTGAGTTACTGCTGTATTTGCGTCCTTCCACTCATTAATTTTGTATATGTTATTCTCAATGGTTTTTGAGAAAGAGCTCCAGTCGGCTTTCTTTATTTTCCATTTCTGATGGATACTATCTCCGTTTGATATTTTGTCTTTTATAATTGAATTCGTTAATTTTATAGGAAAGTGGTCACTGCCTAGTAAGTCATCAATAACTCTCCATTCAAGGTAAGGACTAATAGTTGGGCTACATAATGAAAGATCGATGCAAGAAGAATTGCCAGTAGCTATATTGAATCTAGTATTGCTGCCATCATTCAGTAAACTTATGTTCATGGTGTTGAATATGTTTGATAGAATTCGTCCCCTTCTGTCTGTTTTTTGAGAACCCCAGGAGTAATTGTGGGCATTAAAATCTCCTAGAAGAATGAAAGGAGTTGGAAGTTGATTAACTAGAGACTCCAGTTCATCCTCAATTAAATAATGGTCAGGAGGAATGTATATGTTGCAGATGGTGTAATTTAGTTGTGCTTTAATTTTTACGGCTATCGCTTCTAGGTTTGTATTTATTCTAATTTGTGTTGCTTGTAGATTCTTTGAGACGTAAATGGCTACGCCGCCACTCGCAACTTGTACATTTCGGTTTTTAACGAATTCATTGTATCCCCTCATTTTGTGGACATTTTCGTCTCGGAAGTGAGTTTCTTGTAGACACAATATGTCCAGAGAATGGAGGGCTATGATATGCTGTAGCATATTTAAACGGGTATAGTACCCATTTAAGTTCCACTGGAGTAATGACTCGAATGTATTTATTGGGTATCTTGAGATGTATTTGAGATATCAGATTGGGTATCACTTAAATCTTGGGATTGCTTTAGTAATTTCTTTTTTAGCCTTGTGACACGAGTTTTTAGTTTCTTAGTGTTTGCGTGAGGATGTAGTTCTTCTAACATATCTATTAGTTTTGGAATATCTTCTGTGAAGTCTTCCGCAATGCTAAGAACATCCCTCGATCCGTATGTATTTTCTAGGAGCTGTTTAAGCTGATGGCTGTTGATTATGAAGTGAGGAGAATGAGAGTCGATATAGTTTATAATAGATTCAGTAAGTTCTATTTCTGGATCTGATGTATTAGATTTGGGTTTTTTGTTTTTCTGAACGACTGTTTGGGGAAGAGAGAAGGTAGAAGTATTGGGTGGCATTTGTTCTTCTGGAGTGGCTGGGGTCATATCTTCAGCTGTTCGCTTTGTTGCGGATGAAGTTGTTGACTTAGTAGTTTTGTCCGAGGTTGGGATATTTTCAGATTGAGCAGTGTGATCTGGATTTGTTACCAGATTGGATGTGATCAAAGCAGTATTGGCGACGTTTGCACAATTTTCTACTACTGAGGAACTTTCGGGTAGAATATTATTTATTGAGTGGGAATTTAAGTCATTAGGAGATGTTTCATCCGGTTGAGATATTGACGAGATTGGAACATTATGTGTGGGTTGTGATGATTGTTGGGAATGTGGGTTAATATTGCCCGAAGGGCATTGGGATGCAACATGACCCGATAATTTGCAGGTGAAGCAGCGTTGACTGTCTAGGGCTAAAAAGATATGATATGATAGATTATCATGTGTTATTTCTAAGAATTCGGGTATGGTAATATCTGGGGAAGGAGCGATATACACCTGTCTTCTGAAGCTGAGTATGTGTTGGTATTCTGGATTTGATGCACCTATTCTAAGAAAGTTTATTGGAGAAACTAATTTTAATCCAATATTTTCCAGTAAGGTTACAAGAGTTTCGTGTGGGATCGTTGGGCTTACATTCGATAATACTAGTCTGTCTGCTGGTGAAATTAGACGTCTTGCTTTGATGACTTCATTATTGACAACAATTTGACCATGATTAGTTAAAAACTCATCAACCAGTGATTTATTGGTTAGATAAACACATATTCTGTTGTGTGAAATTCTGCTACAGAAAATTATGTTTATTGGTTTTACCAGAGGTCCCAATTGGAGAAGATAATCTTGAAGTTTTGCTCCCTGAATGGAGCCGAAGATAAGTGCCTGGTCTTTGTTAGGATACTTGTAGATATTTTTTGAGACAGTGCTTGCATAAGATGTGTGGAGGTATTCATATTATTTAAATTATTATCTGGGTGAGTGTTGGTGGATGAAGATTGATTTGTAAATGTTGGTTGTGACATTTTATTTAAAATATTCAAATTTGCTAAGTTATTTTGTTAAATATAATTATTGTCCAAAACATTTTTCCCAGGCCGACCCTGCCTTTTGTTGTTAAAAATTCTTTATTTCGCTAGGCGAGTTTTTACTAGCTAATTACTTTTCAGTATTGTGTATCTGATATCTAACTTCAATCAGCCTAACAAAAATCGTCTGGATGCAGTTAATATTAAAAATTTACTCACAGTTGCTGTTCTTGGTATTTTATGTCACTGCACTAGTAAAACTTCAGTTACACATTTTTAAATCATTTTTAAGAAAATTCATGTAAGTCTCACTTTCAGCCCACACCGTACTTATACCCATACATTTTGTTTCTTTTTATTATAAGTCTAAGATAGCTTGATTATTCTTCTTTCATGTTCAATTTGTAAAATTTTATTTGATCGATTAGTTAAAGAATTACATTAAAATAACTCAACCGTGCACTTCGCCGTACGCTAGTTTACAGTGCGCCAATGTTTGTGAGAAGGGTGACTTTAGCGTTATAAATAAAAAATTATAGAAGCTACAGATTTAATTTTAGAAAAATCTTTATATAAGGTTTTTTTGGTAAAATTTTCTGAATTTTTCAATGGTCTAGTCAGTTTTTTTCTAAAATTTATATTTTCGGAGTTATTTAAAAAAATACCTAATTTCGCAGTTCATTTGTTTAATAAAAAATGAAGCACCCACTTCTCGAGTAGAACTTTTTGATCTGTTGTTTATTAAACATTTCTTAATGAAATTACAAAAAGTTCTATCTTGTTTGATTTTTTGCCGAAGTGAAAATCTATATTAGACAATAACTTATCACTAACTCAGGTAATGTGGGGTGGGTGTGGTGGGTGTGGTGTGTGTGTGGTGTGTGTGTGTGGTGTGTGTGTGTGTGTGTGTGTGTGTGTGTGTGTGTGTGTGTGTGTGTGTGTGTGTGTGTGTGTGTGTGTGTGTGTGTGTGTGTGTGTGTGTGTGTGTGTGTGTGTGTGTGTGTGTGTGTGTGTGTGTGTGTGTGTGTGTGTGTGTGTGTGTGTGTGTGTGTGTGTGTGTGTGTGTGTGTGTGTGTGTGTGTGTGTGTGTGTGTGTGTGTGTGTGTGTGTGTGTGTGTGTGTGTGTGTGTGTGTGTGTGTGTGTGTGTGTGTGTGTGTGTGTGTGTGTGTGTGTGTGTGTGTGTGTGTGTGTGTGTGTGTGTGTGTGTGTGTGTGTGTGTGTGTGTGTGTGTGTGTGTGTGTGTGTGTGTGTGTGTGTGTGTGTGTGTGTGTGTGTGTGTGTGTGTGTGTGTGTGTGTGTGTGTGTGTGTGTGTGTGTGTGTGTGTGTGTGTGTGTGTGTGTGTGTGTGTGTGTGTGTGTGTGTGTGTGTGTGTGTGTGTGTGTGTGTGTGTGTGTGTGTGTGTGTGTGTGTGTGTGTGTGTGTGTGTGTGTGTGTGTGTGTGTGTGTGTGTGTGTGTGTGTGTGTGTGTGTGTGTGTGTGTGTGTGTGTGTGTGTGTGTGTGTGTGTGTGTGTGTGTGTGTGTGTGTGTGTGTGTGTGTGTGTGTGTGTGTGTGTGTGTGTGTGTGTGTGTGTGTGTGTGTGTGTGTGTGTGTGTGTGTGTGTGTGTGTGTGTGTGTGTGTGTGTGTGTGTGTGTGTGTGTGTGTGTGTGTGTGTGTGTGTGTGTGTGTGTGTGTGTGTGTGTGTGTGTGTGTGTGTGTGTGTGTGTGTGTGTGTGTGTGTGTGTGTGTGTGTGTGTGTGTGTGTGTGTGTGTGTGTGTGTGTGTGTGTGTGTGTGTGTGTGTGTGTGTGTGTGTGTGTGTGTGTGTGTGTGTGTGTGTGTGTGTGTGTGTGTGTGTGTGTGTGTGTGTGTGTGTGTGTGTGTGTGTGTGTGTGTGTGTGTGTGTGTGTGTGTGTGTGTGTGTGTGTGTGTGTGTGTGTGTGTTGTGGGTGTGTGTGTGTGTGTGTGTGTGTGTGTGTGTGTGTGGGTGGGTGGGTGGGTGGGTGTGTGTGTGTGTGTGTGTGTGTGTGTGTGTGTGTGTGTGTGTGTGTGTGTGTGTGTGTGTGTGTGTGTGTGTGTGTGTGTGTGTGTGTGTGTGTGTGTGTGTGTGTGTGTGTGTGTGTGTGTGTGTGTGTGTGTGTGTGTGTGGTGTGTGTGTGTGTGTGTGTGTGTGTGTGTGTGTGTGTGTGTGTGTGTGTGTGTGTGTGTGTGTGTGTGTGTGTGTGTGTGTGTGTGTGTGTGTGTGTGTGTGTGTGTGTGTGTGTGTGTGTGTGTGTGTGTGTGTGTGTGTGTGTGTGTGTGTGTGTGTGTGTGTGTGTGTGTGTGTGTGTGTGTGTGTGTGTGTGTGTGTGTGTGTGTGTGTGTGTGTGTGTGTGTGTGTGTGTGTGTGTGTGTGTGTGTGTGTGTGTGTGTGTGTGTGTGTGTGTGTGTGTGTGTGTGTGTGTGTGTGTGTGTGTGTGTGTGTGTGTGTGTGTGTGTGTGTGTGTGTGTGTGTGTGTGTGTGTGTGTGTGTGTGTGTGTGTGTGTGTGTGTGTGTGTGTGTGTGTGTGTGTGTGTGTGTGTGTGTGTGTGTGTGTGTGTGTGTGTGTGTGTGTGTGTGTGTGTGTGTGTGTGTGTGTGTGTGTGTGTGTGTGTGTGTGTGTGTGTGTGTGTGTGTGTGTGTGTGTGTGTGTGTGTGTGTGTTGAGTAAGTGTCTTGTTACTTTGCAAAGTCGACGTCATTGTCTTTGCAAAGTGACGCTAATTGTATCCGAACGTCTGCGGTCCCTCCGGTGAGTACCGATTACACAGGGACAGAAACTATTTTCATTTATTAATTTATAATAAAAGAAAAAAATTCTGACCTTGGTGAGATTCGAACTCACGACCATTCGGACCTTTTGATCCAAAGGTAGGCGCTCTTACCACTGAGCCACAGAGGGGGGTTTGTATCTGTAGGAGCGTATAGGTTTAACACTGATATATTAAATGGTTTATTATTCTTACATACCCAATTATTTCATAAATGTGTTTGAAGTTTATGATTTTCTCTCTAAGGGTGTCCTAATATCATGAGTCCCTCCCTTTTTGCTTTTGGTTCTTTCCTCCTGAGTATAACACAGTAAAGTCCTGTATATCAATGTGACCCTCCAAACGAAATTTTGCAATGTTGCAATATCTATTTTACACTTTTTCAGTTCTTTGCCTATTCCAACATTTTTCCTGGGCCAACATCGTTCTTCTGTTTCATGTGATTATTTTCAATTCATATTTTTTTTTTTGTTTTTTTACTTTCATCTTTTAGTTTTTTTCTGTTTCTGGATAATTCCAAATAATATCTTGTTACACAAACTTGAAGCTATTATTATCTTTCGTGGATAATGATATGGACTGTAGCATACTTAATAGATCAAATGACATCAAGGAGCTAATATAATCTATTAAAAATCATAAAATCATATATTTGGGCCACACACGAAGAGGAAAATATGGTTTTAACGGCTGATTATAAAAAGGAAAAAAGAGAATACGAGGATTGGCTAAAAGAATACCAATATATTGAAAACCTAAATTTTCACGTTAAGATAAAACTTAGTTTTATAATATTTGTCACATTGCGCAATAGTTGCTATGAACAAAATAAAATATATTACTTAACAATGGTTCTCTTTTAATGTAATGGTTATGCACATGCCATTGTTATAACAAATCAATATGCAATCCAGCTCTTTATACTATCCTTACTTTCACTAATATTTATCTAAATAAATATTAAATTTAACGACCTCCTACCTTTATTTATAATTTATTGGTTTTAACACACTTATATTAATAATATAATAAAAACAAGTAATAAAATATACGGGAAGGCGTTTTGATTATTAGAAATATCATTTTTTATTTTCTAATATTTACGTTTAATAGTTTATTGTTAATGGTATTGGAAAAATGCAAATGAAGTTCTTTCAAAAACAATAAAAAATGAAAAATTCAACAAGAGCAACATTAAAAAACGCTAAACCGAAATCTTATACAGTAGGATGCAAATGAAAGGAATAAATTTATTCTAAGCCGGCGTATTAGTTATTTCAAAAGCGTAAAATCCCGAAAATGGTCGATTATAATTTTTAAATTATGATTTTTTGTCATACATACCCTACTAGTGACTTCATCCATATGCGCGATGACGTAATCAATATTTTTTTTAAACGAGAATAGGTGTCGTGTGTTAGCTCATTTGAAAGGTTATTCAATTCTCTATTGAGTAATAGAGAAAATTATTATTAAAAATTATTTTTGGACGGTGTCTAAATTTAACAAAAAAGAAGAATGTACGTAATTTATTTAATTCAAAATACATTTTACCGTTGTCAGGAAACAGAAAAAAAATATTTATCTGACAAATAAACATTATTTTTCGCTTAAATTTAATGTTCAAGCTGCCACCCAATTTCCTCTTGGCAGTTTGAACATTTAATTTAAGTAAAAAGCAATGTTAATTGTTAATTTAATTAATTTAATTCAAACACTTTTTTGGGACAGTGTGTATATATTATATTATAATATATAAGATATATTATATGTTATACATTGATGAGCTCGCTAATAACCGGCAAAATAACGCAAAAGATGGAAAATATATTAAGTTGTGAGATAAAAAGAAATGAAAATAGTGGAGGTGGGAGATTTAGCTATAAAAACTTACACGATTGCATTATATTTATTGTTTCCCACCTTTAGACGTATCAGAGGAGTATGTCAACCAAAACTGTCACTGTGACAGTGGCAGTTGCTAAACTCGTCCGATACGTCTAAAGGTCGGAAACAATAAGTAGAATGTAAATGTATCGGTTTTTATCGCTAAATCTCCCACCTCCACTAGTTTTTTTTTGAGTGAATTTGATGGCCTTGGCCGAGCCAATTAGCCAGACACCTCCACTAGTTTCATTTCTTTTTATCTCACAACTTTCTTTTGCGTTATTCTGCCGGTTATTAGCGCGCTCATCACTGTATATAAGTATTACTGTATAGAGAATTGAATAACCTACAATAATCAAAGCTAATCATGACACCCTGTATAAAATTAAAGTGACATGGAGCTGCAAATATTTTAGACATGTACATAAATTAGTTACGGTTATAAAGAAGTGAAAATTATTGGATTTAAAATCTAACATTAATGTGTGAAACACCCAGTATTTATACCAAATAATAAACTATATTACTTACCCTATGTTGAAAGAAATTATGGTCCAAGTACTTGTCAAATCTATCCTCAAACTTAATATTTGTTTTCTTCCAAATAACTTCATACGTAAACTTTAACTGGGTAGTAGGTTTCAACTCAACTTTTTCTTCCGATGTGAGATTAACATCGATGATTTGTTTGCCATTGTAACCAATTTCAAACTTCTTGTGAGTCCAAATGTAGTAGCTGTTGTCCTTCATTTCTCCAACTACACCCCATATGGGCAGGTCGTCGATGTACATTTGGTACCAATAATGGTTCTTCACTGCATATACAAACGCTTTGTATTTTTCTTCATCAAGTTGTACAGCACAGTAATCTCCTCTAGACATATTAACTAAAATACAGACGAAATAGGTATTCAGATAGATTCAATAAAAAGGTGTTATAGCCGGGGAGGTAGTGTCAAATTTGACCGGAGCATTTTAGCATGGCTGTTTTTTTTTTATTTAGTTAGGTGTACCAAAGCTTATTAACAAATGATGTGTCAGCTGGCCCAAAACCGTGTCTTTTAGGCAAGAAAAGACAAAATATGAAACTAGATGGAGAAACCCTACAACTTATATGTCAAATATTTATCTCCGTGACTTACATCCATAATGGCCAAGAATACCTGGCTCCTGGCTTTCACCCAGGAGAGCCAAGTTCGATTCCCGGCGTCGGAATTTTTTTTTGTTTTTAAAATTGACATTTTGATTTGAAAAATAATTATTTTTATAATCAGATTTTTATTATTTATACGACACATAGTCCTGTCGCCAGGGGGGGTACAACGGCCTCCTTAATTCAGATGGACCTACCAAAGTTGTGTTTATGTATTTTGACCCGTAGAACACGGATTTTTTGGGTAACAGTTGATCCGGATGTCGATAAGATTGTTATAAACAAAGAACTTGAGGAATTACATAACAGCGATTTTTCGCAAAAGAAAACATTTTTTATACATTTTGGGTGATTCTCAGCAAAAAATGATCTTACAAGTTTTTCCGTAGGATTCATAGTTTTCGAGATAAACGAGGTTGAACTTTCAAAAAATCGAAAAAGTGCAATTTTTGAACCCGAATAACTTTTGATTAAAAAATAAAATAGCAATTCTGCTTACTGCATTTGAAAGTTCAAGTCCAGTTCTATCGGTTTTGATTATTTGCATTGCTAAAAATTAAATTTTTTATTGTTAAACAAAGCTATAAACACATAGTGTTTCCCGTGCCCAATGCATGCGTTTTAATGTACGTTATCTACGTAGAAATTGTCTGTATGCGCGCCTACTCGTTCGATTTATAATGAGAAATGTATTGAAAACATCATTCAAGCACTATGTGTTTATAGCTTTGTTTAACAATAAAAAAAATTAATTTTTAGCAATGAAAATAATCAAAACCGATAGAATTTGACTTTAACTTTCAAATGCGGTAAGCAGAATTGCTATTTTATTTTTCAGTCAAAAGTTATTCGGGTTCAAAAATTGCCATTTTTCGATTTTTTGAAAGTTTAACCGCGTTTATGTCGAAAACTATGCATCCTTTGAAAAAACTTATAAGAACATGTTTTGCTTAGAATGACCCAAAAAATACAAAAAAAATGTTTTGTTTTGCTAAAAAGCGCTGTTATGTGATTCCTCGAGTTCTTTGTTTATAACAATCTTATCGACATCCGGATCAACTGTTACCCAAAAAATTCGTGTTCTACGGGTCAAAATACATAAAAAGAACTTGGGTAAGTCCATCTGAATTAAGGACGCCGTTGTACCCCCACTGGCGACAGGACTAACAATATAAAAAGTCTGTATGTCCTTTATAGAATCGTAAACAAGGCATTTGATCATATTATGATGACCTTAAGCAAAGTTGTTGTACATGAACCCCTGAAGGTTGCTGAGTTGGTAGGACCAATCAATGCCGGGTGTTGCCACCCGACATTCTTTTTTATTTTTTGGACAAACTGCTTTTTCTAATTTTATTTGATGTAGAACCAAAAGATACAACCCTAAACAACCCTTTTTTCTAATAAAAAACAATATTTTTTGTGGTGTCTGCGTAAATAATGATTACTTATGTTGGTTGTATTAACGCAGAAACCTTCCCGGGTTCATGTTCAACAACTTTTTCTTGAGGTCATCATATGATCAAAATCAAAGGCATAGTTTACGATTCTATGAAGGACATACAGACAAACATTCATTTTTATATATTATAGAGAACAGGGAAATATTTAGATTGCTAATAAAAAATGGGGTTTGGTGATAGAAAAGTGAAAATTTAGGGTTTTATGTATCTTTTGGTTCTACATCATATAAAATTAAGAAAAAACTGTTTGTCCAAAAAAATAAAAAAGAATGTCGGGAAGGGGGCAACCCCCTTTTCACTTAGATTGGTCGTACCAACTCAGGAACCTCCAGGGATGAAGGTACAACCATGTACAACAACTTTGCTTAAGGTTTTCATAACATGATCAAATGCATAGTTTCCGATTGTATAAAGGACATACAGACTTTTTTATATTGTGTCGTATAAATAATAAAAACGTGGTATTATAAAAATAATTATTTTTCAAATCAACATGTCAATTTTAAAAACAAAAAAAAATTCCGACGCCGGGAATCGAACCCGGCTCGCCTGGGTGAAAGCCAGATATTCTTGGCCATCTATGGATGTAAGTCATGGAGATAAATATTTGACATATATTATAAGTTGTAGGGTTTTTCCATCTAGTTTCATATTTTATCTTTCTTTGCCCAAAAGCCCCGGTTTTTAGGCTGACACATCATAATTTGTTAATAAGCTTTGGAACACCTAACTAAATAAAAAAAAACAGCCATGCTAAAATCCTCCTGTCAAATTTGACACTATCTCCCTGGCTATTAGTAACTTACTTTTAAATTCAATTTCTATTCCACTGAATTCAAGTTCTACCCCTTGGAGTGCCTCGCTTAGTGTTTCATGGTAATGGCTGATAGTATCTTTGGATCCAATACAAAATGGTAGAGAGAAGTATGCGTATGTCTCTTGCCTATTATGGTAGGGTCCAACAGTATTCATCCATAGCACTACCTCTTCATTATCTTCATACTAAGAAAAAAGGAAATGGTATAGTTTTTTTATATAGGCATTTTTTATATAATGTTAAATTTGTGGCTTTTAAAAAAAGTACCAATGTCCATTTCATGCAATTATAGAAAAATGAGGTTAATTGGTTCATTAAATTTTGTTGTTTAATCCTTAAGTGAATCTATTTTGGAAATTATGAAATTTCAAGATGGATGTTGCCCCAAAAAAAATTTACAAGTTGGGTGGACTAAGGCAATAGCAATATACGATCAAATAAGAAAGAAATATTTTATTTTCATAATGAAAATTAAATACCTACTAATGGATTTTATAATGTTAAGATAATCAGTAATAAGCTTTGTTCGTGTCAGAATGTCTTTGGCATCAAGATCTGTATTATTCCAGTCGGTATAGCATTTTACAGGGGGAGGGTCAATAATAGTGTAAATTTAAAATTGTCACTGAATTCCGCTGTAGTGTCAACCGCCATCTTGATTTTAAAGAAGAACCGTTTTTGCCTAATATGTTAACCATTTTCAACATTTCAAGTAAAACTGTGAAGGACTGAAATTGTTGAAATGTGATTTTCTTATAATTTCTTTTATTATTAATTTTTTTCGTCTGGTTAATATTTTCCGAGCTAAGGGAATGCTAAGGGCGAAAATAGTAACAGATGATGATAATTGATTTATCTCATTTATTACTAGTTTTACAACAAAAAGTACCTAATCTACAAAAATGGAGAGAATTGAATTTTAAACAATTTTGGTATCTCTCATTTTTTTTGCTAAAAGCAATATTTAAGGTAGAATATAACGAGGGGTTCGAGCGAAAACCCGATAAATACCAAAATTATGAAATCCGGTATTTTTATTTCTGGTGTAGTAGAAACACGTCTCCTACCACTGGTAAATGTTATTATTTGATATTTAAATAACTACTAAAAACCAAACATGGTAAAAACCGTTAACTCCTATTTTTAAATAAAACCAATCCGTTATATAACTTTACTGATAAATATACTTTGTTGTAAACATATTTATAATATGAGAATCCGGTAGAATCATTTATTTTCTTTTTCCTGTGTAAAGTTACTAATTTTATTAGAAATACTTCTAAGTTAAAAACTGATAATTAATTTTATCGGAGATGAAGATTACAAAATTGTTCATTTTGACAAAATATATTCATGCGAAAATCCAATAAAGAATTTTAGACTAGGATAGTTTATTAAATTTCAGCCCACTTTTTTCCTGCGAAAACCCGATAACAGATTGCGTAAATTGGAAATTGAATATTACGAAAACAAAAAACGGCGGTTAGAATGGGGCCCATATTTATAATTAATAATAACTCAGAGCTTCCAAGGTACAACAATCAATTGTAGTAAATTTAAATTTAAGTGTACTGAAAAGTTGTCTGATGACTATTGAAACAACCTCTGTAGAAATTACTGGACTCTAGTAGTAGTAGTCTAGTCTAGAAAAATTTTTATTTTGTACAAAACTGTCAAACTAATTAGGACTAGACTTGTCCATAAAACTTCCCAAAGAAAGGAACGAACATTTCGTAAGAAATGTTTCTTTCCACTAGCTTACCATGAATTAATTCCAGTGTGTAAAAAGTTTTTTACAAAAACGTAGTATATTATAAAGTAAACATTTCCGTTGTATGTAGGTATATGAATTTATTAAAAATTATTCAAAATACATATATCCAAAAGATAATCACAAAAAAACACAAAACGTTTCTGAGCTAAACTGACCATCTTCAGTGTGAATGTTCAGTGTACATGTATTTGAAATTAGCTACTGTAGAAGGTGTGAAAACCTTTCAATTACATTTGATCATAATGACATATATTTAACAATATGATCAATGTGACATTAAGTTGTTGTATTCAGATTATAATACATCATGTGGATGTATTTGATCCTTGCTCGAATGAGGCATGTAATGCTTTGGTTTAAGTTGGTCTAAAAAGGTACCTAATCAAAAAATAATTATAGAAAATCGCATTTTCAACAATACTTATCAGTCCTTACAATTTTTGTGAAAATGTTGAAAAATGTCAGAGATATTGACCAAAAATGGTTCTCCTTTAAAATCAAGATTTAGCCTTTACACTATTACTGACCCCCTCCCCCCCTAAATATTAGAATTCTGGGTAGCTTGGCATGCAATGTTAGGCCTATTATTTGTCTAACCCAAATGGATTATAGATCTTTTAGGGGTTTAAAAAGCAATATTTGTTATATTCGCTAATGTAAGAGAATAACTTTTTTTTCAATGAAGACTACAGGGGATTTGTAGTACTAAATACAGTGGGATGAAGAGTATGAAGCACTACTACTAAGGTTCCGAATGTAATTGGTATTATTTTATCAACATCCATATATTTTCCCATGGGCTTATGGTTCCCCAACATAATGTAATTTTTGTAAACTTTTTGTCTTCATCCAAACTTATAATTACATTTCATTATTGTAATTCCTTGCTTCCTAATCTATTATTCATCATAAAAGAGTGTTGTTTATATTGACATTTACCAATATGTACCCATTTCATGGAGAAATAGGTATTGAATTTTCTTTTTTTATTATACACTCACTTGCACAAAATTCTGCCACTAAAAATGTTTTAATAAGTTTGACAATTTATAAGTTTATTGTACACCGATTTTCAAGATTCTTGCTCAGTTTGTATGTACATGTATTGATAATGTTTTGAAAACTTTTTTTGCTTAGATGGCATATAGGTACTCCTTTCATATGATCTCGGAGGCATTCCTAAGATTTTGTTTTTTGAATTATCTGAATATCTATTTTCTTGGAAAAGCTGTAAACAAAAACACTGCTTTGAAGGTTTAGCAACACAAAACAAAATTAACAACAAAACAATTAAATATCGGGTATGTCCACCTCTCGCAGCAATGACTGCTCGCAATATATTTAGCATTGAATAAATAAGATCTGTTATCCTTGCCGGGGAATAGCCCGATATTCCTCTACCAGGGCCATAACTTTACCAAATTTTCTGGAGGCCTAGGATGATGGCAAATATTGTCCTTTTCATTATCATTTTTCAGTGCATAACAAATGATAGGAAAAAGGGTAAGTCCGTGATAATACACATTTATGACATTTATTCTAACATGACATTTTAGTTAAATCTGACAGTTGTCACATTTTATTTTCAATTTGGAATAAAAACAAATCAAATGTGTTTCTTGCATTTATAAAAGGGTATTTTCTTTGATTTGTATAGTCTTATAATTTATACAGATTATATTTGTAATATTATTATCTAATTAAAAAAAATATTTTTTTTATTATGGCGCCATCTATCGACAACTAGAATAACTAGAATAAATGTTATAAAAATGTCACCGACGAAATGTAATTACCGACATGCCTTTTTTTCTGTCACATACAATTTAATGCGTTAGAAAGAAATCGAAAAACTGTGACGCACTGAAAGATGATCATGAGAAATACTGTAGCTATTTTCAATTCATCCCAAAAATGCTAGATAGGATTGAGATCTGGGATGCATGCGGGCCATTCTAATCTTATCAATCTAACCTCTATTTGAATCATTTATTTCAGAAAGGGGTCAAGTGACTAATTTTGACAAAATGAGTTTTTGGTGGAATTTTTTAATTTAAACGTAAATACAGCTTTTGTTGCAGAAAGGAATCAATTGCTGCCATTGGTGTTGCCTTGGCAGCGCAGAGAAATTAGCGTTTAGTGCAGAAAGGAGCCATGCAACAACGCAACGCATGACTCCTTGCTTAAAAATTGTGTAACCACCAACTTTATTTCAGAAAGGGGCCAAGTGCAAAAAATTATTTATTTTTTTCTTAAACAAATTAACAAGATAAATTTTTGAAAAATATAATACTTTTTGACAAACAGAGGTTATTAGTAAGAATTTTTATTTTATATAATAAATAAAAATTTTGTTGAATGTAAACACCAACTTTGTTTCAGAAAGGGGCCAAGTGCAACAAATTATTTATTTTTTTCTTAAACGAATTAACAAGATAAATTTTTGAAAAATACGATATTTTTTGACAAACACTACAGGTTATTAGTGAGAATTTTTATTTTATATAAATAAAAATTTTGTTGGATGTAAACACGTTTTTTTTGTTTTTCTCAAAAGCAGGTTTTTGTGACTTGACCCCTTTCTGAAATAAACGATTCATTTAAGATATTATGAGTCAACCAGTATTTTTATTTACAAAAATTGTGCAGCTCTTACAAGAAAAGAGATATTAGGATGATTCCAAAAACAAAATTGTTAGTGATGCCTCCGGATAATATGAAAGAACTATGAAACAAAATCAGCTCTTCAATTTTTCAGAATTTTTTAAAATGAGGAGAAAATACAACGCTTCCATTCAGCCCCGTATAATGTACATGTACCTACAAACTGATGCATGAATCTTGAAAATCGGAGTATGGTCCTACCACTCATAATTTTTCAACATAAACATGCCTCATTTTGGTATCAGAGACCCTGGCTTTCGAATCAAGGTTATCAGATATACTTCCTAAAATTCCTAAGTTTATATATTATTATGAAAATATTCTCTTATTCTCTCTATTCTGTATTCGTTAGTATTCAATTGCTAGTCAACCACACTCTTAAAAAAATAATATGAAAATATTCTTAAAAAATATATCTATAAATTAATTAACTAGGTACTTAATACATATTTCAATGGACTCTTCAGTAATGAATTAAAGCACTTTGAACTTTGTATATATTACTTATACTTTAAGAAATTTTCGAATATCAGCAACATTGTAGTCTGGAGACAATTTAGTTGAGAGTCAATGTTTAGACTTCAGTTTAGATACTTTTGAATCTCAAAAATAATCATTTAGATATTTTTCAAGCCTCGAAAATGCGTATATCACATTTTTCAGGATTTTAAAATGCTTATAACTCGAAAACTATTAACTGCTCAGAAAAATGACAGGATACCTTTTTTATTTAGAATCACCCAAAAAAAGTTAAAAAATATTAAAAAACAGGTCTAAATTGTAGTTAGACCAGACTACTCTTCAGAATCGTTAAAATGAATGTTAAAACTTCAATTCAAGTACTTGGCAACCCTAAAAATAATAATAATATGAGTTTTTAACCCTTGAAAATAACAATTTTTGCATTTTTCCGATTTTAAATCGCCTATATCTCGAAAAATATCAACTTTTGAGAAAAATGTCAAGATAACTTTCTTGTTTAGAATGACCCAGAAAACCTAAAAAATATTTTCCATAGCAAAAAGGGTGATCTTTTGAATTTGTTTAAAAAAATTGTTTAATTGATATATAAAATATACAGGTATGCAGAAACCGTTTCTTTTTAAATTTAAAACAAAATCATGTTTTTCCATTAAACTACTTATGGCCGGTTTCACCAATGACAAAATAGTAGTTTATTCTATGAATAAAGTTATTCGACCACTAAACTGACATTCCTCCATTTTACTAACGTCAAATAAGACTTATTTTACTTTTTTTATCAAATAAATACTTACTCTTCGAATAAATTAGTAAGTTAATACTACTGTAAGTACCTATTTATAAGAAAGTAAATTCGCTAGTATAACTTTAAATTATCAAAATTATATTGAAACAAAATATAAATATATACGTCTAATAAATTTTATTCAACGAATAACTATTCATTGATTTATTTGTTGTCGGTAAAACCGGGCCTAAAAGCTATTATTGTTTAGAAGGTACTGCCAAAGTGTAGTAAGCCTAGAATTATTTCAAATATAATATGTATAGACTTACTACACTTTGGCAGTACCTTCTAAATAATAATAGCGTTAGTTTAATGAAAAAACATGATTCACCCAAAATGTCACTTACGTTACTTTGCCAAAAATGTATCGATATGCGTTTGTTGAACTGACCCTTTTTCTTCATTTCCACACCAATGGTCGACATTGTCATCAAAGAGACTAAAAAGCCGACAGTTGGAAATTCACATTGGAAAAAGTATACAATAATAAAGTTATAAATTGTCAAACTTAATCAAAAATTTTTAGTGGCAGAATTTTGTGCTGATGGGCGTATATTAGTCACATACACTTTCTTTACTGTTTACACCTATCAATTGCAGTGTAGGTACTCTTTATTTTGGCAAAAAACAAGTTCTTATTATTTAAGTATGTCTGAGACCACCATAATTGCTTAATAAATATCCAATTCATACAACTATCAAAAGAGAAAGTATACAAAAGACATAAATCATATAACTACAATCTCTCAAAGAATTTTTTCAGGCAAGAAAGAAATTAATTCATCAATAGTTAATTTATAAACTCAGACTTCTATTATGAACTACAGAACTTTACAAAAGAAATATTCAGAGTTCCTGAAATATTCATCATGACAATAATAAATATTTCATATGTGTATTTAGAATTCTGTATATGACGAATTTATACAGTGATGAACGAGCTAATAACCGGCAAAATAGCTCAAAAGATGGAAAACAATACATTGAGGAACAAAAAGAGATGAAACTAGAGGAGGTGGAAATTATCGTTATAAACGCCTAAAATAACATTAAGAGGATCGGAACGTATTTTTGGCTGCAATGCTATTCAAATGGGGATTCATTTTTTTCGAATGCTGAGAAAACTAATAAGTATTTTTGAAAAATTTAAACGCAGAATGAAAGATTACGTTATTAGCGAGGACCGAAAGTCCCTGAGAACTTCTATAATGTTTATTTTAATAAGTTACAGGGGTGAAAAACTAAGAGAAAATTTAGTGTGATTTTTAATTTCAAATATCTCATTCAAAATAAACTTTTTATTTATTCTAAGGGACTTTCGGCCCTCGGTAATAATTTAGTCTTTCATTCTGCGTTTAAATTTTTCAAAAATATTTATTGGTTTTTTCAGGATTCGAAAAAAATGAACACAATGCCATGGTAATATTTTCCAAATCTATCTTTGTCTTAAAACGCACTCAGCCGAATATAATATTCTCAGCATATATTGTCAGTCAGACACTGCAATCAGTGACAATTTTAAATATTTGACATTGCATCGGGAATATTTTAAGTTATTGATTAAATATTATTGATATATAGTGTATTTGATAAATAATTGATTTAAGACGTGAACTTAATAAAAAGGTATTTATTGTGTATTATTTGTGGAAGATCCAAGCAGAGAATACATCAGGATAATATATTCTGTGATCCAAGTATTTTGTTGTTAAATATGTTTAAAGTTGTAAGCGTTCCATAACAATATATTATTAAAAAATCACTTTAACACTTTTCCTCTTTTCTCGATTGAGTATTAGTTTTTGTTGTACAAATAAATTATTACAATCACTGAATACATAGTTAGTGAAAAAATTATCACATTTATTAACTGAATTAATAATTTGCAATTATAAAAATAACAGTTATCCAAGAACATTCAAAACGCATCTCTTTAAATTAATGATGACATTTTCAAGTATAATGACGTTCTAGTAATGTTTACATATCCATACCAGTGTGAATTTTACTACACGTAATTTGCCGTGTAAAGACAGAAAAAGTAGGGATACACGTAAAATATTTGCGAATTATGTACCCATAGTCTTAAATTACATAGTTTCCCACCTTTAGACGTATCAGAGGAGTATGACAACTGTCAGTGTGACAGTAGAATTTTATAAAATACTCCTGTCACAGACGTCTACAGGTGGGAAACTATGTAATGTAATGTTAATTAATACGTTTATAACGATAATTTCCACCTCCACTAGTTTCACCTCTTTTTGTTTCACATTGTATTGTTTTCCATCTTTTGAGCTATTTTGCCGATTATTAGCATGCTCATCACTGTATATTATTATACAAATAATTTTCAACTGTGTATGTATTTAACATTTATTTATTAAAATATAACAGTTATTATTCAAATATTGATAGTACATAGCAAATATGAATATACTTTAGATTTATCACTAATCTTTGCAGTATGTTAGTACATACTAAAAATAAGCAGTACTATTCCAACCACATGTTATTAGGATTATCTATTCTTCCCCAAAAATTGTTCTATGTACTTAAGTAACAGATCTAGTTATAGGTAACAAAGCTTTGATTGTTATATTTTTGTATCACTCTTAGTTATCTGTCAAATTTTAAAAGCAGCTGTGCAATGAACATTTAAGATAATATAATGTATTCTCGACCAACTATTTTTGTATAAACCTTATATATTGCAGAGGAGACGTTGGAGGAGACACAGCTAATCATAGTAAATAAAACGTAAGGTCTTTCAATAAGCAATGAAAGTGAAACTAAACAACAAATAAACTCTTGCTAGCTCGACCTATAATCGTTTCTGTAAGTTTATCTAAAGAATTATATCCATATTTTGGTATCGACATATTAAATTTATGTACGAATATAATCAACGTGTATAATATTTGCTGCCACAATTATACATTATGTTTATTTCTGATTAGTCAAAAAAAATGTTGCTACTTACAATGTGATTGTGCTCGTCGGTGAACGCCCCAACTACGAACGAAAGCACAAGTACTTTACAAAGAAGATACATAATTATTACTGTTTTTCATCAAATTTTCCAAAACTGATCGAGCCACGAATTACTTTTATTTTCCGAAATCACCGGAACAAATACATCTTCTACACTCTACACGTAGACAGAAAAAATTTTTGGCTGGCTCTGCGCATAAATAAACTCAACATAGATGGCGCATTGACACAATTGACAGTTTGACACTTAGGACTATTTGCAAAAAGTTCAATTTTGTAATTAAAATATGGAACTTAATCGTTAAATTAATTTGAAAATGTGTAAAGTGTACAAATAATCAAGACACAGCAAAAGAAAGTTTTTCAATTAATTATTATTTGATTAGACAATAAAGTTTATTGAACTGTTTTGTATGTTGCCTAACACCTTCAAATACCGAAATTTTACTTATACAGTCCGTCTAGTATAAATACCGTTGTACGTCATTTTCACGTCAGAGTCAGAGATCTAATTTGACATTGTTGCTAAAGTATAAAAAACGCTGGACGGAAGGGCCGCCCGAGAACTTTCTCGTACCGATCTATTATCGTTATGGTACTAGGCGTTCTATAAAAATAACAAAATTACTCGTTATTTTGATATTTTAGAAACACCTTCTATACTTGAAAGTATTTTATGGTTCTACGCATCATTAATTCCTGCATTTGAGAAAATGTTCGATGCCATATTTCGGGGACACACTATAGATGTATAGATTATTGCATAAATCAATAGAATATACAGTCATACTTTCATTTCAAATTAGTTCATTTTCTGAGAAATTAATAGTTTACAATATTTGCATTTCATTCTATTTCGATTACGTCAGTCAATGCGCGAGATTAAGAACAAGATATTATCTCCAAATTCTATCCTACTGCATGGATTTTAATGAAATTTTGGGAGTAGCCCAATCTCCTAACTCAAAGTCTATCCCATATACTATGGCGCTTTTATCATGGGGGCGGTTCCCACCACTTCTCAGGGGTGAAATATTTTATTTTCGAATTACATGGAGATTTTTAAGAAAATTTAAAAATTCATTCTATAATTTGATCACATTTTTTACAAAAACCATTCATTTTAAACCCGTTCAACTTTTTGAAAGTAGAAATAACACTATATTAAAAGCTATTGCAAAAGAAAAATATTGCATTTAAATTATGGTGGATGGGCAGTTAAATGTATATACTTTTAATTTTTCCTTAAAGTACATTAGTCATATATTTTTTTTGTACCATATCTCGCTTAGTTTGTATGTAACCGACATTTAACGGTGCTCGTTCTAAAGACCTTTTCAAACACTACAAAAGGTGTTGGTAGCATTATACACCTAAAACCTACCGTTCCTGTTCCTCTGTCATTTCAAGTTGAATACACCAATTTGAGCATGCACCAAAAAACAAACTATTTTCACCTACCATATCTCTTTTTGTATTATAAATAGAACATTTACGAAGGAACGAATCTCTTTATTATTTATAATCTAAAAAATGTTTTATATAGTGTTTTTAGTTCGATGCATAGTTTTTAAGGTATTCACAAAAAATCCGTCCGAAAAGGTGTCATTTTTCAATGAAAATGGCCAATTTTCAACTACGCATAACTCACAAAGTATTGAGTTATCAAAAAAAAGTATAGACCAGTTTTTGTTTAGAAATAGGTTCTTTAGCCACTTCCGTGCTTATTTTGACCAACAGATTTTCCACCCCCTTGAAGAAGTGGGAACCGCCCCAAGATAAAAGCGCCATAGTATATAGGGTAGATTTTGTTTCTTGAGCTATTCCCTACTTACTGTGAAAATATCAAGTACATTAATGTAGTAGGATGGAATTCGAAGCCAAATACCCTCATTGACTGCCCTACAATAATGCTCTGCTATGATCGCGTGAGAGAGGACACACATAAGATTATAGCAAAATTTCTATTTACCGTAACTTTTCGAGTTTTTGAGCTACAACAATGAATTTTATGTCATTGGAAAGGTAATTTTTGCATTCTTTCAAAATATGTAAAAATATACAGGGCGTATAAAAAATAAGATTTTTTATTCATTTCCGGTTCAACCGGAAGCCATATTTTTGGTGAAATTTATTGTGATAATAGATAATAAAGTATAGTATTTTTACTACAAAAGCGATATTACGTAGGTCAAAATTTTTGACGTAAGAGAACTGTCAAAACATTAGAATGTGACTTTTCATTATTGCCATGTTTATAATAAACATGACAGTAATGAAAAGTCACATTCTAATGTTTTGACAGTTCTCTTACGTCAAAAATTTTGACCTACGTAATATCGGTTTTGTAGTAAAAATACTATACCATATATGTCTGCAAAATTTCAAATTTTAGTTTCTATTAAGAAGGAAGTTACGGGCACTCGAATATTTTTTTATAAAAAAGTCATAACTCCCCTTCTATGGGGAGTTAAGAAATCTGACCAAAGTCATTCAATTTACCGATAGGATTTCAAAAATATATCAAAAAATAAAAAAATTCCTTGGAGCCATTTTTGAGAAAATCTAGTTCAAATTTATGTCAAATTTTGACCCCTTAAATATTTTCTGAAAAACGATAATATTCTTCTTATAGCCCCATCTTTAGGCTATATAACGACTTTTTCAAATTAAACTTATCTTAAACAAGTTTTTAGATATTCTTTTTCTCATGATCATCTTTCAGTGCGTCACAGTTTTTCGATTTCTCTCTAACGCAATAAATTGTATGTGACAGAAAAAAAGGCAGGTCTGTGAATACTTTGGTAATTATTCTAGTTCGGTGACTATTCTAGTTGTCGATAGATGGCGCCATAATCAAAAAAGAATTATTTATTAAATAAAATAATAATATTATCAATATAATCTGTACAATTTATAAGACTATACAAATGAAAGAAAATACCATTTTATAAATGCAATATACACAATTGATTTGGTTTTATTCCCAATTGAAAATAAAATTTGACAACTGTCAGATTTAACTAAAATGTCACGTTAGAATAAATGTCATAAATGTGTATTATCACGGACTTACCTTTTTTTCTATAATTTGTGACGCACTGAAAAATGTTCATGAAAAGGAGAATAGGTAGGGAAATGTGTCGGGTGGGCGGTCGGCCATGTTGGCCGCCATTTTGAATTTGGCAATGTCAAATTTCGTATTTTTATTTACCTATCGATGAGCTTACTTTGAGTTGAATTTCATTCATTTCGGTCAAAATTTGCAAAAATGGACCCTAAATAACCCCCCTATTTCGGCCCCCCTTTGAGAGGTTTTTTTAAAAGCTTAGTTTCTCGACAAAATTCTCTTAAACTTACTCATACCGAATTTCATCAAAATCGGTCCGGTAGTTTTTGCTGGGTGGTGGCGACATACGTACGTACACGTACATACGTACGTACGTACGTATAACTTCCGACATGTTTTTTATTTGCTTTTTAGACTCAGGGGGACTCAAAATGTTGAAAAAAAGTGAAATCTGAAAATTTTTTTTTGCACGATCCTATAACTTTATCTATTATACTATATGTACTATACGTATATAGTACGATAAAATAAAAATCCTGAATCCATTTTTAAATCAAATAACATATCACATAATTATTGCAGAAGTGGATTATACCACAAAACATTAATATTCAATGTAAATAAATAAAAAAAAATGGAAAACAGGAATTAAATAATAATCTAAACGTTAAAACAAATTATGGAGTCGCTTGTCTTCTTCTTCTTCTTGTAATAGGACTATGTCCTGTTTCTTCTGTTACAGTCTTTGCTGCGATCCGGAGCTCCAACTCTCGTACCATCGTTTTTTGGGTCTTCCTATGGGTCGCTTGGTGTTGGGCTTCTGTGTTTTCGCCCAATGCGCCATACGTTCAGGGTCCATCCGATCTACGTGGTCCCTCCACATGCGTCGTCGCGCTCTTGTCCATCTCACTACGTCCTGAACGCCTAGCTCTCTCAATGTGTCTTCGTTTCGTACTCTATCTCTGAGTGTGATACCTCTTATGGATCTTAGGGTTTTCATCTCTGTTGTTCTCATTATCTGTTTGGTCTTCGTTGTCTCGGCCCTTGTCTCAGCTGCGTATGTCAGTACGGGTCTAACACATGTCTTATAAATGCGGACTTTGCTTTCGGTGCTCATATATTTATTCCGCCAGATTATATCCCTCAGGAAACCAGATATTCTCGCTGCTTCCATTGCCTGCTGTTTTGATTCTTGCCACAGATGCCTGTCGCTAGATATTTCCACACCTAAGTATCTGCAATCCATTACCTGTTCGATTATATGGTCGTCCACTACTAACTTACATCTTACATCTAATTGGGTTCCTGGATATTACCATCGATTGGGTTTTCTCTTTGGATAGTGTCAGGTTATACTTTTCGGCGGTTATTTTGAATTTTTGTAGTAGGCGTTGTAAGTCATCTTCGTTTTCGGCTATTAAGATTGCATCATCTGCGTAGCAAAGTATTCTCATGGTTCGGTTACCCATTTTGTATCCCTGATTCATTATGTTAACACTACCTATAACTTCATCCATTATTAAATTAAATAGGCATGGACTGAGGCTGTCCCCTTGTCTAATGCCTGCATTGATTTTGATTTCTTCCGTGAGCCCGTGTGTGGTTTTAATTCGTGTTTTGTTGGATCTATTGAGCTCTTTGATTATGTGTCTATACCTCTGACCTATGTTTTTCTTTTCAAGGATAGTGAGCACGTCTTTTAATCGTACTCTGTCGAATGCTTGTTTCAGATCTACAAAGCATGTGAACATGGGCTTGTCGAATTCTATTGATTTCTCAACTAATTGTCGCATTATGAAAATAGCGTCTATTGTAGATCTGTTTGGGCGAAAACCCTGTTGTTCTTCCGATACACCGGCTTTCTTATATATTTTTTGGGATAGAATTTTTGTCAATAGTTTTGATGTAGAATTGAGTAGTGTAATTCCTCGGTAGTTCGTAGGATCTGTCTTTACGCCTTTCTTGTAGATGGGTATTGTTATACTCTCTCTCCATTCCTCTGGTACTGCCATGTTGTTTACAATTTTTTTGAATAATGTTGTTATCTCTTCTATTATTTTTGTACCTCCTTGGTACAGGACTCGCTTGTGAAGTTTAAAAATGTAAAATACACAAAATATAGAATATACACCAAACCAACACTTTTTTCATTACTTATTTATTTTGCAATTTTCTTTCACTAAATTTTTGAAATGTTCAATCTTTTTCTTCAGCTTTACCTAAGCTTCAGTTTTCTGACCGATATAGCGATCCGATTTCATTTCCAAACATTTCTAATTTAGCGATTCTGAATTGTTTGAAGAGTACCTAGTCAAGTACAGTTGAGTCCGGGAATCTTTACCCGTGCGTCATCATTTAAAGCATACGAAATAAGTCGGAAATTGAAATTTACTAAATGCAACAGCAAGTCACTTACTGTCACTTGCTGTTGCGTTTAGTAAATTTCAATTTCCGACTTATTTCGTATGCTTTAAAACTTTAAATGATGACGCACGGGTAAAGATTCCCGGACTCAACTGTAAATAAGGACTTTTGGTTATGAACATTCATTGTGTGCGAGCAAGTAAACCACATCATAGGTCTGGATCCCGCGTATGAAAAAAAAGTTGATTAATAGCAAAGGTGAAAATTTGTTAATAGCTTAAGGTTGTCTAGTCGGATAAACTTTGCGATATCTGGGAACACTGTAACAGGGGCAGTTTTAATTGTGGAACATGTTAAAAATTTGGAACGGTCAGACCACGAAAACGGCACATTTATTTTGTCCGACAGAACAGACTTAAACTCTCCGAACAGAGATTAAACTCTCATGCCAAAATCAGACTGCTATTTATCACCTGTCATAGTTCCTGTCATTTGACATATTCTACATGTTCCACTCATTAAAACGTCCATTTGGTGATAAATAGCATTCTGATTTTTGCATGAGAGTTTAATCTCTGTTCGGAGAGTTTAAGTCTGTTCTGTCGGACAAAATACATGTGACGTTTTCGTGGTCTGACCGTTCCAAATTTTTAACCTGTTCCACAATTAAAACTTCCCCTGTTCCAGTGTTCCCAAATATCAAAGTTTTCCGACTAGACACCCTTAAGCTATTAACAAATTTTCAGCTTGCTATTAATCAACTTTTTTTTCATGCGCGGGATCCAGACCTATCAGTTTTAGTAGACGATTTGGAATCACAGGATCTTATTATGAAAAGAGGAATACAACAGGCATGCCTTTTAAAAGGCTATAACTTCTGAAAAACAGTGTCGCCACTGCTTTTCAATGTTTACTCCGAAAACATCTTCAGAGATACACTTTCCGAAAAACAAGAAGGAATAATTGTAAACGGTGAGGTCATCAATAAAATTTTGCGATATGCGGACAACACAGTACTCCTAGCTTCTACTCAAGAAGATCTGCAAACATCACTTGATAGTGTCGTTGAGAGCTGCATAAGTAGACAACAGAATATAAAATGGTCTGTATACTTATGTAAATAATACCAAACTTGAGCAAGTTAATCAAATTGTTAATCTTGGATATCAGTTAAATTGTAACGCACGGTGAAATTAGATCCAGAACAGAGCAGTCCAGAGCCCCTTTTAGAAGGGTGTCGAAGGTATTATGTAAGAGACCTAAAATTTGCATTGAGGATCCGCCTACTTCGCTGCAACGTATTTTCGGTCTTACTTTATGGTGTAGTCTTGGAATGTAAATAAAATCGATCTAAATCGCCTCGAGGCTTTCGAAATGTGGTGCTATAGAAGAATTTTAAAAGTGTCTTGTGCGGAGAAGATTCGAAACTCCACAATACTAAGATGTCTCAGCAAGACTACTGACATTATAAAAAGCATAAGAAGAGAAAGCTGGAGTATTTTGGACATGTAATGAGAGGTCCCAAATATAGACTGCTACAAAATATTATGCAAGGGAAAATAGCAGGCAAATGCAATTCAAGACGAAGAAGAACTTGCTAGATTGGTATGGTATTGATACAAGCATACTATTTAGGGTGGCAGGACTGGCAGGGAATAAACTTAAGATAGCTATGATAGCAACCAAGGTTCTGAAAGGACGTGGTACATGAAGAAGAAGCAGCAGTTTACATCTTACCTATTGGATATTTACTGATTACTATTGCTCTAGATTTCTGAGTTGAAATCGTCATGTTATATTCTTTTGCTCTTATATTAAATCTGTGAACTAGTCTTTGAATGTCATCTTTATTTTTGGCTATCAATATTGCATCGTCTAAGTCACAGAGAATTTCATTCTTCCCCATTCTGTATCCCTCTTCCTTCATTGATGCTTTTTAGGACTTCATCTATGATTATATTGTATAGCATTTATACAGGGTGCTTCATTAATAATTGTCCATATAGTAACTGGAGAAACCTTAGCACAAAATACGAAGATTTAACCTAAAACACTTAAATAAAATGTGGTTCCTTACTGAGTTACAGAGTGTTTTATCTCAAAATTTAAAAAGTATTTTTGCTCAGCATTTTAAAACTATTCGACGTATCCTTTTCGTATTTGGCAGGAAGTATAGGTACTGTAGAAACTACTAAATTATGTTAAACAAACGTTTCTGTCTATTACCAGAGGCTTACGACGGAAGAAAGTGAATGGTTCACCCTTTCCAAATTCTATGCCACTGGCGGAATTGCTATTTTAGTTCAATTTTTGGATTCTCCAATACTTTCTATGAAAATAATATACTCTTCATTAGTAACGATAAAGTCATTAGTTTTCGAGATCTTTGAAGTTAAAAATGAAACGACACGGTTATTTTGATTAATGTATTGTGTCGCTTCATTTTTAGTTTCAAATATCTCGAAAACTAATCATTTTATCGTTACGAATGAAGAGTATATTATTTACATAAAAAGTATTGAAAAATCAAAAAATTATACTAAAATAGCAATTTCATCAGTGGCGTAGAATTTGGGAAGGGTCAACCAGCCACTCTCCCCTGTCGTACGCCTCTGGTAGTAGCTAGAAACGTTTATTTATCTTAATTTAGTAGGGTGTACAGTACCTACACTTTCTGCCAAGTATGATAAGGATACGCCAAATAGTTTTAAAGTACTGGGTACAAATAATTTTTAAATTTTAATCATATGAATCATATCATAAAATAATCAAAATAACTGTGCCGTTTCATATTTAACTTCAAATATCTCGAAAACTAATGACTTTATCGTTACCAATGAGGAGTATATTATTTACGTAGAAAGTATTGGAGAATCTAAAAATGGCACTAAAATAGTAATTGCACCAGTGGCGTAGAATTTGAGAAATTTTTAGATAAAACACCCTATAACTCAGTAAGGAACCACATTTTATATAAGTGTTTTGGGTTCAATCTTCGTATTTTGTGCTAAGGTTTCTCCAGTTACTATATGGACGATTATTATGAAACATCCTGTATATAATGTATAGCATTGTATAGGACTTATGCCTGGTTGCACCAACAAATCTTAGGCTTAAGCCGTGCCTTAAGCTCAGCTTACGAAACATACGTGTTGAGCCATTGAGTCTTAAATCAATTTTCAGCTTGCCACAATGGATTTTCACGTGGATTGCATCTTAAACTTATCAGTTAAGATGTTCTAAGATAGACAAACCCTATCTATAAGCTGAGCTGGAGCTTAAGATTTGTTGGTGCAACCAGGCATTAGTGAATCCCCCTATCTTATTACATTGCCTGTATCTATAGATTCCGAAGTTGGCCATCTATTCTGCTGACCCCATTTTATTGTTCTGATAAATTGTGACGATTATTTTTTAATGATTTTAACTTCCAATCGTATAAGATATTTGATCACGTGTTTAATTCTGTCCAATCAGATTAAAATTATACTGAGAATTATCTACTGTAGAAAATTACCGATGGAATTTTTTTAAGTAGATTGTTTCTGTTTAATGGCAACCAGTTTCCTAGTTTTGACAACTCGTCGGGCTAGTACTTATTTGTTCCATATGCCAAATTCTCATTTTGAGATATTTACATTTAAATATTTTGGTAATATTTACTCGTTTATTTTAAAACTCATGAAAATTTGAAAATGATGTTAATTCTAAAAAAAATATTTAAAATGGTGTGCTGGATTATGACTTCAAATTTTTACTGACTCTTTTTAAATTTGAAAAAAAAAATAAAAACCTTTGCATATGGAACAAAAAGTAAAATTAGTACAGGAATTTGTACATTTGTTCCATATGCAATGAAGTACAAAACTGAATTATTTTATAACGTTTTAAGTAAAATATATTTTAGTTTGCGTTTCTATATATCTTATGTATCATTCTACAGTTAGATCACAGTTTATTACATTATTTCTAATCTTATATTACTGCACCTTTAAAAAAATACAAGGGTACATCAAAAAGAAAACTGTTTTCAAAATTTATTAAGAATTAAAACATGTTTATGTGAAACAAAAAGTAAAAGTTTTACATTCTTCGCGGTAGGTACACGTCATGTAACTGAAATAAATGAATAATTATTGTAATTAAAAGAATGAACCTTATATTATTATTACTGCACCTTTTTTTTCATACAAGGGTAAATACATCAAAAAGGAAATTTCTTTTTGCTTTTAAAATGTATTAATAATCAAAACATGTGTACTTATGTGAAACAAACAGTAAATATAAGTTTAATATTTTTCGCGGTAGGTACCTACTCATAACGCAATTGAAACAAATAATTGCAGTTTGAAGAAATAAAATTATTTATTTAGTGAAGAAAATATTGTTCTCTACAATATTTTGTCAACCTCAGGTATGTAGGCACACATAGACTCGATATGCTTTATTTTTTTAGCATCGACTGTAGGTTTTTCGGTAATAACTAATAACCTTTACCATGGAAAAGTTAATAATAATATATTATATTATTATGATCGTTTTGCCCTGTTTTTTAGCAGAGCCGCGTGTCTCATGTTTATTAAGTCTAATACAAGTAACATTGTCATTATTTTTATTAAAATCACATTTAAAACTAATATGCAAGGGGTCATCTTTTTTATAGTTAATTTGTTTAACTTTAGTAAAAGGCAGATCTTTAAAATTTAGAGTTTGGCTTACTCTTTGAAAATTTAAAAAATCTTCTTTTTTAGTTGCAGCACCTTGAGAGGTGCTTTATCGGAGGGTATATTTACGAGGTGTCTTAAGAGTGAAACAGGGCTGTATATTTCCCTATGTTTCAAATACTTTTTTATTTTACTGCGAACAGAGTCGATTTCTTGAACTAAACTATGTCCGGGCTCTGCAAATTTTTGTTCTGAAAAAACTGTATTAACGCGAATATTGATATGATACGTACGAAATACTTTATAGCTAAGGCCATGTGTGAATTGCGGTTTTTGGGGACACAAAAATCCGACCATAATATAAACTTATTTACATTAGGATTTGTTTCTGAAATTTTGTTTAATAGTTTTACAAGAGCACTGGCAATGTGATTACAATTACGGCCTGAAATGGCTTCATGCCATAGAGCACAGTAGGTAATTTTATCTGTGGAGCAGTATGAACAGTTAAATTATATACTGAAAACTTTTTTTATAAAAAAAAATTGACACCTCAGCTTTTGCTAGAGCAAAAACATTTTGCATATCAAAGCATAAAACAGCAGTAATAGTAGACTGATCAAATTTGTAGGCATTTCTATCAAAGTCTCTTTCTATTTTTCCTTCGATTTTATTTTTTATGTGAAAATCATAATGTTTTTTATTTTTTTCAGTTTTATTTTCAATTAATTTGTATTTCTCGCGGGTATCACATCTATCCTTTTTTGGTAGAAGAAAACCAAAAGTATATTCTCTTGTAAAAATTTCTCTATACTTATGTGATTTAACAGGAAAAAAAAGTAAAGTGAAGAAAAAAGTAAGACACGTTAACCTCAACTCACTGTATAACACTGACATGGCACAAACAAGCACCGAATGCGCGTGTGAAATACTGGCTTCCTATTGGCCTTTGCATGTGGAACACTTAAGCACTGAAATAACCCATAAAATAATCATATGGCACAAAGTTACAAAGGTATTACAGAAAAGTCTTGGCTGTTAGAATTATCAGGGCCAAATTACATACATTATTATGTTGTCAATGTTTCATTACAGCTTCTAACCCTAAAAAGTAGAAAATGTGGTATGGAACAAATAAGCACTAACCCGACGAACTGTCACATTTAAGAAAATATCCATAATATACGTATTAAAAAATAATCTTACGAATATCACACGACAGTGAGAATAAATAAGAAAATAATGCATCATTTTTACTCAAATTTGTTGTCATTGGGCAATAGCCACTCGAGCCCTGCGGGCTCTTGTGTCTATTGCCAGACAACAAATTTTCGAAAAACCGTTTTTTGTACCGTCTTGGACGATATAAAAGTCGGATCGAAAAGCCTAGTTGATTATTATTCTTGGAGCGTTGATCGAAGAATAATAAACAACAGCGAGGTATAAGAGGTGAGTTTATGTAGGTAGTATTTCCCGACCATTTTCTGCTGTCGTTTTGGCGAGCTGAGCGAATCCGACAGTTTTTTTCTTACCTATCCTTATACGAGCGGTGATCGTATATCCCTAATATTTCTTTTCATCAGGCGAGCTGAGCGAGATCCCCATTCTTCCCTTTCCTTATACATTCATGTCGTATTAATAAAAGCAATTCCTATTTCACGCGATCGTCAAAATCATTCATTCATGTACAAAATATCGTCACATCGGCCCGAGCAGAAAGCTCGATGCGTAGATTATAAATATAGTCTGGGCTGATTATCGGAGAATAGCAATCTTATTATTGTATGTATTAATAATATAGGTATGCAAAGTCCGCAGATAGTGTGCTACTTTTTTTATAAACAAAATGGCGCCCGAAAATCGTGTTTTTTTCAATTTTTGCTCTATAACTCCAAAGATTTTAACTTTACACCAAAAACACCCAAATAAAAATTCTTCGCAATTAAATTCTGCATAGAGACGTGTTTTTCCCGATTCACTTTGACGAAAACTTTCCCCGTAAAAAGCGGGTTTTTCCAACAAAATCTTTAATTTTCAACTAAAATTTTAGATAAGTAATTGTTAATCAATAATTAAATAACTTGGTAATGTAAAAGCCCTTTGTGTATAGATTATAATTCCAGAATCCGATGGAAATTAAATGAACAGTTTAGCAACGATTGAATTGTTAATTAAAAATTTACGGTCGCTATAATAACGACAATAATTATGATGCATAAGAATAACTATGACTTTTTCATAAAAAGACACTATACCTATCTAATGTACTTTACAGAATTGAAATTGGACTATTTAAGCGGCCTCAGGAATATTTTAAAATTATAAACAATTTTTTGGCCTATAAACAAATAGAATATCTCGGGAAATATTAAACTAAATTAAATTGTAAAAACGGCATTCGAAAAACAGCGACAGGGAGCTTCTTTTAAAAGAAAAAATGTTTAATTATGATGAATAGCTCCTGAGATACAACCGGTCAAAGTTGACCGGAATTCACGGCAAATATATAAACAATAGGATCATAATTTTCAAACCATCACCTTTTTATTGTTTTCCTCTTTCTCTCCACACCAATTTTCATATCCTTAAAATACTCATAACATATATTATTATAATAAAAACTATCGATAATACGTGTGAAAATTGCCAAAAATAGCAAAATTCCAATCAAAAATTAGGTTGGAGAAAATGTAACCCTCAAAGTTCAAAATCGGTATACGTTAAAAAAATGCATTTTCTCGGCTTCCCATGGAGCAATTTCCTTCATTCTTTTTTTGTTCCCAAGTAACTCGAGTAGAGCCATCGAACTAACGCATTATTAAATGTCAGACTTGCTTTTGTTTTGTTATAATTAATTAATTTATTTATTATAACACAAAATTTTAATTTGTTTAAATAATTATACAGCTTTCAAATGAGAATATTTATGTTTTTAACTTTAAAAGGTACATTTGTAGTAAGTTTATGTAAAAAAAGCCTACAACTGGAAAAAATATGTAGTCTTCTGTTCTTATAAATAAATTAATCTATTATAACAAAACAAAAGCAAGTCTGACATTTAATAATGCGTTAGTTCGATGGACCTACTCGAGTTACTTGGTAACAAAAAAAGAATGAAGGAAATTGCTCCATGGGAAGCCGATAAAATGCATTTTTTTAACGTATACCGATTTTGAACTTTGAAACTACAGTTTCTCCAACCTAATTTTTGATTGGAATTTTGCTATTTTGATAATTTTCACACGTACTATCGATAGTTTCTATTATAATAATATATGTTATGAGCATTTTAAGGATATAAAAATTGGTGTGGAGAAAGAGGACAAAAATAAAAAGGTGATGGTTTGAAAATTATGATCCTATTGTTTATATCTTTGCCGTAAATTCTGGTCAACTTTGATCGGTTGTATCTCAGGAACTGCTCATCATAATTAAACATTTTTTCTTTTAAAAGAAGCTCCCTGTCGCTGTTTTTCGAATGCCGTTTTTACAATTTAATTTAGTTTAATATTTCCCGAGATATTCTATTTGTTTATAAGCCAAAAAATTGTTTATAATTTTAAAATATTCCTGAGGCCGCTTAAATAGTCCAATTTCAATTCTGTAAAGTACATTAGATAGGTATAGTGTCTTTTTATGAAAAAATCATAGTTATTCTTATGCATCATAATTATTGTCGTTATTATAGCGACCGTAAATTTTTAATTAACAATTCAATTGTTGCTAAACTGTTCATTCAATTTCCATCGGCTTCTGGAATTAAAATCTATACAAAAAGGGCTTTTACATTACCAAGTTATTTAATTATTGATTAACAATTACTTATCTAAAATTTTAGTTAAACATTAAAGATTTTGTTGGAAAAAACCGCTTTTTACGGGGAAAGTTTTCGTCGAAGTGAATCGGGAAAAACACGTCTCTATGCAGAATTTAATTGCGGTGAATTTTTATTTGGGTGTTTTTGGTGTAAAGTTAAAATCTTTGGAGTTATACAGCAAAAATTGAAAAAAACACGATTTTCGGGCGCCATTTTGTTTATAAAAAAAGTAGCACACTATCTACGGACTTTGCATACCTACATTATTAATACATACAATAATAAGATTCGATTCCAGCAATAAAATTGCTGGTAAATAACTTTTCCTTGTATTTTGCTAATTAGCCCAGAGTAATATATTTTATTAACGAAATTAACGAGTAATTAAGGGCACCCAAAGTCCCATTTAACGACAATGTTAACATTACGTCACATAGCTCTGTAACCAAAGCACTTAGAGACCTAATTTTTGTTTTATTTTGAAACTACATGTATTGTTTAGTCCCGCGTAGATTTTTGTAAAGATAGAGTAAAAGAAACATTTATTTTAAATTTTTTTAAAATACTCTTACAAAAAAAACCCAAAAAAGTTTAGATTTAATTTTTTGTTTTACTTGTTTTTGTACATTTTTTAATAAAACTTTACGAGGGACTAGATATTATCTATCTACAACTACTGTAAAAATTTGGACCTTCGATCATCTAAGGAACCAGAGATATTTGACATCAAAAGTTAAAAACCTAGTACATATTCGCGAAATCGCAAAGACGTAAAACACTCTAATAGGCTATAAAGCTACCGGTACACGGTAAGTTTAGTGCAGACGTTCAGAAAACAAATAGTTTTGTAACCATGGAAATTTTATACTATAATGTGTTATATACCGTTGGAAAGAGAAGATTTCAGAGAATAATTTTCAATCATAACCCAAAAAACTTAAAAAAATTCTATTGTTGGACTTTGGGTGCCCTTAAGGCTAAATATCTTATCTTTTGTATGTTTTGATTCCAAATAAAAATGTCTTAAAAAGCGAACTCTTTTCTTCGACTGATTTAGTTAACTGGAGCAACAACGCAACGACCTCGTTACAAAATATTTTCAATTGTTTTTATAATATATCTTTATTATACAAGATATGCATTATCTCTTTATTGTACATATTAGATATATTATCTCTTTGAGCCTTCACTGACATTCACTGTCAAATGCCTTCTTCAAGTCAATCAAACAAAGGAATTGTATTCTAATGCTTTCTCTGTAATCAGTTTTAGACAGACGCAAATTATTACTACATTTACTAACTTGAGCATAAATTCCTGATTTTCATAGCTATAAAATGAAGCAAGTTTTGAAAAACTTAATTTTATTTCATTTTATGCGGCTTTTGACCAAGCAATTTTTTTATCAAAAAAGATTTATTATTGAAATTTAAAAAAATGCTTTTGGACACTCCTTCCCCGAACGCACTATACGTTAATACATGAGATTTTTTAAATTGTTATGACTTTCCAAAATAGTAAAAAAGTAACAAAAAGTAGCTTAAAAAAATGGATGTGTTATACAGAGTGAATGTTATGCATGGAACGCCTCAATTATCTCGGAAACAGCTTGCACGCTTTTTACAGATTTTCTTAATAAGGGTCTTCTAATGTGGCCGATATAATGGTGGTATCTACATTGTTGTCAGATCTTCCGTTTTTCTGGAAATCTAATAAACTTTCTTATTTCAAATGAAATACCCTGTATATTTTTTGCGTTTTGAAGTCCAAAAAATACTTATTATTTTTTCATCTAATATTCCTTTTATCTAAATTCCTCCAATTTCGGAGTTATTGCCAGATTTCTTTTTAAAAAAATTTTAAAACAAATTATAAAAATCAATTTTTTCGGTCCTGGCAGACATTATTTTAAAAACGTCTCTTGTGATTTTTCTCTAAAGTTGATCCTTTTCGAGTTATAAACAATTTAAAACTGAATAAAAACGAAAAATGACGATTTTCAAGGCTTAACACAAGTAACAAAAACAAATTTTGAAATTACGAAGTGTCTAAATTAAAGTTCAAACCTTGTTCTATCAGCTCTCCATAAGAGTTTTTGGCATGTTTTATTCTAAAACATTGGTTTTTAATTGTTTACGCAGCACGATCGTCTCATAGGCGCTTCATTTACAATTAAAAAACAATGTTTTAGAATAAAAATGACAAAAATGCTTAAAGGGAGCTGATAGAACAAGGTTTTAACTTGAATTTAGGCAGTTCGTGATTTCAAAAATTATATTTGGTATTTGTGTTAATTGAGCCTTGAAAATTGCCATTTTTACGTCAAAACGATCAACTTTAGAGAAGTGAGCGGCCGTGGAGTAACGGCATAATCGCTGACCTCATACGCCAGTGCAAGTGGGTTCGAGCCCTGCCAAAGACAAACCATTTTCATTTCCAATAATGACACGAGCCGTCTCACCGTGCCTCGGAGAGCACGTACAACCGTCGGTCCCCCTGGGCTAGTGTACATCGGCACTAGTTGCTTAAAACAGGGTTAAAGATGTAAATGGCGCCGGAACTGTCCGAAAGGATCTCCCCGGCAAAAATGCCATACGATATTATTATTATTACTTTAGAGAAAAATTACCAAAGACCTTTTTTGGTCTATTTTCAAAAAAATTGATATTTATAATTTGTTTAACAATTTTTTCTAAATAAATGCAGCAATAACTCAGAGATTACGGCATTTAGGTATAGGGGTACATGAAAAATAATCAGTATTTCTTAGGGACTTCAAAACATAAAAAATATATAGAGTGTCCCATTTGAAATAAGAAAGTTCATTACATTTTTAACAATGTCATCACAAGACCCTTACAAACTAAAACCTATAAAGATAATTGAGACGTTCCATACATAAAACCCACTCTGTATATGAAATATCATGATTTTTAAATCTAGCCGAGATAAAATAATAGATTTTATTAAAATCAAATAAATTTAACATTTGGTATTTTCATTTACAAACTTTTTAAAAACTCATTATAAACTTGTACTGAAGATTGTGCAACTTCAGTACAGAAATAACTATCAGTGCCAGAAACTAAGGTTTTTAATGCTACGTAGTTTGGCTCCTTGGGATTATACAGATCTCTCTTTAATCTAGCTAAAAATAGATGTCTCTCCTTCAGTCTCTTTACCCTGCAATTAAGGACTTCTGGAAATATTGTTATAATTTCCAAAGGTATTTTCATAGTGTTGTGTAGGTATTCAAATGTACTAAGAAGTTTATCTTGAGCTAAAAACAAAAGAACAATACATGTACAACCTAAAAAACTTGTAACAGTAAAAAAGTAAGTATATGTTGGTAACAGGAACACGGGCGCCCATATAAAAAATTTCAGGGGGGGGCAGACGTGAAGATGTTGCACATTATATTTTGTATATTTTGGATAACCATATATAGTTTACAGCACCCGAAAAGCCAGGGGGGCCACGGCCCCCCCTGCCCATGTGTATGGGCGCCCATGAACAGGAATTATTAGTGATGTTCTGTTTACCGATTTTTCCGTAGATCTTTTGAATTAGAATTTGATACCGACCCACTGAAATGCCCCTTGGATCTACCGATTTTAGAAAAAAATATTTAAATGCAATTATATTTTACTTAAGGGGGTAGGCGCAGAATTATTCTGGTCCAATGCTATTTAAATGCATTCATTTTTTCGAATCCTGAGAAAACTAATCAATATTTTTGAAAAATTTAAACGCAGAATGAAAGATTACATTATTACCGAGGGCCGAAAGTCCCTTAAAATAAACAAAAAGTTTCTTTTGAATATACTATTTGAAATTAAAAATCGCACTAAATTTTCTCTTCTTTTTTCACCCCTGTAACTCATTAAAATAAACATAATAGACGTTTTCAGGGACTTTCGGCCCTCGGTAATAATGTAATCTTTCATTCTGCGTTTAAAGTTTTTAAAAATACTTATTAGTTTTTTCAGGATTCGAAAAAAATGAATGCATTTGACGAAGGTATCTCCTGCTTTTAAAACAGCTTGACAGAACATCACTGTAGAGCATTTCACGTTAAGATTAGAACATTGCAGAGAAAGTCACATGTATTTCTTATGGACGATAGAAGCGCGCTGATGCCACGCCGTACTGGCTAGAAAGAATCGTATATCAGCAGTCGAGTATCCTCCCGTGCGCGAGAGGTTTGGCAACACTCAACACTGATCTCCGTAAGCGTAACATTATATTCTTAACGTGAAACAAAGTATAGGAATAATTTTAAAACTGAAATTGCTTACCACTCTTCAATAATTGTGGTCTATCGAGAACCATTTTCTTAATTTCTGCAGCTTTAAAACCCATTTCTTCCTTTAAAACAAAATGAGCTAACTTAACCTTCTCCAGGGGATATGTAATAAGCTTTGGACTTTTGGTTGCTAATAGTCTAACTTCATTTCCAGTTAATGAAAAGTTACTTTGAAAAAATCCTAGTTTGTTGTCAATATCTTGAGTACTAAAAATTAGAGTTTAATCTAAATGCAAAAAAAGAGGCTGGCACTTGTGGAGTGCCGACAAAAGTGAATACTTCTTACAGGGTAGATTATATTCGAATCAATTCGTTTCTACTTGATTCGAATTATTTAATTTAATTTGATTTAATTAATTTTATTTAATTTAATTGATTTAATTTAATTTAATTTTTTTTCCTTTAACCTTTAACTACACGCGCTGGCGTATTTTGTACAGCAGATATAATAATTTTACTGCAAATATATTTAAAAATTTTATTTTTGACCCTGTTTATCTATCTAACCTATCACTGGAATGCGCTTTACAATTAGCTTTAGTTTCGTTATACCAGTTTATTATTTGTTGTTTCCGGTAGTGTAGAAAATACGCCACGATTGTAGTAATTGTTGTCAATTGTTGATGCTTTCGCCACCTTCTTCAGCACTGTCTATAATACTTTCACATCTTACCCTGATGACTCGGTTGATCCTGCTGATAGCAATCGCTGCTTTATTCACACTTTTACTGTTAAAATAATTAAAGTATTGGACTGCTTGGATAATCTTGATACTAGTAAAGGCCCTGGCCCTGATATGATATCGAACTTGTTTTTAAGGAATTCTTCATTTTCTTTGTGTAGACCATTATGGCTTATTTTTAACAGATCCCTGGCAGAGAGCCATTTCCATCACAGTTTAAGAAAGCCTATGTGAAACCCATACACAAATCTGGTGATAAGTCATTTGTTTGTAATTATCGTTCCATAACAATTCTTTCTGCCATTCCTAAGATTTTTGAAGCCCTGGTAACTGATTTCTTGACAAATAATTTGAAAAATCAACTACATAGGGGAGATATGCCTGAGACGGCATACTTTTTTTTAAATGTTTTGTAATCGATAATCGATAGAGTTAGACATGTAATAAAAATCAAAGTCAGTGCTAGGAACATTTACATAAATATAACATTATTTTTTAACAAGGTACATATTATAGTTTTTTTCTGAGAAAATAAATTGTAAAGTATTACATGTGCCATCTCACCCACATACATGTGGGTAAGATGGCATACCCTTGAAATAAAGTCACTAATCTCGACTCATAAGTCACAAATAATTTTTTTTGTAGTCTTGGGTACACCGGCACATTCGGAATATGACCACTTGCCACAAATTTGGCAAGGTTAGTCATTTGGCACATCTTAGTCAGGTTTTTCGAGAACGAGATAATGAAAAGAGGCCACTGCAAAAAATGCAAGCAGCATCTTCCTCGTCACTTGTCTCAATATCGACGGAATCGATTTTTTCGGTTCGAATTCCTCTTAAAACGATCCATAACTGTAACGAAAAACTTCAATCATATAACAAAATTAATGCAGTGTAAAAACGCATAAGGGTGAGATGGCATACCTATGCCATCTTATCCACCTGCTTACTATCAGTGGTGTCATGGCAAAATTAGCAGTGCCGGAACGCACTGCTAATTTTTGTTTACAAAACCTAAATTCTCTATTTATATTTTTTTCTTTTCTTAACCAGTGTGGGAACGGCGTTCCCACGCGTTCCCACACCATGACACCACTGCTTACTATGCCATCTCAGGCAACATTGCAATCATACCGTTTTTTTAACCTAATTTTTCTTAAGCACATTTTTAAGATAAAAATCGATACAGGCGTGATAGGCATAAGGTAAAGGAACATCACAAAATTTAAAAACTTAACTCAGGTGTAAAGACTCGCGAATTATAATGTGATACAAAAAAAGTCAATAAATATTTTGTCCTACTTAATTAACATTCCAAAGGCTACTGTTGTCAAAATAAAACTAACATGCATAAATTCAACAATGTTGACAAATTTTAACTTGAGGAACTGAAAACTGTCACACTATGCACCAAATTTGGAATAGTTTACGAAAAACGCGTGATATGCCATCTCAGCCAGTATGCCGTCTCAGGTATACTTCCCCTACTGCTCAACATGGTTTTCTGCCTGGCCGTTCTATTTCGACCAACCTTCTTCTTTACACGGATCATATTGTAAATGCTTTCGTGGATGGTCTACAGGTGGATTCCATTTATACTGATCTGTCCAAAGCGTTCGATAAGGTAGATCATTGCCTTTTATTGCATAAATTGGAATGTTTTGGTGTGAGCGGTAAACTTCTTTGCTGGTTGAAAACTTACTTGCGGGACAGGTCTTTATGTGTCAAACTGAATGGTTTCACTTCTAATGAGTATTTTCCACTCTCAGGAGTACCTCAGGGGTCCCACTTGGGACCTTTATTGTTTGCAGTTTTTATTGACGATGCTATTAAATCATTGACTGACTGCGAAGTGTTGGCATATGCCGATGACATAAAGTTGTTTTGTTCTGTTCGGGATTACTCTGATTGTGCTAGGCTACAGAAATCTCTCGACTTATTTGCGAATTGGTGTGATAAAAACAGATTAGTCATTAATCGTGACAAGTGTCTGGATATCCAGTTTCATCAATCAGTGGAAATGGTAGATTTTGATTACAATTTGGATGGTTTTTTGATTGAGAGAGTCACTAGCGTCAAGGATCTTGGTGTCATTTTTCAGAGAGACTTATCCTTTAATTTGCATATTGATTTTATTTGTAATAAGGCTTTTAGGCAGCAAGGGTTAATTAAGAGGCATACAAGGGATTTTCATAACATTTCTTCGCTGAGAATTTTATACTGTTCTCTGGTCCGATCTCAACTTGAAAATTCCACTATAATCTGGTCTCCCTTTGTCCAATCCTCTGTTCAAAAGTTGGAGAGAGTGCAAAGACGGTTCTTTATGCACTGTGCCTTTAAATTACACATACCTTATTCATATTCTGATATGATGAGATACTTAGAACTTGATCCTTTGTCTACTAGACGAGTTAATTTCGATCTCATCTTCATTTTTAAATTAATTAACGGAATGGTACATTTACCTGAACTGCTTCAATTGGTTTGTTTCCACATTCCTTCCTGTGTCCTTCGTGAGAATACACTATTTCATATTCCTTTTCGCCGTACTAATTATTCTGTGAATATAGGTCTGGTTAGACTTCTTGTTCATGCTAATCGGTTGCCTCATGAGACAGATTTTATGATTTTGTATTTTATTTAGTTTTTTTTGTTATGTTTATAAATGTTGCTTAATTGTATATTTTTTGTCAATGGGCTTGCCCCGTTTATTAACAATAAATAAATAAATAAGTAAGTAATGTAAGTACATTTTTCAATTGTTTTTTAGTTGTTATGGCACAATATATATGTTTATTTATAAACAATACTTTTTTATGTAAAAAATCACATTTAAAAAAAATTTTTATTAGTAATTTTATTTTTCAAGGGATCATATTCCAGTTAGAAATCCCAATTGACTTATGTACTGTGAAGGAACTCAAAGCATTTGCTGATGCTGAATAAGGTTTATAACAAACAATAAAGTGTTTAAAAAAAAATAAACAAAACCGCTATTTTTAAGTGGTGTATAAAGTATGCCACGCGTGTACTTATGTTATAAATAGATGCACGGGTAGTTAAAGGTTAATTAATTGTATATATATATATATATATATATATATATATATATATATATATATATATATATATATATATATATATATATAATCAAATTCCCTTCTACCTATTGGTGTCGGGATTTCAATAATAATTAATTGTATTTAGTTTTATTTAACTTAATTCATTTTATTTAATTTTATGTAATTTAATTAATTTTACTTTATTAGAAGTAAATTAAAATTATTACATTTATTTTTATTTATTTATTTAATTCATTTTTAGTTTTAATAATTTGATTTTTTATTTCATCAACACCTATAGAGTTTAAACCATCCCGAACCTAGGCAATCATAGACAATCCTGAATCAATATCTAATTTTACCATAGAAAAATGTCTCACTATATTTTTCGGAAAAACTTAACAAACCTGTCATGAATTGAAAATTTGGAATCTGTATTTAGTTTTAGTATAAAAACATGTAGAATGCCTAAACTAGTAATGACCAGAAAATTAATTGGTCCCAAAAGAAGAGGTAGACCTGAATGAGGTGGATTTTAATAAAGTGGAGGAACACCTTAAACATGTGAGGAGAAGGTGAGGGACTGGAAAATAAAAGCACAAAATAGAAGTGAATGGAGAAATACCATATTATGGTAGTTAAGAACTTTTTAACCCTTTCGGCCCCCTCGGGATACATATGTCCCACTATAAGATTAAAAATATTTACTGGCTCAAATACGTCCTGATTTAAACATAGTTTTGCTTTAGTGGTATTATTAGTGCAAAAGCAAAAAATAAAACTGAATTGACAACACTGGGTGACTTCAGAAGTCAGACAGATTTATTTTCATAAGTTTTTGACGATTTAATGCGTTTATATTGGCTTTTCACCATTTTCATCAAGATTTTTGAACAGTAAGTGAATATTTTTCTGCATTTATATCAGTGGTACACTATATTCTAATAATATGGTATAGTATTTTGATAGAAATATTCCTGATTTTCTAGGAATAACCCTAGTGGGGCAATCATGTCCCAGTGGTATTTTTAAGCGGGACATAAGTTAACTCATTTTGTTTTTTTGCATGATGTCGAAACGAGGGCTTTCTGAAAAGGAAGTTCAATCTTTAGCCAATAAGCTTTCAGATATTGAAAGTGAACAGGACCGTTTTGAGACTGATGACAACAGCAACAAAAACTATGAGACAGAGACAACAACACTTGGATCTATTTTTCATAGGCTACCAGTGGGATATATGTCCCAGTTAACAATACCAATGGGACACATATGTCTCATCTGTCAATGTCAAATCTAAGAAAAAATCTTACGAAAACCTATTTGCGTAACCTAATTACAGACAAAGAAATCTCAGAAATTATGATTTTAACTCCTTTATTTAAGTAACAAAAGTGGGGCTTAAGAATATACTGAAGTTTGAGTTTTGTTTAAAATAATTGTGATTAGGTAGTTAATTTTATTATTGTTTTATAAAAATGCCCTATGTCTTAACAGCCTGTTGTGCTTATAAATACAGTGTCACCTGTGAAAAGTGTGTTAAGTGCAAATTTGTGAATTTTGAACTAAGGGCATCAGGAAGCTAACTTTTTCTCTCTTTTTGTGTCTAATGGGCTAATGTCTAATGCCAAGTCGATGCCCTTAGCTCAAAATTCACAAATTTGCACTTAACCCACTTTTTACACGTGACACTGAATAAATAAATAAAAACATGTGCCACTTTATTTTCAGTACAAAAACTGAACAAAGCAACATCTATAGCAGTGGTTCCCAACCTTTTTTAGTTTGAGGCACACTAAATTACAAACTCATTCAGCCACGGCACACTTGGGTATATAGTAAGTACAGCATAATGTTCACGACAGTGAATAGGGCTTTTCATTCACAGTCATTTGTTTCGAGCTTCTGTCATGTGTCACATAATATTAATATATCTACATCGTACGTTATTGGTATATACCAATACTACAAACCAAAGACGTATGAAAATGGTTTCTTGTTCTCAACATAGTTGCAGTAGCAGAAGCAATATTGATAAAAAATCTTCAGGAATAACATTTCATAGGTTAGTATGCAAATTTGTAAACAAAGTAATGGCCTGTACTTCAGAAAATAAATTAATAGTATTCATAAAAAATCTTTAGTAATGTAGATCAGTTTCTCGATTAATTTTTTAGTCACTACTAAATATTCTTAAAAGTTAACAAAACAGGAATCAAAACATCCACTTCCAATAAAATGGAACTAATGGGTACTACTACAGTACCTATGTGGTCTACCTATCTCTATCTATTATAGTGTGCAAAATATTTATTTAATGAAAAATAGTCAGTTAAAGTTATTATCGCGATGAATTCAAAAAGTAAATACTAGTAAAAAAGACGGTAAAATTCCGCGGCATGCCTACAGGGCACATGGAAACCTCTGCTCTATAGGGTTGAAACCACCCCCAACGCAGTGAGTAATATCAAATTCCGGTTTAATTCCAAAAACTTAGTTTCACCATAAAAACATGGGACATCATTAAGTTGGAGGGTCCGAGAAGTTGGCCACATAAGATTTTCACAAAACATTGAATTTAAGTTTGACAGTGGTGCCATGTGATTACAATGTATAATATGCAATGTACTAATTGAAGAGCAACATGGTTTTCTTTCAGGTAGATCAACTTCTACAAATCTTTTACTTTTCACGCAATACATATCTGATGCTTTGGAAAGGAGACTACAGGTGGATGCTATTTATACAGATTTCTCCAAAGCTTTTGACACTGTGAATCATAAATTGTTGTGTAACAAGCTTAAAGCTATTGGATTTACGGGCAATCTGTATAACTGGTTATGTAGTTACCTAACTAGCAGAATACAACTTGTTAAAATTAAACACTTTCAATCTAGTGAAATTTCCGTAACATCTGGTGTTCCACAAGGAAGCCACTTAGGGCCTTTCCTTTTTAATATATTTGTTAATGACATTAAATCTCAAATTAACTCTAAATTTCTGCTATTTGCTGATGATTTAAAAATCTATAGAATTATCGAATCCGTCTTAGATTGTGAAAAACTTCAAGATGATATTAACAAAATTATGGCATGGTGCAATTGGAACCAAATGAGCATTAATGTTGGAAAATGTCACTTCATTAGTTTCTGTAGAAGAATTAACAACCTCTTTTATAATCACAAATTAGCTGAAGAACCACTGAAGGCTGTATCAACTGTAAGAGATCTAGGTGTTCAATTAAATTCTAAACTAAATTTTTGAGCTCATTTTGATTATGTGAATAACCAGGTATTTAAAATGTTAGGCTTCATTATTAGAACTTCTAGATGTTTGCATAACATTAGTTCCATCAGACTGATTTACATTTCCCTAGTTAGATCTGTTCTTGAGTATTGCTCAGTTGTTTGGTCACCCACTTATGAAGTCCATATAGCCAAGCTTGAAAAAGTCCAAAGTAAATTCATTAGGTACTTGAGTTTTAAATTACACAAACCTTTAAGTGACCATTCCTACTCAGAAATTAGAAATAAATTAAACCTTCCTAGGCTATCTTCCAGACGGATGTATGCTGATGTTTTGTTTCTTCATAAAATACTGAATTCAAAAATTAATTGCAATGATTTACTGTCTCTAATTGACTTTAATGTTCCCTCTAGAGTTACTAGAACATCCCAAAATTTTGCAATTAAATTTCATCGCTGCAACTTTGGTAGGCATTCTCCGCTGAGTAGAATCATTCTAAATGGAAATAGAATAGACCTGGATTTGTTGCTGTGCGCTTCGGAAAATGTTTGTAGACAGTGTTTAAAAAAAAATTTGTAATCTTATGTGATTTATATTTGTTATTTACTTTGTATTATTTTAATATTTGTTTTTTCTATATAGCTACATCGCCAATTTTTGTCATACATATTTACTATATCTTTATATTTATTGTATCACTAGATAATTATAATATTTTGTGTATATATTAAATTGGGTGGTACCCCGTTAATAAATAAATAAATAAATAAAAATATGTTGCACGCTTCAAATATACAGAGAAAGCTTTGAAAACTACCTTTTTTGTATTATTTTATGGATTTTGCTATTTTTTAATTTATGTTAAACACGAACGAATAAATATTTGTTATATGTTTTGAAATTAATTGCAGTTAGTTATTAGAAATTTTTTTTGTGGCAATTGCCCTGATATATTACTGGATAGATTTGGCAATAGAATCAGAACATTTAAATTTGCGTTTGCCAGATTGCACAGATGTTCCGCAGATATAAATTTTATGACTTTCTTTTTATTATTTTATTATTTGGAATGAATGTATCTGGATACTGATATGCTCTTATTTAAATACTGAAAAGTGTTCACTTTTAGTAACTTTTTAGTATCAGTACTTACGTTATTTTTGCTTTTATTGTGTGCCTTTTTAAAATATTAAAATGCCTAACTATTGTACCACGTGAAAGTTTTTCACTGTTTAACTTTATTATTTATACAAATCGTATTTTTATATGGATAATAATAAACTATATAGTATATAGTAAAATATAAATACTACACAAAGTATATAGTAAAATCTTAAAGCAGCAGAATTTTACTTATTTTACACTTTTTAACTTTATTATTGATACTAAAATCTTGGTATTTCGACATAATTGGAGAAATTTAAAAATTTTTCTCGGTATTTTATCTACATAGTTAATGTTTTCCATCTTAATAAATAAATTAATAAAAATATATCACATGCTTTCATCCGATTTATTCTAAGAACACATGGCAACACTGTCATGCCTTCATATCCTTATATCTGTAGCTAACTTCTCGGACCCTACAAGTTAATGATGCCCAAAACATGTATCACACTATTTTTTTTTTGAGAAAATTAAACAAATCACCCCTATATGGCTGAAACCACCCGAAGAAAGCCATTAATTTAAAATTCGGGATCTATACTTGAAATCACCTCAGAACCAGTCAACCAATAGATAATTCAGGATCAGAAGTTAGTTTACTAAAAGAGTTAACACCTTGGCTGCATTTAGAGATTTTTATAAACTTACACTGAGTGTGTTACGGGACATATTTGCTCTGTAGCGAACTTCTGCCACAGTGCATTACTACACAGTTGTAGGAGCCAACCATTTGTGTAATCCTAGGTCTATTTGTCTCATAATGCAGCCAAGGTGTTAAAATAGTAGGTATAGATATAAGGTTTGTTCTAGCATCAGTTTCAAACAGTTTGAAACCATCAGCGAATAGTGGAACACTGCGAGTAGAGGGGATAGCACTGGTGACTGTATTATGTTCTCTCACTGACCAACTGTTTGCTGACGGTTTCTGACTAGTTTGATTGTTTGCTAGAACAAACCTATTATGTATATTACAATATATCACAAGATTATCACTTGTGTCACGAACCAAATATGATTTTAGTCCCGTCAAAATTCCAAACCAAGCAATAAGAAGTATGCACTTCAAAAATTAAACTTATAACTTTTACCTATGACTCAACCAATGAGGATTCGCACTAACTATCCTTAAGATCATTTCACTTGTAAATTTTTTATACTGTAAATAATTTAACCTGACTTGAAGGTCTTCTATGTTTTCCTTTAGAATCAGAGGATTCTTTGTTATCGTGTTACCAATATCTTCAATTTCTAATCCTAATTCTTTAAGGAATATAATCTTATCTTTTATATCTTCAAACCTTTGACTTAATATAAACTTAGTAGCTTCAGGATCTTTCTCTATTTCATACAATTTTACTTTTAACTTCACTAACTGTTGTAAGATTTCGGATTTATTTATATACATTGACGATAATGCTCCTGGTCGTAACACTTTTGAAACTTCTGCTAAATCCACTATTCTTGGTTTCGCTTTCTGAATTTTTGTTAGTTCACTATTTTTATTGGCAGGTGCACTGGTAGATAAAACAGTTGCATTAACAAGAGAGTCTTCAGCTACCACTGAAAAACTTCGCAAACTACGTATTAAATTTAATTTAATTGTATTTCCAAACATATTAAATCCTGTTTTTAAACTAAAATTGTTTTTTTTCCTATTTTAGAGGTTAATTTAATAATCAAACATTTTTCTTCTACTGTCTTCACAATCACAAGTTCGCAACGTTGGTCTTTTTACCTTGTGTTATCTAGCTCTAGAATTTTATGTGTGTCATCCTTAGACAAGGAAAAAAGAGGTGTCATCACTATCACTGTCATCAGAATATAGGTTAGGTATAAATTTGACGTTTAATTTGTAAATAGAAATAACAATCCCCTTTTTTTATACATTTTAAGCTCATATTAATATTTCCGAAATATAAAATATGTCTGGGGCTAGTGTTTGTGTATTAGCCTTGAATGGAAGAAGACAGACAGTAAAATGTACACCAAATACAACAATTTTACAGGTAAGAATTGGGTGATCAAATTTCAAACAGTGCTTATATGGCAAATTGGTGGATTTTTCATTTTTGATAAAACACAATTTAGTGTAGTTCTTTAGATTTTACTTTGCTTCTCAAGCATTTGTTCATCCTGTTAAATATATTCTTAAAATCCTCCTAGAACTAATTCAGTTTTAGAAACCTTCAAATAAATGTTAATATTCTTAAGGCCGGATTTTAATCAGAAAATGTATTGCCACTGACGACATTTAGTAATCTTGAAAAATAAAGAAATCTGTTAGTATTCCCATGGCAGATTTACCTACGCTATCAAAAGGATTGAGCTCTGGTGGGACTCTTTCCAGCCCTAGGTGACTTGGTAAGCTGGAGTATCTCCCAAACATTTTCATACACATCTGGCCGTCAAGAGGAGTACAGATTTCTGCATGGTCTTATAAAGACCAGTCTTCATTTAGACCCAGCTTTTTTATATTGCATCTTTAAACCTGTTTCAAGTATCTAGTATTGATGTAGACTAGCCCAGGGGTATTGACAGATTTAAGTGCCCTTTGAAGCACAGTGAATGGCTTGTATCATTTTTAGAAATGAAAATATTGTTGGTGCCGAGATTTAAACTTGTGTGCTCTGGCTTATGTTGCCAATATCTTGCCACTGAGCTACGGAAGTTCACATTTGGTAAATTGAAAATTATTTGTATCTTTAGAAAAATGTCTTTTCAATCCTTAACAAGAATTATTGTTAAGGAGTTGTAGCATAGACAGAGCCCATTTAAGGTTTGTCATAGTGAATTGGAACTTAGATTTTTGTAGAAAAGTATTCAGAAAAAATTGTCAACCAAAAAAAATTTCGATATACTCTAGGAAAAATCAGGAAAAAAATTTACAAGGGAACAACAATGTTACAGACCCTTATTTTTAAGCCCTTGGCTGCATTTAGAGATATTTAAAAACCTACGTTTAGACCTGGATCCTACGTACTAAAAAAAAGTTGATTAATAGCAAGCTGAAAATTTGTTAATAGCTTAACGGTGTCTAGTCGGACAAACTTTGATGTACGGGAACACTGGAACAGGGGAAGTTTTAATTGTGGAACAGTTTAAAAATTTGGAACGTCAGATTCCAAAAACGTCCCATGTATTTTGTCGGACAGAATATCCAATTGATTTGTTACCCTTTCATTAAACTCTCATGCAAAAATCAGACTGCTATTACTAACCAACATGATTCCTGTCATTTGACATGTTCTTCGTGTTCCACTCATTAGAATGCCCAGTTGGTGATAAACGTCAGTCTGATTTTTGCATGAGAGTTTAATGAAATGGTAACAAATCAATTGGAAGTTCTGTCCGACAAAATACATGGAACGTTTTTGTAGTCTGACGTTCCAAATTTTTAACCTGTTCCACAATTAAAACTTCCCCTGTTCCAGTGTTCCCATACATCAAAGTTTGTCCGACTAGACACTGTTAAGTTGTTAACAAATTTTCAGCTTGCTATTAATCAAATTTTTTTTGGTACGCGGGATCCAGGTCTAGTTGTAGTGAACCGTACATATTGTACATATACAGTAAGCGCCACCACACTAGAAACATAGGAACATTGAGCTATTACAGTCCTGGACCCTTCAGTTGTTGCGATGTTTATTTTTATGTCTAGTGACGTTTAGAACGTCAGAAAATGTATAAAAACTGAACATTAATATAGAAAGTTGACAAACAATCGATCAGTTGTATTAAATACAGCTGATCTAATTTTGACGTTTATAGTTGTCATTTTGTTAAAGTTGTGAAAGTTTTAAAGTATTGTAATATTCTTGGTCTTAATTAATGTATTTTTTGTATGGAAAAACAATTTTTTGGAATAGTTTCGTGACAGTAACATGACAGGGACGAAGGTCACATCTGAGTACGGAGCAGATTAGCCCATAAGCATAGCAATTAGCTACATACCCATGTGTCTAGTACGGTGGTGCTCACTGTATGTCCTGTAGTGAACCTTTGCCACAGTGCATTACAACATAGTCGATGCAGCCAACTGTTAGTGTAATACAAGGTCTATTTGTCTCGTAACGCAGGCAAGTGTTAATCTTTTATCTTGAATATCTCAAAAAGTATCATATCTATAACAAAAATGGATAAAAGCAAAATTGTTTTCAATAAACTTGCCTTTCATAATTATTATCATCATCATCACTTGCTCGACAACCCTTTTGGGGTCTTGGCCTGCTTTAAGATTTTTCTCCATTCTGATATGTTTTGGGTTTTTTTTCTCTAATTTTCTGAATTTGAAAAACTTAAAAATTAAGATGTGCTATGATTTGAAACTCTCAATTTTATGATTTAATAGAGTGAGATTCTCCTTCACTACCTTCCCCATAAATGACTTGGTGGCTTAATGGCAAGAGCACCAAAATACTGAGCATAATAACTTAGGGATTGTGAGTTACAAAATCAGGGTACCTCACCTGAGGTACCCTAGTCGTTTGGATATAATAAGCGATTCTTTGTAAAGACAATGAAGTTATTAATTTATTGTCTTCTCGTAGCACTACAACCTAGGGTGGGTCTTGGCTGCACAACTCACTTCCATGTCGAACGCTTTTCCATAATAGTTGTGTCGGTGGGTAGCTCCATTGTTCTTAAATCTGACCATATATTATTATCTAAAAAAAACAGTAAAATCCTGTATAAAAGGTATATTTAAAAACCCTCAAAAGGGCCACATCAAAATCACATAACTAGTTTTCGACTGGTTTACCAGTCATCATCAGTGCTTACTAAAAATGAATATAACCTGATAAAATAATACAAAGATATTGAAACTTTAACTAGGGCTAAAAAATTATCAGTTATACTCATGTGCAATGTACATGCTAACCACCAAGATAGTATTTAACAAAAATATTAGGGTCAAAGCCCAGTAAAAGAATTCCGTCTAGGAAACATTGGTTTAAAAAGCTACATAAAGTATGGATGTTTAAAATATTAAGCTAATCTGCCCCAGGTAACATCTGAGATGTGGATTTGACTTGTTTACATGATGAATGTATGACGGCAAGTGACAATGAGATGGATAGGACCTCTGAACGATGACAAGACAGAAATGACAGTTCCACAGGAAGTTAAAAATTAACCTGTCATATTTAAGACTAGGGTGTACAGCATGTTAAAATTAGAAATGATGTAACAACACACTCCATTGTGAAAATTATCATTTAGAATTCATTATGCTAGTTGTTATAATTAAAATGTATTCTCGTATACTGTAAGTGCAGTTAGGCAAACCACATTACACAAAAGTTTCGTCTTCAATAACTAAATTCAGTAAAAAAACCTTATTATCGAGAGATCTAAGATTTAAAAAGCAATTTTGTGTTGATTAAAGTTATCGAATTTAATTAACTTATTGGTAGCTGTTGGAATTTATGTGGGTAAGTGTGTAAGAGATCACAATAGGGGTGACTAAGGTGTAAAAATGTCTTAAATAATCTGGGGGATGAATCATTAAGAAAGCACAAGCTCAAACTTAGGCGACTAATTCTTAAAGGCTTCGCAGGCTGCCCGGATCCCTAAGGGTCCAAAAACCAAAACCGTAATAGGATGATGACAGTAGGGGCTGGGGGTATGAGATGTCTGTGAGGGAATTAGTGGGAAAGGAACATGAACGAGACCTAGAAAGAGAATTAGACTTTAATTGGTTTTACTAAAGAGTAAGTGTTATATTTTGGTAATGACAGATTGAAAAGGTACGGTGAGCATAGCCATATGTAGAAATATGATGGTGGGTTGTGTGTAGATAAAAATTTGTATATGTGGATGTCTGTGGATTGTGATATCAGTAATTTGTATGGAATTATGAATAGATAAAAGTGGTTAGCTGGCTGAAGATGACAAAAGGATTATTGTGGCTGGTACCAGATAAATTATTATAAGTGTGAATGTGAACGAAGCAGTAACAGGGGGGTGGAAAGTTGTTGATGGAGTGGTTGGAACTCCCGATTGAACGAAACATGGCGGTTGACACAATTCGGACTTTTCTGTTTTTCCTTTCATCTACATCGGCTATACATCTGCTTGACCTCAGCATTTGTTTATTGTCTGCATTTTGCAATTTTTTATAATTTTTCACATTTTTATGTTATATTAATAAGGTTCTTCCTATGCTATATTTTAGATTTTGGAAGAGGTGTGTAAGAAGCAAAACTTAAAACCAGAAGACTATGACTTAAAACACCACAATAAAATATTAGATACAACATCAACGTTTAGATTTTCTGGATTGCCTAATAATGCTCAACTAGAACTTGTTAGTGCAACTAAAGCAAGGTTAGACACTGAAGTCACTTTGGCAGTAAACTTAGAAAATGGAAGTAGGTTAATTGGTAATTTCAATCCTAGTGAGACTTTAATTAACATACTTACCAAAATGTGCCCAGAGTGTCTTGGTGATAATAGAAGTCCAGTAGTTATTTACACCAGAAGAGAAATGTATGGCCAAGAACTTAATAGTGTAACTTTAAAAAGTTTAGGATTAACGGGAGGAAGAGCTATGATAAGAGTTATTGATAAGGATCCTGAAGACCTAAAACAACAAGCCAATGTTTCATCCATTATACCTTCAAAACCTGTAGAAGAAAAACCTTATATAAGAAAATACCAGCCTACAGAACCAAATGTAGATTCTATAAATAATCAGGATAATTCAGATAAAACAGATGGCCAACCAACCAATGTAGAGAAAGTTCAGAAAAAACAGAATGTCGATCTTATTCAATTGGCTAGAGAGAAAAGAAAGAGTAATGAATTTCCTCCCAAATTACTTGAGGGGCATAAAGATGTTCCTGAAAAGCAATCAAAAGTATCTAATACTCAAAACAAAGGTTACATTTGTGAACAACAAAAAATGGAAGTGGATGAGTGCTCCCCTAAATTCGAAGAATGTGACAGAGAAGATGATGATCGAAAGGAGGACTTTGTATTTGTAAGTTTATTTTGTTTATTTTATTTGATTTAATTATTAGTTTCTAGAAAATGCTTAATTTTATCATGAATTATGTATTGCCATTGATTATAAACTACCCATAGATACCTCACTCTAAGGTAAAAACGAATTCAGTGTTAAACTCCGCCCACTTACACCTCTTTGCCCCTCAATCCTAAGTACTACCTGACTGTATGGTGGCGACATTAATTGAAATCTTTGCCAAGATTGAAAAATAAATTTGCGTTGCCTGCTCCGGCCATTGTCTAGTGCAATAGACGACAATATAAGGGTGACATTCAGCATTTTCACAAATAATTTTAACGAGCTTATAATCTCTATTATGGAATTCCGATTTTACTTCAGAACAAACGCTAAAAATTGATTAATGAAAACAGTAGAAGTTTTCGAAAAATTATTTATTTATACATAATACATAATTAATACACTACAAAAGAATAACAAAATATAAAATACATGTAAATAACTTTTTTGTAACTTTTCAAACAAATTAATTTCCAGAATTGATGCAAACTAAAATATTTCAAGCTAATATACAGAATTAGCAAATATACAAAATTAGCAGTTATAAATTACATGTCATGTAAATTACTTTTTTGTAACTTTTCAAACAAATTAATTTCCAGAATTGATGCAAACTACAATATTTCAAGCTAATATACAGAATTTATTTCCGGATTTAGTCCATTCACTCACTGTAAAACATTGCAAAACCTCCTAATTTTAAAGAATCACTTGGATTGACATGAAATTTGGCGTGTGCCTAGCTAAGATGTCAAAGAAAAAAAAATGATGTACCGATGTGTGCTTTTGCCCTATGGTTCAGTATCACCCCTTCTCGGGAGTGAAAAAATACATGTTCAAGATAAGTTCAGAAGTGCCTAACATCACTAATTCTAAGCAACTTCTGTTCTATAGAGTTTTTTCACTAAGTCAATACTTTTCGAATTATTGAAAAATAGGTTCTTATTCGTCAAATTCCATGTTGAATATTTCAACGTGAAATAATAAAAAAATGAAGCACTTTTCGGGGAAAACTCATTACAACTTTTTTAAAGCGTTTAAAAAAGGTTTATTTTTATTATTTTTATTGACAATAAAACACTGAAAAACGTTTGTTTTCTATACTTCCACAAAATTTATTACAACTATGTTATTACTACAGCTGTTTCGGCAAAGTGCCTTTCTCAAGTGATATATTTTACAATGTGTTTGCCTTTTTAAGTCTTTAACTGAAGAGGTTGAGGAGTGGGGAGCTGTTTGTCTCGAGTTGGTCATTCAGAATTATATCTGTATTTTTCAATTTATTAATTTCCATTGATTCTAAAAGTGATAGCTTAAGGCCTTTATTTTGAATATGTAGAATTTGAAACTCTTCATCGAAAGAATGATTATGATCTAGAAGGTGAAGTGCGTATGTAGAAGTGTCTGTTTTTCTATTGTTGAAAGCCCTTTTGTGTTCTGCTATCCGTTTGTCAAAAGTTCTGCCAGTTTGACCGATGTAAGTTTTCGGAGAGTCACCACAAGTTAGTTTGTACACACCACTCTGTAGTTGCTTTCTCTTTCGGCTTTTATTGTTTTTAATATGTTTGCTTAAGTTGTTGTTAGTTCTGAAAGCTGGTGTTATTCCTTTCTTTTTTATGTATCTGGCTATTTTTGTTGTTATTTTGCCAGTATATGTGAGAGAGCAGAAGGTACTGGGTTCTTTCTGTGGTGGTGGATACACTAATTTCAAGGCTTTCTTATGGAGTTTTTGGTTTAAAATGTTGTTAACTGTTTGTTCGTTATAGCCATTGTTTACTGCTATTTGTCTAATGATATTTAGTTTGAAGTAACGGTCGAATCCATCAATTATTTTTATTGAGTTTCTAGCATCAAAAGTAAGCAAGATCAAAATAAATTTGGCCCCTATTTTTTTTTTGTTAAAAACTCGTGAAAATCACCCCCTAATTAGCATCCCAAATCCAGGTGAAAGGAGGTGATAAAGAACATCAAAACAAGAAAGCAGGAATATTTAGGCCACATTACCAGAGGTGCGAAATATGAGATATTAAGGCTGATAGTGCAAGGTACTTATAAAAGATCCAGGTAGAAGAAGAATTTCCTAGCTGAAAACCTTAAGAGTGGTATAGTTGCAGCTCAGTAGATCTTTTCAGAGCAGCCACCAATAAGGTACGGATAGCTGTGATGATGGCCAACCTTCGATTGGAGAAGGAACTTCGACAAAAAGAAGAGGATATAAGTTTTGTTCTGACAGTAACATCGTACTACAAAAAATTGACAATTTATCTAGAAATGGCAATATATAAGTCAATTATATTCTGTGCAAAAGAAGAAATTGTATAAGGTGAACTAAAATCAATATGATCTACTGTTCGATCGCATACTTTTTACATTTAAAAATTTTTTGAGGACTTTCTGGAATTACGTAATGGTGAGTACCAAATACAATCGATTATTATTTTTCTTTGACAAAATACCATAAATTCCCAACGTTAAAAATGAATAATGTAAGTATGTACATATCTTGATAAAATGACAGGGAATTTCCAACATATTCGCTGTGAGCCGATGAGTAGAGGGGATTTAATAGTTTTTGCCAGCGCTGTTAGTGGCAGTTTTGTGCATTGAATTTGAACAATTTTATCAGAAAAGTACAAGTTTCAAACCGCGAGAGAGCGCTACCGACGAAACTCACAGCCAATAAAAACAGAGGTAACCTCTAAATTTCACATAAACTTCTTTTTTTTCTCAATGGCCTCTTTTTTTTTTTTTTTTTTTCCTCCTGGAAGCCGTTTGTTGTGAACCGGTTGTACTGCAGCCACTTGGCTTATTGTACATCTTCCATTCGTTTATGAAACCCATTCCAGAATTCTGGAACCCTGTACCAGCTTGTACAGGTCTAGTGGGTGGGTGCCATATAAATTTGGAGTCATTTCGATGTCTCCGAAAAGTGTTTGCCGCCTCCGATCCAATGCCTCACAGTCATGCAAAATATGGTTGACTGTTTCAGGTTCTCTGTTACAGAGTCTGCAGCTCAAGTCTCCATGAAACAGCCCCATTGTATGCAGGTGACCCTTAACTGGCGCATGTCCAGTGAGGAAACCTGTTATGACTCTGAGCTGATTCCTGCTTGTTTTCAGCAGTAACTCAGCTCTACTAGCACATGTCCGTCCGATATACATCTTGCCATGTGTGTGACCGGGTACACTCTCCCAGTGTGAGTTGTGTTGGCTTCGAATCCAGGCTTTTTTTCGTTCACGGACGGTGCTTTTTGGCACTCCCACGGCCGGCTCTGGACCCAGGTATTTTGTAGCTGATGCTCTCTTGGCAAGTGCATCAGCTCTTTCATTGCCGTATATGCCCCGATGACCTGGAACCCATACCAGTATAACACTGTTATGTTGTGCCAGTCTATCAAGTTCTTGTCGACATTCCCACACCAGCCTAGAGTTCACCTTAGGGCTTATAAGAGCCCCAATGGCTGCTTGGCTATCTGTGCATATGTTAACCCGCTGCAGTTCGAATGCCCTCAGGTTGTTTTCTCTTGCACACTGCAAGATTGCAAAAATCTGGCCTCTTACGTAAGCAGTCATCCAGTCGCACGAATTTATATATTAAATATTAAAGTTATAATGAATAAAATAAAAAAACATAATTACTTTTACTATTAATTCTGTGTATTCGTTCAGTAATCAGGTTACAATAACATTTCAGTTCATAATTTGTGTTTTTCTAGATAAATATCTATTTTTCTCGTTTTGTATATTTCACAGACACCAATTTTATCAGACAAGTACAAGTTTCAAACCGCGAGAGAGCGCTACCGTCGAAGGAACAATCGGTAAAAGCTGAATTTAAACAGACAGGATTAGAAAGTTTAAACATCACTAATTAGATCATATTTAAAAAAAAATAAAAAAATGTGAAAAAAATATTTTTAAGAAACTCTTTTCTTTAGTTACGAGTGACTAAAATTAAACATATTATAAAAAAATCAACTAAAAAGCAAAAAATAAAAAAAATTGAAAAAATCTAACACATTCGTCAAATAAAAGCGTGGCGCGTCTTCATCGAATAAACGGTTTTCGCACCACGCTTTCCTTTAACGAATGTGTTAGATTTTTTCAATTCTTTCTATTTTTTTGCTTTTTAGTTGATTTTTTTATAATATGTTTAATTTTAGTCACTCGTAACTAAAGAAAAGCGTTTCTTAAAAATAGTTTTTTCACATTTTTTTATTTTTTACTTTTTAGTCTTACACATTTCAAACATTAAAATATATCGTCATGTTTTTTAAAATATGTATAAAACATATGATGTACAAACATGAAAAGTAGTTGGAATCGGCAAAAAATTTGAAACTTTATTGTTTATTTATGAAGTATAACGTAAACAATTAACGTAAAAAGTGAAATTATGTATAGTTCATATAATTAGCTACAATCTGTAAAAGTTTCAAGTTTCTTCATTGTAAAAAACAAGAGAATTTAAGCATTTTCCGTTAAAATCGTTTTTTTTTTATTTAAACAATTAATAAACAATAAAAAATTTTATTGACTATTCGTGTATTGTTCCCGCGAATGCATATATCTGCAAATTTTTAGTCATTTGCATTGAATAAAAGGCAGTCAAATTAACGTCCAAAGATTTGACCCAAACGATTGAACTAAAGAAAAGCGTTTAATTAATTAATACGACAAAACGAATTCTAATGTTAATTGTAGCACAGAACGTCTCTACCGGGGGTTTTTCTAAGACTACGATAAAAACACGAATTTTTTTAATTCGAGTTTTGGTTGAAGTTTTGTTTCGTATCGTATTGAAATTTGACACGAATAAATGCCGATTTATATATAAACAAATATATGAGCGTTCAAAATTTGAAACTTTATTGTTTATTTCTGAAGCATAACGTAAACAATTAACGTAAAAAGGGAAATTATGTATCGTTCATATCATTAGCTACAATCCGTAAAAGTTTTAAGTTTCTACATTGTAAAAAACAAGAGAATTTTCCATTAAAATCGTTTTTTTTTTATTTAAACAATTAATAAACATAAACATTTTTTTTATTGACTATTCGTGTATTGTTCCAGCGAATGCATATGTCTGCAAATTTTCATTCATTTGCATTGAAGAAAAGTCAGTCAAATTAACGTCTAAAGATTTGATGTAAACTATTGAAGTAAAGAAAAGCGTTTAACAAAGTAAATAAGTATATTTGAATGTTAATTCTTTTCATTGTTGACAATATCGAAACATTTTATTATTAAAAGTCGAGAACAATTAAAAACTACGTTCATATTTATATGAAACTGCTTTAAAAATGAAGGTATATTACTCTTGAGAAGAATTAATATTTTTTAACAAACTTGGTATACGACTCATAATATTTGACATCTGATTCTTTCATTTTGAGTTTTAGGACATGCAAATTTTTATCAAGAATACATTTTATCAAGAAAGATATATTATTATTTGTTCCATCGTTTCTCTCAAAACATCCCGCGTAAACACACTTATGCGTTACAGAGGCCATTTTATCTAAAATGTGAGTCTTTTTTAATAAAATTCCGCTATAACTTGTCACAACACACACCTATAGGGTAAGTTCGGCCCTGACACTACTCCTACCTCCTCGCAAGTCAGAAAGAGAATGAGAAATCTCGATACGGTTTTCGAGTAGCGCCATCTAGTTGTTGATACGTCTTTCGGTTACCACGAGGTGAGCTATCTATGAGTAGTTTATAATCAATGGTATTGCGTCCCAGGATGAAAGAACACCTGTACAGGACATAAAATAAAATACTGGTTATCTAATAATTGTTTTCACCCATTTTGAAAAAATGTTAAAACCTTCTGTCTGTCCCAGAGACTTTGTAAACACAACTCCCCCGTCATTACACCTTATAGGGTACAATACAAATGAGGTGTCAAATGAAAGCTTGTAACCCAAGGAGTTTAAAGGTGAGAAATTTGACCTCAGTCTTCCGGTTGTAGGGAGTTGCAACCGGAAGTACTGTTTTAAAGTCCAAGAAATAGTATAAGTGATTATTATTCATTGTACCTCAGCAAGACAAGAACAAATTTATACTTTCAGTTTCATGCCTGTCTGTCCGTCCATCTATCTGTCTGCGAATATAATTCCTCCGTTATTAAAAGAAATGTTTTCAACAAACTGAAAAAAGTATTCTGTAGCAGGGATATTAAAATTTCTTTGAAGATAAAACTTCTTAGATGCTACCTGTTCTCAGTATTATTTTATGGTAAAATAAAAATGTATACCATTTTTATTCAGTTGCAATGCGAAGGCAAAACAATCTTATTTTTCACTTAGAACAGGGAGCGCAGTCCAGCATTCTGAATCGACGATTTTCGACTCTTATTGGAGTCATCATCAGAGAGGCGTAGGCCTGCTGCTCTCTGCTCGAAGTGACCAAACCTTGAAAGTTTATCCCCACATTGCAACTGACGTGTATGGATTAGGTGACTAGCGTCATCTGGCAATTGAAAGATAAAGTTTTCAATCCTAATAGCAACATTAATAATATTAAAAATATTAAAAATACAGTCGAACCCGCTTATTGGAATAGCCTTCGTGCTAAGCAAAATATTCCTATAACCGGGATATTCTAATACCCGATCATTGATGACTGGTAGAAATAAGTGTACCTACTGAATAGACCTACATAATAATAGTACATAATATGTATGTACCTACATTTACATTATATTTATATGGTTTTAGGTCCTTTTATGTCAATGATACAGCAGTGTAACTTATTTTATTAAAAAACCAAATTACATTTTCTGTGCATAAATCCATTAATAACCATGAAATGTGTGCAATATGTAAACATGTATATATTATCTTATTTAAAATGCATACGCCAAAATTACTTCTCATTTTTTTTTGAAAAATCTTTAAGTTATACAAATTAGAAAAAATTACATTGAATTGGCCCTCCATAAATCTTCTTATACTATTACAAACGGTTAGGACTTGCCAAATTGGATGGAATATCCACAAAATCGAAAAAATCTTCATCTTTTGCCTCATCTTTGGCTTTAATATTGAGTTGGGTGGTTTCATTGTTTTGTTCTAAATCTTCAGTATCTTCGAAAACCGATAAATTATCGTCAAAAGAAACAACTCTTAAAAATATTCGTCCTTTATTTTGTCGAATTCTGTGTTTTGATGAATTGGCACATTGGCAGGCAAAAAACGGATTGTTAAAATATTCAAACTCATGTCGGGTTTATGGACAGGGCGGTTATCAATAAAAGAGAACATTTCTATTCTTGTCTGCCATTGTATTGTCGAAGTCAATAAACCATTAACCAATAAAATTTATAACTGCACCGAGGTAGGTCGCAATAGAAATTTTTACAAGTTTTGTGAGACAAGTAAAAGTAGGTATTTTATGGCCTGTTGTATTTCGTAAAAGGGTCCAACTGGTGCGTAATAAAGTATTTATTGTTTGAAAAATATAATAACCCAGACATAATTTTAATTTTTTTGGAAAATAAGAATAAAAAGTTGTTCGTCCACTTGAATAATATTCGATTAAGCGATATTAATTAATTAAAACGTATTCCTATAAGCGGATAAATTTATTAAGGAGTAAATAGAAACGTTTCGGGACCTCAAATTTCTATTCTTTAAACCGGGATATTCCTATAACCGGTACTCTAATAAGCGGGTTCGACTGTATTACTAAAAGATTTTTAAATTGAAAACTTATTGGTCCATTTTCTTGGTAACACCTCCAAGGCTTCTAAAATATGCAAGCCAGATGGATGCTGCAGTGAAGACAAAGGGAGGGAATTCTAAAAAGTTGCAATTCACAACCCCCGTCTGCAGCTTGGTAAATTTCCAACGGGAAATGGACCTAGTTACTCTATAGGAGTAATACTAATATAAAATAAAATAAAAATGTATACCATTTTTATTCAGTTGCAATGCGAAGGCAAAACAATCTTATTTTTTACTTAGAACAGGGAGCGCAGTCCAGCACTCTGAATCGACGATTTTCGACTTTTATTGGAGTCATCATCGGAGAGGCGTAGGCCTGCTGCTCTCTACTCGAAGTGACCAAACCATGAAAGTTTATCCCCACATTGCAACTGACGTGTATGGATTAGGTGACTAGCGTCATCTGGCAATTGAAAGGTAAAGTTTTCAATCCTAATAGCAACATTAATAATATTGAAAAATATTACTAAAATATTTTTAAATTGAAAACTTATTGGTCCATTTCCCTGGTAACACCTCCAAGGTTCTAAAATTTGCAAGCCAGATGGATGCTGCAGCGAAGACAAAGGGAGGGAATTCTAAAAAGTTGCAATTCACAACCCTCGTCTGCAGCTTGGTAAAGTTCTAACGGAATAAATTTATATTAGTATTACTCCTATAGAGTAACTAGGTCCATTTTCCGTTGGAAATTTACCAAGCTGCAGACGGGGGTTGTGAATTGCAACTTTTTAGAATTCCCTCCCTTTGTCTTCACTGCAGCATCCATCTGGCTTGCAAATTTTAGAAGCCTTGGAGATGTTACCAGGGAAATGGACCCATAAGTTTTCAATTTAAAAATCTTTTAGTAATATTTTTAATATTTTTCAATATTATTAATGTTGCTATTAGGATTGAAAACTTTACCTTTTTTTTTATTAAAATCTTGAATGGGTTGCATGTGAGAGTTCATTTTAAATAAAGTAAAAGTCAGACTTACTCTCAATCTTTATTATAACTTCCGACGACCGGTTTCGCTCTTTAAAATTTGTAGAGCATCTTCAGGTCAAAGGTAACAAGTTACAAAATGCTACAAATAAAAACCAGAATTAGGACATTGTCTGGTTGTAAAAGATGCTAAAGATCCATATGATCAAGCCAATGTTGAATAACATACATAAAAGTAGCGAAATAGCATACCAATGCACATGCAAGCATTCATGGGGGTGGTGGTACAAAACTTCCCTCAAACGCAACAACATGCGCAGAAGTATGCTATATATAATCATGCAATCATAACGTGTCGTACTTACATTCGGATACAAGGTGCTATCAACTCAGTTTTCATTATCATGATGTTTCTTTTAAAGTTATGTTAACGGGATATGGTGGCATAGACGGACGATGCAGCAAAGGTAAACAAATCTATGGGACTTAGGAGTTCTTGAGGGTGATGAGATAGTTGGTGTAAGTTAACCAGCAAATCTATGTCTGTTATTATGTTTGTGTAAATCAAATTAGTGAATGACTTATTTACAATTTTAATGTGTGTTGATTTTAAAGATTTTGTTTTTATTTTATTTAATTTTATTTATATTTATATATATATTAAAGAATTCTATTTATTATTAATAAATTTACATTAATAATAAATAGAATTCTTTAATATAGGTATGTATAAATATAAATAAAATTAAATAAAATAAAAACAAAATCTTTAAAATCAACACACATTAAAATTGTAAATAAGTCATTCACTAATTTGATTTACACAAACATAATAACAGACATAGATTTGCTGGTTAACTTACACCAACTATCTCATCACCCTCAAGAACTCCTAAGTCCCATAGATTTGTTTACCTTTGCTGCATCGTCCGTCTATTCCACCATATCCCGTTAACATAACTTTAAAAGAAACATCATGATAATGAAAACTGAGTTGATAGCACCTTGTATCCGAATATAAGTACGACACGTTATGATTGCATGATTATATATAGCATACTTCTGCGCATGTTGTTGCGTTTGAGGGAAGTTTTGTACCACCACCCCCATGAATGCTTGCATGTGCATTGGTATGCTATTTCGCTACTTTTATGTATGTTATTCAACATTGGCTTGATCATATGGATCTTTAGCATCTTTTACAACCAGACAATGTCCTAATTCTGGTTTTTATTTGTAGCATTTTGTAACTTGTTACCTTTGACCTGAAGATGCTCTACAAATTTTAAAGAGCGAAACCGGTCGTCGGAAGTTATAATAAAGATTGAGAGTAAGTCTGACTTTTACTTCATTTTTTTCTATTATTTTATGGGTTGGAGGCTTGGACATTAAAGAAATACGTTTCGGACAGATTAGAAGCCTTCAAGTTATGGGCTTACAGAAAGATATTAAGAATAAGTTGTGTGGATAGAGTCGCGAATGTCGAGGTGTTGAGAAGAATGGGCAAAGAAAGAGTGGATTTAAATATAATTGAAGTTAGAAAACTGCAATATCTGGTACATGTCATGAGGGGCGAGTGTTACTCGCCCCTATATAATAATATAGGGAATACAAGGAATAATATAGGGCAGAAGGAGTCATGGAAGAAGACGCATCTCCTGGTTAGACAATTTGATAGCTTGGTTTAACTGCACTTCTGCTAATCTCTTTAGAGCAGCTGTATTGAATGTAATTGCCATAATGGTTGCCGACCTTCTTAGAGGAGATGGATGACACATGAAGAAGAAAATTAAAGCAGATAGAATGATAATGAAACATCCAAAAACAAACAAAAAAAGGAAAGTACTGAGGAGAATTAATACTAGGACCTGTGAGGGAAAACGGAATCTTCAGAAGTCGATACAACAACGAGCTTTATCAACTTTATAAGGAAACACCCCTGTCAGACTTTATTAGAATACAAAGATTGGAATGGGCCGGACATGTGATAAGAATGGGAGAGGATAGGCTACCAAAAAGAGCACTGAATGCTAGAATGCAGGGAAAGAGACCGGTTGGAAAGCCAAGATAGCGCTGGGAAGACACAGTAAACAGCGACGCACAAGCCCTTTTAGGAGTCCGCGTATGGAGAAGAGCAGCCACAGACAAGCAAGGGTGGAAGCAAAAAATAAAGCAGGCCAAGGCTCAATTTGGGCTGTAGTGCCGTAGAAGAAGAATGATAATTGATGTGTCGAATGAGAGCTTATAGCCCAAAGATGGAATTAGAGGTGAGATATTTGACCTCGCTCTTCCGGTTGTACTGAGTTGCAACCGGAAGTACTCTTTTAAAGTCGCCGACATAATACAAGCGATAAATTATTCGACGCCCCTTAGCAAGACAAGAACTAATATATATTTCCAGCTTCATACCTGTCTTGTCTGTCTCTCTGTCTGCGAATATAACTTCCCCATTGTTATTAAAATAGATATAATGGCAAATAAGGTGTCGAATGAGAGCTTATAACCCACAGATGGTATTAGAGGGGATCAATTTGACCTCGGACTTCCGGTTCCAGAGTTGCAACCAGAAGTACTAAAAGAAATGTATACTTTTGATTTTATATCACTTGCGGTTTAAAAGTTCTAACCGGAAGTGTCAGTAGACAGAAGTGAAGAATGAAAAATATACAAACTATTAAAAAAAACAAAATTTTAGACATGTATTAAGACTTCTGCCTTATCATTGTCTATTCAATCCAATTGAATATATTTGAGGAATATTCAAAACATAACGATAATCATATTGAATACAACGGTTGCAGCGAAGAGGCAGCTTTGTAAACATGACATCAAGAGAGTTGTTGATAAAAAAAGACGCTGTGTGCCTACTAAATAGTGGAAACTTACTTATCGGTGTAAAACTGCTAATTTAATGTTAAATAATAACAAAACTTTTTGGTGATGATTATTTTTTTCTAATGTGTTGAATGTAACATTTTTTAAGCAAAGATCCTTATTATAGTCTAAGAGCTAGTGAACCCTCCGACTAACGGTCGTCCTGTAAGGCTAGAAATTTGTCTAGTGATAATTCATAGTACATCAAGGCTAAAAACCATGACCTGGCAGGCATCAGCCGTGCACGTGTATCTACCAGGTGAATCGAAAAGTGCAAATTTAGGGGGTAAAATAAACTTTCTCTTGTAAAGTTTAAATTTAAGTATGTGTTTGAGTAAGTCATTTAGAAGAAATGTGTACAATGACAGGCGATTCTGAAGAGCATAAGACCTTGCCAGGCGAGTAGAAAGATTATGGGTTTTTCCTAAAATTATTTTTCTTTGCGTCGAACAAAGTTTTTAGGTTTTTTGAATCATTCCAAACAGAAAAGGTCTTTGGTGATTTTTCTCTTAAGTTAATAGTTTCTGTTATATAAGCGATTAAAAATTTTGAAAATTGCGAAATCGGCAATTTTTAATCCTACATCGGACATTTAACTAAAGATTTCAATGTTGCCAAGGTAGGTAGATATTCTTTAAACATTGATTGATGAAATCCCGAAGAGTTTTTTGCAATACAATATCGAAAACCCCTTTGTTTTTTAATTGCTAATCAAGCGGGCGCGACACTGTAGTATAAGTGAGGACGTTTGAGTTTGCATAAATTCATTATCTCGAGAAAGGGGAAATTTAAAGAGAAATCCTCAGACAGGTTGATTTTTATTTTTAAATTAGGCCTTTTTGGCATATATATAATACTAGTGACGTCATCCGTCTAGGCGTGATGACGTAATCGATGATTTTTTTAAATGAGAGTAGGGGTTGTTTGATAGCTCATTTGAAAGGTTATTTAATTTTCTATTCAGTAATATAGACATTAACATAATTATTTATACAGGGTGTACAAAAAAAATTTTATTAAATTAATTTAGACAAAAGGAAGAAAAAAAATTGTGTGTACACCCTGTATAAATAATTATGTTAAGGTTTATATTACTGAATAGAGAATTAAATAACCTTTCAAATGAGCAATCACACAACCCCTACTCTCATTTAAAAAAATCATCGATTACGTTATCACGCCCAGATGGATGACGTCACTAGTATTATATATATGCCAAAAAGTCCTAATTTAAAAATAAAAATCGACCTGTCTGAGGATTTCTCTTCAAATTTGCCCATTCTCGAGATAATGAATTTATGCAAACTCAAACGTCCTCATTTATACTACAGTGTCGCGCCCGCTTGATTAGCAATTAAAAAACAAAGGGGTTTTCGATATTGTATTGCAAAAAACTCTTCGGAATTTCATCAATCAATGTTTAAAGAATATCTACCTACCCTGGCAACATTAAAATTTTTAGTTAAATGTCCGATTTAGGGTTAAGAATGGCCGATTTCGCAATTTTCAAAATTTTTAATCGCTTATATAACAAAAACTAATAACCTAAGAAAAAAATCACTAAAGACCTTTTCTGTTTGGAATGATTCAAAAAACCTAAAAAAACTTTGTTCGATGCAAGAAAGATAATTTTAGGAAAAACCCCTAATCTTTTCCCTCGCCTGGCAAGGTCTTCTGCTCTTCAGAATCGCCTGTCATTGTACACATTTCTTCTAAATGACTTACTCAAACACATACTTAAATTTAAACTTTACAGGAGAAAGTTTATTTTAACCCCTAAATTTGCACTTTTCGATTCACCTGGTAGATACACGTGCACGGCTGATGCCTTCCAGGTCATGGTTTTTAGCCTTGGTGTGCTATGAATTATCACTAGACAAATTTCTAGCCTTACAGGACGACCGTTAGTCGGAGGGTTCACTAGCTCTCAGACTATTATTTTATATATTGGGAATGACTTTTAATTATATTAATAAATGGTATTTACAGTTAGGAGCTAGGAACGCTATGTTGTTTTCCCAAGAAACTGCTTCAGCGGTGCCAAGTGATGAACTACCAGATGATTTCTTCGATTTAACAATTGACGATGCCAGAAAACTAATTAGGGATGTCAAAAGAAAACGTCACGATTTAGAAAATGGTCCTTTACTAACTTCAGCTCTCAGAAGGTTAGAGGAGTCAAAGAGGCAGTTAAGAAATATAGCAATTTACAAAAAAGCCATTATCAGAGTACAGTTTCCTGATAGAGTAGTTCTGCAAGGAACTTTTGCGACTTCAGATAACATAAAAGATGTTATACAATTCGTTAGGGAATATTTGGAAGATAAATCTTTAAATTTCTATGTGTGTGAGTATATTTTATCAACGATTTTTTTTATTATGTTAGATTGTTTAAGTTTTATTATTTTCAATGATACTATTTAATATTTCCATGCATAAACTGATAACTGCAATCTGGTAACAGAAAGAAACACCCACAGACTGGAAGTTAGGTGTACTGTGTCCTCTACACAAAAAGGGAGACATGATGGTGTGTGATAATTATAGAGGCATCACTCTACTCAATATGGCATATAAAGTGTTGTCCAACGTATTGTACAAAATACTCTTCCCCTACGCCGAACAAATAGTGGGAGGATATCAGTGCGGTTTCTGTCCTAATAAATTAACAACGGACCAGATATTTACCGTGAGGCAGATCCTTGAAAAACCCTAGAGTTCGGCGTCGACACCCACCACATATTCGTTGACTTCAAAGCCGCATACGACTCTGTTAATAGAAATAAACTTCTACTTGCTATGGTAGAATTTCGAATATCATTTCATCTTGTCCAATTAACTGAACTTATACTCACAGGTGCAGAGAGCATGGTAAAAATCCAAAACGATCTCTCAAGACCCTTCCATTGCAAAAATGGACTAAGACATGGTGATGGACTATCGTGTCTCTTATTTAACCTGGCATTAGAAAAAATAATTCGAGAGTCCCAGATTACTACGAATGGTACTATCTTTAACAAATCAGTATACGCAGATTGTAGTATTGTCGGATACGCAGATGACATAGACATCATAGGTAGGTCCACAGAATCTCTGACTGAAGCATTTCGGTCATTAAGAGCATCTGCACAGAGAATGAGACTAAATATAAATGTTCAAAAGACCAAATATATGTGTTGCACTAGGTCAAGCAACCCGACACCTACAAGAATAAAAATTGATGACCTAGAACTGGAAGGTGTCGACACCTTCATATATTTAGGCTCGCTGCTAACTAAAGATAACAATGTCAGTGAAGAAATTAAAAGAAGAATAGTGATCGCCAATAAGTGTTACTATGGCTTAAGAAGACAGATGGCCTCAAAAATGCCTAGAAAATTTAAACTGACTGTATATAAAACACTAATATGACCAGTGCTAACATATGGCTTAGTCACTTACACATAATGACCAAGAAATGCTCAAACGTTTTGAGCGAAAAATACTAAGACGAATATATGGAGGCATAAAAGAACAAGGTTTGTGGCGCAGGCGTTACAACTTTGAGTTGTATAGAAGTTTTGGAGAACCAGACGTTGTAAAATTCATTAAGGTAGCACGCCTTAGATGGATAGGTCATGTAATCAGACGAGAGGAAGATGCTAGAGTCAGAAAAGTTTTTGACCGAAGACGGCCGATAGTACAACGAACAAGAGGAAGACCTAGACTTAGGTACCAAGACAACCTAGAAAATGATTTGAAATCTATTGGAATTAGAGCATGGAGAAGAGTTGCCAGAGACAGGGGCGAATGGAGGTTTGTTCTGAAAAAGGCTTTGGCTCATAAAGAGCTGTAACGCCACTGATGATGATGATTTAATATTTCTGTTATACAGTAAGTGCCCCGCTGGTAGAAACACGGGTACCTTAGGCTTATGGGATAATTCGGCCCATAATTTAACACAATGAGAACTATAAACTTCAAATACAACTGTTCTATAAACTATCAATGTTCTAGACGTCACTAGACATTTCTGGGTTGTTCCATGACATCTCGAATGTTCTCCAACTTAATACTTCTTTTTTTCTGATAGGTTTTACGTGGTTTTAACCAATGGACATCTTAAATTAAATGACATAATAAGGATGACATGAAAGACAGACAATTTTTGTACACTGCGTCGGGTATTCCGTATATAAATAAAACATAATGTTTTTCTTCGTCTAGATAAAAAGTTATTTTTTTTAATTATTTTTTCTAGTTAAATTATTTTGTTAGAATTCATTATAATCATTTCTACTTTAATTTTTTCTTAGTAAGATATTCGCTCCGTGCGTGACCATGGTGGGGATACACGAAACTATGCCAGCGCCCGTAGCGGCGAAATATGACAACTTTGGCGAATAATGATTGATTTTTTTAAAATAAATATTTCGCTTACCTTATTATTTTTATTATTTATATTTTCATACTGACTTTCTTTCCTTCCCCGATCTGGTGGTATATTCCTATTCCTATCGTCATCTATTTCCATTTTTCGTCACCACAAAATTAATAGTTTAATAGACCCAGCTAATGTTAAAATCTGGTACTATAATTCACACTGCCTAATTCAGCGATACTCAACCTTGTTTTTCCCTGGGCCACGTACTAGCTATTGCCACAGCTTGCGGGCCGCATAGGTGGAGTAGTATACAGGGCGTTTCATTAAGAAACGGAAATACTTAAATGGTGAATAGAGGTCACTGAGGCGATTCTAGATATTCTACATTTATTGCCCCACCGATTTTTATAACCGAGTTACGGGTTGTTTTTATCGATTTTGCCCATTTTTGTCTGGATCCATATGTCTGAATACAAGTATGTCTTATTTAGAACCCAAACCATAGAACTACTAATCAGAAGGAAAATCCAGATGCGGATTAAAAAAATTATACTTAAATTCATTGTGACCTTGAAACAACCTCCTGTATGTATATTGAAATGTTCAAAACCCGTTTGCACATTTGAAAAGAGCACAAACAACTGAGTGTATAGGTTCGCTTTAATGTTTTCCGCAGAAAATTTGATCACTTTAATTTTGAAATGAAATATATTGAAATTTTTAAGAACAGAGATTACAAAGCAGGTTTTTAGAGCACTTTTAATAATAAATTATTGAATGCATTCTCATTTTAACACTAATCAATACTTAGTTACTACATTGGAACGACCCACTTACTACTAATCACAACAAAAATACAGGTCCAGATTAACAAAAAATATAAAGTGATTATGACCTTGAAACAACACCCTGTATATTGAAATTTTCAAAACCCGTTTGCACATTTGAAAAGACCACAAAAACTAAGTTTAATAGTTCACTTTCATTTTGTTCGCAGACAATTTAATGACTCGAAATTTTTAAGAACTCTGAGAACTCACAACAAAAATTTCGATTTAATTTCTAAATTAATGTCATTAAATTGTCTGCACAAAAAATTGAAGCGGTCAGTTAAACTTTGTTTTTTGTACTCTTTTCAAATGTGCAAACGGATTTTGACAATTTTAATATACAGGGTGTTTTTCAAGGTCACAATTATTTTATATTTTTTTGTTAATTCAAACCTGGGTTTTTCTTGTGATAAGTAAGTGTCTTACTTATTCTTTAATAGTGGAGGGCAAAATAGAATGCTGGGTACAGGCTTTTTAATACATAAAAACTTTAGAGCATCAATTGTAGAATTCAGAGCAATATCCGATAGACTTAGTGTTCTTAGAGTAAAGGGAAAATTCCAAAAAATTTCATTTGTAAATATTCATGCACCTTCAGAAGAAAAAGAAATAGAGGTAAAGGAAGAGTTTTATAACCTACTGGACCAAGTATATGAAAGCATCCCCAAATATGATCTCAAAATAGTCCTTGGAGATACCAATGCCAAAATAGGTAGAGAGGACATATTTAAGCCTACTATAGGAAAATACAGCTTGCATCCAACAACGAATCAAAATGGACACATGCTCATCGACTTTGCAAGAGAAAAAAACCTTTTAATAAAAAGTACCTACTTCCAGAGAAAGGAAATACACAAGGGTACTTGGAGATCGCCGGACGGTCAAACGGTAAACCAAATAGACCATGTTTTAATAGAGAAGGATGTAGAAAAAAGCATAATGCATATACGTACATATAGAGGGCCAGATATAGATTCAGACCACTTTTTAGTGGGAATAAAAATGAACCAAATAATACCTATAAATAGAAACAGAAACAGAGAAAAACGCATGATGAACAAGCTAGTCAGGTTACAAACAGAAGAAGAAAAAAAGGTATACCAGTTGACACTTAACAAGAAACTGGAACTTATTACAGAAAATGTCAATGTAGAACAAACATGGGACTTAATTAAAAATACTTTAAAAGCCGTAGCAGATGATACTGACAAGTCAATCAAGAAACAACAAAAGGCATGGTTCGACGATGAATGCAAACTAGAAATAGAGAAACGGAACAAGCTACGATTAGAAAGTCTAAGACTGAAATCAAAAACAGCGGAAACACTTTACATAGAGCAAAGAAGAAAAACCAGCGCAATTTTAAGAAATAAAAAGAGAAAATTTTACGAAGATAAGTTGAAAGACATTGAAGAGAATTACAAAAATAATCTTATTAGAAATTTATATCAAGGCATTAAAAATCAAAAAAGAGAATATAAACCACAGCCCATTTATTACAAAGATAAAGAAGGAAAAATGATATTTGATGACCAAGAAATATTAAAACGATGGAAACAATATTTTGATGAATTGTTAAACGGGGAGTACACAAATAATCACAATGAAGAAGACACAGATGATGGAAATGAAGAACACATAAATCACGATAATGAAGGATACACAGACGAAATAATGAATATGCAAAGAGACAGTACGGAAGATATAGCACCATCCCTAAATGAAGTTGAAATTATTATTAAGAATCTAAAAAACTATAAATGTCCTGGAAGTGATTCTATAACAGCGGAAATGTTAAAATATGGAGGAGCGCAGCTGACAGACAAAATACACAAATTACTAAAAAACATATGGGAAAAGGAAGAACTACCAATGGAGTGGAAGCAAGCAGTGATATGTCCTCTTTATAAAAAGGGGGACAAAGCAGAATGTCAAAATTATAGGGGCGTGGCACTATTAAATGTAATATATAAGATATTAGCAGTCCACATCAAAAACAAGCTAGCAAGAAGTCTTAACAATAGCATAGGTGAATACCAGTGTGGCTTTAGAAAAGGAAGAAGTACTATAGACAACATCTTTACTTTAAGAGAAATACAAGCTGAGAGCTATGAATATAATAAACCAACAATGGCACTCTTCTTAGATTTTAAGCAAGCTTTTGATAGAATAAAAAGAAAAGAAATATATAAAGCGTTAAAAAATCTAGAAGTTTCACCAAAAATAATAAGAATGATAAAGCTTACACTTACGAAAACAGAAAATAAAGTAAAAGTAAATAACAAACTAACAGAAAATTTCGAAGTGCAAGAAGGAGTACGACAAGGGGATCCGTTGTCATCACTGCTATTTAATGTAGTATTGGAAATAATAATAAAAGAGGCTAATATTAACAGATCAGGACATATATATTACAAAAAACATCAATGTTTGGCATTCGCGGATGATGTAGTAATTCTATCCAGAAGCAAGGAAAATTAAAAGAGGTAGTAGAACGACTAGAAAAGGCAGCTCGAGAAAAAGGACTTTATATAAATGAAACAAAAACTAAGTATATGGAATGGACCGACAAAAAATTTGAACAAGGGCAATATTTAATGATAACAACGAATGAAGGAACAATGTATAAATTTGAAAAGGTAGACAGATTTGAATATTTAGGGACCTTATTTTCTAGTAAACCAAACATCCGGGATGAAATACACAAAAGACTAATGTCAGGGAATCGTTGCATGTATGCACTCAATAGAATACTCAGAAGCAAAAATATATCCAAAGCAGCTAAATTAAGAACGTATAAAACTGTGATACGACCAATAGTTACGTATGCCTCAGAAACTTGGACTATGACAAAAACCGAGCAATCAATGTTACAAGTATGGGAAAGAAAAATACTTAGAAGGATATTTGGGGGAAAAATAATCAACAATCAGTGGACACGAAGAACAAACAAGGAATTAGAAGAATTGTATAAGGAGCCTAATATAATTGCAGTTGTAAGATCACAAAGACTTAGATGGTTAGGACATGTCCAAAGAATGGCCCAAGTTAGAATGCCTAAAATCATGTTAAGCGCTACAATAGGTGGTAAAAAGAGAAAAGGAAGACCTAGGACCAGATGGAGCCATGAAGTTAATGATGACCTGAAGTATCTCAATGCAACCAATTGGAAAGAAAAAGCGAAGAACAAGCAAGAATGGAGGAAGATTGTAAACCAAGCCATGAGCCTGCTTGGCTCGAAGTGCTAATGTATATAATAAGTAAGTGTCATTCCAATGTAGTATATAATTATGGATTGTTTTTAAATATATGGCACATTATCAAATAATTTGGCAAACACGTGAAATTTGACAAATGATTTGATCGATTACAAGGCCTTTTAGTGAGTCTTCGGGCCGCATGAAAAACGCTAGAGGGCCGCGTGCGGCCCGCGGGCCTCAGGTTGAGTATCACTTGCCTAATTGTTTTCGATGTACACTTAATTAATGTTAACACCGACAACTAAACTATAACGAAAAAGTGAAGAAAAACCCTTAAAATTGATATTTTCTTCAGAGAACTTCCAAATATTCGTTTTACTTTATCGTACTATATACGTAGTATAGTATAATAGATAAAGTTATAGGATCGTGCAAAAAAAATTTTTCAGATTTCACTTTTTTTCGACGTTATGAGTCCCCCTGAGTCTAAAAAGCAAATAAAAAAAACATGTCGGAAGTATGTACGTACGTACGTATGTACGTACATACGTATGTCGCCACCGCCCAGCAAAAACTACTGGACCGATTTTGATGAAATTCGGTATGAGTAAGTTTTAAGAGAATTTTGTCGAGAAACTAAGCTTTTAAAAAAAACCTCTCAAAGGGGGGCCGAAATAGGGGGGTTATTTTGGGCCCATTTTTGCAAATTTTGACCGAAATGAATGAAATTCAACTCAAAGTAAGCTCATCGATAGGTAAATAAAAATACGGAATTTGACATTTCCAAATTCAAAATGGCGGCCAAAATGGCCGACCGCCCACCCGACACATTTCCCTATCTATCTAAAAACTTGTTGAAGATAAGTTTAATTTGAAAAAGTCGTTATATAGTCTAAAGATGGGGCTATAAGAAGGATGTTATCGTTTTTCAGAAAAAGTTACGGGTTGCCTATATTTAAGGGGTCACATTTTGACATAAATTTGAACTAGATTTTCTCAAAAATGGCTCCAAGGAATTTTTTTATTTTTTGATATATCTTTGATATCCTATCAGTAAATTGAATGACATTAGTCATATATCTTAATTCCCCATAGGAGGGGAGTTATGAATTTTTTATAAAAAAATATTCGAGTGCCCGTAACTTACTTCTTAATAGAAACTAAAATTTGAAATTTTGCAAACATATATGGTACTTTATTATCTATTATCACAATAAATTTTACCAAAAATATGGCTTCCGGTAATTAATAAAAAACCGGAAATTAATAAAAAATCTAAATTTTTATAGATACGCCCTGTATATTTTAACATATTTTGAAAGAATGCAAAATTACCTTTCCAATGACATAAAATTCATTGCTGTAGCTCAAAAACTCGAAAAGTTACGGTAAATAGAAATTTTGCTATAATCTTATGTGTGCCCTCTCTCACGCGTTCATAGCAGAGCATTATTGTAGGGCAGTCAATGAGGGTATTTGCCTCCGAATTCCATCCTACTACATTGATGTACTTGATATTTTCACAGTAAGTAGGGAATAGCTCAAGAAACAAAATCTACCCTATATACTATGGCGCTTTTATCTAGGGGCGGTTCCCACTTCTTCAAGGGGGTGGAAAATTTGTTGGTCAAAATAAGCACGAAAGTGGCTAAAGAACCTATTTCTAAGCAAAAACTGGTCTATACTTTTTTTTTGGAACTCAATACTTTTTGAGTTATGCGTAGTTGAAAATTGGCCATTTTCATTGAAAAATGACACCTTTTAGGACGGATTTTTTGTGAATACCTTAAAAACTATGCATCGAACTAAAAACACTATATAAAACATTTTTTAGATTATAAAGAATAAAGAGATTCGTTCCTTCGTAAATGTTCTATTTATAATACAAAAAGAGATATGGTAGGTGAAAATAGTTTGTTTTTTGGTGCATGCTCAAATTGGTGTATTCAACTTGAAATAACACAGGAACGGTAGGTTTTAGGTGTATAATGCTACCAACACCTTTTGTAGTGTTTGAAAAGGCCTTTAAAACGAGCACCGTTAAATGTCGGTTACTTACAAACTAAGCGAGATATGGTGCAAAAAAATATATGACTAATGTACTTTAAGGAAAAATGAAAAGTATATACATTTAACTCCCCATCTACCATAATTTAAATGCATTGTTTTCCTTCTACAATACCTTTTAATATATATATATATATATAGTGTTATTTCTACTTTCAAAATGTTGAACGGGTTTAAAATGAATGGTTTTTGTAAAAAATGTGATCAAATTATAGAATGAATTTTTAAATTTTCTTAAAAATCTTCCTTTTTCTCCATGTAATTCGAAAATAAAAATATTTCACCCCTGAGAAGTGGTGGGAACTTCCCCCATGATAAAAGCGCCATAGTATATAGGATAGACTTTGAATTAGGAGATTGGGCTACTCCCAAAATTTCATTAAAATCCATGCAGTAGGATAGAATTTGGAGATAATATCTTGTTCTTAATCTCGCGCATTGACTGGCGTAATCGAAATAGAATGAAATGCAAATATTGTAAACTATTAATTTCTCAGAAAAATGAACTAATTTGAAATGAAAGTATCACTATAATATTCTATTGATTTATGCAATAATCTACACATCTATAGTGTGTCCCCGAAATATGGCATCGAACATTTTCTCAAATGCAGGAATTAATGATGCGTAGAACCATAAAATACTTTTAAGTACAGTAGGTGTTTCTAAAATATCAAAATAACGAGTAACTTTGTTATTTTTATAGAATTCCAGTATCTAGTACCATAACGATAATAGATCGGTACGATAAAGTTCTCGGGCGGCCCTTCCGTCCAGCGTTTTTTAATTTGACCTTGATTTGACACTCGAACTTATTGTTTGTATAATAAATTGTATCAAAAGTGGTACATAAATATTACATTAACGTCAAATATGTCATATGTGTATCATATGTTTAACGTCAAATTGTGTTCGCCAAAAATGTCAGGCGACTACGCTAGGTGTCGCGTCAGTCATGCACGGAGCGACTACTGTTATCGATTGCCTTCTTTTTCAATTACAATTATATTTTGTAATAATTATACCATTAATTTTAGATTCAACGCCTCCAAAATGTATCTTAGCTGAAGATCAAAATCTTTTAGAATTGGGATTTGTACCTGGAGCTTTAATTCATTTTGGCACTGACCAAAACAGCGGAGAATCTTTTCTCAGAAGAGATCTTCAAGACAAGTTCACTAGCAACTCGGTAGCAAGTTTAGCAGCTGCGCAAATAAGGTATAGTATGTGTGTATTTATGGTGTGCGACAGGGATGTATTCTCTCCCCTCTCCTTTTTAATATGTACTCCGAACAAACTTTTGAAACAGCATTGAATGAACTCAATGTTGTCAACCCGAAATGGGATCAAACAACCGAAATACGACTAGAGTTGAAAAGGCCAGAGCAACATGAGAAATATAATGTATTCAGTGATTGTAATAATTTATATGTACAACAAAAACTAATACTCAATCGAGACAAGAGGAAAAGTGTTCAAGTGATTTTTTAATAATATATTGTTACCTACTATGGAACGCTTACAATTTTGAACATCTTTAACAACAAAATACTTGGATCACAGAATATATTATCCTGATGTATTCTTTGCTTGGACCTTCCACAAATAATACACAATAAATAACTTTTTATTAAGTTCACGTCTTAAATTAATTATTTATCAAATAGGTACACTATATATCAATATTATTTAATCAACAACTCAAAATATTCCCGATGCCATGTCAAATATTTAAAATTGTCACTGATTGTCACTGTCTGACTGACAGTATGCTGACAATATTCTATTCGACTGAGTGCGTTGTATGACAAAGATAGATTTGGAAATATTACCACGAACATCGTGTTCATTGTTTTCGAATCCTGAAAAAACCAGAATTTTTCATTCTGCGTTTAAATTTTTCAAAAATACTTATTAGTTTTCTCAGGATTCGCAAAAAATGAATCCCCATTTGAATAGCATTGCAGCCGAAAACACGTACCCAATGCGATGGCATTGTTGCACTGTAGAATGAGCTTGTCGGAATCCAAATTGATGTTCTGGGATCCAGTTTTGGAATTCTAGGTCGCTTAAAATTCTTTTAAGTAATAGCTTTTCAAGAAGTTTTGACATTATGGGCAGTAGACTTATAGGGCGGTATGATGAAACATCCGTTAAAGCTTTACCAGGTTTCGGTATCACCATCACTTGGGCAATTTTTAGTGATTTAGGCCAATAATTATGTCTTAATATTGCATTTAATATGTACAATAACTTCATTATACCTTTTTTAGGAAGTTGTTTTAGCATTGTTGCTGTTACGAGATCAGTGCCTGGTGCCTTCTTTTCATTCAAATGATTAATTAATGTTTCTGTTTTTGCCGACGAAAACAATTATTTCTGAGAACTTTTTACTAATCATAATTTTCGTGGACCCACAAACAGAAATGATGTTTTTTGCCGATACTCCTCAAAAAATAAATTGTTTCGCTAACACTTTATTAGGGATTATAATTTTCACACTCATATAATCGAAAATAATATTCTTCGCGGCGTTCATTGAAAGTTCTACTCTTAACGGCATTTTCCGGAGTTATACTTTTCGAATGCGGCGGCGATATATGAGCAAAATATTTTTATACCTTCAATTCTTCTAGTTTTTACGTTGTATTTTAAGGGGAAAGGAACAAAATGCAAAATTTTGACGCTTGTCAAAATTTTCAATGTATTTTAAATGTAATCATTTTTTTCGAATCCTGAGAAAACTGATAATAGTATTGATAAAAAATTATTTTATTATATTAAAACATTGATCCAAATAATGGCATAACCCAGACATTCAAATTGAAAGTTATCCTCCAACACCAAATTGTTCTATATGGTCCACATAATGTTCAGAAAAAAGTCATACCATTTTGAGCGTCGGGTTTGGGGGGAAAGGGGGGAGAAATCGGTAAATTCGTAGTTTTTTACGTTTTTCGTCAATATTTCTAAAACTATGCGGTTTAGCATGAACAACCTTCTATACAAAAATGTTCTACAATAAATTTGAAATAAAAAAGGCCCCATGCATAATCCTTCTAAAATGAACGGTTCCAAAGTTACGGAGGTAGTATAGTGTAATTGGTCCAAAAAAACGCCTAACCCAGACATCCAAAGTAAAAGTTTTTCTCCAACACCAAATTGTTCTATATGGTCCACATATTGGTCAGTAAAAAGTTCATCATTTTGAGCGTCCGGTTTGGGGGGGGGGGGAGATGGGGGAGAAGTCGGTAAATTAGTAGTTTTTTTACGTTTTTCGTCAATAGTTCTAAAACTATGCTTTATCGTCAACAATGTTCTATACAAAAATGTTCCACATAAAATTTAAAACAAAAAAGGTCCGATACATAATTGTTATAAAATAAACGGTTCCAGAGTTACGGAGGGTGAAAAGTGGAGGTTTTCGTTACTTTTTATATTATTTGAACAATTGATGATGATTTTGGGTGGTGAGGTTGACGTTTCTTCAAGGGCTTATCACTAATATACCATCGGCCACTAAAATAGCAAATTTTATTTACAAAAAAATTTCTTTCATCAGTAATAATATTATAAATTGCCCAAAAAATATAAAAAGTATCGAAAACCTCCACTTTTCACCCTCCGTAACTCTGGAATCGTTGATTTTATAGCAATTATGTATTGGACCTTTTTTGTTTAAATTATATGTAGAAAATTTGTGTATAGAACATAAAGTACGCTAAAGCATAGTTTTAGAAATATTGACGAAAACGTAAAACAACTACTAATTTACCGACTTCTCCTCCATCTCCCCCCCAAACCGGACGCTCAAATTGGTGTAACTTTTTACTGAACAATATGTGGACTATATAGAACAATTTTGTGTTGGAGGAAAACTTTTACTTTGGATGTCTGGGTTAGGCCTTTTTTTGGACCAATTATAATATACTATCTCCGTAACTTTGGAACCGTTCATTTTAGAAGGATTATGTATGAGGCCTTTTTTATTTCAAATTTAATGTAGAACATTTTTGTATAGAAGGTTGTTCATGCTAAACCGCATAGTTTTAGAAATATTGACGAAAAACGTAAAAAACTACGAATTTACCGATTTCTCCCCCCTCTCCCCCCAAACCCGACGCTCAAAATGGTGTGCCTTTTTTCTGAACATTATGTGGACCATATAGAACAATTTGGTGTTGGAGGATAACTTTCACTTTGGATGTCTAGATATTGGGTCTAGTTATATATTCAATACTATAAGTATTTTTGAAAAATTTAAACGCAGAATGAAAGATTACTTTATTACCGAGGGCCGAAAGTCCCTTAGAATGAATAAAAAGTCTCTTTTGAATGAGATATGTATTTGAAATTAAAAATCACACTAAATTTTCTCTTAGTTTTCACCCCTGTAACTTATTAAAATAAACATTATAGAAGTTTTCAGGGACTTTCGGCCCTCGGTAATAACGTAATCTTTCATTCTACGTTTAAATTTTTAAAAAATACTTATTAGTTTTCTCAGGATTCGAAAAAAATGAATCCCATTTAAATAGCATTAAAGGTGAAATTTCGTACCCATCCCCTTAAATATAAATTTGAAATTTTATTAAAGGCCGTCTGCCTCATACATTGGCTTTTGTTTTAGACGAGAAAACATGAGAAAATGTACCCAACAGTTAAACGATGACTTAGATTTTGATGAAAGTCCAGGGATGAGTTCAGCCACGGAAAGAGTAAACGACGGCGCAAGTACTAGCGCGGGAATGACTCAGGAATACACAGAAAGAAAAATACCAGAACCCACAGGAACTTTACCAAAATGGTTCAGACCTATGTAAACATACTCTTTTGTGCCTTTATTAAGCAATTAATGTTTGTCTTTTAATTTAATATATTTTTGATTTTATTAAAATATTTCCCAAATGTTTTATTGGTTTTTTACTAATTATGTACACAAAACAAACACCGTTTTTAATTTTCCACTGAATTTATTTGTCGTTTTGGTAAGCTGTACTGAAAATTAGCTAAATCAGAAGAAATAAATTTTAACTAATGTAATAACAAATTGTCTAGGAAGAGACTTTTACTGTCTACGATACGCTGACAATATTGAAATCGTCGTCAGGAGCAAATTTGCCCAGGTGGTGTCTGGGAGAATGCAAGTAGCCGTAAATGTAGTTGATAACTGGTTGTAAACAAGAGAGACTGATAGTCAATGCTCAAAAAACACATCCTCATCATCATCAATGGCGCTACAACTCTTCGTGAGTCTTTGCCGCGTTCACCATTGCCTTCAATGTTTGTCGGTCCTGTGCCACTAATTCCCATTGTCTCACTCCCATTTTCTCCAGATCTTCTTTGACTGCATCTTTCCAGCTTTTTCTAGGCCGTCCTACAGACCTTTTTCCATCTGGCCTTTCCCAGAACACATTGTTTATAAGGCGATTGTCGTTACTGCGTATCACATGCCCTGCCCATCTGAGTCTATTGGCCTTTATATATCTGACTAGATTTTCCTTTCCGAATACAGACTCTAACTCCTTATTGTATCAGCGCCTCCATTCGTTTGTCATACTGTCTCTGCAAGGGCCATATATCATTCGAAAGATTTTACGTTCCCACACCAGCAATTTATTTATTTCTCTTTTTGTTAGCGTCCATGTTTCGCTTCCATACGCGACTGCTTGTCGTATTATGGTCTTATATATCTGGATTTTTACACCTCGTGAAATAAGTTTTGACTTCATTAGATGTTGCATTGCAAAGAAAGATCTGTTTCCTGTCATTATTCGCGTTTCAACTTCTCGCTCTATTTTGTTGTCATTTGTGATTGTTGCTCCTAGATATTTAAATTATTTAACCACTTCGAAGTTATAATCTTTTATACTTATCGTAGTGTTTTGCCTTATTCGCCGTCGTTCTTGTTTTGAAACGACCATGCATTTTGTTTTGTTCTCATTTATTTTTAGACCGATGTTTAATGCAGCTTCTTCAAAGCTTGAGAAAATATTCTTAACTTCTAATGTTGATTATGCCACTACATCTACGTCATCGGCAAAGGTGAGTAAGATTTTTGCTCCCCGAGCAGTTATGTCTGGTTTGGTTTTTGGATAAATTTTTCGCATGAAATATTCTAAGGCCAGGTTAAACAACAATGGGGACAACAGATCTCCCTGTCTCAGTCCAGAATTTACGCAGAAAACTTATAAAAAATAATAAAAATTAGTATATCAAATTGATCCACAAGAGACTTTTACTGTCTAGGATACGCCGACAATATTGCAATCGTTATCAGAGGCAAATTTGCCCAGGTGGTGTCTGGGAGAATGAAAGCAATAGGATTTTTCAACGCTTCTCATTTGTTTCGAGCTTCTGTCATATGTCATATATTAATATTAGGTATGGTCCTTTTCAGAGGCATTTTTCAGTGCGTCACAAGTGAGAGAAAAAAAGTAAGTCCGTGATAATAAACATTTATAACATGACATTTTAGTTAAATCTGACAGTTATCAGAATCGTAATCAGCCAAATATGAAAAGGGTGTTGCAGTATCTTTTATTTGCAATTTGGTGTGTTTATTGCATTTATAAAATGGTATTTTCTTTGATTTGTATACTCTTATAAATTGTACAGATTATAGTCGTACCTAAATATAATTCGTAAATCATTTTTTGTTTGATTATAGCGCCATCTATCAACAGCTAGAATAAATGTTATAAATGACTGTAATCACGGATGTACGTTTTTTGTCACTTCCAACTTAATGCGTTAGAACGAAATCGAAAAACTGTGACGCACTGAAAGGTGCCTCTTTGGACAGAAGTCCGAAACAAATGGAAAGCGTTGAAAAGTACTATTTGATAACTGATGTAAAAAAAACCCATAGTCAATGCTCAAAAAACAGAAAGCGCCATCTTCACAAAAAAGATATCATTACAAGGCTTAAAACCACCGGTGAGAAACTTAATAAAAAGAGCCAAAGAAACAAAATACATGAGTATATTTTGATCATAGGGGTATATGGTACTCCCCTACTGAAAACCACAAAAAAAGCTATGTACTATGTCCTTTGGCAGATGTATGTGAGGTAAGACTGGAAGGAAGGTATACCCACACAAACGAAAGCTGATACATTGCCCATCTGTCATTATGGCTGTGTCCAGCTTATTTCCATTTTAGTCTGGGTATCCTTTCGATGACGTCAGTCACCTTGCTTCTTCTGATTTGAGGCCTCTAGAATCAAAACCTGCTAGATCCATTTTTTGACATTTTTCAAGAGACTCAAAAAACATTAAAAATGTACCTAAATTTCCCAAAAAGTATCCGGCATTTCTTAATCAAAATGGCATCACATGTTATAAAATGTCACACTAATTTGGCGTAGTCATTTTTCTGCATGCCTTTTACATCTTCAAAAAGGACCCCGCAGAAACTTTATGGGAAATGGCTATCTGTCAAATGCTCTGAAACTTTGGGTTCTGGTAGTCCTTGATGTGTAGAACAAAAGACTCAATGGGCGCATGGCTCCAAAAAATCATGGTTTTAAGATATAAGCCTCTGAAGTTATAGGTACAGTGAGGACGTTTGAGTTGAAATAAATTCATTTTCTCGAGAATGGGCGACTCTGGAGATAAATTACGAATTAGGTCGATTTCAGGTCAAAAGTATCCGGCATTTCTTAATCAAAGTGGCATAACTAATGTTGGCGTAGAGTCATTTTTCTGCATGCCTTTTACTTACATCTTCAAAAAGGACCCCGCAGAAACCTTATGGGAAATGGCTATCTGTCAAATGCTCGGAAACTTTGGGTTCTGGTAGTCCTTGATGTGTAGAACAAAAGACTCAATGGGCTCATTGCTCCAAAAAATCATGGTTTTAAGATATAAGCCTCTGAAGTTATAGGTACAGTGAGGACGTTTTTGAAATAAATTCATTTTCTCGAGAATGGGCGACTCTGGAGATAAATTACGAATCAGGTCGATTTTTACTTTTAAATTATAATTTTTTGGCATACGTACCTATATATCATATACTAGTGACGTCATCCATCTAGGCGTGATGACGCAATTGATGATTTTTTTAAATAAGAATAGGGGTCGTGTTTTTAAATAAGAATAGCTCATTTGAAAGGTTATACAATTCTCTATTCACTAATATAAACATTAACATAATTATTTATACAGGATGCCCAAAATTTTTTTGAATTAAATTAATTGAGACAAAAAGAAGAATGCATATAATTTATTTAATTCGAAATACATTTTACTGCTGTCAGAAAACAGAAAGAATGTTAATTTGAAAAATAAGCATTGCTTTTCGCTTAAATTAAATGTTCAAACTGCTAAGAGGAAGGTGGGTGGCAGCTTTAATATTGAATTTAAACAATATTTATTTATAAAATAAACATTTTTTCCTGTTTTCGGACAACAGTAAAATGTATTTCGAATTAAATAAATTATATACATTCTTCTTTTTGTCTCAATTCATTTAATTAAAAAAAATAATTTGGGCACCTTGTATAAATAATTATGTTAATGTTTATATTAGTGAATACAGAATTGAATAACCTTTCAAATGAGCTATCACACGACCCCTATTCTTATTTTAAAAAAATCATCGATTGGGTCATCACGCCCAGATGGATGACGTCACTAGTATGATATATATGTCAAAAAATTATACATCAAACGTCCTCACTGTACCTATAACTTCAGAGGCATATATTTTGAAACCATGATTTTCTGGAGCTACGCGCCCATTGAGTCTTTTGTTTTACACATCAAGGACTACCAGAACCCAAAGTTTCAGAGCATTTGAGAGAGAGACATTTCCCATAAGGTTTCTGCGGGGTCCTTTGTACTTTTAGTTTGGATTTAGCATATTTTGATTCTAAGCCCACATAATATTGCTTATTTTCAACTGCTTTTATGGGCAATTGATGCACTAAAAGTAGGTATTAAACCATTTTGATAGGAAAACATACAAAAGTATTTTATTGTTCATAAAACTAATATCAGGGTTTGATTATACGTTAGCATTTCAATGGTATTTTGAAGAGGATTTAGAATGTTTTGAACCGAAACCTTATGTCTGTAGATTAATACATACTTGAACTTTGAAATTGTGTAAAAAAGGGAAAACGAAAAATTTTGAATTTAGCAGTTTTTGATTCTGATGAGCTCATTTCGTCGTTTTTTATTCTGTTCGCAGAGTTATTCCTAACATTAACCGCTCCGTTCTTCTCTGTTTTGTAACCGAGGCTTTTGTTAAGGTAAGTGTTTCTGCTCCGTATGTCAAGACTGGGAGGACGCACTGATCAAATACCTTTCTCTTAAGCATGTGAGCAGCTCACTTTTAAAAGTTTCTCTCAGTTTTTTTATATGCTGCCCACCCAAGACCGAATCTTCTCTTCAGTTCATGGGTCTGATTATCTCTGCCGATCAAAATTTCATTTCCCAGGTATTTATATCTTTCTATGAGTTTTATTTCTTTCCCACCAATACTGATGTTCCGGTGGGGTACCAAATTTGACATTATTTTTTTGAGATGTTTATGTTACAGTTCAAGTTGATTATCCAGTTGGAGTTGACTATTCCTAGTTCGAGTCAACTCAAACGGCTGGTTTTAGTAAAAGTTGATTATATATAATGATTATATATATAATATATTTCATAAAATGAAGATTTATATTCAACATTTACTAGTAAAAGTAGACTCCAACTAGAAAAAGTATACTCTTCCCAATGCCATTTAGTAAGAGTTGATTCTGATGTCCAAAACAACCGATTCTAGAAATTAAATGTTACTGGATATGTCCAAATTAGTCCAGGCTCAGGCTGTATCGTCGCCCCCGTTCGGTAAATTACTCCGATTCGATTTTTTTTCACAAACTTACTCAAAAATTGTTGTCGAGTTGATTGCGTATAACTCGAAAATTGATTGTTGTCGAGTTATACGCGATTTAAAATTTGAAAAATGCGAAAATAGCCAATTTCAAGGCTTAATAACTCGGTTAAAAATAATTATTATGAAAGTCGGAAAGTGACCAAATCAAAGTTTATTGCCCCTTCTACAAGATCCTGAAGAAATGTTTGTCAATATATTATTACTAAGCTGTTATTTTCAATTATTAACAATGAGCGCTAAAAGTGCGTATTAGACGGCCGTCAATGGTGAGTGCGAAAGAGATGCACCATTCCGGCCGTCCAATGCTGCATCTCACTGGTACTCACATTGACGGCCGTCTCAATTCACGCTTAGCGCTCATTGTTGATAATTAAAAATAACATCTTAGTGTAATAAAATAATGACAAAAATTTGTTCAGGATCTTATACGAGGGGGATTTAATCTTTGATTTGGTCAGATTCTGACTTTCACAATAATTATTTTTAACCGAGTTATTAAACCTTGAAAATGGTTATTTTCGCGTTTTTCAAATATTAAATCGCATTTAACTCGACAACAGTCAATTTGAGAGAAAAAAATGACCCAAAGAATCGAAAAAAAAAATTGTCCGAAGTGAAAAAATTCTTTTTGCGAATTTGTTTAAAAAAAATTGTTTATCGCCAACCGTCATTAAAGTCATTCATTATTGTACTTATTTGCCCTCATTTGTGGCAGTAAAGTAACACTTTATAGTACTGAAAGAAGAATTTTACATTACCTGCCGCGATTATTAATCAAATTAACCGAGATTGAATGTAAGTGGTCGATGGCAGTAATCGATTATTTATTTGAGTGAACTTAATATTTATTTAGTTTAATTATTAAAAATATTGTACAAAATTTACGATATTATTAATAAAATGTATGTCAGAAAGTTAAATTCTGTAGTATTTTGCAATTATATTCATAAAAATAAATCAAAACTTTACAGATTTAGTAATTAGGTATTCGATATTGATAACTATCGATTAAACATCGAAACCGGCCATCATGCAAAAGTCATCTATCATTACTGTCATACAAAATTTTTATTTCGTCTAAAATTGAAAAATTTCTTAAATATGATTGTAAGTAAGTGTTAATGTTTTTTATGATTGGCGATAAAATTTTGTATGCACCACGTCAGTAAAGACTCTTTGTCGAACTCGTCTCGCTCGCTTCGCTCCCTCTGTTCGTAATATCAGACTCGTTCGATAAAGAGTCAGTTTACTGACTTGGTACATAAATAACTATTAAACAATTTTTCGACCACTGTACCGCCTGGCACCCTGTGGATTTGTTTTAAGGACCTCTTTTTGAGTAAGTTTGCAAAAAAATCGAATCGGAATAATTTACCTAACATCTGTTCTTGACATATCTCTGGCGACGGACTAAATCGTGACAAGTAGTTGAACCGATCAAAATAAATAGACGCACACTCATCAAAAAATCACGTGAGATTATACTTGTATAAATCGTATAATCTACTTTTACTAACAAGGGTTAGGAAGAGTCTACTTCAACTACTAAAAGTTGTATTAAATTTTTTAAATCAACTCTTACTGCTCGTTTCAGTTGGAGTTGACTCGAATTAGGAATAGTCAACTCTAACTGAGAATCAACTTGAACTGTAACATTTATATTTAAACCTACATTTTCTGTAGATACAACGACTTATTATACCATCTCTCTTGCCATTCCTAGATCCTCAGCACTTATGACCACATATATCATCGGCGACACGTAAGTTGTTTATATTCTCCATCTATTTTTAATCCCTTTGTCATCCAATCCAAATTCTTAAAAGTTGTAGGTAAACGTAATTTCTTTCAATTTGAATAAAATAACACTATATGTGATGGAATTTATTGAGTTAATTCAGGATAAAATTACAAAACTTGTGAATAAGACTAGATCGGTACAACAGATAAAATATTCGCATTTTTATATAACAGTTTATAATTTTAACAAGCATCCCTGTATTCCTAAAAATTGCAAGTGGATATATTTTTATACAAATTACTTAATCAGATTACAATCTCAAAATACCATGAATATTACCCTTAAAAAATTTAGCTGTAAGTATCAATTAAATTGTTCAGATACAGACTGTTTAGACTTAAATTAGATATACACCCTTTAAATGGCAACAGTGTGCAATCACACTCTATAACATAACCAATAATTACGTAATCTATTTAAACTGGAAATCAGTAAGCAAATATTTTTTGATGTGTAATTTTCGCAATTAAACACTGTATTGGATATGCCAAAAATATTGGATATTTTATACTTATACTAAATTTACAATCAAGATGCAGTAGAAATAAACAAACCAAGACAAGTTAAATGCTACTAGAAGCACTCCCCAATCATAATTTACAATGTATACAGTGTGTCAATTTTAAAACTTACAATGGCTATATCTCACGAACAAAAGCTGAAAACGAAAAATGCTTGAAACCGTTTCTAGGATAGTAAGGGGGAACTAAAACGACATGAAAGAGAACTCACCCCCATCAACCCCCTAGGCCCCACCCACCACAACCAAAAAAGTTTAAATTGCAAACCCCTACTTGTGATACATCATTGAAAAGGCTATAAAAAATGCTATCCAATGGTATAAATAATAATTATACAGGGTGAAGCAATAATTGTGAAACTTTGGCTTAAATGAAAAATTTAATGAGGTTTTGTTGAACTACAAATTTGATAAAAATGTCAATTAAGTAAATGTCAAAGTGGGTTCCGTTGTTTTGTAAACAATAATACTGTCTATTTTAAAATTCTGCACGAAATTTGACAAATGTTTTTCTAGTAATAGGGCGACATGCGTGAGTAATTATTTCTCGCAATTTCCCAAGTGACGCAAGGTAAGTTTTATAAACAACTGATTTAAGGCAAAAATGGCAAATTAAGTTTTAATTAACAAAAAAAAAGTACGAGCGGACACTTACCGTTTAAAATAATAGTCCGGGAGATAGCATTATTTATACCATTGGATAGTACTTTTTATAGTAGGATAGTATATTACTTTTTTCTATGGGGTTACCCTAAATCAGTTGTTTATAAAACTCAACTTGCTTCACTTGGGGAACTGTGAGAAAGAATTACTCAAACATGGCGCCCTATTACTAGAACATTTGCTAAATTTCGTGCAGAATTTGAAAATAGGCTGTATTATTGTTTACCAAACAACGGAATTCACATTAAATATTTACTTAATTGACATTTTTAATAACTTTGCAATTCAACAAAACCTTATTAAATTTTTCATTAAAGCCAAAGTTTCACAATTATTGCTTCACCCTGTATAATTATTATTTATACAATTGAATAGCATTTTTTATAGCCTTTTCAATGATGTATCACAAGTAGGGGTTTGCAATTTAAACTTTTTTGGTTGTGATGGGTGGGGCCTAGGGGGTTGATGGGGGTGAGTTCTCTTTCATGTCATTTTAGTTCCCCCTTACTATCCTAGAAACGGTTTCAAGCATTTTTCGATATCAGCTTTTGTTCGTGAGATATAGCCATTGTAAGTTTTAAAATTGACACACTGTATATTATGTACATTGTAAATCCCAAATTATGATCTCAAAGTTTATACATTGTAAATTATGATTAGAGAATGCTCCTTAGTAGCATTTAACGTGTCTTGGTTTGTTTATTTCTACTGAATCTTGATTGTAAATTTAGTATAGGCCGCCCGTACATGAAGCTACTAAAAAGAAACCAGTTGTAAACTTTTGTTACCAATCAGTTGCTTATTATATAGTATCATGGTTACTCTCCATGTATTTTAATGAGTATCCGCACACAGCGCCACTAGTTACTAACTGGTCTGTAATGCGTCAGTGATCAGTTGATAGTGATTGGACGTGCAGGTCGCTTTGTGACTAGCTTCTAAGTAGTTTGTTTTGATATTATTATTTTACCAGTTAGAGAAGGACAAGCCATTGTACTAGATGTATATGTTATAGTCAAAGCCCGAATTTCAGGCACTCCTAGGTTTGACTAGGCAATCCTCAGGTCTGACTGACGGTCTTAGTCAAAGCCCGAAATAAACTACAGTTTCGGCCTTTGACTAGTCAAACCTAGGAGAGACTAAGGACCGGTTGTTCGAACGCTAATCAACAATTATCATTATCAAATATTTAATTACTGTCACCAAACTATCAATGCCAACTTTGTTTGGGTTGCTGAAAACATAATTAATTAAAATTATGAGATTTATTATCAATTATGTTAATAATTATTGTTATATTAATTGATTATAGTCTCAGAATTGTAATCAATTATGTTCTTAGCAACCCGACCAAAGTTGACATTGACAGTTTTGACAGTAATTAAATATTTGATAGTGATCATTGTTGATTAGCGTTCGAAAAACCGGCCCTAGGTTGGTCAGGCAAAGGTCGAAATTTAATTTTATGAAATCGGGGTTTGACTAGTCAAACCCCGATCAGCTATTAAAATGTCGTAATTTGTTGGATTAGGTTTAATAAAACGAAATTTTTTAATTTTAACGATTATTATTTTTATATTTTCGTAATTAAAATTAAAAAATAGTATTTATTCTCACATGTTGAGGCATTATGGCATTTAGAGTTGAACAATACGTTAGACCTTTTACACTTAATAATTTTGAGGGGCATTTTTTATTGCAGTAGCATTTTATAAAGCCTTGTCCTCCAAATCTAGAATCTTTTGTACTAATAATTTCTCTTAGAGACAGCTTTTGCAAACAATTTAGATTACTTCTTCGGATGTGGTTTGTTGTATTTGCCAAAAAGAGAGCTCTGATGCACGTACGTGCATAATTTGTAATCAGGTGGTACATGTTGTGTGCGCTGACAGCGCACCTGATGCATAGGTACTGTGAAGGTTTTAAAAGAAAAGTTACATGCATGCGTTGTTCACAGACAGAAAAGATTAAAATAAATAAAGGAAAGGCGAATGAAGGTCTTCATTCCCAGGCTAACGCTATGAAACAATTAAGTGAAAAAAAAATTTCCTCCAATTTCGATCAGAAAAACTATAACAATACCTATCCCCAGCTTTGATAGAGCCAAAGAGATGCTCGAAATAGTTTGGATATCATACAAGATAAAACAATTGACGGTTTATTTAGAGTTGGTAGGAAATACGGAACAATACACACACTTTTTCCAAGAAATTAAATAAGAGAATGCAAAGAGAATTTTCTTAATTTCGAAGATGATCCAGACGTTAAGCTGTTAAGGCTTTATAAAATGCTACTACAATAAGAAATGCTCTTCAAAATTATGTAAGTGTAAAAGGTCTAACCTATTGTGCAACTCTAAATGACATAATGCCTCAACATGTGAGAATAAATACTAATTTTTTTATTTTAATTACGAAAATATAAAAATAATAAACGTTAAAATTAAAAAATGACGTTTTCTTAAACCCAATCTAACACATTACGACATTTTAATAGCTGATCGGGGTTTGACTAGTCAAACCCCGATTTCATAAAATTAAATTTCGACCTTTGCCTGACCAACTTAGTCTCTCCTAGGTTTGACTAGTCAAAGGCCGAAACTGTAATTTATTTCGGGCTTTGACTAAGACCGTCAGTCAGACCTGAGGATTGCATAGTCAAACCTAGGAGTGCCTGAAATTCGGGCTTTCACTATAACATATATATATATATATATATATATATATATATATATATATATATATATATATATATATATATATATATATATATATATATATGGTTCTTTTGACATATCCTATAAAATGCAGAAACTTTTAACGCGACAATAACAATCAATATTTAATAAAGGTTTAAAATTTAAACACCGTATTTAATAACAAAGCTATAATCCAGAAGTGACTCGTTTTTATTCATTTTCAGTAGCCTAGTGTGCGAATAATAGTTGGTAACCAGTTGGTGATTGTAGTTACCAACTAATTTAGTTTCTATTTAGTAGCTTCATGTGCGGACGGCATTAATTTATTCCTTTTTATTTTTTTTCACAGATCATAGATTTTCATTATCATTTTCATAGATATGTAAGCTATAAGTCCCAGAAGTCGATGATTTGGTAGATATATGACAAAATGAGGTTTTTTTTCATAATTCAGACAACAACAGGCCTTGGAGGCTCCCTTGGCTTCGTGTCTTGACTAGATTCTTCCACTTTTTCCGGTCCTTCACTTGTTCTCTCTAGTCCCTTGTACCCATTTCTCCGATTCCTTCTTGGTCTCCCTCTTCTATTCTTCCTTTGTTATTCTGCTTGCAAAACTCTTTCTTTCTTGTGGCATTCGTTAAAAATGTCCCAAATATTCAACTCTCTGCGTCCTGATTTTTTGTGTTATTTTATGTCTCTTATACATCTCCATTAGCTTTTGGTTTGTTCTTTTTGCCATTTACCATTAGCCTGCTTTATACCACATAAAATCTTTTCTCAAAATTTTCCTATCCCAAATCCGAATATTTTTTCCATAATTTTCTATTCCGTAAGATTCCTAATAGAAATTATGTAGGTCATCTCGAATAACAATTACAGAAATAGTGGAAGATTAACGCATTGATGATCTTTGTTGAAAACAAAATATTCAAGAAAACGTAACTGAGATATAACTATATTATATTTTCCTGATATTTCGTAACTCATAGATGTATGAGTAGCCCCTTCAGTAGTAGTAGACTTCACTGAAGAGGTTTGGAGACACCGAAACGGACGTATGGGGATGGTGGATCATCTCTGAACCGAAATGAAACATAGCTGTCTTTAATTTTTCATTTATATACAGGGTATCCAGAAACTCTACCGACAAACGAAGACAGGAGATTCCTCAGATAATTTTAAGACGATTTAACCCAATTCACCTAGTCGGAAAATGCTTCCTAAGGGAGCTAGAGCTCTTTGAAGATGGCGCCATGTAATTAGTTTTTCTTAAATACCTCCAGAACGCTTCTATCTAGAAAAACGAAAATTTGTATACATATTTACTTTCTAGAAATGAATCGATTCCATCCATTGCGAATTTCTAGTACTGGTCATAGGCGTCCGTTTTGGGTAGGGCAACGGTTATTTTATCGCATAACTTTTTTGTCTTCAACTTTTAAGCATTTTTGATACTGGATTATTAAATTGTGAGGTATTCTAGTACTAAAAGGTACTCTTACTTTAAGTCGGTAGGACACACCGTTTCTAGAAAATCGATTTGAAAGTTTTTAGTTTTGGGAATTTGAAAAAAAAAAAAGAATGAAAAACATTAAAAAAACGATGTATTTTACCAACTTAAAGCAAGAGTAACTTTTAGTACTCGAATATCTCATAATTGAATAATCTAGTGTCAAAAATACTTAAAAATTAAAGACAATAAAGTTATGCTATAAAATAACTGTTGACCTACCCAAAACGGACGCCTATGACCGTTTCTAGAAATTCGCCATTAATGAAATCGATTAATCTCTGGAATATAAATAAATGTACCAGTTTTCATCTTTCTAAATAGTTTTTTTTTGAATCTTTTTTTTGAAATTCAAAGAACGAAAAATTTTCAAATCGATTTTTCTAGAAAACGTTATAATCTTATCGACTTAAAGTAAGAGTACCTTTTAGTACTAGAATACCTCACAATTTAATAATTCAGAGTCAAATTCGCAATCGATGGAATCGATTCATTTCTGGAAAGTAAATACGCATACCAATTTTTGTTTTTCTAAATAGAAGCGTTCTGGAGGTATTTAAGAAAAACTAATTACATGACGCCATCTTCAAAGAGCTCTAGCTCCCTTAGGTAGCATTTTCAGACTAGGTGAATTGGGTTAAATTGTCTTAAAATTATCTGAGGAATCTACTGTCTTCGTTTGTCGGTAGAGTTTCTGGACACCCTGTATATTGAGTACACGGAATCAACTTTCGTTGGAATTTTTCCTATACGAATAGACGGAATGTGACTGCATATTGTAGATTCCCTTTCGTCTTCTTGCCTTATAAATTGTAAAAGGCAGAGATTAAGTTCCACGAGAATTTTCAGATTTATTGTTTACATCTGAGACTTCTTGGGACTTTTCTTGCTGTGGAACAACTAACTACAAATATCCAATCAGCTGCCTGGCAAACAACACCAACAATACAAGATAAATGCATAATAAATGACTGCCCACAAGTAGTCAAAGAAAAAATATTGTTAAAGAGAAGATTGAGGAAAAGACGGCAACAGACCAGAGATCCTGCGGATAAGCGTAGATTCAAAAGTGCATCAAGGGAATTAAAAAAGCTGTTCGAAGACCTCAAAAACCAATCACTTCAGTGCTACTTGGAAAATTTAGCTTCCACTAAAGATAGCGATTATTCGCTATGGAAAGCCACGAGAAAACTGAAACAAACCCAGAAACCGTCACCTCCAATCAGAAAATCGGACAGAGAATGGGCTCGTGTGCACAAGAGAAAGCAAGTTGTTTTGCAGAGTATTTCTCCGAAGTATTTACTCCCAATCAAATGAATTCACCTGTGGAAGTAGATGTATTCTCATTTCTTCAAAGTCCATATCAAATGAGTTTACCTATTCCGAAATTTAAATCGTCCAAAGTCATCTTAGCTATTAACAATTTAAACGATAGAAAATCTCCAGGGTACGACTTGATCAATGGAAAAGTGTTGAAAGAATTACCTCTCAAATGCATAAAACTTCTAATGTTTATATTCAATGCCATATTAAACTTAGGTTACTTTCCTGATCAATGGAAAGTGTCTCAGATAATAACCATTCTAAAACCGGGGAAACCTCAAAAAGAAACTACATCGTACAGGCCAATCAGCCTCTTGCCGATCACGTCTAAAGTTTTCGAAAAACTATTAGTAAAAAAACTCGAACCCTGGATCAAAAATCTAATTCCAGACCACCAGTTTGGATTTCGGCCCCATCACTCAACAATCCAACAAGTTCACAGAGTGGTAAAACATATAAATGCTGATTTTGAGGCGTACTGTTCAGCGGCATTTGACAAGGTATGGCATGAAGGCCTGCTATACAAGCTAAAAAGGACAATACCGCACAGCTTTTACATTCTTCTGAGTCATATTTGTCAGGTAGGTGTTATTTTATTAAATACCAAGATGCAATTTCCAAACTCTATTCTATCAAAGCTGGCGTACCGCAGGGTAGTGTGCTGGGACCTACCTTGTATCTCTTGTTTATCGCAGATATACCTCCAACTCTTCAGGAACCACTAGAGGAGAGACCACCTACAGAAGAAATGATGCCAGGAACATTTGCCGACGTTACTGCAATCCTAGCCTCACACACTGACCCTATTTATGCCTCGCATCTCCTTCAAGCGTATCTAGACAGAATACAAGATTGGTTTTTGGAATGGAAAATTAAAGTCAATGAAGGAAAATCTATTCATGTTACATTTACAACACGAAGAGGAACTGTCCTGTAATTTTAAACAATCGCCAATTACCATCAGCCAACGAGGTAAAATATCTTGGTATTCACTTGGACAGAAGTCTCACATGGAGGAAACATATCTGGACCAAGAGAAAGCAACTAGGTCTCCAATTAAGAAATATGTATTGGTTAATGGGCCGTTCATCAAGACTATCTCTGGATAATAAATTGCTGCTCTATAAGGCAATACTTATGCCAATCTGGGATATATGGGTTGGAACTATGGGGAACAGCCAGTCACTCCAACATAGAAATTATCCAACGCTTCCAATCAAAAACCCTCAGAACCATCACTAATGCACCTTGGTACATCAACAACAGAATTATTCATCGAGACCTTAAAATGGATATGGTACAAGAAGTCATCACAAAACGTAGCGCTGCATACATTGCCAAGTTGGAGGATCATGAAAACCAGTTTGCACTTAACCTCCTAGACAATTCCCAAGAACAGCGTAAGTTAAAGAGGTTCAAACCACTGGACTTACCATTTAGAGTAAACTTTTAAACTAATTAGTTAGTAGTTATAAAATGTAATTATTTTCTACACAACTTTATAAAAATTGTATTTTGATTTTACTAGTGAGTAAAATCTTTCTTGTCCTTAGTCAATGTCATTACTTTTGTTTATTGTTGACACTCAACAGATTGCAAAATACTTTTAAATTAAATAAAAAAAATCTGGGACTTCTCATTTCTTTAATAGATGTCGCGACAGCGTCCGATATGAGAATTATTTTTATAATTCTGCTGCGTATTCGATTCAGAGGTATTCACGTAGCCCCACTGAAGAGGTCTGAAGAGACCGAAATAGTCGTATGGGGATGGTGGATCATCTCTGAACCGAAATGAAACATAAGCTTTCTTTAATAATAATTAATCATAGATGTATATTTACTACTCTTATAAAAACGTATTCGCCATAAATATATGGTTTTATAAATTAATCAATTTGTTATTACTTTCACATATTTTTTTATTTTGGCAAGTCGAAGATGCATGGGGTATTTTAGTTATTCATATTTCTGGCAATCCAAATACCTGAATTAACATTAAAATATCAAAGATTATAAAAATGGGTTAATATTTTATAACTATAATACTCTTACTTTACTATAGGTAATATGTATTAGTGCATGGCAAACATATATAAAAAACAACTAACCACTACTATGGCAGTTACACACATTATAAAATATAAGTCTTACAACATACGACAGCACCCTAAAAACAGGATATTTTATGATTTATATATTCACGTTTCAATAGACATAAATGACATACGAGACAAACAACTTAAAGGACTTTGCATCATATTTAAAAAAAAAATACATAACTAATAATATGGACAAAATTTCCAAAACGTTTAAACATCAAATCTTAAATGTCGTTGTATGTTCACACTGTACTTTATATTACTAAAATCATTATTAAAAATATATATCTAATTTATAGAGTAATAGTTATTAAACCTTTCATGGACAAGACACTGTACTTTACTAAAATCATTATTAAAAATATATATCTAATTTATAGAGTAATAGTTATTAAACCTTTCATGGACAAGACGATTTTGGCCGTCGAATAATCTTCATCGCAGTGAGAGAAGACTGTCAGAGCCAATGTTATTCAAATTGTTAAGCACACAATCTATTGTATTACCCTGCGACACCCTTGAAACTATAATGTATAATATAATGATTTTAAATTTCCTAAATAAATACATGTGGATTAGGCCTGGACATATATTTTGTATTTTAAAATTATTTCTAAAAATTATACATCAATGGATATATTATAGACTGTGGGAAGAAAAATCAGCCGCACACAGTTTGGTTTTCGGAATGCAGTGTAGAGATGTAAATTGCGATATTTATGCATGCTTCAAGCTGATGGAGAGGATTAACCAATATATGAATACACACCTGTGATCTAAGAATCATTAGTAATGTTTACTGGAATCAAACATCGTCTATTCGGACAAAGGCAGGAGAATCCGACTATATCAAAATCAAACTTAGAGTCCCACAGAGATGTATAATATCATTACTGCTTTTCAAATTATACTTGAGGAAGCCTTTCAAGAGGCAGTAAATGATGTTTAAGTCAGAATTCGAATTAATGGAGAATGTATAAGATACACAGACGACACGGTGGTATTCGCTGATATTTCTGAAGCCCTCTAGTAGTTAATGAATAGAATCACAGAAGTAAGTCACAGATATGGACTTTCACTAGACATTAAGAAAACAAAATGTATGATGATCTCTAAAAAGGAACAGCAATTTGGACGAATCAGTGTGAACGGTCAACAAATAGAAAGAGTAAAAATATATACCTACCTTGTTACGAACGTCAATTAAAATTGGAACCATTCCCTATTAATTAAATATAGGATAGAGAAAACAAGATCTGCATTTCAAAAAATGGCCGAGTTATTCAAATTTAATGATTTATCAATACAGGTTACATGTTATATCTTTACTATACTGTTGTACGGAGTTGAGTAGTGAACTCTCACAGACGCCACCTGCAAGAAAATTGGGACTTTCTAAATGTGGCTTTATCGTCGAATCCTGAAGATATCTTATACCGACCAAGTTACTAATCAGGACGTTTTATAAGGAATACAAAAAAAACTGTTAACCACAATAGAACCAGCCAAAATCGGTCACACCATGAGGAACAGAGAAAGATATGGATTGCTGCAAGTAATTTTACAAGGAAAAGTAAAAGAAAAACGAGGACATGTAGGGCGCAGTATTTCTTGGTTGAACAATCTACGTACATGGTTCAAAACAACAACCACAAATATTTTCAGATCAGCAATGTGCAAAGTACAGATTGCCATGATGGTCGCCAACATCCGAAACGATAGGCACTACAAGAAGAAGAATCTGACATTCTGATCTCCCAACGACAAATTTTGTTGACGGTTCAGACCGAGGTGTCAATGAAAGAGTTATATGTACATAAAACTAAAAGATACATTGACAAAGATCATATTATTTAATAAAGATGTGTCATTTATGGCTAATGAAAATACATGTGACTTAGGAAAACTAGTTTGATCAGGCGGCAACGGTAAATCGTGTCGATAAATTTTAGTATCAAACGTTTTGGTTAGTTACATTACAAAAGTTCCAGTACAAAATATTGCTCAGTTTTGTAGTGTTAATAAAAAACATGTGTAAAATTAAAAAACGATACCGTTTTCTAACTTTAAGGCAACAATTTGACACTAAAATATTTTAAGACGGCATTGCAGGAAATCTACCAATTGGCATAATGAAGGAAAAACACCATGAACTACTGCTTATATATACATACAGTTGAGTCCACGATTCTTTACCCGTACGTCATTAATACCTGACGAGAGAAAACACATACTTTTTATCTAGCATCATTTTCTTCCACGCATGAAACTAATAGCCCGACCAGGGAACACAAAATTTGACGAAAACCTCCAAAAAAATAAAGGAAGGATGAAAATTTGGGAATAGGTAGTTGAAATTGTCTATTATTATATAAGAAAAAGTTTACAATTCTACATCCCCTCCATTTTACAAAAATTGGGAAATATTTTCTCGGGGATGAAAAAATATACGTTCAAAATAAGTCCGAAATTGTATAAAATGACTAATTCTAAGTAACTTTTGTTCTATATAGTTTTTTCACTAAGTTAATACTTTTCTTGTTATTTGCGAGTGAATAATATTATGTTCAATTTTAACAAAAAAAAAAAACATGTTTTTGGACGGTTTTTCGCAGATAACTCAAAAAGTAACTATTTTAGCGAAACGCGATTCTTAGCTAAAATATAGCTTATAAAAAAACTGAAAAAAAAATGGTGTATGCATGAGGTCTGTAGACCTAGTAGAAGCACAGTTGTAGCTAATGAAAAGTAGATTCTTCTTCGTCAAATTCCAAATCGAATATTTCAATTTGAAATAACCCAAAAACGGAGCTCTTTTCTTCGGGGAAAATTCATTACAAAAGGATTTTAAAAGGTTTTTTAGGGTTTTTTCAAGTGTTTAAAAAAGGTTTATTTTTGTTTTCTAAAAAAACTTCTAAAATTAAAAGTATAAGTTACGCTCAAAATATTGCTGGTCTTTTTTATTTTTTGCTAAAAAAATCGCGAAAATCATCCCCTACTTAGCTTCCCAAATAAAATTAATCGTTACCGCTTCACAAGTTACTTTAATTATGTATTGTTTATATTATCTATAAGTTTCATTGGTTTAAAGTGCCCATTTTTGAAAAAAAAATGGGTTTAAAATAAAACATGTTTTTTTAATTTTGAAAAAAAAATTGAATTTTTTATGGAATTAACTTAAAAATTATTAGTAATACCAAAAATCTCAAAGAGTAATAAAATATTCGTTTTGCTTTTCTGAATATTTTTGATTTTTTGTTTTCTTGTTAGACAAAAATTGGTTATGCTATGGCTGTTCAAAATTTGCCTAAACTCGTGATAAGTTACTCGTTCAAGCCATTTTAACTACAGCTTTTACAGATCATATAAATAATACATAAGCAAAGTAACTTGTCAAGAAGTGGTAATGATAAAATTTATTTGTGATGCTAATTAGGGGGCGATTTTCGCGATTTTTGTTACCAAAAAATAAAAGGAACCAACAATATTTTGAGCGTAACTCACTTACTTTTAATGTTAAAAGTTAAAAAAAAAAACAAAAATAAACCTTTTTTAAACACTTTAAAAAAGTTGAAATAAATTTTCCCCGAAAAGTGCTCCGTTTTTGGGTTATTTCACATTGAAATATTCGATTTGGAATTTGACGAAGAAGAACCTACTTTTCATTAGCTACAACTCTGCTTCTACTTTTTGAGTTATCTCCGAAAAACCGCCCAAAAACAAGTTTTTTTTTGTTAAAAATGAACATATTCACTCGCAAATAACTCGAAAAGTATTGACTTAGCGAAAAAACTCTTTAGAACAAAAGTTGTTTAGAATCAGTCATTTTATCCAATTCCGGTCTTATTTTGAATGTATGTTTTTCACCTTCGAGAGGGGGTATTCCCCTTCATGTTTGTTAAATGGAGCGGACTTAGAATTGTAAACTTTTTTTTATATAATAATAGACAATTTCAACTACCTATTCCCAAATTTTCATCCTTCCTTTATTTTTTTTGGGGTCAGATTGGTCTTTGATCGGGTTATAAAGACAAACCATCTACCGCCTGTTATGAGTGTAGGCGCAAATATTTTACGGCTATCCCTACTTTTTCTATCTTAACACGGCAAATTACGTGTAGTAAAATTCTCACTGATATGTATATGTAAACATTACTTGACAATGTCATCATTAACTTTAAAGAGATGGCTTTTCTTGGATAACTGTTACTTGTATAATTGCCTTAATTATTAATTCAGTTAATTAATATGATAATTTTTTCACTAACTATGTATTCAGTGATTGTAATAATTTATATACTGTACAACAAAAACTAATACTCAATCGAGAAAAGAGGAAAAGCAATAAAGTGATTTTTTAATAATATATTTAGTTTTTATATATTATAAGTTTTTTATATCACACAAACAGTTGTTTTCACAACTAATTATAGGTATATTGGAGTTTGAAATTTTATGGTAAGTGTATTTTATTTTGCCATTAATTTTTACAACATACAAAGCTAACCTCCTTCACACAGTTAAGGAATGGTTGTGTTTAAGTTTCCGACAAAGTGAATAAAATGACAAAAAAAATATTAATCATATTTAAAATTTTTTATAAAATTTTAAAGCAAAACTTACATTTGACATTTTATTTATTTGATAACGTCAAATTTTATAATATAACCCGTTATCGGAGCAGTAGTCACTTTATGTGACTTGCTGTTGCGTGGAGTAAATTTCCGACTTATTTCGTATGCTTTAAATGATGACGCACGGGTAAAGAACCCTGGACTCAACTGTAATCTGATTTTAACCCTAAATGCCTATGATGTGCCAAGTTTTTTGTAACGTACGGGTATACATATATGGTGTTTTTCTCCAAATCGAATTATAACTTCTTTTTAATCCATATCAATGTTATCCTTGGGATCAAGATGGAGCCCCATAGGTCCCAGCATATTACTAGACGGTCCCGCATCCCCTAACTGACTTTTGTAACTCTCTAAAATGTATTTTAAGGCATTAACGTTAATATCGACCGGCTTGAAATTCTCTATATCTTCGAAATTATCTCCGTTCTTCTTCTCAAAACTTTGTCCAATAGTAGTTCCTTCTAATTCGCGGTCCATTTCTTCCATATATTTTTGCAGCTTATTTTTATCTTTCGCGGTTTCGTAACTTTGATCTTTGACATAGTTATCTTCTTCATATTCACTCATTTCCGAATCGGAGTCCAAGTCCCAAGAATCGTCCTCGGGTATGGAGAAATTTAGGATGTTTTGTAGTGCACAAGTAAAAGAGTTCGGGTCGAAGTTTATTTTGTTGTTAGATGTTGTTTCTTCCGTTTTAGCTTCAGATGAAAAAGACACCTTCGATTTATTTTTGCGCCTTGGGGGTCTAACAGGAGATTCGTTTTCATTGGGAAACTCTGCTCCATCCACATCAGAAACGTGGTTCAAGAAACTGTTTAACTTTTCTGTAAAACTAGACGCGTCTGTATTATTATTAACGTTGAATATTTTTTTCTGTCCATATTTTTCTTGAAGCATCTTGTCGAGATCATCAGGACTAATATTCAGCCAAGAATCGTCGTCATCTACCAGGTTCGTCTCTTCTTCGACTTCTATATCGATATTTCTACTTAAATCTAAAATTTCTTGACCTATTGACGAGTTTTGATGCATAGAATCTCTATGATCGACGTAATACTCCTTGGCTTTGTTTAGTAAATTATTGTAACCTAAAGAATGTTCTAAATAATCTTTAAAATACCCTTTTTCTTTCAGACTTTTTAGGTAATTCTGCCAGCCTCTATCAGATTCAACGTCAGTACTCGGCTTAGCTTGGGAAGCCAAAATTTCAAAGCCACAAGCTAGTTTGACTCCTAAAATATTAGACTGGTATTCTTTGGAATTGGTAGGAGGTAGATTCCATCCAGTTCTTCTGTCTGGAAGATACTTACTATGGGTTAACATGGCATACAGACATTTAGTGAAGGTAACCCTTTGTTTAACTCTATTTTCAGGTGGAAAGTATTTCATAGCTCTACAGGCTTTAAGGTCAACTGAGTCTCTATTACAAAACACTTGAACAGCGGCTGAGATCAGGTTGGGTTTCGCTTTTAAAGCTTTCGCTACTCCTATTGGTATGTAAACTACTGCGTTATGGATATTGTCTTTCAATTTATCGGGATAACCATCGAGTTTTGTTTTTATGGCTTGCTGGATTTCTGTTGATGCAACTGTCGATGTGGGATTTTCTCTTATTGATGACACAGCTTCGTTTATTGTGATTGTGGTTGAAGTTGAATCATCATGCGGAATTAAGTGGATGTTGCCATTGTACATATAGACCTGAAACATATATATCTTGTTAAATGAGACATAGTACTCTAAATAGGGAATATTTAAAAGAGAACAGTTAAATATTTTTATCTTTATTTTGCCTATTATAAGAAACAACCTTCAAAAGGTGTCAAAATCACACATAACAGCTCCGAAAAAATCCATGGTATGGTGCTTATCAGAGGCTTTTTTCAGTGCGTCACAAGTGAGAGAAATAAAGGTACGTCCGTGATACATACACATTTATAACATTTATTCTAGTTGATGATGTGTGTGTGTGTATGTGTGTTTGAGCATTATTGGCTTCGGAGTCAATGTCCATTCGTCATCTTACCTTTTTAGAATTATTTGTATTATTTATGCGGAAGCTCTAAAGGAGTGCTTCCTGCTTTCTACTGATTTGTTTAGGTAGGTATCCAATCACAATCCTGCTCCAATTTTACAAAGAACTATTTTATATACCTATATCTAATTTTCAACGATTTTTGTTTTTATTTGGAATTATTTCCTTTTGGTGTGATTTTTTTAATCATTCTTTTTATGTATTTTTTTATTTATTTACTTATTTATTTTTTTATATTTTTTTTTATTTTTTATTTTTTCATTGTCTTTTTCCAATATAAATTGGGATATTAGACTAGGACGCAATTTGACGCTCAGGGGTCGATCAGAGCATTTAGACGAGACAGGTGGACCTCGGATAGACATAGGGCTTAACACGAAGGGAAAAAACATAGGTTATAAACTTAATCTAATACATAAAATATGTTTGTACAAAATTTGATAAACATTGTAATCTTCTGATCTTAATAGTTGAGTTAGGTTTCCTACCAACCTGAAATTTGCGATTATTAAACCCTGCCTAAAAAAGGGTGATATCGATTCTTTTGATAATTATAGACCAATTAGTCTGCTTAGCTCATTTTCAAAATTTTTTGAATTGGTTGTCCATGATCAACTGTTTCAGTTTTTCCTTAAAGAAGAATTATTCAGCCATAGCCAGCACGGTTTCTTTAAAGGTAGGTGCACCGAGACTGCTCTATTTGAATTAACTAATGAGATATATAATTGTTTGGATGCTGGGAATGTCTCATGTGGGATTTTTCTGGATTTAAGCAGGGCCTTTGACTGCGTTGATTTTGATGTTTTATTTGTGAAGCTTGAACACTACGGGGTTAGAGGTGTGGAGTTAAATTGGTTAAAGAGCTACATTACTGGACGTGCACATGCACTAAAAATTAAGGACAAAACAATGCAATATGTGCGGTCAGAGCCTCTGGCAGTGTCTAGGGGTGTTCCACAGGGAAGTGTTTTGGGACCGCTAATATTTATTATCTACTTAAATGATTTGGCATCAGTTGCTAAAACTAAGGAATTAATTATTAACTATGCAGATGACAGTACACTGTTGGTTTCTGCCCGAAATTTACCTGAACTAGTTCTGGCAGGTAACTATTTGATGTCAGAAGTAGAAAACTGGTTTTTGAATTCAAGACTAGTTTTAAATCCTGATAAGACTAAAGCTGTATTCTTTAAAACAAACCGAGGTCCAGACACACCTGACAATATTAACCTAAATCAACATTTGATACCCCTTTCTGAGTATGTCAAATGCTTAGGGGTTTGGATTGACCAAAACTTAGATTTCACATATCATATCGAGAATCTATGCAAAGAACTAAGCCGAGCTTGCTATGGTTTGAGAATTCTTGTAAAAAATGTTAACATCAATGTAGTAAAGCCATTTTATTTTTCTAATTTTTATTCGAGAGCTCGATATAATATCATAGTATGGGGAGGTAGTAGTTCTTTTAACGAAGTTTTTATAATACAAAAAAAAAGCAGTACGCGTCATGAAGCAGTTAAAATACTCTGAATCATGTAGGAGCCATTTCAAATCGCTAAAGTTACTAACTATACCAGCTCTATATATATAGGAGTGTCTCAAACTTGTATATACCAACAAGCAGTACTTTCAGCCATTTAACATATCTCACAACTTTGATACCAGAAACAAGTTCAACTACAATATTCCTTACCATAGGCTCACATTACTGGAAAAAGGAGCTTTATATGCAGGTATACAATTCTACAACCACCTGCCTCTACACTTGGAAGATATCTGATGATATCTCCATGATAAAAAGGGAAATTGTAAGCTTTTTGTGCAAATTAGAACCGTATACAACAAACGATTTTATGAATAGTACATGGAACTAACATATCTAAATGTACCTATATAAACTTATGTAAGTAGTGCACTTGCTAATTATTGTTTTTTACTTTTATGTATGTCATAATTTGAAACTTGTATCTTCGACTGGCTTTTTACATTTCTTTTGTTGTAAACTTTATGTATTTAAGTGTAATAAATTTTATTATTATTATTATTATTATTATATGGTCTGGTGATTTTGGGTATTTTGGCCATTTCTTCATTTAATAATTTAACCTCATTTATTATTCTTAGTTGATGATAGATGGCGCTATAATCAGAAAAATTATTTACCTATTACATTATCTATAAGACTAAAATATAAAGTTCTCAGTCTTTTGTGTGTCATTAATTTTGACGTCATATATGATTTTAAGAATGTAGAGAATCATTGCATGACATTTTAGTTAAATCTGACAGTTGTCAGAATCGTAATCAGCCAAATATAAAAAGGTTATTGCAGTATAGCCCTTTTATTTGCAATTTGGCATAAAAACAAATCAATTGTGTTTATGGCATTTATAAAAAGGTATATTCTTTGATTTATATAGTCGGATACATTGTACAGATTTATAAATAATTGTATAGATTATATTTAAATCATTTTTTTATTATAGCGTCATCAATCAACCACTAGCAGAGGTGTAACCAGGATGATCCTAATGTGGGGGTTACAACTACTTGGTGGTCTCTGGGCGGGGGGGGGGGGGGGGTCGCGGGCGATTCCCCAACTATCATCAATACGACTAACCTAACAATATGCATTGAAATCCAGATCCCGTAATTCGTTAAGCGTGATAAAGTGAGTACAAAGACATGCATATTTCTTTCTTTGTAATTACAGCTTCAATTTACCGTACACTTCTCGTAGACTCTGCCGATAAGGTAGAGTCGTGTTGGGAAAAAGTCGCGCGCCCCTCTGGTGGGTATGGAATAGTAATGGTGTTAAGCGTTTAGAACTCAAAGTACATCCAAATGGGGGGGGGGTTATAACCCCCAAAACCACCCCCTGGTTACGCCTATGACCACTAGAATAAATGTTATAAATGAGTATAATCACGGACGTACCTTTTTTTCTGTCACTTCCAACTTAATGCGTTAGAAAGAAATAAAAAACTGTGAAGCACTGAGAGAAACCTCTGAGAAAAAGTATAGTAAACAAAATGTATGCAAAAAATAAGAAAGTGGTGCCTCAACGAACTGAACCTTTTGACTGAGTGTTTCAACTTGTGGGAACATGGAGATCGAAAGAGGTCCAAGAGAACTAAATGATTTATCAACGAGTGTGCAAGTTATATGAGAAGATTAAATGAGTTAGCAGTTTGATTACTACTCCGAAAATCATTCTCAAAAAGATTATTCTAAAAGTTCTGGGAATATTGTATAGTCGAGTTTTATTAGGTTATATGCCTTTTCAAAAATTGACATACTTGGCCTAGACCTTATAGGCCTTAGCAAGTGAATAGTTGAAAAAAATTGCTTGAGGGTGATGTTATTATCCTAGGGATATCAAATTCTGACTGTTTTTGTGTTATTTTGTGTTGATTTGTTTGTGTAATCTGTATATAATTTGATGTGATTGTGTAATAAGTTTTTGTAAATGTACATAGACGTACACTGTGTGGTGTATATGTATTGTGTATGAGATTGTTGATGATTTGTTTTTCAACTTCCTTTATTCCGCTATTGTTGGTATGTTCTTACTGTTGACTTCTTTTTAGTATTGGCAGGAGGAGTTACAAAAAACCACGAAAAGATCATACAAGTGAAAGTACAGATATAAAGAAAGAGATCAAAGGCATTTGAGATGAGGAAAGGGGTAAAATAGGGGTAAAATAGGGAGATAGTCTGAGTTTGCTCTTATTCACAATTATAATGACCAAAATAGTAAAGACAATGCGAGAAAAGGAAGCCAACCTTTACACATGTGTACATAAGGTATCGGAACATATATATCCTATAAATGGTTGCGATCCTCTCTATTGAGATGATGTGGTTCTTATGACAAATTCAAAAAATAAAATGCAAAAATTGATTGATATATGGACAGGAGAAATAGAAAAGGCAAAAATGGAATGCATAAAAAAAACTAAATTAATGATAGCTAATGAGAAACAAATAAGTGACCAAGATATAAAAATAAAGTGCACAGGAAATGATTTAGAAATGGTAATTACATTAGGATACTTGGATATAGTTTTTAACAAATGATGGAAAAATTGATGCTGAAATAGCAAATGAAAAAAAGTAACTAAAGTATATTATGCACTAAACAAAACAATACTAGAACATAAGAAAATTGAAATAGAACTAAAAGTGAAAATTCACAATACTGTTTAGCTTAGCTTATGATTATTAATTTTAAGATAAAAAATCAAAATTATTAATGTATCAGTTTTATTCGCTCTGTGCATGACTGACGTGACACCTAGCGTAGTCGCCTGATATTTTTGGTGACTTCAATTTGATGTTAAACATACGATACACATATGACATATTTGACGGTAATATTTACATTTTTGATACAATGTGTTATATGGTCCTTTTCATGGGCATTTTTCAGTGCGTCACAAATGATAGAAAAAAAGGTAAGTCCGTGATAATATACATTTACAACATTTATTCTAACATGACATTTTAGTTAAATCTGACAGTTGTCACATTTTATTTGCAATTTGGCATAAAAACAAATCAATTGTAATTGATGGATTCGACCGTTACTTGATGGAAGTTCATTTTATCTAACAATAAAACACTGAAAACGTTTGTTTTCTATACTTCCACAAAATTTATTATAACTATGTAACTACAGCTGTTTCGGCAGAGTGCCTTTCTCAAGTGATTTAGTTTACTATGGGTTAAAGTTTAAAGTCTTTAACTGAAGAGGTTGAGGAGTGGGGAGCTGTTTGTCTCGAGTTGGTCATTCAGAATGATATCTGTATTTTTTAATTTATTAATTTCCATAGATTCTAATAAAGATAGCTTAAGGCCTTTATTTTGAATATGCAGAATTTGAAACTCTTCATTAAAAGAATGATTATGATCTAGAAGGTGAAGTGCGTATGTAGAAGTGCCTGTTTTTCTATTGTTGAAAGCCCTTTTGTGTTCTGCTATCCGTTTGTCAAAGGTTCTGCCAGTTTGACCGATGTAAGTTTTCGGACAGTCACCACAAGTTAGTTTGTGTAGACACCACTCTGTAGTTGTTTTCTCTTTCGGCTCTTATTGTTCTTAATATATTTGCTTAAGTTGTTGTTAGTTCTGAAAGCTGATGTTATTCCTTTCTTTTTTATGTATCTGGCTATTTTTGTTGTTATCTTGCCAGTATATGTGATAGAGCAGAAGGAACTGGGTTCTTTCTGTGGTGGTGGATAGAGTAATTTCAGGGCTTTCTTATGAAGTTTTTGGTTTAACATTTTATTAATTGTTTGTTCGTTATAGCCATTGTTTACTGCTATTTGTTTAATAATGTTCAGTTCTATTTCGAAGTTATTTTTTGACATGGGAATTTCTGTCAGTCTATGTGTCATGCTATGGTAGGCTGCTAATTTGTGTTGTGTAGGATGGGATGATGAATTGTGTATAGTTGTGTCAGTATGGGTAGGTTTATGATATACGGAGAACTCATGTTTGTTGTGTAGTCTGGTAATTGTTACATCTATAAAGTGTATGGACTTGTTCTGTTCTGTTTCTATTGTAAACTCAATATTACTATGAAGTGAATTAATGTATGATAGAAATTGGTCAAGTTGTCTGTTAGTTCCTGTAAAGCATACTAGTATATCATCCACGTATCTCCACTAATATAAGAACTGTTTAAATGCGGGATGTTTAGAAATTGTTGTTTCAAGCTGGTTCATAAATATATCTCATAGCAATGGGCTAGAGGATTACCCATAATAAGTCCTGTGACGCACTGAAAGATGCCTATGAGAAAAAGAATACAAACAAATAAGTGTATTTGCGGAGACAGTCAGGGACTAGTCAACTACTCACGCCAAGCGGAGCATGCGCACTTTAAAATAATATAAATAATACCGTTGATAGATAAATATAATCGGCGGGCTGAAAAGTTCGTAGGCTGACCCATAGATGGATCTACTGGTATTAAATCCATATGATTTTTAGTCAGCTCTAACCTTCAAAAGATGTGTTTATAAATTTGACAGCTGTCGAACTATTAGTTTATGAGATATAGCATTTTAAGTGAAGCCACTTATGTTAGTTTAAAAAAATGGATAAAAAGGAATTTCGTACCTTAATATTTGATTGCTTTTTGGCGAAAATAAATACTGTTGAAGCCAAATCTTAGCTTGATAAACAATATTCGGCCCCTGCACAAGGAAAATCAACCGCTGAGGAATGGTTTGCTAAGTTTAAACGAGGCGAAATGAGCACCGAAGACGATGCATGCAGTGGACACCCCAAAGAGGCTGTTACCGATGAAAACATCAAAAAAGTCAACAAAATAATTTTGGATGCCCATATAGTGAAGTTGTTCGAGAAAGCTGAGACTGTAAAGACATGAAAGGAACGTGTTGGATATGGATGAATATTTGGGTATGCGAAAGCTCTGTGCAAAGTGGGTGCCGCGAGAACTCACTATCGACCAAAAACAACAACGAATTGGTGTTTCTGAGAAATATTTGAAGCTATTCAATCATAATAAAACCGAATTTTTGCGTCGATATATTACAATGTATGACACATGGCTCCATCATTTCACACCGGAGTCTAATCGACAGTCTGCCGGGTCGACTGCACGTGATGAACCGACTCCAAAGCGTGGAAAGACGCAACAGTCGGCTGGCAAAGTTATGGCATCAGTATTTTGGGATGCGCATGGTATAATATTCATCGAGTATCTTGAAAAGGAAAAAAACATTAACAGCGACTATTAAGTTGCGCTATTGGGGCGTTTGAACGACGAAATCGTGTAAAAATGCCCCCATTTGAAGAAAAATAAAGTGCTGTTTCAGCAAGATAACGCACCGTGTATCAAATTAATGAAAATGATGGCAAAATTTCATGAATTGGGATTCGAATTGCCTCCGCAGCCACCGTATTCACCAGATATGGCTCCCGGCGACTACTACCTGTTAGATGACCTCAATAGAATGCTCGCTGAAAAGAAATTTAGCACAAAAGAAGAGTTAATCGCCGAAACTGAGGCTTATTTTGAGGCTAAAGACAAATTGTATTATAAAAATGGTATTGAAAAGTTGTATGACCGCCATAATCGTTGTAGAGCCCTCGAAGGAAACTATTTTGAATAATAAAATCAAATTTTACCAAAAAAAATCTTTCTATGTTAGCCTACGAACTTTTCAGCCCGCCTGTTACAAGGTATATTTACTAATAATTCATAATATTAATTAATTATTAATATACTGGTATATTTATCAATAAACGATAATACATTAAATAAATATAATATGGAGTGACACTGGTCCACGAACCAACACAATGACACTGACATTGTAAAAATTCGCCAAAATTGTCATATTTCGCCGGTACGGACACTGGCATAGTTTTGTGTATTCCCACCAGTGGCGGTTATCCCTTTAGGTCAATTGGTCAATGACCTCCCTGTAATAATTGTACAATCAAACGATTATAATGTAATTATTTCCTTAAAAAAAGAAAATTTTCTGTAAAAAATACTGTCATTTTGTGTTCGGAATACAATAGTATCGTTCAAAGTTACCGAAAAGCCAAATTTATTTACCGCAATACTACTCTTAAACAGCTAAATACGAACATTCACGATGGTCAAGAAATTTATTTGACCTCACTGTGAGAATACAGCCTGGGATTCCGAACGTTCACGAAAATACGCACTTATGTAAGTTGTAATGCTAAATCGTGGTCATTGACCGTAAGACCGTAGGTAAGGTTTTCGTGACTATCTACGCAGGGAGTAAGATTAGTTCGGAATTTGTAAATTGTGCGTTCGTGAGATTAATATTATTTTATTATAGATTTTTATAAAATGTCGGTAGTGGTTAGTATAAATGAACTCCAACGCCAAATGAAATTAAATTTTAATGACCGTTTGAAGTTTAAAGATTGCGGAATTCCAAAACCGTGTCTTGAAATCAAACAGACTACAATGGACAAAAATAAACCTGTTCATCGGTATTTTCGCCAAAATATGTATGAATTGTCAGACTGGCTTTGTGGATGTCAGGTATCGAATGCATTTTATTGTTTTCCGTGTTTACTATTTTCTAACGATCCAGTGTGGTGCAAAACGGGGGTTACTGATTTAAAACACTTGGAAGATAAAATAAAAAAACATTATTTGTCTGGTAATCACATGAAAAGTGCCATGTCTTTTGCAACTTTGGGCCGTGCCGACATCCGAATGCAATTAGATAGTGCGTATAGACAATCAATTAAAATTTTTAATGACAATGTAACAAAAAACCGATACATTTTAAATAAAATTATTGACTGTATAAAGTTCTGCGAAGCGTTTGAACTCGCGTTAAGAGGCCATGATGAAACGGAATTATCTGAAAATCCCGGTGTATTTTGCGGTTTAGTAAATTTCGTATCAGAACTGGATTCGATTTTTAAAGAACATCTAGACAAAAGTTCAGTTTTTAAAGGTATATCGAAGTCAATACAAAATGATTTACTAGAGTCAATGTTGGCTGTCGTACATCATAAAATAAAATCTGAAATTCAACAATCCGATTTTCTTGCCGTTCAAGCAGATGAGACTACAGATAGTTCAAATAAAACACAGATGGTCATTATTTTTCGCTACGTATTAAATGGTAATGTGCACGAAAGGTTCTGGAAATTTATTAATCTGATAGGAACTAAAGCAGAAAATCTGGCCAACGTTATTATGGATGAATTGGACAGTTTAGAAATAAAAAAACTCCAGAAAAACTAGTCGCTCAAAGTTTCGATGGAGCTTCCGTTATGAGTGGAAAATTTGGTGGTGTTCAAAACAAAGTAAGACAAAAATATCACTCAGCTACTTTCATACACTGCTATCCCCACCAGTTAAACTTAATTTTACAAAAAGCGGTTGGACAGAACAAGAGTGTAAAGGTATTCTTTGCCAGTTTACACAGCTTTTCGTCATTTTTTGGAAAATCTCCTAAGAGGACAGCGGTTTTGGACGAAGTTGTGAAGGTAAGACTACCTAAAGCAGCGCCAACCAGATGGTACTTTAATGCACGATGCGTAGAAACTGTATTTTTATATCAAAAAGATATTCTAGCTTGCTTGGAGAAAATTATAGAAAATGAAGACGATAATAATACTTTAAGTCAAGCCTTTGGATTGAAAAATTACTTAAAAGATACTGATTTCTTATATTGGTTAGATTTTTTCCATATGATTATGCCGCATTGTGATATATTGTTTAATCAACTTCAGAAACGTAATATCGATGTTTTAAATATTAAAAACTATATTGCCAAGTTTAAAGAGTGCACTGAGAAAATCAGAGCCAAAGTATTAAGCAATTCTTCACAGCCCTCATCGTTATGCACGACAGTTTCTAATAAACGGCCAAGACATAAGGACTCAAAACGTCAAACTTCACTGGAAGTGTGTGATATCGTTTTATCAGAAATTCAACATCGATTCAGTTTTTATTAGATTTTATATATTTAATTTAAGAAAGAACTAGAGATTTGACTTTTTATAAAAAAAAAACTGCTTTTTACTTATTCAACAACTACTACATTCATTTTTTATCAACAACGACCTACTTTTTTTATATACATTTTAAATAACAACCTAAAGGGTGGTTTATATGAACATTACAAAAAAAAACATATTCCAATACTCCCACCTTTTTTGTTAAGTTGTTCAACCCATAAACAAACCTTTTAAATAAAAAAATATAACAAATGTCCACCAAATAAATTCAAAACTAGCTAACAAAACAAATTACTATTTCTGTTCTGTTGTCCCAATTCCAATTTTCATTCTAAGCATTTCAAATTGATTTTTAGGCAATGCTTTGGTGAAGATGTCTGCTTCTTGTTCTTTTGTATTAACATACTCTGGAAACATATATCCAAGCTCATACTTTTCACGAACAAACTTGAACTTCACATCTATGTGTTTTGTTCTTTGGTGGAACTCTGGATTTTTAATCAGTTTTATTGCACTCTGATTGTCTATATATAGAGTGGTAGGCAAACTTGCATGTTCTTCAAGATCTGATAAAAAGTTTTGAAGCCACACCAACTCTTTTGTTGCTTGTGATGCAGCTACAAACTCAGATTCGGTTGTTGATAAAGATACCGAGGTCTGTCTCTTGCTTGTCCAGGTAATAGGACCATTTGCCATCTTAAACACGTAGCCAGTGGTGGAACGACGAGTTTCTTTATCACCTGCATAATCTGCGTCACTGTATCCATGCATGTTAACTTGATTGAATTTGTCATAACAAATGCCATAATTTATTGTGCCTTTTAAGTACCTGATGATTCTTTTGACGGCATTCCATTGTGCTGCATTGTAATTGTTTGTATAACGGCTGACTACTCCCACCGCATGTGCAATGTCAGGTCTTGACACTACGGCTAAAAACATTAATGAACCTACAGCTTGTCTATATGGCATTTCATTTTCTAAAATGCTCTTATTTGACTCACCTGTTAAGTCAGCACTTATATCTTCTGGTGTACTTACAGGATTTGCATTTTGTTGACCAAATCTCTCTATTATCTGTTTTGTATAACTTGCTTGACTTAGAAACATTGTACCAGCCTTTAAGTTTCTTGTAATTTCTAGTCCGAGAAAATAGTTCCCAACTGACACGGTCACTTCAAAACAGTCTTTTAACACGTTAACTGCCGGTCCATTCTGGGTAGGCTTTCACCAGGAGCCGCTTACTGTTTTTGATACAAAGACGTTTATTTATTAGTTTCTGGAAAAGTCCGAATAAAGTAAGTATTTTTAAACTAAATGCACATATATACAAGAGGGGTTGGTGGTGAACGCGCCAGAGCGTCAGTGGCGCTCGACTCTAGTATTTGTATACATACGCCGTTCGACGCGCTGGTGCGTTTTGTAAATAATATTGATAAAAATCAGTAGGAACATTTATTTACTAATACAAAACAAAACAAGAAATACAAAATAACATAAATTATAAGTAAATAAAACAACATTAAACTTTGTGGGATATTTGACAGCAATCCAGACAAAATCCAGGGGTATCGGGACAGGCTTTGCATTCGTAAATTGTATCTTTACGAATATTTTGTTGACTGCAAGTTTTACAGCGTTTTCTCATAACTTTTCCCTTTACATCCTTTACCTCTCGTTTTGTTACTGAATGATCTTTTGGAACAAGTTTGGCTTCAGAATTAATAACTTTTAAAAGGGATCTAACGAGTTGTAAACGAAATTCGTAAAGACCAATCTTTTTTCCAGAGTACTTGTTGTATAGTATGTGGGCATTTATAGCCATCATCTGTATAACATGTATAAATATTTTTGTTGGCCATCGTACAGTTTTTCGTTGACTCGGATAATAGGCAAGCATCTGGTCTTGCCGGTCAATACCAGACATATTTTTATTATATCTGATAATAGGCTCTGGTTTTATTACATGTTGACCTCTTCTTGTTGTAACTTCTTGTAAAGTGTTTTGACATTCTGTTGTTATATAGTAAACGTCCCTTTTATCCTTCCATTTGCCAACTAATACCCCTTTTCGGCAACGGGCAATTGTTGCACCTTTAGCAAGTTTTTCTTGCCTTACTTCTGCCGGATTATTTTTACGGTCAATTCTAAGAGTTCCTGTGCAGTAAGTGGAAAATTCAAGTAAATTTTTAGCTAAATCAAAGCTGTTGTAAAAATTGTCCATGTAAACGCAATGGCCTACATTTAGTTTCCCTTCTAAAAGGTGCAAAACCACTTTATTAACATGTCCTTTTCCACCTGAATCGTCAAACATTCCAGAATAAACTAAAAATTTTAAAATTAGACCATTTGGTTCGGTCAACATATACAACTTAATCCCATATTTATGTTTTTTGTTTTTTAAGTATTGTCTAAAATTAAGTCGTCCTCTGTGTAATACCATTGACTCATCTAAGCTCAAATTACGATCAGGATAATAAACTTCTTCCATTCTCTTATTGAAAAAGTTTATCATCGGTCTAATTTTATAAATTCTGTCTTCAGGTACTTGTTCTCCCTCTTCTGGATTATTATTAAAATGCAAACATCGCATTATGACCATAAATCTGTTCCGGCCCATAAAAGTGGAAAAAATTGCATTAGCAAAAAGAGGATCTTTCTTTTTCCAATAATCCTCAATCCTAGGCAACGAAATATGACCCATGTGTAGAACTAATCCTAAAAAGACTAGCAGTTCTTCGGAAGTCAAAATTTTCCAATCGAAAATCCTAGAATGTGTCGCCCCTGCATTAGATAAGAAAATGTGCTCGGCATACCTGTTTGTCTCATCACATACTTGCTGCAAACATTCATCTGTAAGTAGCATCCGAAAAAAGTCAACTGGATTATTATCGGAAACTTCTACTAGTAACTCTTGGTGTTTTAAAAAAGGAAAATTTTTCATACCATCAAAATTTTCTTTCCATTTATCGCTTTCATCAACATCAACGAGTAGATTAGGCTACAATTAAATAATATGTTTTAATAAAAAGTTAATATTTGCATTTAATTTTGTAACATACCGTATCTTCCGTATCCTCAATAAGTGCTGTAGGTAAAGTATTTTCAATTTCATCCTCAGATTATGGTAAATATTCACTGTCTGAATCAAGAAAGTCACTAAATTCTTCATCGCTTGTTTCTAATAATCTCAAAAGTTCTTCCTCTGTTAATTTTTTTTTCATATCTAATTTTATTTTTTTATTTGAATTTGAGCCACTTTGTAAAATATCGTCAGTGTTATTCATTTTTGCACTTCCGTATGCTTACCCTATGCCATTCAAATATAAAATAACCAAAGGAGATGTAAAAGAACTCAAATAACATTTAGGGGAAACACCGAAATTATCCGGGTATTACCAAGCTTTACGATTAGCGACTCTAGAAAATAGGGGAAATACCGAAATCTGGGAATGTTTAATTTTTACACGGTTAGTAATCCGATAAATTAATAAGCATTTGCAGAATTATATGTGCTATTACTGATATTTACACTTAATACAAAGCCAACAGATATACACATCCTATCGGGACAAAAAGTCGTAAATCGAAAAACCAAGAACAAAATTAGAGAATTGATACCTCTAGTTACCTGCCTTTAAAATATAAAAAGCCCTGTTGTAGCGCCAGTGAAATAATCCAAGATAATAATCGATGAAAGTCTGAACGCGCGAGAGCGTCGTCGGCACCTAGCTAAAGTCATGTATCGACGCGCCAGCGCGTTATTGGCATTGAACGTGTTAACGCGCATAAAACTGTCTCCATTGCTAACTTTTTCTCAGAAAATAACAAACCGTCATCAACGTAAATGATTAAGATCACTTTAATATTGTCTACATATCCAGTATAAACACACTGATAAGCTGATGATTTTTGAAAACCGTAGTTAGCCAAGAACGAGTGGAATTTTCGATTCCAACACCGTGGTGATTGTTTTAAACCGTACAACGACTTATCTAACTTGCACACTAGTCCGGGTTCACACTTTAGCCCCTGAGGTGGTGACATAAAAATGTCTTCGTCAAGATGTCCATATAAAAATGCTGTTTTTATATCGAACTGCATGATTTCATAGTCATTTATTGTGGCTAGAGCTAACAAGATTCTTATGGAGTCATACCTTGTTGTTGGTGCAAAAATTTCATTGTAATACATTCCTTCTTTTTGGGCATATCCTTTAGCACACAATCTAGCCTTATATCTTTCTATTGAGCCATCTGGATGTCTCTTGACTTTGAACACCCATTTTGAGTCTATAATGTTTTTATTGTCTGGCTTCTTAACCATAGTCCATGTTTCATTTTTCAATAGTGCATCAAACTCTTCATTTATGGCAATTTTCCATTTTTCTTTGTCACTACTTGACACTGCTTCTTCATATGTCTGTGGTATATCAACTTCAGTAAAATTTACCTCAAAATCATTTAATCTGGCTGGCAAACGTATATGTCGTTGTGGTCTCAAGTTGATATTATCATCATGTTGTAAAACTTCTGTTTCATTATTAACGTTTATTTGTTCTTCTTCTTGTCTCTCTTCAAGTTCATTTTCTTGTATTTCAAAAATTGTCACATCATCTTCTGCTGCTATCTTGATCATATTGTCTTTCTTTGCACTGTACATTTTCTCATTGAAAAACACATTTCTAGATATCACTATTTTCTGTGTTGTTGGGTTGAATAATCTATAATTTGTGGAGTTTTTGTCATATTCAACAAATATAACCTTCTGACTCTTTGCCTCTAGTTTCCTTCTTTTCTGGTCAGGAATATGTACATATGCATCACACCCAAACACTTTCATGTGGTCAAATACAGGTTTCTGCCCTGTCCACTGTTCATAAGCTGTAGAACCTGGTGTCTGTTTGCTTGTAATTCTGTTGCAAATGTAGATGGCAGTATTAACTGCCTCTGCCCATAGTCTCTTATCTACTCCAGATTGGTATAACATACATTGAACCATTTCTACAATTAATCTGTATCTCGCTCAGATCTGCCATTTTGCTCTGGAGTGTATGGTGCTGTGGTTTCTGACTCTATACCTTCTTGTTCTAAATACTCTTTGAAAGCATTATTTGTATACTCAGTACCATTATCTGTATGCAGTTTTTCAACAGAATAGCCATACTTTGCCTTAATTTTTCTATTATACCGGGTGGTGAATTGGAAAGCGGGCCATAGGAAACTCAATGTAAAATTCTAAGCTGTTAAATTCCTGCTTCCCTAATTATTTTACATCAAAAGTCATCAGAAACTATTTGTAGAGAATTGAATTCTCTATTGAAAACAACTGTTAATATTGTTCTATGAACAATAATTATTCAAAATTTTGTAAAAATATAATACAATTTTCAGAGTAATACGCCAAAGCTAGGCCACACACAATACAATAATGTGTATAAGATTGCATTTGTTGACAATGAATTTATTATATTAACAATTAGAACTGTCAATTTTTTTAATTATTTTATCATTTTTTGTTTAAAACACAATAAAGTTGATAAGATACCCTTAGTTAAGGAGAAAATATTAATAATAAAGATATTTTCTTCAGTCAATAATGTGCTCACTGTCAGTTAAATAGTAACGTGTGGCCTAACATACCCACACATACCTACTGCGGTAAATACATTATATTTTTCAAAATTTTGGAATGTGTTTAAATCGTAGAACAATTGTAACTTCTGTTTTTAATACAGATTTCAATCCTCTACAAATAACTTCTCATGACTTTTGATGTAACATAATTAGGGAAGCAGGAATTCAACAGTTTAGAATTTTACATTGAGTTTCCTATGGCCCGTTTTCCGATTCACCACCCGGTATACTTTGAAACAATCTAGTACATCTGCTTTATGTCGAATAAAATATGCTACTCTATACCCGGTGTACTCACCTTTGAATGTTACAAAGTAACGTGCTCCTCGTACAGATTCAGTTTGCATAGGTCCACAAACATCACTGAATATTCTTTTTCCAGGAGGTAACTTAGTGTGTGGTCTCTCTTTAAAAGTCTTCTTATGTTGCTTTCCCATCAAACAACCTTCACACACAAAATCTTGTTTCTTTTCTGTAACACCTTTGATTAAGTTCATTTTTACCATTTCTTCTAAATATTTCTTATTAACATGTCCCAGGCTTTCATGCCATATCTTTAAATCATCTACTGAAGTCACACATGCATTATATATTATTGTGCGAAACATCATTTTATATGTGTTGTTTCTATCCTTTATACCAACTGCTGCTAGATTCTCATTTTCATATACTTTGGCTTCATTGTTAATCTTAATTACACTCATACCTTTGTTTGTCAAAACACCTTCTGAAAATAAATTCTTTCTCAACTGTGGGATATATAGCACATCATTTATAGTGGATTTAAACCATTGTCCATTGATTAACTTCTCTATTTTAATAGTTCCCTTACCTTGTACTGGTAGTGTTTGATTATTGCCAAGTGATACCTGTGATGTAAAAGTTCTGTCAATATTAAAAAAATATTCTTCCCTGTAACACATATGTGCTGATGCACCACTGTCCATAATCCAATCATCACTTGTATCCACTTTTTCTGGCTGTTTTTCTTCTATGTTGAATGCACTCTCATTATTAACATTATAATCAGGGCCCCCGTAAGAACTACTGGCGCCTGTGTGCAAAAAATGATTTTGGCGCCCCTTAAGGCATTTTAATAATTTTTTTTATTTATTTTTTTTTTGAAGGTAGGTAGGTAGGTGCAAATAAAGTAAAATAGGAACAAATAACACCATAGCAAATCTTAATTAAATAAAGTTTAAGGAGCTTTATTGAATCAATTCTGCTGGACCATCTTGTCACACATAGAGGGTTTAGACTTAACCCGAGAACATTTTTGCTCACCTCACAACATCCCAGCTTTTTGTGGATGGCGAACCCAGAGTAACGCGATTTTCAAATTTTGTCCATTTAAGGTACGTTTTTACTGCAGCGGCTGGCTCGTTAATCGCTGAAAGATCGTCGCTGAATCTGAGCATTGATTGCGGTATACTGCTTGTGTGATTTGTTGGCGGTGCGTGTTTCGGAGTTTTGTATTTGAGAAATTTTTGTGAAGTGAAGCTTGTTTTTATAAGTATGCATCATTTCATAATTTCCTAATAAATGGTTGTTTATCACAATTTTGAAGTATCCTTCTTCTTATCTTCTTTTAAATATTGCATGTTTTTCGTAGCATTGGACAATTCTTTCTTCATCCTCTATTTCCTCTGCTCGCATGTATTTTAACAATAATTGTTTTCTTTGAATAATAATATTAATATTGTCCGTCTGTCGTCTGTCCGTCCGTCCGTAAACATAACTCCTCATTATACCAGGTAGAATGAAAATGAGGTAAAAATTGGAATAAATCCTTTGTAAAAGGTATAAAATTTATTAAAATCCCTAAAGGGCTGCATCAGAACAAAACGTTTTCGATTTTATTACAAAATCATCATCAGTGTAAGACCTAAAAGTAAGTATAACCTATTTTATTAATGTAAAATTGATATTTAAATTCTGACTAAGGTTTAAAACAAGTGGTTATACTCACAGTCTGGATGCTAGCTGAGCCACCAAAGAAATATAGGGCTAATAACCCTTCAAATATAAAATGTATGCTTTACAGATGCATATTTACTTAAAATGCCTTGTGATGGGCAAAAGGCAACAGGAATAATGCCCTAAGGTAAGGTATTTAAATTCCCAACATGTGGGATGCAAAAAAATTTGAGTTTACATTTCGATGACTTTATGGCAACTGAACGAAAGTTGAGTGATGTTTCTGAAAGGTGTCAAAGAGCAAACCGAACAAAGTGACATAATGGTTACCATGTATTACCTCAGCCAACTGATTGTGATATGATATTTTTTAAAAAATTTTTTTTTTCTTTTTTCCCAACAGTAATAACTAACATCAACAAAGATGTGGCTATAATAAAGTTTACCCCAATTTTGTAGGTTGTATTAAATGAATTTTATAATGTGGATGGAGCAGTAGCCAGATTGTATGCAACCAACTATACATAATAATAATGAAAATAAATAAATTGGCGGAAATGGATCCATTTATGTGTAGGAACATCTGGGACCCAGTACTTAAGTGGGAAAATCTTTTGCTAAAATGTTTTATTTATGTGTAAAGGTTGATGATTGGGGTTCGAATTTAAAATGGAATCGAGTCCAAATGTGTTGATGAAAGTTGAGTTTACTATGAATGAAAAATGATTTAAATGTACTAATTATAAGAGTAAATTGGGTAGTCTATTATGTGTGGAGGTCTGATATCACAGTAGTGTTGAAATTATGATAAGTAGTATAATTTACAAGAGGAGATTGATATGATATTTGAGGATTGATCCTCTTGTAAATTATACTACTTATCATAATTTCAACACTACTGTGATATCAGACCTCCACACACAATAGACTACCCAATTTACTCTTATAATTAGTACATTTAAATCATTTTTCATTCATAGTAAACTCAACTTTCATCAACACATTTGGACTCGATTCCATTTTAAATTCGAACCCCAATCATCAACCTTTACACATAAATAAAACATTTTAGCAAAAGATTTTCCCACTTAAGTACTGGGTCCCAGATGTTCCTACACATAAATGGATCCATTTCCGCCAATTTATTTATTTTCATTATTATTATGTATAGTTGGTTGCATACAATCTGGCTACTGCTCCATCCACATTATAAAATTCATTTAATACAACCTACAAAATTGGGGTAAACTTTATTATAGCCACATCTTTGTTGATGTTAGTTATTACTGTTGGGAAAAAAGAAAAAAAAAATTTTTTTAAAAAATATCATATCACAATCAGTTGGCTGAGGTAATACATGGTAACCATTATGTCACTTTGTTCGGTTTGCTCTTTGACACCTTTCAGAAACATCACTCAACTTTCGTTCAGTTGCCATAAAGTCATCGAAATGTAAACTCAAATTTTTTTGCATCCCACATGTTGGGAATTTAAATACCTTACCTTAGGGCATTATTCCTGTTGCCTTTTGCCCATCACAAGGCATTTTAAGTAAATATGCATCTGTAAAGCATACATTTTATATTTGAAGGGTTATTAGCCCTATATTTCTTTGGTGGCTCAGCTAGCATCCAGACTGTGAGTATAACCACTTGTTTTAAACCTTAGTCAGAATTTAAATATCAATTTTACATTAATAAAATAGGTTATACTTACTTTTAGGTCTTACACTGATGATGATTTTGTAATAAAATCGAAAACGTTTTGTTCTGATGTAGCCCTTTAGGGATTTTAATAAATTTTATACCTTTTACAAAGGATTTATTCCAATTTTTGTGATTGATGGTATACAGCCAACTACAGGAAAACTTTTCTTTCCTTGTGGAAAATGAGGTGTCCAATGAAAGCTTATGATCCAAGGATACTACTACAGGTGAGAAAATTTGACCTAAGACTTCCGCTTTTAGAAATGCAACCGCAAGTACTATTTTAAAGTTAATAGTACAAGCGATGTAATATTCGACGCGCTATAGCAAGATGAGAACAAATATATACCTACTTCTGGTTTCATGACTGTCTGCCCGTCTGTTCGTCGTCCGTGAAAATAACTCCTCCGTCATTCCACTAAGTAGAATGACAGATGAGATGTCGAACGAAAGGTTATGATTCAAGGATGGTACTAAAGGTGAGAAACTTGACCTAGGACTTCCGGTTTTAGAAAGGCGACCGGGAGTACTGTTTTAAATGTATACTTCCGGTTTTCTGACTATCTGTCCGTCTGTGAAAATAACTCCTTCGCCATGGCACTAGGTATAATAGCAAATGAGATGTCGAATGAAAGCTTATAACCCAACGATGGTAATAAAAGTGAGAAATTTCACCTAGGACTTCCGGTTTTAGCAATTAGACCGAAAGTACTGTTTTAAAGTCGTCGGAATAGTACAAGTGATATATTATTCGACGCGGCTCAGCAATACGAGAACAAATATATATTTCCGGAGTCATGACTGTCTGTTTGTCTGGCCGTCAACGAAATACGCCACTATAACCGCCCAGTGTCTACGATTTTGTCTGCTCGCATACTCTCAGAGTAGTCACCAAAAATCGACACTTGCTGCCCCTGGGTACAAAGGTTATAGACGCTTCAGTCAAAACGGCTCCTACAATCCACACAACCACACGCACTATCAGATACCCCGCATTCACTGTTCAGCTACAGAGTTGCCAGATATGATTTTATAAATCTCCCACTTAGAATCTGAAATTCCCTCAAATTGAAGCTCAAATCTCCAAAATTTAAATTTTTGGCACATTTTAATGAAGTAGTAGTCATATGTAAAGAAGAGTAAACCAAAATTATACTACTTATTAACAGAGGCCCTGGAAATAATTCATAGGTCCTATCGTCTTCGATTATATGAGAGTATAATATACAGTTCTATGTACATTCGCAAATTTAATTCCCCTAGACGGTTTCAAATTACCAAAAAATTGTGGGAAAATACCCCAATCTGTCAACCCTGTTCACTGTTCAGCGACGATCTTTCAGCGATTAAACGAGCCAGCCGCGCCAGTAAAAACGTACCTTTAGACGGGACTTACCACAATACTTATAACAAATCCACAGGGTACCAGGCGGTGCCGTGGTCGAAAAATTGTTTAAAAAATTTTTATTAAACAAATCCACAAAAGAAAATTTTTCATTTTGAACAAATTTTTTTTAGATAACTATGGTCATTCTGAGTAAAAATGGTTCCTTGTCATTTTTCTCTAAGATTGATTGTTGTCGAGTAATACGCGATTTAAGATTTGAAAAATGCGAAAAAATGGCCATATACCTAACTCGACAACAATCAATTTTAGAGAAAAATCACTAGAGACCTTTTTTGCTCAGAATAACCCAAATTATCTAAAAAAAATTGTTCGAAGTGAAAAAATTTTTTTGTGAATTTGTTTAAAAAAGTTGTTTAAACAATTTTTCGACCAAAGTACCGCCTGGAACCCTGTGGATTTGTTATAAAGACCTCTTTTTGAGTAAGTTTTTGCAAAAAAAAAAACCATCGAAATAATTTCACTAACGGGGGCAACGATACAGCTTGGGCTATAACGCTAATTGTTAATAATTAAAAACAACAGCTTTGTAATAAAATAATGACAAAAAGTTCTTCAGGATCTTGTAGGAGGGGTTTTAAACTTTGACTTCGTCACTTTTTGACTCTCATATTAATAATTTTTAATCGAGTTATTAAGCCTTAAAAATGACCATTTTCGCATTTTTAGTTTAAATCGCGTATAACTCGACAACAATCAATTTTAGTGAAAAATGACAAGAGACATTTTTTACTCAGAATGACCCAAGCGATCCAAAAAAATTTGTTCGAATGAAAAAAATTATTTTTGTGAATTTGTTTTAATAATTTTTCGACCAAGGCACCGCCTGGCTCTCTGGATTTGTTATAAGGACCTCATTTTGAGTAATGTGCAAAAAAATCGAATCAAAATAATTTCGCTAACGTGGACGACGATACAGGCCGGTCTAATTAGTTATTTGATGGGTATGCGATTATCAAATATTGTCGATTCATCATTTGAGTGTCACACAATCGTTGGGTTATCGATGAGATAGAATTACCGCCCACACACTACTACTTACATGTTTAGAATTTTTCCACGAAATCAGGGCTTAGTTAGGTATTTCTTATCTACAGTTTTGTCTACGGAATGGGTGTTTGTTATTTTTATAGCAGGATTTTTTTATTTTATATCTATAGAAAGACTAATAATGTCATCCAAACAAAGTAAAACTGTTTCTCAACTTTTATTTTAAAATTAATTTTTGCTTTATGATTTTTTTTTTGTAAATATTTTTGCAATTTTTGATCCTCAATTTTTGCGCCCCTAAAGGATGTCGCCCGTGTGCATTGCACACTTTGCACTTATGGTAGCGGGGGCCCTGATTATAATATGCGCTACTCGAAGAACCACCATGCTGATTTTCTGTAGAGTTGCCAGCTTGTGCTCTGTCATTCTTTTTGTAACCTTTTCTGTAGTTACTAAAGCCAGCTCTGCCTCGATTATGACTTCTATATGACCTGCTACTACTGTTTTCTTGTTCATTCTTTTTCTCTCTGCAAAATTTGACAATGTGCCCCCGCTTTCTACATCCAAAACATATTACACCCCTTTCTTGACCTTTCTGATCATATTTTCCTTTTGATCATATTTTCCTTTGAATGACATTGTTGCCAGTGCTTGTTCTGTCTCTTCATATGCAGTTAAGTTCATTTCTTAATCTAACAGTCTTGCGGTGACGTTACCTATAGTTTGTTTAGCACTGTCTACGGACAACCATGCCTGTCTAACATTTCTGTACTTTTGGGGCAATGTACTCAGTATTTTTGTCATAATAGCAATATCACTCACATCATCACCTGCTTCTTTAATTTGCTTAGCAAGATTCTGCACTTTTGCTATGTGTTGAGCGATAGTATCTAGGCTACTCATCTTATATTGACGAAACCGTTCATGCAACATCATTTTATTTGATTCTGATTTCTGCTCATAAATAGACTCAAAGGTCTCCATAATCTCTTTAGCAGTATTACAACTTTCAATCAAAGTAATCTGATTTAAACTCACTGCGGATGTTAAAGTGAACATAGCCTGGGCATCCTTTTTAAACCATGCCTGTAATTCGTCTCCTGCTACTTCTGGTTTGATTAACGAGCTATCAATAACTCCATATATACCTTTGGCCCTTAATGCACATTTCAGTTGGAACTTCCACTGTTAAAAGTTAACGCCATCAAATTTATTAACTGTGGATATATCTATTTTGTCACCCATTATTTCAGCTTCAAATTGCACGGCGACACACGCCACTCTAGTTCTTTCTTTTTACTGGGACAAACCCTTATCCTCGGACACACCGGAAAAGTCTTTAAATATAATTTCTTGCTTTTTCGGACACACCGATACTTTAAACTAAATATACGCAGTAGTTAAGTATGATCTGGGGCCACATAACCTATTAGATTTTATATATTTAATTTAAGAAAGAACTAGAGATTTGACTTTTCATAAAAAAAAACTGCTTTTTACTTATTCAACAACTACTACATTCATTTTTTATCAACAACGACCTAATTTTTTTATATACATTTTAAATAACAACCTAAAGGGTGGTTTATATGAACATTACAAAAAAAAAACATATTCCAATAGTTTTAGTGAACATCTTGTGATTGCTCAACTTTTTTATGCTGAAAGGTTTATAGACTACAGGAAAAAATTTCCCGAAGATACACAAGTTAGTCAAAGTCAACTATCCACTTATAAACTATTTCAAACTGAAAACCGAACTTGAAGTGATGTATGATCGTCAAGATTTTGATAAAAACAGCGGGATTATTTCAATTCTACAGTTATTCATAAATAACAATTTATGTGATACCTTTTCTGAATGTGTAAAATTATTGAACATTTTATGTACTTTGCCGATGACTACAGTGGAAAGTGAACGTTGCTTTTCTACGTTAAAACGCATCAAGACGTTTTTAAGAAATACTATGGGAGAGGACAGGTTGTGTGCTTTAGCTATGTTAACTATGGAGAAATATTTAATTCGAACGATCACAAATTTCAACGAGCAAGTGATCGATCATTACGCAAAATCTAAGGCCAGAAGAATCGATTTACTTGTTAAATTCGCATAAAAATGTAAGTTTTTATTTGTTTTAGGTTTTGAGTTTAAGTAGTTTGTTGATATTCTGGCTGTTATAATTACATATTATATCACACTATTTATCTGATTTATTTGATAATTAGTAATGAAGACTTGTTCCTTTTACTTATTTCATATTTACTTGTCAAATAAAGATCCGCTTAAATTTAAGCAACATATTGCAAAATAAGTTATAAGAAACCAATACAGATGATGGAATAAGAAATTATTTAAAATGGGATTTGTAGGTCTTGTTTTTCCAAAAAAATCTTGAACCACCGGATATGACCTCCCCCTTCACTTACAGACCAGCCGCCACTGATTCCCACCATGGTCACGCACTTAGCGAATAAGAGTTACAGAAATAAAGTGAAACATACCCTACTTTCACAAGTTTCTGGTCTAGCCCAGTTTGGTAAATATTCAGCTGCTTCAATAAGAAGGAACTCCCCATCAATATCATGAACTCTGGCAATGGATCCAGTCAATTCCTTTGTTAGTTGCCTCAAAAGAAATACCATAAACCATTCATCTTCAATATTGTCTCCATAATGTGATACCCCATAAAGATGTGGAGGCAGTGCTTCTATATAAAAAAATATACATTTAAGGAAAGTTTCCACAATGCAAAAAAACATGATGGGATATTATTAAAACTGCTTTTGTCAAAGAGAGAGAAGGCCAATACTTAATTAAATGACCCAAAAAGAGATAATAAATTAACCTATATTATTTGATAATTGAGAATGAACCACAAATACCACAAACCATTATTTTTGATGTTTCAATTTTTCACTGTGAAATTGTTTCATTCTGTTAATGTGTGTACTTTGAGATCAATGCTGGGATGAATAGGCCTGAATCCCGCGTACCAAAAAAAGTTGATTAATAGCCTAGATTAACCCTTTCAGTGCGGCGTTAAATAGTAGGGATTTGCGCTGTGCGGCCCTGCTCTGCTTAATTAAAAGTTAATGGGACGAGAGAGCACTGGTGCGCCTTTCGCATTTTATCGACAATAGGGAACTTGCATAAAATTTTAAATTCGAAAAAAATATAATAATACTCCTGTCACACGTGTGAACGAAATTCGGGATTTGGGTATAATACTTGATTGTAAATTAACATTTTACTCTCACATTGACCATACTGTTTCGAAAGCATTTAAGATGTTGGGTTTTGTATTGCGTTCATCAAAAGATTTGTCAATTCACACAATAAAAATCTTATATTGCAGTATCGTGAGATCAATTATTGAATATGGTTCTATTATCTGGTCAGCTAGTTATGCATATCAAATCCTAAATATTGAAAAGGTTCACAACAAATTTTTACGTTTCGCAGCTTTTAAGATGGGTTTAACAGTTAGAAATTATACTTATGATAATATATTAAAGAGATTAAATTTACAAACTCTTGAACGCAGAAGAGTCATGTTGGATATTTGTTGTCTTCGCAAAATTATCTCTGGTGTTATTAACTCCGAAGAATTGATAAGTCTTGTATACTTTAATATACCTGCTAGATTGACACGAAATCCACAAATATTCAAGGAACAACGACATGCTACAAATTATGGTCAATATGCACCAATTAGTAGATTGGCCCTGTATGGAAACAAGTTTAGTCATGTAATAGATCTGTTTGGTTCTTCAGTTTCCTCTATTAAACAAGAACTCGGGCGTATTTTTTATGTTTGTGTTTTATAGTTGTAGTTTTACATGTATCTAAATTTTATATTTTCATTATTATGACAAAAGCTCTGCTTTATTGTATTTTGTATGTATTGGGTTTATCCCGTTAATAAATAAATAAAAAAAAAATAAAAATGGTATAAATCACAACAGAACATAATTTAGAACCTGTATCAAAGATAAAAAAGTTTTGTTTGTCTTTCGTTTGGCCCCTAAAGACGACTAAAAATTCAACTTATACCAGCCACCCCAAAACGCGTCGTGACGTCACGGGGTTGTATGTTTACATTCTACACCAATTGTATACCCTATTCCACGAACATACGCCTGTTTTGGATTACTTCGACAATGAATATTTTACTGTGCAAAATAAGAAGAACGAAAGTAAATTGCAAATTACATTGTTGTTTATTGGAATAATTATTAGCGCCATTTACTTTCGTACTTCTTATGTTGCACAGTAAAATATTCGTTGTCGAAGTAATCCAAAACAGGCGTATGTTCATGGAATGGCCATATACAGTGATGAGCGAGGTAATAGCCGGCAAAATAGCACAAAAGATGGAAAACGTATTAAGTTGTGAGATAAAAAGAAATGAAACTAATCGAGTTGGAAAATTTAGCGACATTAACCTATAAATTTACATTATATTGATTGTTTCCCACCTTTAGACGTATCGCACGAATTTGGAAACTACCACTGTCACAGTGACAGCTTTAGTTGACATACTCCTCTGATACGTGTAAAGGTGGGAAACAATCAATATAATGTAAATTTATTGGTTAATATCGCTAAATTTCCCAACTCGACTAGTTTCATTTCTTTTTATCTCACAACTGAATACACGTTTTCCATCTTTTGTGCTATTTTGCCGGTTATTAGTGCGCTCATCACTGTATATAATTTTAAATTAGACATTATAAACGTCAGTAAAAAATACAGTTATGTGACGTTAAAAGTGTTTTTGATAGTTTGAACTATTCATAGAAAATTTGTACTTTTACAAAATGGTTTTATTTTCAATAGTAAACCTTCTTTCCTTTCCTCCAAAAACTGTATCAAGCTCCAATCTCAACAAACTGATATCACAACAACATACGATAAATGTCATTAGAATATAAATATTTTTCCTTTATTCCCCGACGACGAGCTGGCCAAATACCCAAGTAGGTGGAGGCCAATAAACTAAAGAAGAAGAAGAAGAATATACGTAAATATAACCATAAACGGAACCACACAGTTAAACTCTGTGACGTCACGGGTCGTTTGAACTATTTTAAGATAAATAAGACTTTAAATTTGTACTTCCAAGTTATTATGAGTTTTTGAAGCGTGAAATTTTGTATATCTCTGAACATTATTATGTAATAAAAAAAATGTGCAAGTTCCCTATTAAGCCAATGGTGTAGTAACCCTACACCATTGTATGGTAGAAGGGATATGATTATAAATAAAAAAATAACAAAGCGCACTGGTGCGCTTTCCGCATTGAAAGGGTTAACGGTATCTAGTCAGACAAACTTTGATGTACGGGAACACTGGAACAGGAGAAGTTTTAATTGTGGAACAGGCTACAGGTTTCCAATGTCAGACTATGAAAATGTCCCATGTATTTTATCGGACAGAACTTCCAATTGATTTGTTACCCTTTCATTAAACTCTCATGCAAAAATCAGACTGCTATTTATCACCAACATAATTCTTGTCATTTGACATGTTCTACGTGTCAACTTATTAAAATGCCTAACATATTTGTTGGACAAACATTTTTTCATATATTATACAGGGTGTAACAAAAATGCAGGTCATAAATTAAATCACATATTCTGGGACCAAAAATAGTTCGATTGAACCTAACTTACCTTGGTACAAATGTGCTCGTAAAAAAAAGTTACAGCCCTTTGAATTTACAAAATGAAAATCGATTTTTTCCAATATATTGAAAACTATTAGATATTTTTTAGTGAAAATAGACATGTGGTATTCTTATGGTAGGTATATCTCAAAAAAATAATAACAATGAAATTTGTATACCCATAAAAATTTTATGGGGGTTTTGTTCCCTTAAACCTCTCCAAACTTTTGTGTTCGTTCCAATTAAATTATTACTGCGGTACTATTAGTTCAACATAATGTTTTTAAAACTTTGTTGCTTCTTAGTACTTCTTCAATAAGCCAGTTTTTATCGAGATGCAGCTTACCTTAAAAATGGGTCATTTTTTATGTCTCATGTTTCCTAAACCTGTTGTCTGATTTAAGTAATTTTTTAATATGTTATAGCTTTACTTTTTAGCAATATTGCTGTAATAACATTGTTGCTAAATGGGTAAATTTTCATTGTATACCAGGTGTACGAATCAAACTGTGTTTTTTTCTCAAAGTCTGCATCACCCTGTGGAATATTCTAGCATTTGTAAAATACTGAAATTAAAACCCAACTATACCCTCATGATTTCTCAACAATCTGTTTTTTGATTCATTTGCTTATGATGGATAATAAAAAGGTTAGGTACTTTAACAACTAGCTATGTTTTTCATCAATACAGGGTGTTTTTAAATAAGTATGGCAAACTTTAAGGGGTAATTCTGCATGAAAAAATATTGGCAGTTTGCTTTATAAACGTATGTCCGCAAATGCTTCGTTTCCAATATAGAGGATGTTAAAATTTTTCTTAAAAACTGAAGATTTATTTATTGCTTTAAACCCGGTTGAAATATGCAAATGAAATTTGGTGGATTTTAAGACTTAGTTATTGCACATTTCTTGACATACAATTAAAAATTTAATATTTAACATTGGCACCCATATAGGTAATATCACCCGTCATATAACTGTATGAGTGCTAATGGTGAATATTAAATTGTTAGCTCTATGTCAAAAAATGTGCAATAACTACGTCTTAAAACCCATCAAATTTCATTTGCATATCCCAACCAGTTTTTGAAAGGTTATTTAATTCTCTATTCAGTAATATAAACATTAACATAATTATTTATACAGGGTGCCCAAAATTTTTTTTGAATTCAATCTAATTGAGAAAAAAATAAGAATGTATAAAATTTAATTCGAAATACATTTTACTGCTGTCAGAAAACAGAAAAAATGTTAATTTGAAAAATAAACATTGCTTTTCGCTTAAATTAAATGTTCAAACTTCTAAGAGGCAGGTGGGTGGCAGCTTTAATATTGAATTTAAGCGAAAAACAATATTTATGTATCAAATAAACATTTTTTCCTGTTTTCGGACAACAGTAAAATGTTTTTCGAGTTAAATAAATTATATACATATTCTTCTTTTTGTCTCAATTAATTTAATTTAAAAAAATTTTTTGGGCACCCTGTATAAATAATTATGTTAATGTTTATATTATTGAATAGAGAATTGAATAACCTTTCCAATGAGCTATCATACGATCCCTATTCTCATTTAAAAAAAATCATCGATTGCGCCATCACGCCCAGATGGATGACGTCACTAGTATGATATATATGCCAAAAAATTATAAGTTAAAATTAAAAATCGACCTCATTTGTTTTTTATCTCCAGAGTCGCCCATTCTCGAGAAAATGAATTTATTCCAACTCAAACGTCCTCACTGTACTTATAATTTTAGAGGCTTATATCTTAAAACCATGATTTTTTGGAGCTATGCGCCCAGTAAGTCTTTTGTTCTACACATCAAGGACTACCAGAACCTAAAGTTTCAGAGCATTTGACAGAGAGCCATTTCCCATAAGGTTTCTGCAGGTCCGTTACTAGACTGATTCTATGAATTACTAGATGACCCGAGGTTCTATTCAAATTTTACACCACCAGTGAATGTGTTAAACATAGAAATCTTAGTTTTCAAAGGGACAGAAACATTTAATGACATTAGTGGTGATAAATGAGATGAATGAAAATAAAACACAACAAAATTATCCTTTAGTGCACAAATGTGAAAAGTTGAAAAGTAAACAATAGAAATAACTTCAGAACAACATAAACAATAGAAGCAATAATAGGTTTGTTCTAGCATCAGTTTCAAACGGTTTGAAACCATAAGCGAATAGTGGACCAGCGCGAGTAGAGGGAATAGAGCTGGTGACTGTATTATGTTCTCTCACTGACCAACTGTTTGCTGATGGTTTCTGGCTAGTTTGACTGTTTGCTAGAACAAACCTAATATGTAGGATAATAAATAATTTTACAATAACAGCATTGTCAAAATTGAGGACTTAATTCAGATAAATAAAATAAGGCTTGGCCAACAGTAAGAACTGCACGGACAATACAATCAAAGGAAGTTCAAAATATATCACATATAAATGGACATTTAATTCATAAGAAAAAACATCTTTTGCTAAAGCATGACCATGTTTAAAAATTTGTAATATGAAATACTTTTGATTTCTATCATATTACCCTAGCAATTTATAATAATAATATAAGAGGTCAATCAGTTTAATATTTACCTTTTTGGCCTTCGATTTCATTTAAGAAATTGGATGTGGATGTTCTAATTACAAGTTTAAAATCGTCTTTGTGCCACAAAAAGTTTTTGGTATATTTATGAATTATTTTATTGGTTTTATCTAATAGCGCCGTTAGAATATTTTCTTGTTCCTGCTCATCGTGGGTTTCTATTTGTGGAAATATGAAATATTCTACAAAATCGTCCTCGCGGACAGTTTCAAGAACGTTAGTCATCCCAGCCATTTCAAAAAATGAATGGAAATGGAAAACGACAACAATGAACAAAAACAAATAGCACTAAAATGTCACATATTGACATATTAGACATTAGACAGTTGACAATCTTCAAGTCGAAATCGAATTATCATTTTAAAAATCGATTATTCAATCATTTGATGAAAATTTCCACATTTTAGTAGGGAGGATTACAAATCATATTTTCTGTGTCGCAGGTGTTTGGATTTACGCCCGGTTTCATAATCAGTTAAAGTGGACTTTAAGTTTTAAGTTGGTACCCTTGTCAATGCAATTCATATGGGTAAATGTCAACGTTAAAGTGAACTTTAGTTAATGTTCACTTTAAGTTGATTATGAAACCGGGCGTTAAAAGGTTTGTTCCAGTTCCAACACAACGAAAAACCGTCATGAAACGATCACGAAATTGCGAAGTAAACAAAATAACCCATGGAACGTATTATTTTGCTATCTGCGCGCAGTTTCGTGATCGTTTCATGACGGTTTTCCTTGTGTTGGAACTTTGGAACAAACCTAATGATATCCATAGGGAAGTTTAAAATATATAAAACCATCATACGACCAATAGCAACATATGGCGTAGAGACATGGACCATGACAGAAAATTATAATACTTTTGAAAGAAATATTTTAAGAAGGAATTTGGGATCCATTTGTGACAATGGTATATGATAAAGGTTCAACCACGAGAACCGACCAAAAGTGCATAAGAATTTCAAAATCAGTATATTAATGGCCAGATTTTGTTACTCGGAGCTTTTTGGGGTCGCTAAACATGAATACGCAATCAGAGCCGATCTCCGAAGCACCTTGTGCCCAGGGTTACTGCTAAGGCAAGTCATCTAGAGTTTCGAGGGTTTTTGGCACTTAATTGATGCAAGATTATTCGAGGGTTTTGGTAATTACTGAACACGAATACGTCATTAGAACCGACGCCCGAAATACCTGGTGCTTAGTGTTACTGCTGAGGCATGTCATCTATCTGGAGTTTCGAGGGGTTTCGGAACTAAATTAATAAAAACAAAATATGACATCAGAACCGACCCTCGGAGCACCTAGTGCTCAGGGTGACTGATACGCACGTCATCTGGAATTTTGAGGCTTTTCGACACTAAATATTGATGCAAATATATATTACTCAGGGGATTTTTGGGGTTGATGAACACGAATACGCTATCAGAACTCTCCCAAGTAACTGCCCTCTGAAAACCGAAAACCCTTGAAATTCCAGAAGATATCATGCATATTAGTCACCCTGGGCACTAGATGATCCGAGGGTCGGTTGTGATATCATATTCGTGTTCAGCAACTCCAAATACTTATCGAGTAATCTGTTTATATTAATTTAAAAACCTTAAAAACTCCAGAAGATGACGTGCCTCAGCAGTGACACAGCACCAGGTGCTCCAGGGATCGATTCTGATGACGTAGTCGTGTTCAGTGATCCCATAAACCTCTGAGTAATCTGTTTGCATCAGATTTAGTGCCGAAAAGCTTCCCGAACGTAACAATTGAGTTCGTTCACTATCTATTATAAGTAGTTATCAATTTGTGGCAGTCACGGATCTAGACATTTGCCTTGGGGAGAATTTCCAATTAAACACCAAAAAAGATAAATCCAAATACATAAATAATAACTTATATGCATTCAGTTCTCTTAATATGTAGTTGGTAGGTTGAATTTTTCTGTCTGTGGTTAAAGTTTCATGCCAGCTAATATATTTTTATGTTTCAACCATTTTTCCCCTTCCTTTTGGATCTTGTTAAGGCGTCCCACCACCGGTCCCACCATCAAATAATTTGATCAAACTGGTTTGAGCAAACTGAAAGTGACAGTTAGTGACGTCACATCCTGAGTGTTCATTGTGGATAATAATGAAAAATTTAAATTTTAAATAAAGTACAAACAAGTTAGACAACTCAATACAAAAAGTTTGATCAAACTAGACTGATAGTGAGAGCACAGATTTTTAGAATTTCAAAAAAACTGCAATTGTGACGTCACTTTGACGTATTTCCTCAAGTACGTCAAGTTTGCTCAAACTGTTTGATAAAATTATTTGATGGTGAGACGCGGCCTTTAAAGTGACAGTTAGTGACGTCACATCCTGAGTGTTCATTGTGGATAATAATGAAAAATTTAAATTTTAAATAAAGTACAAACAAGTTAGACAACTCAATACAAAAAATTTGATCAAACTAGACTGATAGTGAGAGCACAGATTTTTAGAATTTCAAAAAACTGCAATTGTGACGTCACTTTGACGTACTTCCGGAGTTTGCTCAAACTGTTTGATCAAATTATTTGATGGTGAGACGCGGTCTTAAGGGAGGGGAAATTTTCCCACTTTCACTCCCCGTAGTTCCGCCACTGGGTTGTGGTAATTAAATTAAATAAACTATTTCATGCAGATACAATTAATAGCTGTCATATCAAAATTAGCATTTAAATTAACAACGACAAATACAATCCACAGACCATATATACTTAACAATCGTTTTACAAATACAAAACGTTTTATTTATGATCAATATGTGATTTTATTTATACACGGTCTCTATCCTTACGTTTGGTCAGCCAGGAAGAAGTCCGACAATTAACGGTTAGAATGTTAGAAAGAAGCAGAAGCAGTAATGGCAGTAATCCAATCCAAGTTAAATGTCAAATGTCAATGCAATGATGTCAATCAATCAAAATCAAATGTCAATTTAATTTACTGGGAATGGGAGTTTGTAGTAGGTGTAATAATAATGTAATTTAATTAATAATTATGGAAAGATAATTGTACTACACATGAGAAGAAAGGAAAAAGTATGGTTCTTTGTGTTTAGTTACTTCTGCTTTATTTCGTCTTTCTGAATGTGTGTATATCTTCTTACTTTCTTACAAGGGGTAGCGTCGTTCTACCACATTGTATGTATATTAACAATTACAGCTGATCTTTAACAGGGTGACTAGCTATAAATACTAAAAAATGGCAAAAGCTAAAGTTAACGTGGACTGGAAGAGGCGAGTTAAGCAGGAATACATGAGATTGCGACAGATTAAAAGATATAAGAGAGCCGATGATGTAAAGCTAGCATGGAATCAAAACAGATCAAAGATGAGTGAAATTCTTATTGAAGAACAGAAACGTTGGACTGATGGTAAAGCCTTTTGGGGAAACACTCCGGAATTACCAGCCCACTCAACATGCATGAAGAAAGCAGAAGTTATTGGCAATGAAGGTAAGTTAATAAATGGGTACCTCATTAAGATTCTTAATCTTTAATGGGCAATATGAATGTGTTTTAAAGTACAATAGAGTGTAGATGATAGAGGACTGCATGAGCTCTCAGTTTTTCAGAGATAATAAAACTTGTCTGTTTCTAATGTCTTCAATAGTAGAAGTCCAGGAACTGCTTTTTGATTAAAGTATTGTATTTTCTTTTAAATGAGACTTATTGATTCAATTATAATATTATACAGTACCTTATTTATTTAGGTTTACTTATGCATAATTCTGTGGTTCCAAGGAAAAGGGGCATGAGTCACATTTTTTCTTGAAATCGTCAAAACAGTTTAACGAAAATTATTTAAAATTTTCTATTTGGTAAAAGGCTACATGTCTGAAAAATGTAATGCATTTCTTCATTAGGGCCATTCAAAAAATAGGCATGAGTCAATATTTTATCTACACTAATAAAGAACAGGGGCTCGACTTAAAGTACGCCTATTAAATGGCACGCAGCGCAGTGTTTTAGTTTTGGAATAGGGCATCTTGTCGACTTAGTTCTGGAATGCGCTACGGAACGGCTTAGAACTCACATGCTCTTCTTACGATTAACATTGTTTAAAGTGTTTTTATGTGTTTATTTTGTACCTTTGTGTAAATAATACAGCTATTTAAGTGAAAATAAAATAAATAATATCTTTGAAAATGTCTCGGTCTAATGGAAGCAGAAAGATATTAGATTTGTTGTTGTAAAATGCATCACAACATTCACTTTTTGCCACATTCGGCCCTAGGCAATAACGTAGTCTTTCGTTCTGCTTTAAATTTTTCAAAAATACTATTAGTTTTCTCAGGATTCGAAAAAAATGAATACATTTAAAACACATTGAAAATTTTGACCGGCGACATTATGCACCTTTATTCCCCTTAAATGAAATAAAAGTTGTGTCATGCTTTGTATAGGAAATTAAGGACTCTAATGTGGACCAGTGTAACTATTAGATATAATGTTAAAGTGTTTGGTTCACTTCTTTTCAGGCACTTCTTCAAGTAGTAACTTTTTTGTAGGACAACAAATACCCACTGTTAATAAATCTAAAAGTATTGAAGATGATAAGTAGATGTACATACATATTTTAACTATTTTAAATGTACCTTCTTTGTCACACTTCATCTACACATATTATTATCTACATTACACTTTTTATAGCTGCTTACGTATGTGTTCTTATTTCCTCTATTGTTAATATTTTTTCTAAAACCCTATAACCATCTTCTTGAGAGCGCCCTATTAGAGGTAATTATCACTAAGTGTACTTTTTGAGATTTTGACATTTTCATCAATTTTATCTTTTAAACACTACATTATAATAGTGCATTATTTGTGTGGATTTAATTATCTGTTCGGCGATTGATTAAAGAAATGAGTTTATTTTTTTGTAATAGATAGCTGTAACATACCTAATCTATTTTGCGATTAAGCAGGCGACTGGTGTATTATTGTATTGTTTAAACTGTGCATTTGTGCGTTATCTGCTCGGCGATTGATTACAGAAATGAGTTTAAAATAAATTTCTTTGTATGTAAACAGATAGCTTACGTAAAGGGTTTTCATAGTCTACTTTGCGATTAAGTAGGCGACTTTTGTGGCTGTCATGTGCCGAAAGTATTGTATTACATATTAATTTATTTTCGAAGAAGGAAACATTGTTCATTTTTTAAATAATAGACTGTTATTTTTAATAGTTCGTTAGAAGTTAGCAAAATTTTATATACCTTTGTATAATATTTAAGTGTAAAAATGAATCCCAAGGTAAAGATACATTAATGGAGAAAAATTCACTTCTAAAAATCCAATAGATGTGTTCATGGAAAAACTCACCAAGTACAAAAATTGGCTTAAAATATCTGGTTTTATTAATTTATTCTTTAAAGTTGCATTTAAGTCAGGTGAATTAAAGTCAGGTGAATTTAAAAAACAATTTGTTCCTTTAAGGGAAACGACTCAAAATGTCGCCTGTCAAAAGTTTCAATCTGTTTTAAATGTAGGTATTCATGTTTTTCGAATCCTGAGAAAACTAATAAATATTTTTGAAAATTTTAAACGCAAAAATGCAGCAAAAATGATACCATAACGGTAAAAGTGTCATCACAGTGACTTTTTGGACTTTTCCAAACTTTTAAAAGGGCCACTTCAGCAAGACATTTTGATATAAATGGAAGCAAATTTGTGTGGTGCGATGTTAAATGGTTTTCATATGGCACTGACGAAGGCATTGTTAACTCGCCATTACACGCGCTATGAGGGAATCCCTCACCATATTTGTTTATAACCAATGAAATTGTGTAAACTAATACGACAACCTTAAGCACCCAGGAATGCCTTTAGCATGGTTCATGAGAGGGTATGAAAAAGTTGTAGAATATTTCAGGCGGTCAGTGTGCTGTGTGATAGTTGAAAGAAGATATATCACTCTTCAAGTGAGGGAATTCCTCACTGCGCGTGCGATCACAGTGAAATCACGTTTCTATTATCTCAAAGAAACTTTGCAGGTTTTTATTTAATATGTAGGTAGGTTTAATTAAAATATTATTGTTTGAATTAGGTTAGGAACAGTGGCACACCGAGGGGGGGTTTGGGGGTTAAAATCCCACCCAGAACATATAGAAATGTATATAAAAGAAAGTAGGAAAATGTAACTTGTCTTTCACAAATAATACAAAAAACTTTCGGTGCCCAAGCAAACCCCCCTCCCCCCAGAGGAAAATTCTAGGTGCGCCACTGGTTAAGAACACATTTTTAAATTTACCTATTCTAATTGGGAAATAAGCTACAATTTAACTTGAAAAATTGATTTTATTGACGTTTCGAATTCCACCTCGGACGTCGTTATCAAAATACAAAATATTAATAGTTAATTACATAAATGCCACAAAGAAATAGCTTCAGAACAGTTGTTAATTTTAATTTGTATTTTTAGTAAAATGAATTCGCGTAAAGAACGTTAATTTCTTCAGTGGCCTGCTGAAATTTGAAATTAAGAAAACTTGCTTTTGATTTATATTATTTTTACTTTTGTTTTGTTAAATTAATAAAAAAAAAATTGGTTTACGAGACTTTCTATAATATGTGAGTACAAACCATTTTATATTTATACATGTTGACATTCATTATTCCTCGAAATAAGTCGAATTTATGTAGGTGAGGGCGACGCTCATACGCGTGCAACCACGTCACAATAGAAGACGCGTGTAACGGCGGGTTAAGTACAAAACATCCCTAAAACAAGAAGCGCCATTTAAGTGCATTTCATTTTGCCAAAGGGAAAAATCGAAGGTTCCATTGCAACCCGAAAGGTGCTACACCAGACCCTTGAGCTCTTGAGCATAAGTAGAGAGAAAAAGAAAGATTTACTAAGTATTTTGAATTTAATAGATTCAGAATGCCATGCATTTTATGAAAATTTAACAGACGGCAACAATGTTAGTGATGTAGATTATGTTTGTGATTCGGACGATATGTTTAAATAATATCTTTTAATAATAACAAAATTTCCAAATAAGTAATTAAAAAAACCTCTCTTTTATTTACCCACTCACAATAAAAGAGGGGCTTAAGTATGGATAACAATAATGTGTTAACCTGCTAAAGAGACACATGTCACAAAACTAATAAAAAATAATAATAATTCAAAAAGTACAATATTACACAAATATCACAAAAGAAGATTGATTAATAAATCATCCTTACTCTGGTAAGAAAGGCTTTATATATATTGTTATTTTGAAATATTTAGTGCGCGCATAGCTCATATTTACTCTTTTGCTAATATTGGCAAATCCTAAAAATGACTAACTAGGTGACTTATGCCCCTTTTCCTTTGAACCACAGAATTACTTATTTGATATTATACAACTAAAATATTATGTTGCACATATTTGAATGAAAAATGGGATATGGGTCAACTCTCCCCACCCACAGGGGGACTTGAATCAGGGTGTGGTGAGAGTTGAACATTGCTTTTTGAAGGGGAAAATAAAATCAATTTGTAGCTTAAAACAGATATTATATTAACCAAAAGATCACAAAATGAAATTAAATTATAAAGAAACACCATTATTCATTGCTCTTCTTATTGTACAAAATTTCAACATATTCTCAAACATTCTGTAGTTTACATAATCATTAAACTTTTCACCAAAATTTGATTTAACATTTCTTTAAATAAACTTTGTGGTCTTTCTTAACCTTTTGCTTGAATTATATACCTGTACTAATCATTTGGTATCATGAATTAGTCTCAATAATTACTTTCAGTCGGCTGATAAGCAACACTCTTTCTTTGCCATCTTTTCTTTTGGATTTTGTTTTGGATGCACCAAAAAAAATCGATCTTAGAAAAGAAACACTTTTCACACGTAAGAACACACACAGAAAAGAATCACACGTCAAACTACAATAGTCAGGCAATACAATAGTAATAAAAAGCAATACTTACCTCTATAAACGCTGCTGCAATCTCAAAACTACAAAAAGCAATAGAATTTAGTCCTCAGCAGAAAACACCTTTCTGAACCTAACATCCAAATGAACAGGCCACTGTAAAAAATGATGGTATGCTTGTTATTGGCATCACTCGCGCCACCAAAGACCTTGATGTTTTGTTAGAGCAAAATTTAAGTTGAATTTTAAAAGGTGGTTTAACTCTCCCGTCTGGTAAGTCTCCCGGACTCCCCATATCTTCAATGTTTCTGTGAACTTGCTATCAGTATTAGTGATAATATCTGGACCTCAGAGGTAAACTACACTATGTCGACATGATATTTTTTTAAATAGGTTTTTTTAATCCACTTATGTTATTAGTTGGATTATACTAGTGATGTAACGAATATTCATATTCGCATTCGCATTCGCGAATATTCACATATTTTTGAATATTTGCATTTGCATTCGTATTAGCTAGATTTATGCGAATGTTTTGCAAATATGAACACCGGAAGAAAAAAAAATTTGAGGATAATATTAGGTTAATAAAATCAAAATCTATTCAAATCTTATCTTTTTTTGAAGTTATACTTCTTTAGGCGCGTTGGGAGTAAATTTACATGTGCGTGAATTCATCAAAAGTCTTGGTCCTGGGCGCAGCTTAAACATTATACGTCATCTGATTGGGTAATTACAATGACCTGTCAACAATTGTTCAATATGTCGGTTATTTATCATATGTCAATATATGGGTAAACAAATTGTGTGTATATTAGTTTTTATTGTTGTGAGGACAGAGACAAAAAGCAAGTTTATAATTATTGTAGTGACTTTTTAAATAGTTACGTACCTAATTGTAAATGTTTCAGTACATATTGTAATAAAAAATTACATACCTATTTGGAAAATGTACCTAGCTAGTAGGTAATGCTTTGATTTACATAATTTGATTACCAACAAAATTTCTACCAATCTTCATCTAAATATATTTCTTTTTTAGCCTATATTTTGTTGTATTTTACTATTTTAACTTCATAAGAATCAAACTTATTTGATTAAACTAAGAGAATAAGCAACTGCCAAAAAAGTTTAAAACATTTAGTTGCTATATCTTCCCACATCATTCATATGTGATTTCACGAACGTGTTCACTATTAAAATGCTCTATTGTTCTTTAGTCAGGACGCACCTTGACTACTGTTCTCCAGTTTGGTCCCCACATTATTTACACCTCAAGAACAAACTTGATAGTGTTCAACATAATTTTCTTAGATATATTGGGTTCAAAAAACACATCAATTATAATTATACAGATATGGAACGATTTTTGAATATCTCTTCTCTGGATGTCCGTAGGAAGCGTAAAGATCTCACAGTATTGTTTAATATTATCAATGGCATATATTACTGCCCTGAACTCCTTGCTAAAATATTGTTGTTTGTTCCACCACGATCAACAAGACAAATTCAAACCTTTCATATTTCTTTTCATAGATATAATTACTCATATTTTACTTTTGTTCCTAGAACACTAAGACTTGCTAACTCCCTAGGTGACCTTTTACTTTTTGGTAACTCTGTTGATGTTTTTAAGAACCATTTAACCAAATTAAATATTTAGCAATGTCATAACCTTGTTATTTGTTAGTAATTAATGTTTTGTAATTATTTTACTTTGTCATGTCTTTTTAAATGTTTTGTACTCTCTCATTTTATTCTTATATATTCAACACTGTAATTATCAATATCTTATTAATGTATTACCGAATTGGGCTTGCCCGTATAAATAAATAAATAAATGTCTCGGTAGCCAAATTCTGCATGTGGTGAGTTCAAAATCTAACAACCTGATAAACGCAAGTTCAATCCCCAATGCAAATTTTTATTTTTTTTTATACATTTTATGATTGTAAGTATGTTTATTATATTTTTTTTCAGAAAATACGCATTTAGTTAAAATTTTTGTCAACAATTCTTGTTCAGAAATTATTTCTTTGTTTTATGTTTCAATGTACTTGCGTGTGTTTTATTCTTTTATTTTTTAAAATTTTTGTTATTGTTTTAATAAAATTTTTTGGAAAGTAGTAAGTATTAAAATTAGTTTAATATTTAAATAAAATATAAATAAACTGTTTAAAGTATATAGATTTCGTTGAAATCATAGAATAGAATAGAATGTATAATTTCTTACGTGCGTACAAAGTACACACACATTCTTTTTTATTAACAAAAGGTAACTTAAACTCGTATAATAACATTATCAGCCTTCATGTTATTTTACTATTTGTTATTATGTAATAAAGCTTAAGATTCAGATTGATTTAAACTAAATATCAATTAACTTCTCATTAAAACTTTAGGAAACATTGCAAAAATACAAACAAAATTTTAAAAAAACTGAATATTCGCATTGGCATCCGCATTCGCGAATGTCGGTAGCAAATATTCGCATTCGCATTCGTATTCGCGAATGTTCAAAAAATGGCATTCGTTACATCACTAGATTATACATATTGGTTATATATTATCATTAAAATATGGTCATATTGTCTCTCAAAACAATTATGGGATAAATCAGATTTTTATAACATTCTAAGTACCCTAAACTTTGTTGCAAACACATGGTAAACACAATTGCTTGAAATAACATAGTGTAGTTTACCTCCTAGGTCCAGATATGTTCAGCTGGTTCCAAAAAACCTGATACGACTTTTAAAGCGTATTTTGTAGAAAATTGAGCAGTGTATTTTAAAGGATAAATACTTATTATTTACATACTGTCACTGTCACTGCCAAATCTTAAAATTTGTCAGATAACTTATTCTAATTAACTAACTAATCTAAATAGTTAATTATAAAAATGCCACAAGGAAATAGTTTCAGAACAACATAACTTATTCTGTTCAACCTCAAAAAATGGCTCCGCATGCTAGCAAAGAACTAAAAGCAAGAATTGTAACGAAATTAGAAGATCACTATCTGCTGTAGCGAACCATTTTAACGTAACCAGAACAACAGTTTTTAATATTAATAAAAGATGGAGAGAACAAGAAACTCTCGAAAGAAAGCAAGGTTCTGGAACACCAAAAATATCTACCGCTCATGAAGATCGTACGCTTTTTGAGAGATTAGAAGAGAATCCTTTTGAAGATGCGAAAACTGCCAGAATTATATCACAGTTTCCGGGAAGAAAGGCAACAACTTGGAGCAGAATTAAAGCATCAGCATCACGTCAGGTACCGAACTACAGCAAAAAAATAAGCTTAATATTTCTATTAATATTATTTCTTACTATTATTTCTTAATATTCTATTTAGACCATAATAATTATTACAATTTATGAATTAACATATGTTGTTTGTTGTTTGGTTGTTTATTTTATTATTTGTCTGTCATAATAAATAGGTATAATGTAATGTCAGACCAATCAAATACACTGCTCAAAATGATCAAATGTTACTAAGAGTCGTATCAGTTTTCTTTAGGAACCAGCTGTACATTAATGATTCTGTGAAACACAATTACATTTACTACTATGATTTTCATAAAGCTAATCTTCCTTGCATTTATCAATACTTAGAAGCAATTGATTGGGACAGTCTTATAAGTGATAAAGAACTTTCCGAGATGATAGGTACTTTCTATGATATTCTTTACTGTGTGCTTAATATGTATGTACCATTGAAAAAAGTTTGTACAAAGAAATTTCCTGGTTGGTATTCTAGTGAACTTACACAATTAATACGTGACAAAAAGACTGCCCATTTAATTTACAAGAGTAACAGGTCTCCTGGGAATTATGCAAGTTTTAGTCAACTTAGAGCTCAGTGCAAAATTTTATCAAAAAATTGTTATGCTAATTATATACATTCAACTGAGATTTCGATCCAAGCTAATCCAAAAATTTTTGGAAATTTGTAAACAGTAAGAAAGAAAATAATAGTATGCCTGTCTCAATGTCACTCAACAATACACTAGCCTCTAATGGCAACGATATTGCAAATTTATTTGCTAGCCATTTCTCTTCAGTTTTTAGTAATAAAAGTCTTAAGCATAATGACAATTTAATACAGTCTAAGGTCTGTGTATCTTCCTATATTATACCAATTTCAAAAATATACGAAAAACTTTCAACTCTTAATGTCAATAAGGGACCTGGGCCAGATGGTATTTCTCCCATTTTTCTCAAACGATTCTCTTTTATTCTGTCTCGGCCGCTTTATCATATTTTTAATAAATCCCTTCAGTTGGGGGAATTTCCTGACTTTTGGAAACTATCCTATGTCACTCCAATTTACAAAGCAGGTAATAAAGCTGACATAACAAATTATCGTCCTATTTCTATTCTCGGCACAATTCCCAAGGTATTTGAGAGTATTGTTACTGATTACCTTAATTATGACTGCTCTTGGATACTAAATTCTCAACAGTTCGGATTTTCTTGTGGTAAATCAGCAGAACTTAGTTTGTTGCTTTATGTTGATACCTTGTCTGAAGCTTTGGAGAGGGGGTTGCAGATTGATTCAGTGTATACTGACTTCTCCAAGGCTTTTGATAGGGTGAACCATGATCTTTTGTTACATAAGCTCAAATTATATGGCATAGAAGGTTCTGTGTTGAAGTGGTTGGGCAGTTACCTAACAAATAGAACACAGCAGGTTAGGGTTAATCATCATTACTCCAACACTTTTCTAGTAACCTCTGGTGTACCTCAGGGCTCTCATTTGGGTCCACTTTTGTTTAACCTGTATATTAACGACATCGTCACCTGCTTCTCTAACACTTCTGCTCTCTTATTCGCTGATGATCTTAAATGTTATCAAATCATTAATAATCAAGATGATGCAATATCATTGCAATCAGATTTAGATAATTTAGCCAACTGGTGTCTTGATAATGGGATGGATTTGAATGTCAACAAGTGTCACATTATCCGGTTTTGTCGGAATCATCATTTATCAGTATTTAATTATACCATAAATGATCAATTATTGGATACGGTAGACTCAATTAAAGATTTAGGTGTTGTTCTTGATTCCTCTCTGAGCTTTAACCATCACATCAACAGTATTACTCAAAGATCCATGAAAATGCTTGGCTTTGTTAAAAGGACAACTCGTGATTTCACGAACGTGTTCGCTATTAAAATGCTCTATTGTTCTTTAGTCAGGACGCACCTTGACTACTGTTCTCCAGTTTGGTCCCCACATTATTTACACCTCAAGAACAAACTTGATAGTGTTCAACATAATTTTCTTAGATATATTGGGTTCAAAAAACACATCAATTATAATTATACAGATATGGAACGATTTTTGAATATCTCTCCTCTGGATGTCCGTAGGAAGCGTAAAGATCTTACAGTATTGTTTAATATTATCAATGGCATATATTACTGCCCTGAACTCCTTGCTAAAATATTGTTGTTTGTTCCACCACGATCAACAAGACAAATTCAAACCTTTCATATTTCTTTTCATAGATATAATTACTCATATTTTACTTTTGTTCCTAGAACACTAAGACTTGCTAACTCCCTAGGTGACCTTTTACTTTTTGGTAACTCTGTTGATGTTTTTAAGAACCATTTAACCAAATTAAATATTTAGCAATGTCATAACCTTGTTATTTGTTAGTAATTAATGTTTTGTAATTATTTTACTTTGTCATGTCTTTTTAAATGTTTTGTACTCTCTCATTTTATTCTTATATATTCAACACTGTAATTATCAATATCTTATTAATGTATTACCGAATTGGGCTTGCCCGTATAAATAAATAAATATAAAAAATAAATACAAATGTGTACAGTTCCAGTTGCTTTCTACTCTATCTAGCTATAACATATTTTCCACAATATTTTCCTTACTGTACTGCATTTCATGGATTATTTCATTCATATAGATTTTGACCAATAGATACATACAAAAATCAAAATTGCAACAATAATAATTTTTGACAATTACCTGTCATCAAGTAGAGCACCAGATATACATTGTTGTTACGCAAATTTAAAATTAAACATTCAGTGACATTATTCACAATAATTAATGTTTTAAAACTTGTCAAAGTGAACACAGAGAGCAGGTTTCCCAAATACTCAGACGAATATATCAATAAGTCCTCCTCCTCATAATATAATTCCAAATAACTTCTGCTCCAAAAATAATTTTAACATACATATTTCCAAAATTTCACTGCTACCTTTTGTGCTGTTCTTACATTATTTAGAGCATCTATACATAGAGCGTATCATTCTTTCATAGATCTTATTTGTATCATAAGTTTAGTTAAATACTAATTTACATGGAATAAAATTTTATTCTTATAATAAATCTATAAAATCATTTTAGGGGATATACAGGTGACTACCATTAAAATAATGAACGCAGTAACACCTATTCCAACCATGTACACTTGGGCGCCAATACAGCAAAATTTTATGGTGGAGGATGAGACTGTATTGCATAATATTCCTTACATGGGAGATGAAATTTTGGATCAAGATGGTACATTTATAGAGGAACTTATCAAAAACTATGATGGGAAGGTACATGGTGATCGAGAATCAGGTTTTATAGATGATGAATTGTTTGTGGAGCTAGTCCATGCATTGGTTAATTACCAGGAAAAGGATAAAGGGGATAAAGGAGAGAAAAAGAAAGAAGAGAAGGAAAAGGAGAAAGAAAAGGACAAAGAAAAGAAAGAAAAAGTAGAAGAAACAAAAGACAAGAAAAAAGATGATATGGACTTTCCCACTTTTGTTATTTTTCAATCTATTTCATCTCAGTTTCCTGATAAAGGTGGTCCGGAAGAACTAAGAGATAAGTAAGTTGAAATTAAAAAAAATATATAAAATATTAGCAGTAAGTATGATAACATTTTTGTACTACATACAGGGGGTCCAAAAACTCTCTTCACAAAAGAAAACTACAATTTCTGAAATTTATTTAATTTCGTTTTGACATAAATCACCTTATCTAAAAATGCTCTCAAAGGGAGATATACCTCTTTAAAGATGGTGTCGTAACATGGTTTAATTCAAATATCTTCAAAACAATGGTCTTTTAACTGATAGCATTCTGTATCTTTATTTAGTGGAATGAACCCTATCATTTGGCATGAATATTTTAATGTCAAATTAACATAAATAACATTCAGAATTAGTAGTTCTTTTGTGAAGAGTGTTTTTGGACACCCTGTATTTAGTGTCAAATTCACATTCAATTTTTGTTCCCTTTTGTCACTTTGTTGTTTACCTCCAAAAATTGTTTACCCCTCATCGATCTATGCTTTGTTTTTAAACCAGGAGGAGTAAATTAAAAAGACAGATTCACACTCAAGAAACTCACTAGAAGAATCACCAAATACATATTCTTTTTTGGTTGATCATGTCGGCCTTCAACGGTAATCCATAAATATTATTTTTAACAAATACATTATTAAAGAGTTGTAAAAACAACTTTTTGATATAAAAGAAGACTAAAAATCTAGAAATTAAAGGAATAACGCAGAAAACACAAAAAATATACATGTAACTAGTAAATGTCATTAGTGTCAAAATTTCATAAGAGTGGAGCAAACTTGCCTAAGGTTAGACCAACTACAAACAAGCATTACATTGTGGTAAATTTGAATTACTCCTGGTTTAAAAACTGAGTATAGTACCTCATAGTCATGTAAGATACAGTTGACATGTTCAATAATCATTGAAACACATTAAGAGGATTCTTTATACACTGCCAATCACAACATAAAAAAAAACATCAACAGCTATTCCATCCATCGTCAGATGTAAGCCTAGGTGTATGCATTTATTGCTGTTTGTTGTTTTGTGCATCCATTTGTGGCCAGCCATTAGTTTCAACAGTCCATATGGTTTGAGTTCTGCTCTACTTCTCTTATTTGCTCTTGGTTACCATTCAATAATTCGCTTCGTTCAATGGTTGTGTTACATTCTTCTTATGTGTACTGCCCAGTTCTATTTTAACATGCCAATCTTTTGGGTTACATCTGTTACTTTTGATCGTATTTTTATTTCTTCATTGGTTTTGCGATCACTGAGCTTAATATTGAGCATTTTCTGTTCCATAGCTCTCCGAGTCACTCGAAGTTTGTGGATTATGTTGTTGTTAAAAGCTCATGTTTCATTTCTATATGTCAGAACTAGCAATACATACTGATTGAAGGTTTTTTACCTTTAAAGTATTTGGTAAGTGTGATTTAAACAGTGTTTGTAATCTTGTTTCGTAAAGAACATCTTTTATTTAAATCAACCTTTAGTTTAAGTTTTGACAGTTAAATTTTTCATCCAAGTATATAAATGACTCTACCTTTTCTACATTGTTATTGTCCAGAGTTATATCCTCAATTAATTAGTAAATCCTCAGTAAATTTAAAAATTCGTTGGTTAAATATTTAGTTTTTGCCAGATTAATTTTTAGCCCTATTTCTTTTGATTTTGTATCTAAAGTCTAATTCAATAAGCGATGCAGGGCGATGTAAACATTACCACGTTAGGCCTTCAACAGGGTCGCATTTAGAATTATCTTTTTGTTTAGTCAGAATATATATTATCTTATAAAATACGAAATTTATATTTTAATTTTGCAAAAGTGCTCGACAAAGAGCCTGATTGTTTTAGTTCATATCCGATAATAGGAACCATTTATACAGGGCGAAAAAACCAAGAATTTATTTTTTTGCCAACAATTTTATGTACAAAAAATATGTTTTATTTTTAATTTTTGAAATACTTAGTTGTTTGTACTACTGTTGTCACTGTAAACATCTTCTATCACAAACTCTAACTTTATTGGCCACTTTTTCACAATATCTTCAACCACTAACCCGGGATTTTCTTGTCTTCCACATTTAAAATGATTTCTTTATTATGATTAAAATGACTTAAACGCTATGAGAGCTTCTTTTACATACTTCGTTTTCGAGAGGGACTCCATGTATTTTCAACCAATTTATCAGCAGAATCAGAATCACGTATAAATACAGTCGTTATACAGATAAAATGTATACAGTGCGTCGATAAAGTGACGCATAAATTCATTATTTCGTAAACCGGCGACTTTAACGAAAAATCTCGAAACAGGTCGATTTTTATTTTTAAATTACAATTTTTTGGAATATATATCATACTATGTAGTGACGTCATCCATCTGGGCTTGATGACGTAATCGGTGATTTTTTAAATAAGAATAGGAACATGTGATAGCTCATTTGAAAGGGTATTCAATTCTCTATTTATTAGTATAAACATTAACATAATTATTTATACAGGGTGTTAAAAAAATTATTAAATTAAATTAATTTAGACAAAAAGAAGAATGCATGTAATTTATTTAATTCAAAATACGTTTTACTATTGTCAGAAAATAGGCAAACGTGTTTATTGGACAAATAAATATTGCTTTTCTGTTTAATTCAATGTTAAAGCTGTCACCCACCTGCCTCTTGGAAATTTGAACATTTCGTTTAAGCGAAAATCAAGGCTTATTTTTTAAATAAAACATTTTTATGTTTTCTGAAAGCAATTAAAGGTATTTAGAATTAAACAAATTACATACATTCATCTTTTTGTCTATTAATTTAATTTAAAAAAATTTGGACACCCTGTATAAATAATTATGTTGATGTTGATATTACTGATTAGAGAATTAAATACCTTTTCAAATAATGAGCTATTACATGACCCCTATTCTCATTTAAAAAAATCATCGATAACGTCATCACGCCCAGATGAATGACGTCATTAGTATGATATATATGTCAAAAAATCGTAATTTGAAAATAAAATCGACCTGTTTCGGGATTTTTCGGTAAAATGGCCTGTTTACGAAATAATGAATTTATGCGTTACTTTATGGACAAGTAGTTTTAAATCGCACAACAAATAATTGCTAATTCAACATTAACAGCATAAACATAATTGTCTTTTAACCATAAAGACGACCAAGGGCGCCCACAGGATATTTCCTCAGGGGGGCAAAGGGCATTGAAACAAAAAATACAAGAAAAATTGTTTTGCTGTTTAAAACGCAACACGGTTAGTGTCAGTAAAATGTTACTTAAATAATAATTGAATTCTTCTGGTGTCCATCGCAAATAAATCAATTACTTTCTGCATGAAGTTTTCTTTATTTTCTTTTATTTTTCTAAAAATAAGCCTATTTTATTTAAGGTAAAGTGAGAAATAAAGTATATTATATAATACTTACACGTTGCACAAAAAACACTTTTAACACGTTAATATAAGTTCTATGAATAACAGTATATAAATTGTGAGCACTACCGTACTACTAGACGTATCAGATCGGCCGTTCAGCCCACCTATTTCATTTCTCAACTGGATAAGCCTAGACCGGACATCATCAGTGCATGCGGCATGCGCACCGAAAACGATGCGGTTCCATCCAAACATATGCGTCTCAGTCAGAAGGGATAAGGGATTGAGAAAAAATACATTTAAACTGGCATATCTCGTGAGCGATTATGATTAATATGGAATTTATTTTATAATATAAAGTAAGAGAGAGCTAAATATTTTTTACACGCTTTCGCCAAATTCTCAGGGGGGCGATGGCCCCACCTGGCCCCTCCCTGGGGGCGCCCTTGAAGACGACTAAATATTTACTAACAAATCGATTTAAATTACAAAATTTCAATACCGAAATATTATACCTACCTAAATCTTGTCCGAACCAGTATGAGTTGCCGACGACGTCGGCAGTAACAAAATAAAGATGGACATTTCGGTTAGTTTTTAAATATTCTTGAAGAACTGTTGCTTGCATGTACGCATGCATTATTATTAATTTTGCAAATCAGACTATTTTTTCACTTACTATGTATTCAGTGATTACAATAATTTATTTACTATGCAATAAACACTAATAGTCGAGAAAAGAAAAAAATAATGAAGTGTCATAATTATACTGTTACTTATCGGAACGAGTAGACTCATTTGGAACATCTTTAACAATTATCTGTTAAATTTATCGTTGTTTATATGCCCTGCATCGCTTATTGAATTAAACTATAGGTATAATAGCAATTCCCACAATCCTTCTCTGTCTTTTGCTATTAGCGTAACATTATAGTAGATCCAAACTTACAGTAGATCCAAACTTACAGTAGATCCTTTTTATTGGAATAATTATTAGAACATTTGTTGTTGCACAGTGAAGTATTCGTTATCGCGATAATAAAAAACAGTCTTATATTCATGGAATTAACTGAATTTCACTCTTTTTAAATCACCGCCACAAATAAACATGGTAAAACATTTTATATAGGTATGTGGAACTCACTGAAAGAACTGACCCCAACGCTCCTCCAGAGTGTACACCAAATATTGATGGACCCAATGCTGCATCAGTGCCTAGAGAACAAACTCTCCACTCATTCCATACTTTATTTTGTAGAAGGTGCTTTAAATATGATTGCTTCCTACATAGTAAGTACCACATTAAAAATATTTATGTTTTGGATAAACAATTTTGGCATAATAATAAAAGAATTTTGTTGCTTCTTCCAGAACACAGTGTGGTTAGGATTAACATATCTAATTAACCAACAGTATAAAGATTTATCCTTTATCTTCATACCAACAGTATAAACATATTATAGAGAAAATTGCTTCGATAGTCTTGACTAATTTCTTCCACTTTTTCTTGTCCTTCATTTGTTCTCTCCAATTCCTTGTTCCCATTCTTTTCTTCCCTTGTTCTCCTGCTTACAAAACTCTTAGGTCGTTTCTTTCTTTTGGCTTTAGTGAAACATTTCTTAATCATCATAACTCTCTGTGCCCCGATTTTCTGTTATTTTGCGTCTTTATACATCTCCATTAACTCCTGGTTTGTTCTTCTGTGTCACTCCCTGCCAGCCTCTTTTATACCATCCAAAATTTTTCTTAAGACTTTCCTCTCCCAAGTCTCTGACTTTTTTCTTCTTTCTGATTCATTGTCCAAGCTTTACATACATACAGCACCGTTGGTGTCACTATTGTTTTGTGAGTTCGAATCTTAGCTGCCCTGGACACACTTGCCTTCAATAGTGCATTTAATGATCCTGCTGCTTTGCTACCTTTCAACAACTGTTTATCCATTGCTGCTTTGCTACCTTTCAACAACTGTTTATCCATTTCTTTCACTTCGCCTCCTGTATATGTACATAACTATTACTCCAAGGTACTCAAAACCTCAAGGTACCTTCACAAATTTATATTCATTCGTCCTTAGAGTGATCCATTTATTTTCTTCTGAATTTTCTCCTTTCATTGCCATATACTTGGTTTTTCTCGATTTATAGTCAGAGCATATTTTGCTAGGCTTCAAATTTTGTGAACATTTTTCGAAGTTCTATGCTTGAGCCTGGCAGAAATATCGATTCATCTGCGAAACCTATGCACTGTTGCCTTTTGTTCAGAATCGTGCCGCTTGTCTGGATCTTGGTTCCTTTTATTATTTTTTTTTTATTACTAGGTTGAATAAGTTTGTTGACAGGGGTCTCCGTATTTTAATTCTTTATTGATGTTAAACAGATTTGAAAGACATCTATCATGACTTTATTGACTGTATTAGTGAGTGTCGTTTTAACAAATCATAGTTTTTCTGGTATTTCTAGTGAGCTCATTCCTTCGTATAGTCCGTAGAATAAGAAATATTAATGAAGCTGTAGAGATTTTAAAACTCCTAAACAATTTGAAAAATAGGTTATTTTTTTAAACAAAGATTACACAAGAATACACAATATAGCCTGCTTATCAACCATATAAAAGATGCTTGAAATATATAGAAATTACTTGAAATTGCTGTACATATTTTATCCTCCTAGTGGTTGATTTTTGTATCTGTGTTCATTTATTATTCAGTTACTTGACTTACAAGACTTGTAGTGGAATATTGAGTAGAATATATAAATAGATATCTCAAGTCTTGGATCTGATCCAACGTTTGGGAACAAAATATTAAATATGACTTTATTCTATGGAATCTTATGGGGATTATCTAACTTGTTTCGTAACACATTCACATAACCTCATTTAAACTTATTTATAGGCTATTGATTATACAGTGAGCACGTAAAGGTTGGAATAAATTCATTTTCTCAAGAACGGACGATTTTGAAAAAAAAATCCCGAAACAGGTCAATTTTTATTTTTAAATTACGACTTTTTGGCGTATATATCATACTAGTGACGTCACCCATCTGGGCCTGATGACGTCATCGATAATTTTTTTAAATGAGAATAGGGGTCGTGTGATAGCTCATTTGAAAGGTAATTCAATTATTTATTCAGTAATATAAACATTAACATAATTATTTATACAGGGTGCCCAAAAAAATTTTTTTTGAAATAAATTTATTGACATAAAAAGAAGAATGTGTGTAATTTATTTAATTCAAAATACATTTTACTGCTATCAGAAAACAGAAAAAATGGGTTTTTGGCAAATAAATATTGTTTTTTGCTTAAATTCAATAAAGCAGCTACCCACCAGCCTCGTGACAATTTGAACATTTAATTTAAGCGAAAAGCAATGATTATTTTTCAAATATACATTTTTTTCTCTTTTCTGAGAGCAGTAAAATGTATTTTGAAATAAATAAATTACATACATTCTTCTTTTTATGTCAATAAATTTAATCCAAAAAATTTTTTTGGACACCCTGTATAAATAATTATGTTAATATTTATATTACTGAATAGAGAATTGAATTACCTTTCAAATGAGCTATCACACGACCCCTATTCTCATTTAAAAAAATCATTGATGACGTCATCGCGCCCAGATGAGTGACGTCACTTGTATGATATATATGCCAAAAAGTCGTAATTTAAAAATAAAAATTGACCTGTTTCGGGATTTTTTTCCAAAATCGTCCATTCTCGAGAAAATGAATTTATTCCAACCTTTACGTGCTCACTGTATATTCAAAATAAGATAGCTAAAAGGAACTGCAACGTTAACGGGGTTTTAGTATTTCGTATGGTCAATGGACATCTATATATGAAAAAACCACGGAGTGCTACCATTTAAAGGGGTGCGTTTTTGAGAAATGGGTGAATTAGTCCCTGGGCACAGGTTACATTAGAGTGAGTTCTATGCACTTTTGGTACAAACATATCTACATAAAAATTGTTCCTGGTTAAATTTCCTATCTAAATATCACTTTTTAAAGTCAATGATACTTTTTTTACAAAAATATATTCAAAAGAAAAAGCACAAAGAAACCCAAAAGAAAGAAATTTTGCTTTTTGTCCCATAACTTTTGTCCACGAGGGTATAGGTATAGACAATAGACATTGCTTTACAGAAAAAAAACCTACATATTTCTTCTTTAAAATGCTGTTTAGTAGAGGTAATTAGGATTTATAGTTTTCGAAATATGATTTTTCAAAGTTCGCCACTCACAGCAATTTTGGGCAATTTTCCTTGTTATTTCGCAAATATTGTTCTGTAACTTTTTTCTACGTTACTTTAGGTATATGCAATGGTACACTTAATAATATGAATAGAAATCAATTACCTTTAAAATGGTCTACTGTATAACGTTGTACGACTTTTTTTAAAGAGATTATGGTTTTTCAAGGTTTTATACTTTTAACGATTTTTTATATAATATAAAAATAAAATAATATTATATATAATATTAGGTATATTATATATAGTATATATAATATAATATTATATTATATATTATATACCTAATACCTAATATAAAAAAATATAATTTTTTACATTTTTTACGATTATTTTTGAAATTTCTCATTATAACTTATTTTCTTCTACATTTAGGTATATAATATTATATTATATAATCATCATTCTCTTTGCCTTATCCCTATGCGGGGTCGGCTTCCCTAATTGCATTTCTCCACACAATTCTGTCTTGGGTCATATCAATGTTAATCCCCTTTACCAACATGTCCTGCCTTATCGCCTCCCGCCAGGTCTTCTTTGGTCTTCCTCTCCTACTCCTTCCAGGAATCTGCACTTCAGCTATTCTTCGTATTGGGTGATTAACGTCTCGACGTTGAACATGACCAAACCATCTTAACCTATGCTCTCTCATTTTGGCATCAATTGGTGCCACACCTAGACTTCCCCTAATATACTCATTTCTAATTTTATCCTTCTTTGTCACTCCACTCATCCATCTAAGCATTCTCATTTCCGCCACATGCATTCGTTGTTCCTCTTTCTTTTTCACTGCCCAAAATTCAGTTCCGTACATCATAGCCGGTCTTATGGCTGTTTTGTAGAATTTTCCCTTCAGCTTCATTGGAATTTTTCTGTCACACAACACACCACTCGCTTCTTTCCACTTCATCCATCCAGCCCTAATTCTACTGCATGCATCTCCATCTATTTCTCCATTACTCTGTAATACCGATCCTAGGTACTTAAAACTATTGCTTTTCACAATCATTTCACCATCCAAAGATACCATTTTATTTGTAGTAGCTCCATCTTTAAATGAACATTCCAAATACTCTGTTTTTGTCCTACTAAGTTTTAAACCTTTTTCCTCCAGAGCTTGTCTCCACTTTTCCAGTTTTTGTTCTAAGTCTCTTTCACTATTTCCTACTAACACGACATCATCAGCATACATTAAGCACCATGGAATGTTACCCTGTAGTTTCGTTGTTATCTGGTCCAAAACTAATGAGAATAAATACGGACTAAGCACAGAACCTTGGTGCAGTCCTACTTTCACATGAAAGGGCCTAGCCGGGTAAGATGGTGAAAAGTGCCCCCAGCTCGATTTAAATTCCATATAGGCCAATTTTTAGCACATATAGAGGAACTCACTTTCTGAAATTTGTAGCCCCCTAGGTGGTCACGTGACCCCCCTAGAGCCTAATTAAGCTTTTTATGTTTTTATTTTTTATCTCAGGCGCATCAAGAGCTAGCCAAAAACTTTATTAAAAAAAGTTGTAAGTTCCAAAAAAATCTATAAGAAAATTTTTTTTTTTTAATTTTTTGGCGGGAAATTCGAATTTTTAGAATAATTTTAAACTTTTAAATGACTCTGAAAAAAAAACTAAGACACTCGTTTTTACGAAAATTAATTATAATGTGTATTTTTGCACAATCATTCACTCTGAATTTTTTCAGACTTTTAAAATTGGTGAAACGTACGTTTAAATATAAAAAACCGCATTTTTTCAGTTTTTTTTTCGTATTTTGAAACAATTTTATACATATTTTTCAAAAAAGGTAACACTGTCACTAGAATAGGTAAAAAACTGAAAAATAATTGGGGTTTGCTTAATAAAAATTTTTTGTAAAGCCATCCATTTTCAAAATACAGGGCGTTGAAGAAAACAAAAGTTTACACATTTTTTACGATTTTGCTGAAACTACTGGCAACATTGTAATAAAACTTGGCGGGATTTAAGAGCTGGTTATTGTGCATATTTTGACATACAATTAATGATTTGATATTCATCATTGGCTCGCATAGGGGTAATGGTCTGAACTTTTTAAAGAATAAAGATAGTACGCCACTGACATATTTCAAATTAACAATCGTTTTTTAATTTCTCGTTAAATTTGTGACAAAAAATGTATCTTCTTATTTTTTCATACGACGCGCCATTTTTATTCAAAAAATAAAAGATCTTAACCCTTACAAAGTATTCGAACTTCTAGTAGTTTCTACATCTACATACATAATAAACTCATACATCCATTATCAAAATTAATTCGAATACTTTGGAAGCGTTAAGATATTTTATTTTTTGCAGCAAAACAGCGCGTCGTATGAAAAAATGAGAAGATAGATTTTTTATTCCAAATTGAACGAGGAATTCAAAAATGATTGTTAATTTGAAATATGTCAGTGGCGTACTATCTTTTTTTTCTTTGAAAAGTTCAGACCATTACCCCAATGCGCACCAATGATGAATATTAAATCCTTAGTTGTATTATTACAATTACTATTGCAAGTTTGCAATGTACTATTACAAGTTTTATTACAATGTTGCCAGTAGTTTCGGCAAAATCGTAAAAAATATGTAAAATTTTGTTTTCTTCAACGCCCTGTATCTTGAAAATGGATGGCGTACAAAAAATTTTTATGAAGCAAATCCCAATTATTTTTCAGTTTTTTACCTATTCTAGTGACGGTGTTAAATTTTTGGAAAAATATGTATAAAATTGTATCAAAAAAACGAAAAAAAAAACCGAAAAAATGCGGTTTTTTATTTTTAAAGGTACGTTTCACCAATTTTAAAAATCTGAAAAAATTCAGAGTGAAAGATTGTGCAAAAATACACATTATAATTAATTTTCGTAAAAACGAGTGTCTTAGTTTTTTTTTCAGATTTATTTAAAAGTTTAAAATTGTTCTAAAAATTCGAATTTCCCGCCAAAAAAATAAAAAAAAATTTTTTCATATAGATCTTTTTGAAACTTACAACTTTTTTAAATAAAGTTTTTGGTTAGCTCTTAATGCGGCTGAGATAAAAAATAAAAACATAAAAAGCCTAATTAGGCTCTAGGGGGGTCACGTGACCACCTAGGGGGCTAAAAATTTCAGAAAGTGAGTTCCTCTATATGTGCTAAAAAGTGGCCTATATGGAATTTAGATTGGGTTGGGGGCACTTTTCACCATCTTACCCGGCTAGGCCCTTTATCAGTCTCTCCCACACCTGTCCTAACACTAGTCGTTACTCCCTCATACATATCCCTCACAATCTTTACATATTCACCAGGGACTCCTTTCTTATTGAGTGTCCACCACAGAATCTCTCGAGGAACTCTATCATATGCTTTCTCAAGATCAATGAATACCATATGAGCGTTTGTTTCTTTACTCCTGTATTTTTCCATCAACTGCCTTATAATGAAAATTGCATCTGTTGTTGATCTACCCTGCATAAAGCCAAATTGATTCTCGGATATTTCGGTCTCTTCACGTATCCGTCTGTCAATTACTCTTTCCCATATTTTCATGGTGTGGTTAAGCAGTTTTATAGCCCTGTAGTTTGTACATTGTTGTATATCTCCCTTGTTTTTGTAAACAGGTACCAGTATACTGCTTCTCCATTCGTCTGGCATTTGTCCGACTTCCATAATTCTATTAAATAGACCTGTTAGCCACCTTGTTCCTGTCTCTCCCAATGCTCTCCATACTTCCCCAGGAATATCATCTGGTCCTACCGCTTTTCCTTTCTTTATTTTTTGAAGCGCTTGAGCCACTTCCTCGTTGGTTATTTTGGTGACCATTGCTGCTACTGTCTCCGTTGACTCTACAGGCTGTCTGTCAAATTCTTCATTTAATAAGCTGTCAAAGTACTTTCTCCATCTCTTTTTGACTTCCCTTTCGTGAACTAGTATTTTATTATTTTCATCTCGGATACATCTAATCTGATTAAAATCTTTTGCTTTCTTTGCTCTCTGTTTGGCTATTTTATATATCTTCGTTTCGCCTTCCCTGGTATCAAGTTGATCGTATAGGTTTGAATACGCTTCTGGTTTGGCTTCTGCTACTGCTACTTTCGCTTCCTTTTTCGCCACCATATAGTTTTGAAGATTTCTGTCGGATCTGGTTTCTTGCCACTTTTTATATAATTTTCTCTTCTCTTTTATTTTTCCTTGTACTTCGTTTGACCACCACCAAGTCTCTTTATCCTCAAACTTTTTTCCTGACGTTTTCCCAAGTATTTCAATAGCAGTCTCTCTAATACTACTGGCCATTTTTCTCCAAATTGTATTAGGGCTTCCTTTCATGTTCCAACATATTTTTTCTACTATTCTTCTCCTGAATAGACCTTCTTTCTCATCTTTCAGCAGCCACCACTTGATTTTTTGTGGTCCTCTCCGATATTTTTGTTTAGTTTCGCTTTTTACTTCGATGTCCAGAACAAGCAGCTTATGTTGTTGGCTTACTGTCTCGCTCACTATTACCTTGCAGTCCTTGCATTCACGTATGTCTTCTTTCCTTATCATGAAGTAGTCTATTTGGGATTGATGTTGTCCACTTTTGTAGGTAATAAGTTGAGTTTCTCTCTTTTTAAAAAATGTGTTAACAATCGCCATATCCAATGCTGTTGCTAATTCAAGCATGTCATCTCCAGCTTCATTTCTAGTTCCAAAGCCTAATCCCCCATGTATTGTTTCATATCCTGTCTTGGTTTGGCCCACATGTGCATTGAAATCACCTCCTATTATAACTTTCTCCTCTGCTGGAATATCACTCAGTACGTCTCCTAATTGATCATAGACAGCTCTTCTTTCATTCTCACCCAGACCTGTTTGGGGAGCATACACACACACAACATTCAATACCTCTTTATCAATTACAAATTTCACTGACATCATTCTATCACTCGTTCTTACAACTTCTACTACGTTATCTTTCATTTCACTATCAGCAATTATACCAACTCCATTTCTAGTGTTACTACTCCCTACATACCACAATTTGTATCCTTCACCTAGTTCTTTCGCCCTTTGTCCTTTCCACCTAGTTTCTTGAATACAAGCAATTTGAACTCTTCTTCGTTTGAGCGCATCCACTAACTCCAGACTCTTACCTGTAAGACTACCAAGATTCCAAGACCCTATCCTAATTTTTCTAACCTGTAATGGTGTTCCCACTGAGATAGTCCTCACCCGGAGATCCGAACGGAGGCTCATTTTACTTCCGGAACATTTTACCTCAGGAGATGCCATCATTTCAGTATAAGTTTTTATTGCGTTTGGAGAAGGTCTTTTCATTATTATGGCCTGAAAAGATTTTTGGATATTTGATGCCTGAATGCCTTTTCTATCAGCACCATACCCTGCCCTGCACGTTTAGCCAATACACCACCAATGCAACCAAAGTGCAGTATTACCCCACACCCGCCTGCATTTTTCTGTATAGGCCAGGATCCCTACTGTAAGGACTGCCCTATAAGCCAATGTATTGTTGCCCGTATCCCGCCGCTAGGAGGCACGTACTTTGGTTATTTCGGGATAATATTATATTATACAGGGTGTCCCGAAAAGAATGGTCATAAATTATACCACACATTTTGGGGTCGAAAATAGTTCGATTGAACCTAACTTACCTTAGTACAAATGTGCTCACAAAAAAAGTTACAGCCCTTTGAAGTTACAAAATGAAAATCGATTTTTTTCAATATATCGAAAACTATTAAAGATTTTTTATTGAAAATTTTTTTTTTTTTTTTTTTTTATAATTGGCTTTGGCATGAACCAATTAGCCAGACTTATTTTTTATTTATGAAATATAAAGGGAGCATTTTTTTTTTTGATCCAATATAAATAAATTGATTTTTCAAATTCTCACACCCTAGGATAAATGTTATTGTGTTAGTAAAATGTGTGTTTCTGTTTAGTGCATTTTTTTATATGTATATTTTTTTTTTTTTTTTTTTTAATTATATTTTTGTTTTTTTTTAATGCTTTATTTATGTAGTATTTTGTTTAGTTTTATTTCCTTTTTTTTTCATTGTTTTTTTTGTTTTTTTTTATTTGTTTATCATTATTTTACTTTTTTTTTAACTTTTTTTTTTAATTATTTTTTTTTTTGTTAATTTTTTCGTGAACACACTTACAATAATATTTTGTATCGCAGAATTGCTTACAATGGTGTTAGTTTTTTACAATTTCATTTTGCAACGAATTAAATGATTATACAAACATTGATATAAGTTAATATTATTACTAAAAATTATACAATTTAGACTGGTTGGCAAACAAAATTTGAGATTTACCATTTCTTCGAAAAATGATTCTATGCTCTTCTTATTTCTTGAACATTCTAGGATTACATGGTTCATATCACCAACTTCTCCGCATGGACAATATGGGTTTTCATCCAGTCCTATTTTATATTTGTACAAAGGAGTCATAGCATGATTAGATCTTATTCTGTTTATTGTAACAATGAAGTTTCGTTTGGTTAATTCATGAAACCAGCTTTTCAATGGTATGTTATTTTGGTGGCCGACATAGTTAAGCCCTGTGACTGATGAATTATATTCTTGCTGCCACAATTGTTTTAAATGTGAAGTAAACTTGGAGGTAAGATCTGTATATGGAACAATATTGGTGGTTAGATGGTAACCTGTGTCAGTGGCTGATTTGGCTAGTGTATCCACTGCATCATTACCTTTTATTCCTGAGTGCCCTTTAATCCACACTACAGTTATTGTTTTCCTTTGTTTTGTTGCTTCAAAGTTCAGTTTTAATATTTCTGCCTCTATGTTAGTAAGGTTTTTCGATGATTTCAAGTTTGTTATTCGGTCAACTGCACTTTTACTGTCAGTGAATATAACATGATTCTGTGTGTTTCTCGACTGGACGTATCTAAATGCATTTGCTATGGCAATTGTTTCGGCGGTATATATGGAACACTCATCTGGTAGCTTGAACTTGTAATATTGGGAAGAGTTTGCGTCATAAAAGGCACAGCCTACTTTTCCATTCAACTTGGATCCGTCAGTATATATGTATTGGTGTTCAGGCCATCTTCCATTAATGGTTTCTAGAAAGTTTTCTTTTGGGTCCAGGTAGTATGTTTTTATATGTTTTGAAAAGAAAACATGGGGAGGTTCGGTGTAGATAGGTATAGTTTTGTTGATAGACAGGGAGTTAGAGATTTGTGCCAGTGTGGTATAGCTGTTTACTAGGAGTGGAGTAGCTTTTGAGTGCCAATATGGATGGGTGAGTACTAGGACAGTGAGGTCGTGAATGTTACGAAGATAGCTGGCTTCTTTGGATATGGCTTTAGCCATAAATTTATGACTAATTAGCTGCCTTCTGAAAGATAGTGGAGGTTCTACAGATTCGACTTCTATAATATTTATTGGGGTAGATTTAAGATAACCAAGACATATTGAAGCGTTTAACTTGTCTGCTCATATGGGAACAAGGAAAGACTATCTATAGAGATACTGGGGGGTAAGAATGGGGCTAAAGAAGAAGAAGCAGACACATAAAGCCTCGTTGCGGGACGGCAGCTCATTTGTTGTGCGGGAGCTAGGTCGTAGATTCGTTAGGGAGGGTGAAGGGGTGTTAAGATGACTACACTACCATAACTAAATACATAAGGGTACTTACTCTGACTAGAGGATCTTTCTACTATTTAACAAAAAGGGACGCCGTTTGAAATAAATCCTCTATTTCACCTATGGGTACTTACTGGATACTTTCTTACTTACGGGTACCAATCGGGGGGACAATCATCATTGATTCCTCTTTGGGGTTACATTGGGACAACATCTTTCCTTATTATTGGCTTCTATGCCATATTCTTTCTTTTCTCCTGAACTAAAACTTTCATACAGTTGCATTAGTTTTCTGTTAAAATTTTTCCAAAGGCTACAGAAATGAGATGATAGATACACTTTCACAAACATTTATTTAAAACTTTACGGTGGTTTTTTTTTAAACAAACAAAAAAACTTTTAACAGGAAATGATTTTACAGGACAAAATATCTACAAATCTTTTACATTACAAAAAAAATCTTCAATTTAACATAACAAAAGAATGACAAAAGAACTTGTTGGACAGTGTATGTCAAAACAAAATTTTGACGCAGCTGTCAAAGGTCAAAGTCACTGTCATTTTAATTTACAAGTTGCATCATGAAAGCACAAACAACTATTATTTTTCAAAACTCTTTACCAACAAAAATATTTATCCATTTGGGATCCTTGCAAAATTTAAAAAAATATATCATACCATATTTAAACAAAATCCTTTATCACACGTCACAAACTACACGGAAAGGGGGTTCATCTACAAACAAGCAGGGTCATCGACCTGAGGTGGGCTTCATGGCTTCCTTTTTATTTCGGGGCAATCAACTGGATAAACATCACGGGACTGGAACTCAAAATGTCTACATCAGGACATCAATCGGGACTCGGAAGACTTCATTTAAACAGGAACTTGGACAAGATACAGGGACTTCATACCACGCCGGCGTATAGTACTGCGTCACAACTCAAACACAGTGTAAGAGCACCCAACTTCACTACGGGGTAAAAAAAACATCGTGCCCTCACACTAGATCTTCCAGAACGACACACTATACCCTTTACCGGCGGGTAACAAAAGGCACCACGCCCTTTTGGGGTGAGTCGGCAAGCGATCTTCACGCTTGAAGAAATCAAACCGGACTGATCTGCGCTTCGGTCTGAAGCCACAGATCGGGGAAAATACGACGGAAGTACCGAGCGATTTTGATCCTTAGGGATGCTTAGTTGACAAGAACTCAACTTTCAGTTCAAGATTTGTTCTAGAAAGTTCATCTACGCATTAGAACTGTACTTTTGTCAACACTTCTTACAAATTCTGTTTTTGCGTCTCAAATAAACAGGAATCTTGTAACACATTGAAATGTTGCTGCAATACTTCATGGCTGTATACAGGGTCGGCTTGGGATCTTATAATGATATTGAACTTCACAAAATAAATTAAAAAAATAGACATTCTTTTTGGGAATTGGGATATTAAATTAATGTTGGAGTTTTTTCAAACGTTACAATATTCTCAAACTTGTGTTTTTCTGGGTCTCTATTTTGTTTCGGTGAGTATGTGCTGCTGTTCCATATAGGTGACTGCCATAGTCTAATATACTTCTAACCATTGTTTTATAGAACAGTAAAGCGGTATTTGGATCTGCTCCCCATTTGGTATGGCAGAATGCTCTCAAAATATTCATAGCGTTCTCGGTTTTTTTTATTGCATGGTGGATGGTATCTTTCCACAGTAATTTTCTGTCCAAATAGAGTCCAAGGTATTTAACACAATTTTTGATTGGAAGAAGATATGGTCCCAGTTGTAACTGTACTTGAGTTATGTCCCTTTTTTTAGTAAAAATACACACTTCAGATTTTTTTTCAGAAAGAATTAAGTTGTTTGAATCTAACCAGTGCTTAACTGACCATAGGTTTGTGTTTAAAATGTTCTGACAATTTGAAATAGTAGTACCGTTGGTGTAGATAACTATATCATCAGCAAACTGTATCATATTCACGTTATTCAAATTTACTTCGAAGTCCATTGTATATAGTATAAAAAGTAGCGGGCTGAGTATGCTGCCTTGAGGGAGTCCTAAATTCGATGTTCGGGATCCTTGAAGATTTTGGTTTAATTTTAGTGAAAGTCGTCTATCGGAGTATAGTGAAATTAAAAATGAACATATTTCATGAGGTATTCCTATTGATGTCAGCTTATGGTATAAAATGTTTAAATTTACGTTATCAAAAGCCGAGGAAAGGTCAATAAAAACTGCAGCTGTATGTTTTTTTATTGTATATCCTGTAAGTATATCTGTAACGAGAACAGTAATAGCTTCGAGAGTGGACCTACATTTCCGGAAACCATATTGTGAGTTTGGTAGGATGTGTTCAAATTCTAGCCATTGTTCTAATCGATTCTTTATTATTCTTTCCAAAGTTTTAAGAATACAAGATGCCAGGGATATAGGTCTGTACGAACTTGAGAGGTCTAGCGGTTTGTCTTTCTTTTTAATAGGTAATATTATATAGTTCTTCCAGCTATCCGGAATAGGACTTGCACCAGTCCAGATACTATTATAGATTTCTAATAGAGACTTTTTATGTTTAAATGGGAGGTGAAACAGCATGGAGTAAGTTATATTGTCCTCGCCTGGTGAAGTATTATTAGATAGTTTCAACGATCTTTCTAATTCCCACATCTCAAAACGTTCAAGTAAGTACAAGTTGTTTCTGGGAACAGTTTTTAAAGATAACTGATTGTATTCTATGCATTCTTTTGCCCAGTCTGGTGAGATTGTGGCATGGAATTCTTCTATCCAATTCGCTTCCAGATCAATAGGTAACTTATTCTGCTGCTTACGATTCTTAAAACTATTTACCTTTTTCCATACTTCAGTGATGGGAGTTGTCTGATTTAGGCTCTCAACATATTTCCTCCACTGAATTCTTTTTGTTTCTTTGAATGTTTTTTTTGCGATGGCATCAACTCGTTTGAATTCAAGTAAATTTTGTATGTTTGGGTTTTCTTTCCATAATCTGAAAGCTTCTTTTCTCCTATGAGAAATGTTGTTGCAGGTCTCATTCCACCATTGTTTTGGTTTGTGCTTCCAGTACTTATTTCTTATTATTGTTCTTTTCGGGATACAAATGTTTGCAGCTGAGTTTATCGTGTCTATGAAATTGTTGTAGTTACATGCGGTGCTCATTTCCTCTAGTGTTGTCGTGTACAGATTCCAGTTGGCTCTTTTAAGAACCCATATGTTGTGAACTGGACCATAGGTTTGTACGCCTGAGTCAGAGTTATTAAACTTCATATATATAGGAAGGTGATTGGATCCATGAGGATCCTGTATGACTGACCAAGATATTAAATGTACTATGTCTTGCGTACAAATAGACAGATCAATGGCACTTTTTCTACCTGACGTAACAAGTGTGGGTGCACCATCATTGAGATACACAAGATTGCAGTGATTAATAGCATTGAGCAAAGAAACACCATAGACATCATTAAACTCACAACCCCAAGAAAGATGATGAGCGTTGAAATCTCCAGCAATTATAAAAGGTCGTGGTAAGTTTTCGAAAAATTGTATCCATTCTCTTACTTCTATCCGAGTCTTTGGTTTAATGTATATTGACAATATGTACACTGCTTTGTTATTAGGTAGAAGTTTCACTTCGATGCATGTACACATCATTCTTGCTGGTTTCTGTACTACGACTTCTGAAAATAATCTATTGGATTTTACTAGTATGGCTACCCCACCGTAACCATCCATACGATCTGACCGAACAATATTATAACCTTGGAAGTTATAAAACCTTTCCTGTTTGAACCAGGTCTCTGACAAAGCTGCTATGGTAGTTTCTGTTGTATTTAAGAGATATTCTAAGTTTTCTTTATTGCCAACTGCAGATCTGCAGTTCCACTGTAAAATGTTGAGTTTGTTTATAGCTGAGAAGACGACGAAGTAGTTGGTATATTGTGCACGTTTAATAATTGTTTACTAATTAATATTTGCTGTAAGTCTTGTTTAGTAACATTGGGATTATTAGTTTCCCTAAAATTTTTAAAAAGTTCGGTAACAATAGTAAAAATTATATCTAAAATATCAGAGTTTGACTCTGTTTGTAGCGTGTGAGAATTTGAATTTAAATTATTTTTATATGAAGGACTATTTATAATTGGAATATTAGTTCCTGATTGTCTAAAGTTAAATGTGTATTCTGGATCTGACTGTGTCAAGACAGGACTATTTGGTCTCTGCCTTTTGCTGCCTTTAGAAGATTTGACGACTGTATATTTATTATGATTACTATTGGCCGAAAATGTGAATGGACGAGTAACAGAAGAGCTATTTAAACTTTGGTTAACAAGAGGGTAATTAGAAGAAGGCAAATTTTGTTGATGAGAATCTTTAATAATGTTATTTGATGTTACGTCTGCATAAGATTTGCGGGGAATTTGTTTGTTGGCATCATGGTAATTAATATTACTATTAGTCATGCATTCTTTAATTAATTTCTGTCTTTTGAATTCTGGACATGACTTAAGATTTGTTGTGAAGTGGTCTCCCATACAACTAAAACATTTTGGGGTTAATGTTGTTTCCTGACACTCTTTTGTATTATGGTCTTTCTGGCAATTGTTACAACGGGGGTTACTCCTACAATGCTTCCCCTGGTGGCCAAATCGCAAACAGTTGAAACAAAGCAGGACTTTTTGTTGATATGGTTCAATTTCTTTCAACACCTTATTTATAGTAACGTATTTTGGAAGTACTTGTGTTTTAAAGCTTACTACACACGATTTAGTAGGAACATAATTTATTTTATCATCGGTAACCGTTTTTCTATTTATTCTAGAAACGTTTACTACCTCAAAATTAGAATTTATTTCGAATTTTTTAATTTTATTTTTAAGATATTCATCGGAGAATTCTGTTGAGACATCCCGTATAACACCTTGTCTAATAATAATAAATTTAGGTATATAAACATCCAAATTGTTTTTAACAAAAACCGGATCGTCTTTCTTGTCGATAAGGTAATTAGCGTTTTTAGAATCCGTAAATTTAATTCTTAATTTATTTCTGCCAATTGTATCGATACTAATTATTTTATTATCTAATTCTGGGAATTTTGTAAGAATAATGTCACCAATTTTTAATGCATTAAGTTTACCTTTAAGATCGCTATCTTTATTTTCAACATATATATGGAACGGTCCACGGTCATTTATGGTATACTTAAAAATTTCTTTTTGTTTGTCATCGTTAGATTTAATAGGATCGGAAGTACTTACAGTTTGGTTGAGTTCAGCCTTACTAAAACCTTTAAAATTGCTAGGGGATTCCATTTCAATATCTGGACTACTAAGGGTGGTATTGGGAGGTCCATCAGGTTCAGGGGGCGGTTTACCGCCCATGTCCGCACTCATTTAATTAAAAAATAGAAACAAAAACGCGAGTTATTAGTCTATATATTATTTGAATAATTATCGATACTTATTATTCGTATTTGTAAAGCGTTTAGATTACTCGTCAGCACCGGCTATTGACACGTCCGACTCACACGAGAACTAAAACTAGAATCTTTTATTGAAAATGGACATGTATAATTCTTATGTCAGGAACATCTTAAAACAAAATTATAGTGAAATTTGTCCACCCCATAAAAAATTTATGGGGATTTTGTTCCCTTAAACCCCCCCAAACTTTTGTGTACGTTCCAATTAATTCATTATTGTAGTACCATTAGTTAAACACAACGTTTTTAAAACTTTTTTGCCTCTTATTATTTTTTCGATAAGCCAGTTTTTATTGAGATGCGGCTTCTTTTTCAATATATTTACGTAAAAATTTTATGGGGGTTTTGTTCCTTTAAACCCCCCTAATGTTTGTGTACGTTCCAATTAAACTATTATTGTGGTACCATTAGGTAAACACAGTGTTTTTAAAACTTTTGTCTCTTAGTCTTTTGTTCATATGTCACCTTTTATCGAGATGTAGCTTCTTTTTCAAAATATACCTAAAAATGTAAATTATAAATAAATTTTCAGATTATTAACAGGTCTCTATAACCGTACTTAACCATATACAAATATGTGGTGGAGTCGACAAATATTCAAAATATCTCGATAAACACTGGCTTATCGAAAAAGTACTAAGAGGCAAAAAAAGTTTTAAAAATAATGTGTTTAACTAATAGTGCCACAATAATAATTTAATTGGAACGTACACAAAAGTTTGGGGGGGTTTAAGGGAACAAAACCCCCATAAAATTTGTATGGGGTGCACAAATTTTACTTAATTTTTTTTTAAGATATTGCTGTCGTAAAAGATGCCACATGTCAATTTTCAATAAAAAATCTCTGAGAGTTTTCGATATATGAAAAAAAATCGATTTTCATTTTGTAACTTCAAAGGGCTATAACTTTTTTTGTGTGCACTATTGTATATAGGTAAGTGAGGTTCAATCAACCTATTTTTGACCCCAGAATCTGTGGTATAATTTATGACCAATCTTTTCGGGACACCCTGTATAATAAAAAAGCTTATTTTGTTTAATTTAAAATGGTGTATTACAAAAAATTCTAGGATTATTTTAGAATAAGATATTATTTTTCAAAATGTAATAAGTACATACTCGCAACGATTTTTGATTTTAGGATTATTTTTTAAATTTCTCATTATAACTTTTTTTTCTTGTATTTGAATATACTATATATTGCTCAATAAAGAGAGCTTACTTTCTGTTCTTTAAAATGGTGTATCATCTATATTTAAATAATGGAAACCGAGTGATTCTTTGATATTTTTTTACCTGTATTATTTAAAATTATTTCTTTTACAAAAATTACATAAACATTAGTCTTAGAAAACATCACTTTAGTTAAAATTATTTAAATGTTGACATTTAAAAAATTTTCAAAATCAAAGTCCATCTCTTCGTTAGCATTAGCTTCAATATATTTCTCTGACACCTCAGTTATCTTAAGAGTTCCCACAATTAGTACCCAAGCACATGCACCCTTTGCAGAATATTGAACAACTAATTCCTATCTTCCTACAACCGCAGTTTTTTGTACATCCTTTGGTACAGTTACATGCTATTTTTTCAAGCAAAGCTTGTTGTGGTCTTTGACAGTAAATATTGGAATTAATCCATATTTTGAAGTTTGCCCGGCCGAGTCAAGTGGATCCAAAGTATTACACATAAAAAATAAGATTCAATCATAACACACAATCAAATAAAAAAGTTATAATTAGAAATTTAAAAAATAATCCTAAAATCAAAAATCGTTGCAAGTACTTATTACATTTTGAAAAAGCATATCTTATTTAAAAATAATCCTAGAATTTTTTATAATACACCATTTTAAAGTAAACAGAATAAGCTTTCTTTTTTATTATATAATATATACCTAAATTTAGAAAAACAAAGTTATAATTTAAAAAGTTATAAGTTTAAAAAATATTCGTAAAAAATATAAAAACTCGTTAAAAGTATAAAATCTTGAAAAAGATAACCTCTTTAAAAGAAGTCGTACAACATTATACAGTAGAACATTTTAAAGGTAATTGATTTCTATTCCTCTTACATGTACCATTGCATATGCCTAAAGTTACGTAGAAAAAAGTTACAGAACAATATTTGCGAAATAACAAGGAAAATTGCCCAAAATTGCTGTGAGTGGCGAAATTTGAAAAATCATAATTCGAAAACTGTAAATCCTAATTACCTCTACAAAACATCATTTTAAAGAGAAAATATGTAAGTTTTTTTTGTGAAGCAATGTCTATACCTATATCCCCGTGGATAAAAGTTATGGGACAAAAAACAAAATTTCTTTCTTTTGGGTTTCTTTGTGCTTTTTCTTTTGAATATATTTTTGTAAAAAAAAGTATCTTTGACTTTAAAAAGTTATATTTAGATAGGAAATTTAATCAGGAACAATTTTTATGTAGACGTGTTTGTACCAAAAGAGCATAGAACTCATCCTAAGGTAACCTGTGCCCAGGGACTAATTCACCCATTTCTCAAAAACGCACCCCTTTAAATGGTAGCACTCCGCGGTTTTTCATATATAGAGATTCATTGACCATATGAAATAATAAAACCCCGTTTAACGTTGTAGTTCCTTTCTATAGTACATAATCAATAGCCTAAAGGTTGAAGCTATTTTGGTATTTTCACTTTTGTTAATTAAAGTCTGTTTCTATAGCTGTAGTTTCAGTTTTGTTACAGATTATATACTAAAGTCAGCATATTTCTGAAGACATCAGGAACAGTGTATTATCCTTAGATCACAATTATTAGAATAGTAAATCGTTTAATAGTACTTACTACTTGTTCAACAGATTTGTTACTTTTGTTTTGCTGCACATTTAGGACAGCAAGGTAAACATAGAAGGTAGAAATCATCTTCCATTTCATGTAGTTACTTAATATTTACTACAGCAAAACAAAAAAGCAGAATAACACAATAAAAATCATTCCATTTAGATTAAGACTACATGTTTTAGTTAAGGGTTTTAGTATATTATGTTTATTTAAATTTTTTAAAACCATTTAAAATATAGGTATTCGAACAGAATTGATATTAGCATAACCATTTTACACAGATCTAGATTCCTTATTTAGTCCAGAAATTGGTCCAGAATAGTCCAGAAATTGAAATCAGGAGAGGAGTTAGTCAGGCATGTATATGTCTCAATTACGATTTATTGTATATAGTGAAGCCATTTTTGAATCTTTAAGTGAAGAAATAATAATTAATAGAATATCTATTAACAATATAAGAAATGTAGATGACACTGTGGTTATGGAAAGCTCTGCTGAACAACTCTAATTACTACTAAACAAAACAAATACACTGGGGTGCAAAATTAACCGGACACCTTAAAAATGGGTCATTTTTGATGTCTCGAATTTCCTAAACCTGTTGTCCGATTTAAGTGAATTTTTAATACGTTATAGCCTTATTCTTTATCAATATCGCTGTAATAATATTGTGGCTAAACAGGTAAATTTTCATTGCATACCGGGTGTACCAATGAAACTGTGTTTTTTTCTTAAACTTCGCATCACCCTGTGGAATATTCTAGCATTTATAAAATACTCAAATTAAAATCCAACTATAGCCTTATGTTTTCTCAACATTCTGTTTTTTGATTCATTCGCTTAAGTAGGACCATAAAAAAGTTAGGAAATTTAACAACTAGCCATGTTCTTTATCAATACAGGCTGTTTCTAAATAAGTGCGACAAACTTACAGGGGTAATTATACATGAAAAAATAATGACAGTTTGATTTATAAACCTATGTCCACAAATGCTTCATTTCTGAGATAGAGAGTTGAAATTTTTCTTACAAACTGACGATTTATTTATTGCTTAAAAACCAGTTGAGATATGCAAATGAAATTTGGTGGGTGTTAAGCCGTAGTTATTGTACATTTTTTGACATACAAGTAAGAATTTAATATTCACCATATTCGCGCCATTGGCGCGCATACGGGTAATCGTAAGCCCTCATATTACCCGTATGCGCGCCAATGGTGAATATTAAATTCTTAATTGTATGTCAAAAAATGTGCAATAACTACTTCTTAAAACCTACCAAATTTCATTTGCATACCTCAACCGGTTTTAAAGCAATAAATAAATCGTCAGTTTGTAAGAAACTTTCAACATCCCCTATCTCGGAAACGAAGCATTTGCAGACATATCGTTGATAAAGCAAACTGTCATTATTTTTTCATGCAGAATTCCCCTTAAAGTTTGCCAATTATTATTTAAAAACACGCTGTATTGATGAAAAACATGGCTAGTTGTTAAAGTACCTAACTTTTTTATTATCCAACATAAGCGAATGAATAAAAAAACAAAATGTTGAGAAAACATGAGGCTATAGTTTGATTTTAATTTTAGTATTTTATAAATGCTAGAATATTCCACAGGGTGATGCGAACTTTGAGAAAAAAACACAGTTTGATTGATACACCCGGTATACATTGAAAATTTAACTGTTTAGCAACAATACTATTACAGCGATATTGCTAAAGAATAAGGCTATAATGTATTAAAACATCACTTAAATCGGACAACCGGTTTAGGAAATTCGAGACATCAAAAATGACCCATTTTTAAGGTGTCCGGTTAATTTTGCACCCCAGTGTACTTTCTGTGAAAAATTGGACTAAAAATTAATATAAAAAAGACCAAATACATGATAATAACTAAGAAAACAAATATACAAACATACAAAGTTTGGGAAATGTACCGATAGAAAGGGTTGATAAATACAATACAAAACCTAGGAACCCGGATTTCAGACAATAATGATCAAACAACAGAAATAAGGGCCAGGATAGAAATAGCAAGAAATGCGTTTGTAAAACTGAAAACAATTCTCTGCAACAAAGACTTTAGATTGGAACTGACAGTAAGAGCTTTGAGATGCTACGTGTTCTCGGTACTGCAATATGGACTTGAAAGCTGGACATTGAAGCAAGTACACATAAATAAGCTACATGTGGTGTTACAGGAGGATGCTTAGAATAGCATGGACACAGAAAAAAACAAACACGGAAGTATTGCGAGAAATGGACAAAGAATATGAAATTATAAACACAATAAAAATAAGATAGTTACAATATCTGGGACACGTAATGAGGGAACAGCGATATGAATTGCTAAGACTGATAATACAGGAAATATAAGAGGAGGAAGGAGTATAGGAAGAAGGAGAGTGCCATGGTTGAAAAATTTAAGGTCCAACCTCCGATTAGCATACGGCACTTCAAGAAAAAGAAGAGACTCCTTATTTAGTTCATAATATGGTCATTACACAATTTTCATGTCCGTGTAGACGTGAAATAAAAACAACATATATATGAGTAAAACAAACTTATATACTATGTTAACTTAATTGAAATATCATTGAATAAGAATTTTGAGATATTTCAAATATTTTTTTTAAGAATAAATTCATTTTTTATTTTAAAAACAGGACTGCAAGTTTGCCATCCTGGACCCAATTTACAGAAGCGTCGTGGGCCTGATCTAAAACCTTTTACTGATCCATGTGGAACTGACTGCTATTTACTTTTGGTAAGTGATAATACTCACTTTCAAGGTACTGATAATACAGAGTTAATTACTTGTCGTAAGTTCGTATTGATTCATTATGATGGTACTTTGAACTGTATCAATGTGTACAACAAAAATTAAATCGTTTTTCTTCCTCTATTACATTCAAGTTTATTATTGTTCTCCTATGTTGTCAGTATTGGATTCAACAACATTCTCTTAAGTCTTTTTTCAAACTTTCTTCCATGTTAACACACTTTTTCTACTTGGTGTATCATCTAAACTAGCTTCTTATTCCTAATTCCACCTACTCTTTTCCCAGTGTTTCATTTTTAATATATGACTGATGAAACACGGTGCATCTTCATCCTTACTCCCATAACTATGTATGTACTTCTTTTTGACAACTTAATATTTTTATGGTATTAAAACGTTGGATTATCTATTATTTTATTATTTTAAACTCAAAACATTAAATATTCAGCACTATGCGGCTGTCCCAAGTAGAAACACTGTAAGCGCCAATTCGAAAAATGTTCACCAGAGTAGAAAACGTAAAGTGGTGAAGTGAAGATTGAATGTGATATAATGTGTTTCATAGCAATGTTAAATTGCGGTTCTACACATTTTTTATTTTTTTTCCTTGGTAAATGGTAGATAACAACACCCTAAATCCAAAAATGCAATAAAAGTGATTTTGAGAAAAATGGATGTACAGTGTTTCTACTTGGGGCAGCCGTATGGGTCTGAAGGATCCATTGGCATCCTCTTCATGACTCCTTAATATAACAATAACTCATAATAATGTATTAGCAGTGCATACTTGTACTTATATACTCTGACTAGTGATTTTGCCCGTCTCCATGCGACGGGGAATACAATCAATAGGGAACTTGCATAAAATTTTAAATTCGGAAAAAATGCTATAAATCACAACAGAACATAATTTAAAACATGTATCAAAGATAAAAAAAGTTTTGTTTGGCTTTCGTTTGGCCCCTAAAGACGATTAAAAATTCAAATTATTCCAGCCAGGCCAAAACGCGTCGTGACATCATCCGTTTATATGTTTACATTCTTCCAACAAAGTAAACAGAATTTTAAATTAGACGTTATAAACGTCAGTAGAAAATACGGTTATGTGACGTTACAAGTGTTTTTGATCGTTTGAACTATTCATAGAAAACTTGTACTTTTACAAAATGGTTTTATTTTCCGTAGTAAACCTTCTTTCCTTTCCTTCAATAACTATAGTCTAGTAAAATAAAATTACACTACATGTAAATCAAAATGTAAATTCGTACAGGTTGAAAAAATTTTTATATGAAAGTTTAGGTGGGTACAAAAGATATTTTCAAGAAAGTATCCAAATCATACAAGGGGATCATTGTTTAAATAATTAAAAAGGGGTGATTTTTGCAAAAAAATTACTTTTCTAACTGCTGAGGTCATTCAATTACTAATGAAGGTATATAGGATTATTTTCTGCAAAGCTGAAGGGTAAATCTTTCACATACGACTTACTAAATTAAATTTGACCCCTTATTTATTTAAATAATTGTACATAAATCTTTAAAAACAAATTTGCAAAAAATTATTTTTAGCGTTTTAAATAAGCACTATAAAATATCTTGTTTTACAGGAGAAGTTGCGCTATGTTATAAGTATTAATAAAAAAAATTGGTCCAAAAATATTTAATAGTTTTTGAAATATTGAATTTATTTATTAAATGTTACTCTATTTTCAATTGAAAAAACGCGGTTGTTGCCAAAGAAATATTCACCTGTATTAAATCTTATTATTTTTATTTTTATGTATATTTTCGATAAATGTATTGATAAATTCAAATTTTAATTAAACTCCCCCCTAAAATGGCATTTGAAAATTATTCAAATTTGTTTTTTAATTTGTTTTTATAATAACGTCGCGGGGATTAAGTAATTTGAAATGCCGTTTCGATAATTGGGTTCCTGGGAATTTTTGACTAATTAACAAAATTTTTTTTGTCGTTTTTTCTTCTTCTTTTTTTCTTGGAGCTATATTACTACGGGCCCTTTTAGGGTTAAATTTTATTAAAAATGTCGAATATCTTAGTTGTAGATTCTAGACCTAAAAATATTAAGATTGGTCTAAAATCACTTAAATAAAATGTGGCTACTTACAGAGTTTATTTAAAAATTTAAAAATTATTTTTACCAAGTACTTTCAAACTATTTGACGTATCCTTATCATACTTGGCAGAAAGTGTGAGTATACAGTCAACTAAATTTTGATAAATACAAGTTTATAGCTACTACCAGAGGCGTACGACAGGGGGTAGTTAATGGTTAACCCTTCCCAAATTCGACGCCACTGAGGGAATTACTATTTTAGCGAAATTTTTCGATTCTCCGATACTTTCTATGTAAATAATATAGTCTTTACTGGTAACGATTAAGTCATTAGTTTTTGAGATATTGGACGTTAAAAATGAAACGGCATAGTTATTTTGATTCATTCGTTCATTCATTTTAAACTTCCAATATCTCTCAAACTGATGACTTATCGACACCAATAAAGTTATTTATATACAAAGTATTGGAGAATCGAAAAATTTCTCTAAAATAGTAATTCACTCAGTGGCGTAGAATTTGGGAAGGGTTAATCATTCACTATCCCCTGTCGTACGCCTCTGGCACTAGCTAGAAACGTTAATTAATCACAATTTAGTAGGGTCTATAATAGCCACACTTTCTGCCAAGTATGATGAGGATACGTCGAATAGTTTTAAAGTGCTTGGTAACAATAATTTTTAAATTTTTAAATAAAACACCCTGTAACTCAGTAAGTAGCCATATTTTATTTAAGAGATTTTAGTTGAATCTTAATATTTTTAGGTCTAGAATCTACAACTAAGATATTCGACATTTTTAATAAAATTTAACCCTAAAAGGGCCCGTAGTAATATAGCTCCAAGAAAAAAAGAAGAAGAAAAAACGACAAAAAAAATTTTGTTAATTAGTCAAAAATTCCCAGGAACCCAATTATCGAAACGGCATTTCAAATTACTTAATCCCCGCGACGTTATTATAAAAACAAATTAAAAAACAAATTTGAATAATTTTCAAATGCCATTTTAGGGGGGAGTTTAATTAAAATTTGAATTTATCAATACATTTATCGAAAACATACATAAAAATAAAAATAATGAGATCTTAAGCAGGTGAATATTTCTTTGGCAACAACCGCGTTTTTGCAATTGAAAATATAGTAACATTTAATAAACAAATTTAATATCTCAAAAAATATTAAATATTTTTTGACCAATTTTTTTTTACTTAATAATAGCGCAACTTAGTCTGTAAAATAGGATATTTTATAGTGCTTATTTAACACGCTAAAAATAATTTTTTGCAAATTTGTTTTTAATGTTTTATATACAATTACTTTAATAAATAGGGGGTCAAATTTAATTTAGTGAGTCTTATGTGAAACATTTACCCTTCAACTTTGCAGAAAAAAATTCCATAGACCTTCATTAATAAGTGAATTACCTCAGCAGTTAAAAAAGTATTTTTTTTGCAAAAATGACCCCTTTTTAATTATTTAAACAATGATCCCTTTGTATGATTTGGATACTTTCTTGAAAATATCTTTTGTACCCACCTAAACTTTGATATAAAATTTGTTTTAACCTGTACGAATTTACATTTTGACTTTTTTTTATTTTATTAGGCTACTATATCAAACTCCAATGTCAACAAACTGGTATATATTATTACAATGACATACGATAAATGTTAATAGAATATAAATATTTTTCCTTTATTCCGCAACGAGGTATACCCAAGTAGGTGGAGGCCAATAAACTAAAGAAGAAGAAGAAGAATTTACTTAATTATAACCATAAACGGAACCATATAGTTAAACCATAGAGGTATATATTAACATAGAGGGAGCCTAACTTCCGCGCTTCCTGATGACAAGATCTCATGGACTGGTTTGCTGCATCTCTTTCTAACACATTGTATCGAAAATCTATGATGACATTAAGTGTGAATATAGGCACAGAAGAGGAGGACAACTGTAGCAGCTTTACTATGCGCTATGCTAATATATAACTCTATGAGTTAAACTGTGTGACGTCACGGGTCGTTTGAACTATACTCAGTGACATTAGAAGTGTTACACCCAGAAGGAATCATTTGTTGAACTTAATTTTTTGCCAGCACAATGACTATATTTAAGGCATGCTATGATAACAATATCAATGTTTTATCTTTTATAGTTTTTGTAAAAATAAAGTTTTATCTTTAAATTTTTTTGTGAAAATACCAATTTATGAAGACCGGTTAGTACAGATATTTTTAGTTATGATTCCTCAGTCTAATTGTATTCAGTGCAAGAATATGCCTCGAGTTCGAAGACAACAAAATTACCACCATTTTAGCGATTTTGACAGGGGTAGAATTATTGCCTTAAGAGCAAACAGTAGCGATCAACAGGTAGCAACAAACGCGTTCCAAGATTGCGGCTCTAATTTTGAATATTTTGTACACATATTTGGCACACATATTCGTAATATAATACAGAATGGCGGTACAGAGACAATTTCAGGAATATGTTAGAATGTGGAAATTACTCTATAACTAAATAAAATATTGAAAAAAGGAGCCTGTACCGCCATTAAGAAAGACAAAAAAATACACTTTCTTCAAATAAACTTTTTTATCCCGTGCCTGGATTTTGTGTCACATTGGAACTACTAGAAATCGATTTTTTATAACAAGAAATCGAACGTCACTGACTTGGCAACATTTCGCGCCTATATGTATAAAAATTATTGTTTTTGACAGTATAAACATCACTGTCAGTTGATTGTCAGTGTCGAATTACCGACGCACTGTTGCTTCACTTTTGAAAGTTCGCAGAACTTTCGCAATCTTGGACCGCGTTTGTTGCTACCTGTTGATCGCTACTATGTGCTCTTAAAGATATGGGTTTGTCGTATCGCGAAATTGGCCGCCGTGTTAATTGTACGGCAATGACAGTTATGCGAGTATGTCGTGTGTGGATAAACGAAGTTAGAGGAACAGGAAGAAGACCAATTGGTCAACCGAGACGTACCACAAGGCGTCAAGATAGGCGCTTTAGACTTCTGGGTCTGAGAGACCGTTTTGCTACTATGAGTCAAATAGCTGACCAATGGTTTGGAGTAGAAGGTAGACCTGTTACTAGACGTACCCTATACCGTAGCATTTGAGCCTTTGGACTGGTTGCATTCCGCCCACCACGAGTGCTTCCTTTGACTGCGGACCACTGTCCTCAACGTTTGAATTGGTGCAGAGAACGGCAGCATTGGGTGGCAGAATGGTATAATGCAGCATTCAGCGATGAATCGCGATTTTGTTTAGGTATGCATGATGGTCGTAAGATGATAAGACGCCGCCATACGACGCCTTATAGCCAGACGATAAGTCGACGAGATATCGGGTTTGCTGTTGAGAGGCATCTACACAGGACAGTTGAAGTAATGGTTTTGGGGGTTAATGCCTATGGTAGCCGATCGCCACTTTTGTTTATTCGAGGCAGTATGACAGATGCGCGTTATGTTGATGACATCTTACAAACCAGTTTACTGCCTTATCTAGACGGCCGTCGAAACGCCCTTTTTCAGGAAGACAACGCACGTCCCCATATTGCTCGTCAAACTATGGACTTTTTCCAAGAAGCTGGCGTTAATTTTTTGCCGTGGCTACTCCGTTCGCTGGATTTAAATTGAACATGTGTGGGATAAGATGGGGAGGAGATTGTCCACTTTGCACCATCCTCCACAGACTCTGGCACAGTTAATCCATGAAATTCAAGTTGCTTGGAACGAGGTGCCACAACCAGATATCGATCATCTCATTTTGTCAATGCCTAGACGTGTACAGGTGTATTCAGCTAGGGGGTCGCCAAACACATTAATTTTTTTTTGATTACATGTCAATAAAAAGTCTTGCCAATGTTATCGTTTCATTTTTGATGAAAATGTACCATGTTGCCAAAAAATTAAGTTCCAGAAATGATTCCTTCTTGGTGTAACACTTCTAATGTCACTGAGTATATTTTAAAATACAGAAGACTTTAAATTTGTACTTTTAAGTTATTATGAGTTTTTGAAGCGTATAATTTTGGAAATCTCATTTTTATACAAAACTGAACATTATTATGTAATAAAAAAAATGTGCAAGTTCTCTATTGCCTTCTACAGTCACTGCACTCAATTTTTTGTGACATCCTCCTATTTTATTGTATCTCCTTCCAATCAATTTTTTCTGACACTCTCCATTTTTTTTCTGATTCGCTCAATTTTTTCTGACATCCTCCAATTTTATCTGATACCCTCCATTTTTTTCTGACTCTTATTTTTTATACTTTTTTTATTTTATAACTTGAGAAGGACTGTATTGATTTGGCTACTTTTGCTTTTGAAATATTTGTAGTAGTCTAAGTAAGAAGATCTTTACAATATCCCATCAGATATTAAATTTTATTAGTTGTATAGGAAGTATGTAAAAAATGTGCTCCTTGCTCAAGAATATCTCTATTTTTGACAATATGGAAAATTAATAGGTATACAGAAAATATGTTTATAATTGAAAATAATTTTAAAACAATGTTTACTTACAGTAATAAGTACTATTTTCCAACATTTTCTCTGCGATAAAGCTGTCAATTCAAAAAAGTTTAAGTTTTTAATCTAATAGCACACAAAATGATATTTAAAATACCATTCTATATCCTACTAGATAAAAAACAATGGAAAACACCGATTTCGTTAATTAGATTTTAAGTATCGCATGTCTTATCAATTTGAGGAACCGAAACAGACTGATTACTATGAAACTACTACTTACTACTACTGAAACAGATTACTATATTCCGATAGGTCAGTGTCAATAAATACAAATGATGAAACATTGGGACCTAAAACGACCAATATTGGGTTACCACAAGGAAGTATACTAAGCCCTGTACTATACTTAATATATACAGCAGATCTGGAAAGTAAAATTAAATGTAGTGAGACCGTTTCTATACTACAATTTGCTGATGACATTTGTATAGAGGGTGTAACAAAAATACAGGTCATAAATTTAATCACATATTCTGGGACCAAAAATAGTTCGATTGAACCTAACTTACCTTAGTACAAATGTGCACATAAAAAAACTTACAGCCCTTTGAAGTTCCAAAAAGAAAATCGATTTTTTCCAATATATCGAAAACTATTAGAGATTTTTTATTGAAAATGGACATGTGGTATTCTTATGACAGTAGTATCTTAAGAAAAAATTGTAGTGAAATTTCGACACCCCATAAAAATTTTATGGGGGTTTTGTTCCTTTAAACCCCCCAAACTTTTGTGTACGTTCCAATTTAATTATTATTGTAGTACCATTAGTTAAACACAATGTTTTAAAAACTTTTTTACGTCTCAGTACTTTTTCGAAAAATCAGTTTATATCGAGATATTTTGAATATTTGTCAAATCCACCACATATTTGAGTATGGTTAAGTACGATTACGGAGACTTGGTAATAATATGAACATTTATTTATGATTTACATTTTTAGGTATATTTTGAACCATATTAAAAAAGAAGCCACATCTCGATAAAAGGTGCCTTATAAAAAAAATACAAAGAGGCAAAAAAGTTTTAAAAATACTGTGTTTAACTAATGGTATCGCAGTAATAGTTTAATTGGAACGTAGACAAACATTTGAGGGGTTTAAAGGAACAAAACCCCCATACAATTTTTATGTAAACATATTAAAAAAGAAGCTGCAACTCGATAAAAACTGCCTTATCGAAAAAATAGTAAGAGGCAAAAAAGTTTTAAAAACATTTAATGCAACTAATGGTACCACAAAAATAATGTAATTGGAACGTACACAAAAGTTTGGGGGGGTTTAAGGGAACAAAACACCCATAAAATTTTTATGGGGTGCACAAATTTCACTATAATTTTTCTTTAAGATGTTCCTGCTATAAGAATACCACATGTCCATTTTCAATAAAACATCTTTAATAGTTTTCGATATATTCGAAAAAATCGATTTTCATTTTGTAACTTCAAAGGGCTGTAACTTTGTTTATGTGCATATTTGTACTAAGGTAAGTTAGGTTAATTTGAACTATTTTTGGTCCCAGAATATGTGACTTCATTTATGACCTGTATTTTTGTTACACCCTGTATATTCCCCATGCCAGTATATTGAAGGGTGCAAAAAATTAAATATAGCCTATAAGAACCTTAATAAATGGTGCAATGAAAATGGCCTAAAAATTTCCAGGAAAAAAACAGAAGTCTGCATTTTTACGAGGAAAAGAAAACACATTCCAACAGAAATAACATTGGATACAACAAAGTATAGTGTACGGATACCTGTAAAATACCTAGGAATGTATCTGGATAAAAAAATGACATGGAAAAACCACATAGATTATTTAATCAAGAAAACTGAAAAAGGAATTAACATCTTACGGTCAGTGTGTGCAACAAAATAAGGATCAGATCCAAACGTAGCAATCCTTTTGTACAAATCCTACATTAGGTCAATACTGGATTATGGTTGTTTCTTCTATGACCAAGCTTCCAAAAGTCAAGTAGAAAAAATAGATCACGTAGTAAATAAGTGTCTAAGGCTATGCCTAGGGGCTTTAAAAAGTACACCAATTGATTGTTTATTTGCCGAAGTAGCAGAAACTCCACTAAAATATCGCCGAAAGATTTTAGCTTCCAATTTTATAGCTAAATTAAGTTCTAAAAATAGCAACTTAGTCCAAAAAATCAATATACTGTTTACATCGGATCTTACCCATAGTTATTGGAAGTCGAAAAAAGTTTAACTATTACTGAGTCATATTATGTAATAAATAACGTAATAGAAGAAATATACTCTTCAGATATAGATCCATTATATAGCATAAATATTTATAACATCCATCCAATTAACTGTGTTTTTCTCCAAGACTATTCAAAATTTCACAGAAGGATTAGACAATACATATTTGAGGAGGATTTAGAAAAGTAGCTTCCCAGATGTCAATATATATTCACGGATGCGTCAAAGAACAACAATAAAGTAGGTTGCGCTATATTTGATCCACATAATAATCATAAAAGATCGTTTAAACTAAATGAAAAGCTTACAATATATACTGCAGAATTAATCGCCATATTAGCTCTCCTGTATATAAGTAATATGAAAATTACAGCAGAATCATTTGCAATTTGTACTGATAGTAAAAGTGCTATTATGAAAATAAAAAATATCCACCAAGTCAGTAGTAATTTTAATATTTTGACCAATATAATTATTAAACTTCATGAATTACAAACAAGAAAAATTAATGTATCATTAGTTTGGATTAAAGGACATTGTGGAATAAAAGAGAATGAAGAAGTGGACGAAGATGCTAAGAAAGGAAGTAGAACAGGAGAGCTTTTAAGCTATAAGTGTCCCTACAGTGAAATTGCCTGCCACGTAAAACCTATAATACTAGCAGAATGGAGAGAAATGTACAGTAACAGTCCAATGGGAAAAATTTTATAAAAGCATAGTTACCAAGCCTCCTGGCCAGTCTTGGTTCTCAAGACTGTCGGGAAGCAAGCGGGTTTTCTCTGTTTTGTGCAGGTTAAGGTTCAACCATGTTTTAACTCCCCAGTACAAATTTAGAATAAAATTGAATGATTCTCCTAATTGTTCATGTGGAGAAGAAGGTACAGCGGAGCACATGATCTTAGGCTGTTCTAAAATAATAAACGAGGTTAAAGTATTAAATGAAGAAATGGCCAAAATACCCAAAATGACCAGACCATATAACCTAACTCAACTATTAAGAGCAGAAGATTACAATATTTATCAAATTTTATACAAACATATTTTATGTATTAGATTAAGTTTCTAACCTGTTTTTTCCCTTCGTGTCAAGCCCTATGTCTATCCGAGGTCCACCTGTCTCGTCTAAATGCTCTGATCGACCCCTGAGCGTCAAATTGTGTCCTAGTCTAACATCCCAATTTATATTGAAAAAAAAAGATTTAAAAAAAAATTACAACGAAAGGAAATAATTTCAAATAGAAATAAAAATCGTTGAAAATTAGATATAGGTATATAAAACAGTTCTTTGTCAAATTGGAGCAGGATTGTGATTGGATACCTACCTAAAAAAACCAGTAGAAAGCAGGAAGCACTCCTTTAGAGCTTCCGCATAAATAATACAAACAATTCCAAAAAGGTAAGATGGCGAATGGACATTGACTCCGAAGCCAATAATGCTCACACACAAAAACAATGGAAAACTTTCTCAGGTAACACCATCCGAGGCTTCTAAAAATGCAAGCCATGCGAATTCTGAGACTATAGGAAGATGAGGGAATTTTACTATTTATAATTCATGTCCCATCTGCTCAGGCGGTAAATTTCCAGCGAGAATGGTTCCCTTAGTACTCCAAATAGAGTAAAAATATAAAATGAAAATTCAAGTTTGTGCATTACTGCAAAACATTTTTATAATTGTAAATTTAATGAAACAATTCTAAATACCCTATTTAGATCGAACAAAGTGCCAAAAACATGGATTTCACGGGAAACGTAAAAAAAGTAAATAGACCCGAAGTTAGTCGCAGTTTTAGTGACTTAAATCTAAGAAAATATAATATAACTGTGTATATATGACAATAATATTGTTGTTTTTAGTATTTTCTTTACAATTTTCTTACCTTTTAAATCTTTCTTGGACATCTACAAAAATGTTTTAAACTCGAAATTAGCTAATTCGATTCAATCATTCTGGAGCTGTTATAGAAAAGATATAACAAAATAGTATGTTAAATACGTTTATTAAACGTCATTCAATGTTTACATATCGAAACTACGTGACTTGTCGCATTAAGTTTTTACAAGATTAGATTACTATAAATTTTTAACAATCCCAAATATAATATTTTTTATTATACATACACTCTCTTTCATTAATTCTGATCATATTTTTGTTTTAAAGGATGTAGTGAAGGAAACAATGGCTGCCAGAGCGAAGCAGGAAGAAGAGTCTGAAAAAGAAAAGGAGAAAGAAGTTAAAGCTAAAGTACCTACTAAAACAGCCGCAGAAACGGTTACAGAACTGAAAACGAACGGCGTTAGCAACCAGTCTCCAAGGAAGATCTGTAAACAGCAGAGTGTTGATTCTGGAAACGAAGCAAGCTCTGAAGATAGCAACGATAGTAATAAGTACAAAGGTGAGCACATACAGTCCGTACAATATAGATACCGTTGCACGTCATCCGCGTCATAGCACGTGACGTCACATGATACCAACACGAAATATTGAAGTCGTAGGTGTGCTCCTTTTTATCAATCGTTTAGCCGAGTACACTGAAATTACAGCCACTAGACATATTTTATTATATGGTCACCATGGTGACCATGGTGGGGATACACGAAACTATTCCAGCGCCCGTAGCGGCGAAATATGACAACTTAATAATTTTGTTCAATAGATATTTCGCTTACCTTATTATTGCCGTTTTGATTTTTATTATTTATTTTTATATTTTCATACTGACTTTCTTTCCTTCCCCGATCTGGTGGTATATTCCCATCGTCATCTATTTCCATTTTGTGCTACACACACACCACAAAAGTAATAGTCCAATAGACCCAGCTAATGTTAAAATCTGGTAATCAGTGGCGGCTCGTGAGTAAAAATATCGGTGGGGCACTTTTATTTTGAGCGGCAAATACGAAATTATGAACACCGAAAAAATGTTGATAGTTACAAACTTACCCATGTATTTAAGGATTCTAGTGAATAGTCCTTTTTTTAATCACTAGGTGGGGAATCTGCAAACAGACATCACGTCGGAGGTAAACATTTCCGACAGTGCTGGGTTCCTGAGCTAAAACCTCATCAGTGTCACGTCGACCAGTTTGGCCCTAAGTCGGACCTCTCTGCCCTCCGTAACTTCGATGTAGCAGGGACCAGCTGAACCCCACCACTCTCATACTAGGGCATAAGGGTGGAATCGCTCGTTAGAGCATAACTTCTCCCCGATGTCCTTCTTTTGCCCGATTCTCAGTCGCTCGCCATCACGCATCAGCTTCCATCTCTCGCACTCATCTGACCACCACGTCTTTTACCCCTATGCTGTCAACCACTCCTTCTTCCTACCTCTACCTTCTCTTTTATCGACAGCACCTTTATCACATAGTTGTGGATGTTATCCCACCATCGCTCATCCATCACAACATACCTGTTTTTGGTCACTATATCGTTATGTTCCTTTATTGATCTTCTAAAAGCCGAATCTAACTGTGATTGTATATTTATTGACCCTAATAATTGGTATTCAACACAATACTGGATGTGTTTGGAGTTTGGAGCTAACATTATGTTTTTTAATTTTCTCTGAGAGATGTTTAATATCATTTACACCACGGATTTTCCAAGACTCGTCCACTTGTGGTTAAAACAATAAACACTTAAAACAATAGAAGCGATTTGTCTCCTCACAATCGAATAACCAGTCTGCTAACAAATAATGTTTCTCATTGAATTTACGATTAAAAGTTCTATTACCACTTTGTCCTGCCTGCCTGAATTATGTCCAATTTTGGTCTAGGAGGTCCTATTGTTTTGTATTTAAAAAATTTTCGAACTCTAAAGTATTTTTGTCTTAATAAAGCATACACTATTAATATTTGTTGCCATATCGAATTATTGGATATCGACATCGACAATAATGAAGTCAGTATTGAGAATCGTACACTTAACACAGACCGAAAACTACGCTCGGGCTGTGTCCTAGGTGAAGTATATTGGTGCGATACCGACTGCCAAGCCAAATCCCGTAACGTTGCCAGTTACTACCTGCATCTGAGGATATTTCTTATTTCGCACATGGCAAGTCATTATCTAGCGCCCGATATTTTTCTAACTTGACAACAGTGAGTCCGGTCGCTCGGAAAAGAGCCCTTCCTCGGGTGCGGGCATAATTAAAAACTACACTGTGTAGTAGTTTTTAATCAATGGTGCGGGTGAACGCTGTTAATTTATATTTCTAAACTTTTTGGAGCGTCGCGTCGCATCGACTGAATATTTTTATTAGATTTTTAAATAAAGAAAAATTCATTCAATATAAATTGTATGAGATATCTACTACATTAAATGAGCTAGTGGGAGGGCAGTGCCCCAAGCGCCTCCCTGCCAGAGCCGCCCCTGCTGGTAATAATAATTCACACTGCCTAATTGCTTTCGATGTACACTTAATTAATGTTAACACCGACAACTAAACTATAACGAAAAAGTGAAGAAAGACCCTTAAAGTTGATATTTTCTTCAGAGAATTTCCAAATATCCGTTTTTTAATTTGACGTTTATTTGACACTCGTTGAAACTTATTGTTTGTATAATAAATTTTATCAAAAATAGTAAATAAAAATATTACATTAACGTCAAATATGTCATATGTGTGTCATATGTGTATCATATGTTTAATGTCAAATTGTGTTCGCTAAAAGTTTCAGACGACTACGCTAGGTGTTGCACGCTAGGTGTCGCGTCAGTCATGCACGGAGCGAATACGCGTGGAAATAATATTGGAAGATTTATATTAATGTAAATTTAAAGAAACATACCCTACCTTGATTCATTTAATTTGTATAAGTGGAATATAAAGCGTTTTTATAAAGCACACTTGTTCGGATTACACTCTAACTGCGATCGAACAAAGGTGACATTTTGGCTTAAATTGGTAACATCTATTTGACAGTTGCGGTATTGACACTACATATTTGTTTTTATTCTTTACGTAAGTAGTTGTTTTATTATAGTATTTTTACTACAAAAGCGATATTACGTAGGTCACAATTTTTGACGTAAAAGCACTGTCAAAACATTAGAATGTGACTTTTCATCATGGCCACGTTAATGTCATTACTTGTCAGATACCTAGTTTTCTTTGTTTTTGTTTACTGTACAAATAACATCTCTATGTAGTTCTTTATTCTAATTAATGATGTCAATCGGATTTCATTTCATCAATTGCGGAAATATATTATTCATATCCCAAAATGTTTGTTAATTTTAACGTTTTAACGAAAATACATAATGATATTCCATAACATCAACTCTAGAATTGAATTTCTCTAGCACAGCTAAAATACCACATCAACACGGAACTGCCCGATCTTGTATAAGCGTCCACATGGTATTTTAATAAGAAAACCGTAATCGCGATTGCATTGAGAATTTTAGAATTGTATTAATTAAATAACCAAAAACATTTACCTATTATTATCAATAATATAAATTTTCTGAACCAATTATTTAAGTTCAATATCCCAAAAAATAATAATTTTAAGTGTATATAATCAATAAAAGAGATCATTTAATAATATATTTTAAGGCTAAAAATGACAGATGGATGTTCTGAGTAGTATTTAATACGAATTAAATATAAAATATACGAATAAAAAGTATTTTTATTTCAATAACTATATTTAGATTTAGTATTTTTTATGTTAAGTTAGTAATATAAATAAAAATAACAATGTACCTGTGAACACATAGTTAAATTGTCTATTTTATTGATTATACATTATGATAATATTGTTGTTGACATCAATAATTAAAATAAAGAATTATGGATATTATTTGTTCAATAAACAATAACAGAGAAAAATTTATCTAACAAGTAATGATGCCTAGCTTCTCACTGTACAATAAACATGGCAATAATGAAAAGTCACATTCCAATGATTTGACAGTTCTCTTACGTCAAAAATTTTGCCCTACGTAATATCGCTTTTGTAGTAAAAATACTATATATTTATTATTTTTATTATTTACGTTAACGTAATATTATAACTTAATCCTTGTTTTCTATTTCTGTTTTTATTTATTTACATTGGATATTAATTTGTTTTGTTGTATACACACTTTCGCAATAATTATGTGCGATATTTGATTTAAAATGAATTCAAAAATTTTTTGTAATTGGCAACAATGTCAACTTATATCTCTGAGGTAATTACGTGCAACGGTATCTATATTGTACGGTCTGTAGTTTTCTATTCTACATCTGAAGTGTACAAACCATTGCAGTCTTTGTTATTTAACCTTTTTTGTGTGTCATTGAAAAAAGGTCCCATTCTATTATACCCTATGGTTGATTATTATTATTCCTTTATACTATATGGTTACTACCTTACATAAAAACTATTTTTATTTTCAGATAATGATAATTCCGATCCAGTTTCTACCACAACGTCGTTTAGTTTATTGGGTTTGATGGGAGCCAACGATCACAAGGAATGGACTGGTTCAGATGAGAGTCTATTCCGAGGGCTGCATAAAGTTTTTCTTAATAATTACTGTGCCATTGCTCAAATTATGCTAACCAAAACCTGTCAACAGGTAAATTATTATTATAGTCTGTTCGCTAAACTCAGACGCAACTTTCTAGATATTTTAGTCGGTAATTTTGCCAATTTTAGTAAAATTGGCAAAAAATAATTACTAAGTAGTTAATAATCACTAAATAGTTAGTAATTTTGCAAATTCTTGCAAAATTGGCAAAAAACAAAAAAATTATCGACTAAAATATCTAGCCAGTTACGTCTGAGTTTAGCGAACCGACTATATTATTATTTATTGTATTTACATATCTCAAATATAACAAAATATTTATTCTTCGCTACAATAGAAAATATTTATTCTTCGCTACAATACAGTATATATTATTCTTGTTTAAAACAATAACCAATTTTATTCTAACCTAAGATTTGCAAAATGATGCCCGTTTATTTTATGTGAAACATATCGGCCCTTACTCGAAACGTTTGGTGGGTCTGCCAACTGAGTTGACTGATGACTACTGTCAGACCCATAAGTGGTTAAGTTTCGAGTGAGAGCCGATATGTTCCCTTTTAGTTAAATCCACTAACATCAACATCGTGTCGCAAAACTTTTAAATTTTCCCACCTTTAACAATTTTTAAATTTTTGCAAATTCAACAATTCTACTGTTTTGAGTCATTAAGCAAGTATGTACTCAAGTTTTCACCGGTGATGGAATGATAGGACCGAAAACATTTTCAAGAATTGTAATCCGTATGGATTTTTCATTTTTAGTGTGTTTTTTAATAAATATACCAGTTACTTTGGAAGTTTTTTACTTTATTGTAAATATTTTTGTATCTTCTGGTTGTAATATTTACATAATATACAGTGAGCATGCAAAGGTTGGAATAAATTCATTTTCTTATAATTGGGCGACTTTGGAAATAAATCCCGAAACAGGTCGATTTTTATTTTTAAATTATGATTTTTGGCATATTATACAGCGTGTCTACTTAAGTTGGAAACATATGGGAAACTTGTTTATTATTAATTTTACGAAAAAAATTTATTCTTCGTAAAAAGTTCTGCATGCTCTAAAACCTAAGATTCAATCATCAGATATAAAATTTTATCAATATTATACGAGGTATGGCAAAAAATATGAATTTCGTTCAAGGGTAAAGTACCTTTATTTCTCTGAATATCGAAAATTATTATTATGAAAAGTTGCTTGGAATTAAAAACTAAGATTAAATAGGCAATTACATGCTTCTAATTGAAACAAAAAATATTTTACAAATTTTTCTCAAATTTATGAATACGCAACATCGTTTGTATTTATTGCAAATATGATAACTCTTTTATTATTCATTTTACGAAAAAAAGTTATTCTTCATAAAAAGCTCTGCATGGTCTGAAATCTAAGATACAACCATGATATATCAACTTTTATTATTTTATACGAGGTGTGCCAAAAAATATGCATTTCGCTCATGAGTATAGTACCTTTATATTTCACAATATTTCAATTAGAAGGATGTAATTGCATATTACTTATATGCATTATGCCCATATATACTTTCACTCATTCCATTCAATATTGCTCCTCGTCGGACACGATCTTCATTAATGTTCAATATACCTCACAATCTTGTTGCAACAAGATCTCCCCTTACCAATGCACTTAAGTTATTAAACAATTTAAACAGTTTAATCGATGTAGATTGGTCCTTGTATCGGACAAAGTTTTATAAATTGATACTAAGTTAAATTTTAAACACCTCTGGGTAAAAAAATATTCAAGCCACTACAATGCTGGAAATGATAATGAGATAATTTGTATAATTTTTATATAACTCAGAAAGTCATCTATTTAACAATATAGAATTGTAAATGTATACATTTATATAAAATATATAAAATATACATATTTTTTTAGTCATGTAATGAGACATTTAATCTGTATGGTTAATAAATAAATAAATAAATATTAAAACATAGTTTTTAATTCTAAACAACTTTTTGTAATAACAATTTTCAATATTGTGAAAAATAAAGGTACTTTACTCCTGAGTGAAATTTATATTTTTTGACATACCGCGTATAAAATTAACAAAATGGGATATCTGATGGTTGCATCTTAGTTCTTAGGACATACAGAGCTTTTTATAAAGAATACCTTTTTTTCGTAAAAGTTATCATATGTGTAATAAATAAAAACGAAGTTTCCAAAAATTTAACCTTCCGTAACTAACATTGGATCTGTGAGACGGACCACTTAGAGTTTTTACGATTATATCCAAATCGTTCGTTACGAATCTTTGCCGCCATCAGTAAGTGCCTGATTTAGGTGCCTGTTTTTAGTGTTGAACTTTGAGTCTTCAGTGTTAACTAATTATGCAATTATCGGCAAATCTTGTCTCAGAGACCCATGTTGGACCCATGATCTTCTCGATGAAAAAATATTTAGATTAACGAAAGACCGTGCAAACAAGTGCTGATAATTTAGTAACCCAATTGCCAGGAGTAAAAAGTGAACCTAGGTACAAGAAAACAGCAATGGAAATATTGAGGTTGTTTTTTACAAATCAGATGTTATGTGATTGTTTTATTTTCTTTGGTACTTTGCTAATGTTAAAGAGGTTTAATAATTTAAAAATAGGTATCATTTATGTTTAATTTTACTCCTTCAAGGGGTAAACACAATCCTACGCTTGAAAGTGTGTCAATGGAAACATTTTTTTATGTCGGTCTCTGAGACACGATGTTAGCTTTAATGTTCAGCTAATGTTAGCTTTAGAAAACCTATGTTAGTTGCGGAAGGTTAACCTTCCGTGACTAACATTCGGTCTGTGAGACGGATCACTTAGAGTTTTTACGATTATATCCAAATCATTCGTTATGCATCTTCTCCGCCGTCAGTAGCTGCCTGATTTAGATGCCTGATTTTAGTGTTGAAGTTTGAGTCTTCAGTGTCAACTAATTATGCAATTATCGGCAAATTTTGTCTCAGAGACCATGTTGGACCCATATTGGACCCATGACACAGTATAAAGAGGGACAGTAAAACCTCTTCCATGTCGGCACTTTGATCTCAAGAAGTAATACCGGAATTGGCAATTCACCAGTGGTGGATGTGGGTTTTCCCTGTTAAAACCCGTACCATTCACTGGCGAAGCGTCCATGTAACCACTGGTAACAGTTAAAAATCTTGCAAATAAATATTTTATGACGAGGAATAATTCTATTTACCAATATTTTTACCAATAGAAATATATTATTATATTATGTGGTAATAGTACCTAACTCAGTAAATAGCCAACTACTCTTAGACACGAAAATATTGGCGAGTTTATGTGACTCAGTTGCACTTTATTATACTCTGTTACCAGACTCATTTCTGGTTACAATGGTTATATACCCACGCTGGCGCTCGGGACCGGCTAGTGACTGAAAATTTTGAAGAAGCGACGGCATAAGCGCGCTGTGTATCAGTAGCGCTGTTACCAGATTTAAAATTGGTGACAGTACCTATAAAAAATGTGCGTGCAGTTAACCATGGATGCGTGTCGCTTCTTAATCGATCAACTACTTGAAAAGTTCTCCTTGTATAATTTTAAAGAAAAAAAAATGAGATTAAAAATGATAGACCTATTTTAAACAATTTAAAAAAGGAATCAACAAAAGTAGTTCGATATTTTAAATTTAGTTGGTACAGTGAAAATCCTTGGTTATATTATGGTTGCAAGAAAAATATACTGTATTGTTGGCCATGTCTTCTGGTTTCTACAGAAAAATGGGTGGACCAGGTTCACGATTTAAATAGTGTTAGATTTTTAAAAAGGAGACATGAAATTTATCCGTTACCTACATGTAAGATGTATACCCAATTTGATTCAGTTTGGCGAAATAAAAATCAAAAGTTCTCTTAACCAAGCTTTTAAAGCAAATATTGCTAAACATAATGAGTTTGTTAAAAAATAGATAGGTATATCCTTAGCACACTTATAATAAATAGATACTGTACGTTTTTGGGCCAAACAAGAACTAGCGTTTCGTGGTCATTTTGAGTGCGACGACTCTGACAATTTGGACAATTACAGGGAATTGTTAACATTAATTGCCAAAAAAGATCATAAATTTTGTCAACATCTAGAAACATCTGTTTTTTCGAGAGTTTCAAGTGATATACAAAATGATATTATTGAAGCTACACTCACCGGCACAAAATTCCGCCACCCAAAATTTTTGATTAAGTTTGACAATTTATAACTTTATTATTTGTGCTCCGATTTTCAAGATTCTTACACCAGTTTGTAGGTACATGTATTCATATTGTTTGGTATTATTCCGGTAACAAAAAAATTGCTTGCATGTCATTGTACAGAGGTGAAAGGAAGCGTTGTATTTTCTCCTAATTTTAAAAAATTATGTGGAAAAATGGAATAGCTGATTTTGTTTCATAGTCTTGTCATATTTTCCCGGAGGCATCACCAACATTTTGTTTTTTGAATTATCCGAATATATTTTTTCTTGTAAGAGCTGTACCATTTTTTGTAAATAAAAACACTGATTGACTCATACAATTGAGGTTGGATTGATAAGATTAGAATGGCCCGCATGCAGCCCAGATCTCAATCATATTGAGCATTTATGGGATGAATAAAAAAGCTATTTGCCGTCATCCTAGGCCTCCAGAAAATTTGGTACAGTTATGGCCCTGGTAGAGGAATATCGGGCTATTCCCCAGGCAAGGGAAACACATCTTTATTAGATGCTAAACAGATTGCCAGCAGTCGTTGCTGCAAGAGGTGGACATAACCGCTATTGGATTGTTTTGTTGTTAAATTTGTTTTGTTTTGTTAATTTTAGTGCGTTTGCTATTTTTAATTAAATTAACCTTCAAAGCAGTGTTTTTAATTACAGCTCTTACAAGAAAAGAGATATTCAGATAATTCAAAAAACAAGACCTTAGTGATACCTCCAGGATAATACTAAAGGAGTATGAAACAAAATCAGCACTTTAATTTTTCCACAGAATTTTTTAAAGTTAGGAGAAAAAACATCGCTTACATTCACCCCCTGTATAATGCCATCTAAGCAAAAATTTTTTGTTACCGGAATAATAGCAATTGACATCAATACATGTACCTACAAACTCGTGCAAGAATCTTTAAAATCTAAGTACAAATAATAAAGTTATAGATTGTCAAACTTAATCCCGGTGAGAGCCGGTGAGTGTATATTATACATTTAGCCATATCTTCATTTTTTTAAATAAGATTTTTTGCATCTGGTTTTGGTAACACTTCAGAAAAAGTCACTCGTCGCCACTGGTACCATTGTTTATATAGGGAGATAGTTGGTCAACCCAATAGGAAAATTTCCTATTGGGCTGACCAATTGTCCCTATATAAACAAGGCCCGTACGTTTCTATGCGACTAGCAATGCGAAAGTGGGACAAAAGCGACTGCGAAGATTGCGCGGTCGCCATGCGCGACTAAAGATTTTACTTCCATTTTTTCGGAGAGTGGTTCTACTGTCCCTCTTTATACTGTGCCCATAATCTACTCGATGAAAAAATATTTAGATTAACGAAAGACCGTGCAAAGTGCTGATAATTTAGTAACCCAATTGCCAGGAGTAAAAAGTGAACCTAGGTACATGAAAACAGCAATGGAAATATTGAGGTTGTTTTTGACAAATCAGATGTTATGTGATTGTTTTATTTTCTTTGGTACTTTGCTAATGTTAAGGAGGTTTAATAATTAAAAAATAGGTATCATTTGTGTTTAATTTTACTGCTTCAAGGAGTAAACACAATCCTACGCTTGAAAGTGTGTCAATGGAAATATTTTTTTATGTCGGTCTTTGAGACGGATGTTAGCTTTAATGTTCAGAAAACTTATGTTAGTTGCGGAAGGTTAAGCATATCAAACCATTATTACCTAAATCATCTGATCCAAATTTTATCCTCCTTAAGCCTTTTTGAGTAAATTTGAGGTTTTCACCCTTAAAGAGGAGCTTTTAAAGGGTAGAAATAATTAATAATCAAAGTTAGAGTATTAGATAATAATTATTTACGAAGGAAGTGAGAGAAGTATATTAAAGTGTGTAAATGTATTTATTTCCTTAGCTAAGCGCTTTCGACTGAAAAGTCATCTTCAGAGCTAATGCTACAATAAAAAGTTAAACTAATAAGCAAAAAGATGTCTAAGTACAAAGTTTTTTTTTAACTTACGTCAAGGTATAAAAAGTACCGGCTATTTCGGTTTGTATGTATTTGCATCTCATTAAGAAATTTGGAAAATTTGGTCAGTTGTGCAACTCCGGACGATGAAAATTAGTTTAATTTTCAGTAGTACTTGTAAAACATTAAAAACAATCACTGAGACGTTACAAACATAAAAAATTTTTGTCATGGTATAGGTATCACCCAAACATTTTTAACTGATGCGAGCTGCCGACTGACTGACAGTGATTGATTGGACGTTGGATTTTAAATGTTTCGTCTGTCCGGTGCTGACATATGACAGCTGACATGGACGGCGTTATGCATAACTCGACCAAGCGCCAAAACATAGTTTTGAGATAAATGGCTTCAAAGTTTTTCGTTTTTAAAAAATGCATTTATTAACATATTTCCACAAAATTTTAACAGAAGAATGATCACCTATAACTCTTTTTGGTTGCAACGTTTCAATATAATCGCACCTACCATATTCTAGAAAAAAAAATAAAATGTCGCTTGGTCTACTTATGTTTTAAATATATTTTAAGAAGTTTAGCTGTTATACATTACTAGACCAACTACCATTTTTATGTCATTTGGTCTATTAATGCAAAACAAAATATTGCGATATGCCTCTTGCAATCACTAAATAAATAAACTAGTATTTTTTTAATTTATATATTAAACGTGTATTGCTACAACATAATCAATTTAATTATCATTAAATATATTTTTTGCATTTTATTGCTCTAAATTTATCTTTCCATTCAATAGCGTTGATTCCAATACAGTTAAAATTATATCAATAAAAATTGGAGTATACAGAGTTTTTAAACAGGGGAAAATTAAAAAAACAAGAAGTTACTATTTATATAAAAGCGTATAAATATCTAAATACATAGCGGTAAATTTTTTTCTACATTTTTTCTTCTAATTTTACATCTATACCTTTTTTATTGCCAAGACTGTGTTGTCGTTGTAAAATTATATTTATTTATCTATTAACTTGCAATAGGTACCATTGACAATTCATAAATTGAATTTTGTTGAATTGTTCAAAAGCTGTTGTTATTCGAAGCGTTAGTGTACTAAATAGCGGTACATAAATACCTTTTTTTATGGCTTGGCCAATGTTAAGACATTGTAAAATGAGATTTATTTTTGAATAACTTGCAGTCCCAACCATTGACAATCGATATGAATTGAATTTTGTAGAATTTTCAGTATTTTGTTTTTAGACAAAGCGTTAGGGTATTTGAAGCAGTCTGAAGTGAATCGTGTTTTTTTTATTCTTAGAACTATTTTATGTCTTATATATAGAGATTTTATATAGATTATTTGTACTTTTCAATTTAATTATACATCAGCACAACATTTTCACTTTCTGAAACTTCAAAAGTAATGTGTACATACATTATGGGGTACAAAAATGTTATTCTGGTCAAACGCTTAGTTTAGCATAACCAGATCAAAGACGCTTAGTCGGCGCTTAGTCTACTATTGCAAAACTAAGAATGGCCGTTATGGATATAGTCTTGTTATGCAAAACTAAAAACCCTTAATACACAGAATGTCGCTTGGTTTAATTTTGTTTTTCTTAGTAACCGTTAATGTGACAATAACAGGGATTTTTTCCAAGATAGTTTTAGTTATGTGTCACCAGAATCCGCTGTTATCTCGATTTTAAAGAAATGGCGCTTGGTCAAGTTATGCATAACGCCGTTCACATTACAAATGAATGAAAATTGTTCAAATTAATTTTACAAGGATAATTGAAAAATTAATGTATAGAAATATAATGTATGTAAAATTAATTAATGTATATATTAATTCAATTATCCTTGTAAAATTAATTTGAACAATTTTCATTCATTTGTAATGTCAGCTGTCATATGTCAGCACCGGACAGATGAAACATTTAAAATCCAACGTCCAATCAATCACTGTCAGTCAGTCGGCAGCCATAGATAAGGTATATATAACGGCCGGTTTCACAAAGTAAAGTTAACTTGTGGTTAAGAGATAACCAGAAGTTACGTCAAAATATGCGTTTTAGTTTCAGGTCAACGGCGAAGTATGGTTAACTCACAGAATTTTTAATCAGAGGTTGGAGTGGGTTACCCTTATGGGTATACCCAGAAGGGTAACAATTATGAAACTGAAACGCATATTTTGGGGTAATTTTGAGGTTATCTCTTAACCACAAGTTAACTTTACCTTGTGAAACCGGCCGTAAGTAGAATAGATAGGCAACTCTTTAATACGTAAAATTGCAATGTATACAGCGCCCTCTCTCCGGTTTAGTCATGAACTAAATGGACAATGGCGGGAATTTTAAACGTTCAAATAAGCTTTGTTGCTAATTATTGTAGTAAAACAAGATTCTATAACATAATGCAAATTATAAAAATAATCGACAATTGTTTCTTACATTAGCGATTATTTTTTGTAATTTGCATTACATTATGGAGTCTTTTACTGCAATTATAAATATAGTTCATACAATAGGAAAGGTAGAAAAACAAAATTCAAAAATTAAAATATTTATTTAAAAAATTAACGGCACAATTTACAGGAAAGTACCAAAATTAAAGCTCATAATAAAATTAAAATATTTCCAGTATCTTTTTGTAACATTGCCGAGTTTATAAACACATCAATCCTGACATTAAGGCAGCGCCGAAATTAACACAAAATTTTTAAATTACATGGTTGCAAAAGGTTCGTTCCAAGACGACACATTTGTACGATCCCTTGAACCGCCACGAAATCGATTGGACTGTTTTAATGTGCAGAATCGCCCTTGAACGGTTTTCTTTCGATCCCAAACCGATTACCGGTACGTAACCCTCTTGGAACGTATTTGTGTACCATTTCAAGTTCGAGTTGCGCCTGAGCCATTTTCAGTACAAGTACCACAGAACCAGTAGTAGTTTGATAGATGGTTATAAATGAATATTTTTAACATGTTCATTAAACATCACTTCAACTTCAAAATGTTCCTCAGAATCGATATCTGACATAAAATCGTTGTCTTCTATGAAAAAAAAAAAAAAAAAAAAATTATCCATATTAAGATTAATTTGCAAAAAAAAGAATTAATAATTATTTAAACGGAAATCATGATTTACAGGTACTAATAGCGTAAATTGTGGATTATTCTATTATTGAATCATCAGCTGATCTCATAGCAGTGACCAGTAAAAATGAAAACAATCCTAACTGCGCAAGTCAGTACAAATAGTTTCTGCTTGAAAGCATGTATCAAAAGGACCGTTCAGTTTCCGATTTCGAAGCGGTACATTGATCGCTTGGAACAACACAGTGTACGATACGAATCATCGTTCATGTTCGCTTGGAACGCATTTTTTATAATGCGCATGACGAGGGCAGTACGAAGGACGGGAAGGACGGTTTTCATGTCACTTGGAACGGGCCTAAAGTAACCCAAAAGAATATTCCTTACTTCTCAGTCCTGTTTGGTACACAGCATTTAAACACCATTGATTCAAAAATTTGCACACAAACTGAATATTTTACTTTATAGTAAGAGAACAAAAGTCTTTGTTATATATATAGCTAATCTATAAGTAAAAAGTAAAAAAACAATTTAATAAAATAAATCCAAACACGTATGTAAACAAACAACGATGTCATCAGATGCCATTGACAAGACAAAATAAAATGACATTTCTGCACAGCGTTGCCACATTTTATTTAGAAAATCTACTGTAAGTCTGTAAGTTTAGCTAAAATCTACTAAATCAAAAACTAAAATATACTATAAAACTTTATTAACGTATGTGTATATAATTTAGAACTTTTTATAATAAAAACAACAGCTGACTAACTAGAAATTAATATAATATGAATATTTGTAAAAAAACCAAACTTTTTTAGATTTTAACTGGGAAAAAACTATAATTAATTTTTATCAGTTTCATATTTAATATTTGTATATAATATTTTTTCATCCACTGATTTCTGCATGTCAGGATCAAATTCTTCACACAATTCTTTCGCATTTTACATTGGAAACACGTAAACACAACATTTTTTTTTTGCAAAGTTACATATGCTTAGATATTTTAGTTTTCCATCGTTAGCTTCTAATAGGCTCACCGAATGCCATAACTCTTCAATAACACCTGATATACTGCTTGCACTGCTACTTGAAATCTGCAAGTTGTGTTGAAACTGAATCTTATTTTCGGTAATGACATTGGGAAATTGTAACAAAATGTCTGAAAACTAATTTAGAAATGGGGTAAATACTATAAAAAGCAAATTTTATTTCAGCCATAACAAAATGTTGAAATATACCAAAAATTTACTAAAAAATACTAGAATTTTTTAAACAATATTAAAAATCTACCAAAAAAGTAGAAATCTACTAAATGTGGCAACGCTGTTGCAGTTTCTGCAGATGCGATGACATGCGCATTTGGAAAAGTCTTTAGTGGCGCAACCTATCCAGTTTAGTCAAGAATTAAAGAGAATGAACCGTAATTGCCATTAAGGATAACAGTGCATGGTCGGCAGCTCGCATCAGTTAAAAATGGTTGGGTGATACCTATACCATGACAAAATTTTTTTGTTTGTAACGTCTCAGTGATTGTTTTTAATGTTTTACAAGTACTACTGAAAATTAAACTAATTTTCATCATCCGGAGTTGCACAACTGACCAAATTTTCCAAATTTCTTAATGAGATGCAAACACATACAAACCGAAGTAGCCGGTACTTTTTATACCTTGACGTAAGTTAAAAAAACTTTGTACTTAGACATCCTTTTGCTTATTAGTTTAACTTTTTATTGTAGCATTAGCTCTGAAGATGACTTTTCAGTCGAAAGCGCTTAGCTAAGGAAATAAATACATTTACACACTTTAATATACTTCTTTCACTTCCTTCGTTCATTCAAGTGTGTACAAATCTATCAGGCTTTCAACTACTAATAATTATTTAATGCAAACAAATTTCACTCCTTTTTATAGATTTTTGCAATAAGGGGTAGTTTTCACCCTTAAAAAAAATAAAAAGCGCCTGTCGGCACAATATAGATTTTGAAGTAGAGGGTAAGGTGAACTAATTCCAAATTTTCATGCAAATTGCGAAAACCATTCTGTAAAAATTGCGAGGTTTTGTCCTATTTTAAGCTTCATTTCTTGGACTATAACAAGCAAAAAAGTTTTAAAAACAGGTTGTTTAACTAATGGTACCACTTTAATAATTTAATTCGAACGTACACAACTATTTGGGGCACTTTAAGGGAACTAAACCCCATAAAAATTTTTATGGGGTGCACAAATTTCACTTTTATTTTTTTTTCAAGTTTTTCATGCCATAAGAATGAAAAATGTCCATTTTCAATAAAACATCTCTAATAGTTTTCGATATATTGGAAAAATCGATTGTCTTTTGTAACTTTAAAGGTCTGTAACTTTTTTTTATGTGCACATTTGTACTAAGGTACGTTAGGTTCAATCCAACTATTTTTGGTCAAGGAATATGTAATTTAATTATTTATGACCTGCCTTTTTGTTACACCCTGTATATTTTAGTTGTTAAAATAAAAGATAAAATTAAAATAAGAAGATAAAAATAAAACCTTTTCCTTTTCTAACATAACTTGTATCCTGTCAGTGATTAAATAAAGATACATATTTATAATTGCATTTGTTTGTTGTATTGTAATAGTGTTCTTGATTCTTGCAGGTATATCATTTTGCTCAAAAAGAGTCGGCAGATATACCACCTGAAGAACAAATTCGCGATTATACTCCACCTCGCAAGAAGAAGAAGAAGCATCGTCTTTGGTCTATGCATTGTCGAAAAATCCAGCTCAAGAAAGACTCAAATAGTAATCATGTGTACAACTTTACGCCGTGCGATCATCCAGGACAAAACTGTGATCATAACTGCCCGTGTATTGGTGCGCAAAACTTCTGTGAAAAGTTTTGTAACTGCAGTTCAGACTGTAAGTTTTAGCTTTTATTTGTATATTTGATAATTACTACAACACATTTTTCCATCATATATTGTTCTAGTAGAGATGGAGGAAACCGGATGTAACATACTGAAAGCCATAGCAATGAAAAAACCCATTCCGGGAAAGTATTTTTAGACCAATTTCATGACTGGCTCAACCCTATTAGGAGGTCTGGCAAGTATTCGCAGTGTGCAAGTACTTGGAGGGGATACGAGAAACGATCGTTCGCGAATAGCGGAGAAATTTTATAACTTTCTTAAATAATTCATATTGTCGAATTAACTTATATTTCATACCTACTGTCATTGAAGAAGAAAACTTATACACTATGCGTCAAAATTAACGCACCACCTTAAAAATGGGACATTTTTGATATCTCGTATTTCCTAAACCTGTTGTCCGATTTGAGTGATTTTTTTAGTATGTTATAGCTTTATTCTTGAAGAATATCTATTTAATAATATTGTTGCTAAACAGGTAAGTGTCATTATATACCGGGTGTAACAATGATAGTGTGTTTTTTCCTCAAAGTTTAGAACACCCTTGTAATATTCTAGCGTATATAAAATATTAAAATTAAAACTCAACTGTAGCCTTAGGCTTTCTTAACATTTTGATTTTTGATCCATTCGCTTATGTTGGATAATAAAAAAGTTAGGTACTTTAACAACTAACCATGTTCTTCATCAGTACAGGGTATTTCTAAATAAGTGCGACAAACTTTAATCCTTAAACGGCCAACCTTTTTTAGGTTCCATGTATGCCCAAAGGTGGGTAAAAAATGTCCACCTCGAAAATAGCTAATATATTTATTGAGAGTTGTTGGAAATGGATTAAACTTAAGAATCTTATGCTTAAGGCTATGAGTACATAATTCGCAAATATTTTGCGGCTATCCCTACCTTTTCTGTCTTTACATGGCAAATTACGTGTAGTAAAATTCACACTGGTATGGATATGTAAATATTACTAGAATGTCATTCTACTTGACAATGTCATAACTAACTTAAACAGATGGCTTTTGAATGTTCTTGGATAACTGTTATTTTTTGTATAATTGCAAATTATTATTTCAGTTAATAAATATGATAATTTTTTCACTAACTATGTATTCAGTGATTGTAATGGTTTATATGTACCTACAACAAAACTAATACTCAATCGAGAAAAGAGGAAAAGTGTTAAAGTGATTTTTTAATAATATATTGTTCCTATTGAACGCTTACAATTTTGAACATCTTTAACAACAAAATACTTGGATCACAGAATATATCTTAATGTATTCTCTGCTTCTATCTTCCATAAATAATACACAATAAATAACTTTATAAAGTTCACGTCTTAAATCAATTATTTATCAAATACACTATATATCAACATTATTTAATCAACAACTCAAAACAATATTACCGATTCATGTTAAATATTTAAAATTGTCACTGATTGTCAGTGTCTGACCGACATTATTTTGACAATATTCTATTCGACTGAGTGCGTTGTATGACAAAGATAGATTTGGAAAAAATTACCACGGACATTGTGTTCATTTTTTTGGAATCCTGAAAAAAGCAAGAAATATTTTTGAAAAATGTAAACGCAGAATCAAAGACTAAATTATTACCGAGGGCCGAAAGTCCCTTAGAATAAATAAAAAGTTTATTTTGAATGAGATATTTGAAATTAAAAATAACACTAAATTTTCTCTTAGTTTTTCACCCCTGTAACTTATTAAAATAAACATTATAGAAGTTCTCAGGGACTTTCGGCCCTCGCTAATAACGTGATGAATTTTTTAAAAATACTTATTAGTTTTCTCAGGATTCGAAAAAAATTAATCCCCATTTGAATAGCATTGCAGCCAAAAATACGTACCGATCCTCTTAATAAACACAGCATCTTCTAAAATAATAATATAAACAATTTACAAACCTTACAACAAAATTACAATGTACATCAAAATTATTAATATACCAGTAAAAGCCAGTAATTCAGATTTGTCGATTTTCTCCACATTCTTCCTTTCAGCCTCCTCATTGGCGGATAATTATGTCGATTATGTAATTATACGTCGATAATTATATGGATTATGTTCCTACCATCGAGAAATAATATAGAAACCTTTAGTAACGCGCAATAACTACCTCTTAAATCCTACCAAATTTCATTTGCATATCTCAACCAGTTTCAGAACAATACATAAATCGTCAGTTTGTAAGAAAAAATTCAACATCCCGTATCTCGGAAACGAAGAATTTGCGGACATATGTTTATAAAGCAAGCGGTCAGTATTTTTTCATGCAGAATTGCCCCTTAAAGTTTGTCGCACTTACTTAGAAACACGTAAACTCTTATTGATGAAGAACATGGCTAGTTGTTGAAGTACCTAATTTTTTTATTATCCAACATAAGCGAATGAATAAAAAAACAGAATGTTTAAAAAGCCTAACGCTATAGTTGAGTTTTAATTTCAATATTTTATATACGCTAGAATATTCCACAGGGTGTTCCAAACTTTGAGGAAAAACACACTATCATTGTCACACCCGCTATACAATGACACTTAACTGTTTAGCAACATTATTACATCGACATTCTTGAAGAATAAAGCTATAATATGTACACTAAAAAAATCACTCAAATCGGACAACAGGTTTAGGAAATACGAGACATCAAAAATGTCCCATTTTTAAGGTGGTGCGTTAATTTTGATGATTAGTGTATATTGCTCCACAATTAATTAATTGTATTTTGCTTGCAGTACTGCATTTTAATAATTAATTTTATTTACTACATTCAATTGTTTACCTTTTAATAACATAACCTCAGTCTTACTTTTTCTTCTTATAATTTTTTTTGGGCTATGGCCTTGACAATTATCTAGCAACCGGGACTAATATAATTGGCCAATATAATTAAAAGTGCTAAAAATGTCGCTGAGCTATGAAACCAGGTGTCGCTTTTCCGAACTTGCACGGTCCCAATACTGCAAAGACCCAATATTACAGTACAAAATTTATCTGTTCTACACTACGGATGTGAAACCTGGGAAGTGACAAAAACCCAAACAAACTGCACATCTTTATTAATAGATGCCCATGAAGAATTGTTCGTACTTTCTGGACTAACATTATCAGCAACGAAGATTGCTGAAACACAAAGAGGTGAACGCCCAGCACAAACTTGGAGAAGATCCATCATGGACGAAATAAGAGGTCAAGGAAAGTCTTGGAATGAGGTGAAAGTCTTAGCGCAAAATGGAACTCGATGGTGTGTTTTCACTGAAGCTCTATGCTCCACCTTGGAGTTCAAGAACTCCGATATCATGACTGGTACCGAAATAACATTCTTTATCATATGCATTAATACTTAGAACACTTCCATCTTACACCTGAATTCTTTAAACCAATTCCAAATAGTCGTTATATTAATTTCTTATGAATATTTCACTGTTTTAGGTCAAAATAGATTTCCTGGATGTAGATGTAAAGCTCAGTGTAATACCAAGCAGTGTCCTTGCTATTTAGCTGTTAGAGAATGTGATCCTGATCTTTGTCAAACGTGTGGTGCGGACCAGTTTGACAATACAAAAATTACTTGCAAAAACGTCAGTGTTCAAAGAGGATTGCGTAAGTAACTTATTTTTATAAATTACGCAATATCCTCTCTCTTAATAGAGTAGTATTAATTTCCATGCTTTATTATTAGCCCATTAACGATAAATAGTTACTTTATACACAAAACCAATAGTTTTGTAAATTATGAATCCATATTTGTTATACCCTTTTTACTACATAACACTCTTTCGTCATTTAAGACTTCTGACGTCAGAGCATTACCAAAACATTAGAATAAGACTTCATCATGGCCATGGTTATTGTACATTGTACAGTGAGAAGCTAGACATCATTATTTGTCAGAGATATTTTTCTTTGTTTTTATTTACTGTACAAATAATATCAAATCTATAATTCTTTATAGTAGTGTCGCAAGGGAGGTACAACGGCCTCCTTTATTTAGATGGACTTACCCAAGTTTTTTTTTATGTATTTTGACCCGTAGAACACGAATTTTTTGGATAACAGTTGGTCCGGATGTCGATAAGATTGTTATAAACAGAAAACTTGCAAAATTGCAAAAAAGCGATTTTGCGCAAAACAAAACATTTTTTTGTATTCCTTGAGTGATTCTAAGCAAAAAATGCTCTTACAAATTTTTTCGTAGAATGCATAGTTTTCGAGATAAACGCGGTTGAACTTTCAAAAAATCAAAAAATTGTAATTTTTGAATTCGAATATCTTTTGATTAAAAAATAAAATAGCAATTCTTCTTACAGCATTTGCAAGTTCAAGTCGAATTCTATCGGTTTTGTATTTGCATTGCTAAAAATTAATTTTTTTATTGTTAAACAAAGCTCTAAACAAATAGTGTTTGTGCGTTTTGACGCGTGCCCAACGCATGCGTTTTAATGTATGCTACGTAGAAATTGCCTGTTTGCAGGCGCTTGCACTTATACCTACTCGTTCGATTTTAAATGAAAGATGCATTGAAAACATCACTCAAGGCACTATGTGTTTATAGCTTTGTTTAACAATAAAACAAAAAATTATGTTTAGCAATGCAAATAATCAAAACCGGTGTAATTTGACTTGAACTTTCAAATTCTGTAAGAAGATATGCTATTTTATTTTTTAATCAAAAGTTATTCGGATTCAAAAATTACCATTTTTAGATTTTTTGAAAGTTCAACCGCGTTTATCTCGAAAACTATGTATCCTATGAAAAAACTTGTAGGATTATTTTTTATTTATTCTATTATTTTAATTAATTAATATTCTAATTAATGATGTCAATCGGTTTTCATTACTTGCCGAAATATAGTATTTAACTTATCAGTGTATTATCAATAAAACAAATCATTGACATATTTTAAGGCTAAAATGGCATATGCATGCACTGAATAGTATTTTTTCTACGACATAGAATACGACATATTCGACGCTATTTTTTAATAGATAATAGCACCCATTACTTTACCCGCGAGTAATAGTTCATTACTCACGGGTCATTACCCACGAGTAATAGTTCATTACTCACGGGTCATTACCCACGGGCTGAAGTTAGATTCAAGTGGCGCATGCCACTTTTAATATTAATCGTATATAAACTGCAAATAAAATTACTTAAACTTGTTTATTTAATACAATAATTATTGTAATTTATATCAATATAACTTCGAAAAATTTTTAAAGGAATTTTAACTGTAACAATGTCAGCATATTTTTTACGTTTATATCTTGTTTACTAAAAATTTTGACGTTTATTATTTATTTTAGTGACAGTGACGTTAGCGCATTTTGTTTGTGTTAATTGGAATTTATGACTAATATTGTGTTTATTTTTTAAGTTATATTGTGTTAAATATGTTATAACATATTATACATAGTTATATTATTATATGGACCGCGTTATGTAATAGCGGATCAAGCGCCAAAATGTAGTTTTGAGATAAATCTGTTTAAAGATTTTAAATTTGTTTTTGGTACTATTTCTAAAATATAGTACAGACATGTTTCATATTTAATATATTAATGCAAATGTAAATAGACTTTTACATGCGTTTAAAATTTTTTAAAAATAATTTATATTTTAAAAGTTATTCGATCAAATGTCGCTTAATTCGTTAATGATCCGAATACCGGATTAAGAGACATATTTGGCGCTTAATCTGATGTTATCTTACAAAGGATGTCTTTTAATTCGATATCTTTAACGTTAGTAAATATGTTATGTTTTGTAATAAAGAAGTAACCGACTATTCGTGGCGCTTGATTCGTTATTACACTTACAAAGATGCGGATTTTTGTTTATGACAATGGATTATGTACCATTATTGGCGTTTAGTTCGATATTACAAATCCTAGTGTGGGATATTTTTTAAGAAAATAAAAAATGTCGCTTAATACAGGCATTTAAAAACAGCTTTTTTTTAAATTTTTTTACAAAAAACATATTTTTATACATAGATTTGTACCCTAGCTGCAAGATGGCACTATTATCTCGATTTTGGACTTTTGGCGGTTAATCCGTTATTACATAACGCGGTCCATATTATATATAGTTAAATATAAATGTACATTATATTTTGTCAGGCCATGTTGTCACGAAATGAGTGGGCTCCAAAATTATATGGGAGTGCATGCATTTCGTTACATCATGCTATGGTACGCTGGACAAGCCATACAGTCTATAGTCAACACCCCGATGTATGAGCGGGAACAAAAGGTGAAAAATACTCATACTCTCATGAGTCGCATCTGGCGAGTCATGAGGGCCTTCACATTTTACTCTCTTTCAACTTGTCTTGAGTAAAATTTCTTTAATCTTTCCTATCGGCCTCACTTGGTCAATTCTTACTTTTTCCGACCCCGAATGGCTATTAGGTTTCCGAGGGCAGACGGGTCACTATTTTCTACTTCTATCAATACTTCTCACCGAATGATTGCCGGTATAAGCAATCCCCCACTTACTGACCAACGGCTTCGGGCGGATAAGTTGGTGAGTGGTAGGGCACTCTGTTGTCCTGAGACCGAGAAATCGGTCTCAAAGGCGGAGGAACCAGGAAATGGTCAACGGCATCAGGATGTAGAAGGCCAGGAGAAATCACTACATTAAAGATCCTTGTGGATATCTCTAGTACAGCTTCCCATGACAGATAAGGAAACTATAGATACATTTAATGATCATGGACTTCGGAATCCAAGATCCGGCAGGGGAGGAAGATCACAACCAGACCACGGGGCCTCTCAGGTCGTCAACAAACGAAAACCCCGTGTCGTGGAAATCCACAAGATAGCTACGTGGAACGTAACAACTATGTTTGAAGATGCGAAATTACAAAACATTCAGCTAGAAATGGCCAGACTAGACATTCCTATCCTAGGTATATGCGAGACGAAATGGCTAGGGTCAAACATATTTGAGAGTAATGGATACATTGTATACCACTCGGGAAAGGCAGAAGGACCCAGACGTAACGGAGTCGCAATCATTGTCAAAGAAGAAATTCGTAACTGTATCCGAAATTTCGTCCCTTTCAATGATCGTATCATGATGATTCAGCTGCAAAATAAACTACTGAATATTAATATAATACAAGTCTATGCGCCAACAGCTGACAAACCAGATGAAGAAATTGAGCAATTCTACAGCCAAATTAAACAAATTCTCCGGAGCACAAAAAAACATGAAGCTACAATTATTATGGGAGACTTCAACTCAAAAGTTGGTGCCGAAATCACACAAGATATAACCGGAAAGTATGGACTTGGAGAAAGGAACGAAAGAGGGCAAAGACTAATACAGTTCTACCAAGAAGAGAAATGCATTATAGCAAATACTTTGTTTCAGCAACCTAAAAGACGACTATATACCTGGAAATCTCCAGCTGATCAAGAGGGAAAGATAGTCAGAAATCAAATTGACTACATTATCATTAATAGAAGGTTTAGAAACAGTATTACATCTGCAAAAACATACCCAAGTGCAGACGCAGCAACTAACCATAATCTGCTCTGTGCTGGATTCAAACTAAAACTAAAAAGAATAAAAGCCCCCACAACGCAGAAGAAACCTAATACTCGACTCCTAAGAAATGCCGTAATATCAGATGAGTTCGGAAATAAGATAAATCGTGAGATTAAAAAACAGTTAGAAAGATCTGGACAAGAAAATATCGGTAAAAATCTAGATATCATGAATTCCGCCATGGTCACCATAGCAAACGAAGTTTTGAAACCAGAAAAAGACCCAATAAAGAAAAGGATTGGATGACCGATAAAATACTAGACCTTATTCAACAAAGAAGAAATTAGAAAAACAAAGACGAGATTCGGTATAGAGAGATATATCGACAAATAAGATACGAGGTTAAGCGAGCAAAAGAGGACTGGATGGAACAAAGATGTCGTGAAATGGAAGAACTACAAAGAAAACATGACGAGTTTAATATACATAAAAAGCTTAAAGAAATTATCTACACTCAGAGAAAAAGAACTCCTCACTTTATGAGAAACTCCAAAGGTAAAATAATTCTCGACTTGGATGAAAAAAAGGAAGAATGGACTAACTATATAAAAGAGCTCTTCCTGGATACGAGGCCACCACTTAACACCACAAAGTATACGAATACTGGTCCTAGTATTTTAAAAGCGGAAGTAGAGAAAGCCATCAAACAGAGCAAAAATGGGAAATCTCCAGGCCCTGACCAAATACCATCAGACTGGCTCAAACTTCTGGATGACGACAATGTCTCACAACTAACAAACATTTATAACTATATATACGACACTGGCATGATGCCACAGATATGGTTAGAGTCTACATTTATTCCACTCCCAAAAAAGCCTAATACATCATCATGTAAAGACTTTAGACTAATTAGTCTCATGAGCCACTCTCTCAAGCTACTTCTTAAGATAATTCTTAATAGAATCAAGCAGAAATGTGAAGAGACAATGGGAAACAAACAATTCGGTTTCAGAGAAGGATTGGGAACAAGGGAAGCTTTGTTCTCAATGTTAACATTACTTCAAAGATCATGGGAAGTACAGAAACCAATTTACGTCCGCTTTATAGATTTTGAGAAGGCGTTTGATAGAGTTCAACATGATAGGTTGTTTGAATATCTAGAAATGATTGGAATAGACGATAAAGATCTGAGACTTTTACAACATCTATATTGGAATCAAGAAGCTTCTATTCTGGTAGACGGCAAAGAAACAGACAAAATTTGCATTCAAAGAGGTGTCAGACAGGGTTGTGTGTTATCCCCAACTTTGTTTAACGTATACTCAGAAATAATTTTTAATGAAGCCTTGGAAGGACAATGTGGAGTTCGAATCGGGGGAGAAACTATTAACAACATCAGATATGCAGACGACACCGCGATCATGGCTGAAAATATCGAAGATCTTCAATTCTTTATAGATCGAGTCACTAGAGAATGCTCCAATAACGGACTTAACATAAATGCAACAAAGACAAAGTTACTTGTGGTTAGTAAACAACACGTCGGCCCTATGCAACTAATTGTCAATGATGAATCAATAACAAAAGTTAACCATTTTAAATACCTAGGATGTTGGATAAACGAGACACTAAATCCGGATGAAGAAATTAAAACTCGTATAGAAATTGCAAGAGGAGCATTTATGAAACTTAGATCTATTCTGAGCAACTCTCAGCTGAACTTACAACTAAGAATCAAGTTCCTAAAATGTTATGTGTATCCTGTATTACTATATGGATGTGAAACCTGGATCATGAAGGTTAACATGATGAACAAATTAGAAGCCTTTGAGATGTGGTCGTATCGTAGAATGCTCAGAATATCTTGGGTTCAACGCATTTCAAACAGAGAAGTCTTAAACAGAGTAGGTCAAGGCGAAGGTGACTTAATGAAGATGATAAAAAAGAGAAAACTTGAATATCTGGGGCATATAATGAGAGGTAGCAGATACAGGATGCTGCAGTTAATACTCAATGGAAAGATCGACGGAAAAAGAGGAATTGGTCGAAAGAAATATTCATGGCTCCGAAACCTTCGGCAATGGACTGGCTTATCAGCAGATCAATTGTTACATGCCGCACAAGATCGAGAACGATATCGGCAAATTGTTATGGAAGCTACCTACGCCTAAAAATTTGGGCACGGTACTTAAAGAAGAAGAAGAAGAAGAAGTACATTATATCTTTATGACATACGTCCATCGATAATAGCCATTTCCTATTTATTAGATTCATTGACAGTAGGTACAAATTTATGCTTATAATTTTTCGGAAACGAATATAACTTGGATTGACTATTTCTTGTTTTATTTTTACAATACATAAGAATTTGGTAATATGTAGTAGGCAACTAATTATTCAGCCACGTACTAGGGGTAAACAGCATTTAGGCATTTTTGTAAATTATTATAATTTAAATCTCGAGTAGTTGATTATACTTAAAATAAAAAAAGGTCGTAGAAAAAGTATAGTATTCTACTCGCATGTATCGGCTATTAATCACTCTGATGAATTACGACACTCGCCTACGGCTCGTGTCGCAAACTTCATAATCGTTAGTAAAAGCCATCATTACATGCTCGTTGAATAATATACTATAAAATGAATAAAATATAAAATATACGAATAAAAAGAATTTTTATTTCAATAACTATACTTTAATTTATTTTTTGAAGTGAAAACTTCTTTAGGGACGTTGTGCACTTTTTGGATGGGGGAAAAAGCATTTAATTCGCGACCGTCATCGCGACCGTCATCGCTTATGCTATATATTATGTGTATGTATATATAAATTGTGTAGAGGTAAATTTAAAATAAATGTAAAACATATTTAAGATGGGGAAAAAGGATTTATTTCGCGACCGTCATCTCTTCGGCTAAATAAATTTTGTAGGTATATACATTCTGTGCATGTATATATAAATTGTATAGAAGTATTTAAATTTAAAATAAAGGTAAAAGCTCTTTTTGGATGGGGAAAAAGGATTTATTTGGCGACCGTCATCGCGACCGTCATTTTTTCGGCGAAATAAATTTTGTAGGTATGTATATTTTGTGTATGTATATATAAATTGTATAGAAATATTTACATTTAAAATAAATGTAAAACCTATTTTTGGATGGGGAAAAAGAATTTTTTTGGCGACCGTCATCTCTTCGGCGAAATAAATTTTGTACGTATATTATTATAATGTACGTATAGTAATAGTAATATTGTTGAAGTAAAAACTTCTTTAAGGACGTTGTGCACTTTATAGATGGGAAAAAAGCATTGAATTCGCGACCGTCATCGCTTCGGCGAAATAAATTTTGTACTTATATGTATAATATTATGTGTATGTATATATAAATACTGTAGAATTCACGCAACGCGTATATAATATTGGTATAACACCTATTTTTGGATGGGGATAAAGAATTGATTTCGCGACCGTCATCGTTTAGTCGAAATAAATTTTGTATGTATATATATTATCTTCTTCTTCAGCCTGTTTGCATCCACTCCTGGACAAAGGCCTTCCCATGAGTTTTGTTGTGCCACGTGTCCTACCCAGGTCCGTTTCATTTGCATTTCAATTCTTCCAATTACATATTCCACTTTCGTCCTGCTTCGCACGTCCTCATTTTGTATATGTTCCCTCAGAGATACCCCCAACATAGCTCGTTTGATCGCCCTCTGTGTCATTCTCAATCTATTGGCTGATACCTCTGTAAGTGTCATCGTCTCCATTCTATAGGTCATAATTGGTAGAATACAACTGTTGAATACCCTTTCCTTTAGATTTATTGGTATCTTTCTGAGTTTGATCGTGTGAGCTAGGTATATATACTTTTCGACACTTTCGATATCACTTCCATCTAAGTCGATTGTGATATATTGATTTGTCATCACTTTTGTTTTATTTGTTTTTGTCCTCTGTCTAACTTCTCTCTTCGTTCTTATTTTGCTTGTTTTGCTTGTTAGACCTTCTGATACATTTATATGCATAGTTGCATTGTCATATAATATGTATTTGAGGAGTATTCTATATCTAGAATCAATCCTTGCGTTATTCATTCCTTCTAATACGGCCCAGAGTTCTATGAAGAGGTTCAATACAATGAAGAGGTTCATTGTATTCGTTGCACTTTTCGATAAGAAGTGTCGTTATTGTCTGTAGATGTTCTATGGTACTATGACAACAGGCTGGTAACTATCGAATTTATTTGATAGCCTGTTAGTAATTATTTTGGTAAGCATTTTGTACGGATGTGGCAACAGGCTTATTGGTTTGAAATTTTTGCGTTTGTGGTATCTTCATATTAGGTGTATGTATATATAAATAGTATAGGATGCACGAAACGCGTGTATAATATAGGTATAGAACTTCTTTTTGGATTGATAAAAGGCATTGAATTCGCAACCGTCATAGCTACGGTGAGATATTAGTAATTTATATACTATAAGTTGAATTGCGTATGTATAAGTTCGAACGAAGTTATATGGTTAGAGGAGGGATAAGGGGAAATATAAGGAGGAGGGATAGGAGGATAGATAAGGGAGAAGCGCATAAGGGGCCACACGGTCCCTACTCCAATCAATATAAGTGATTAGTGTTTAAAGTATTTTTGAAGTAAAAACTTCTGTAGCGATTTTGTGCACTTTCTGGATGGGGAAAAAGCATTGAATTCGTGACTGTCATCGCTTCGCCGAAATAAATTCTGTACGTTTATGTATTATGTGTATGTATATATAAATAGTATTCGCGGTGTGCAAGTTTTTGGAAGGGATACGCGAAACGATCGTGCGCGAATAGCGGAGAAATATTGCAACTTTCTTAAATAATTCATATTGTCAACTGAAATTGTCAAATTGTTTCACAGTATTGATATGATATGCAATTATTATTATAAAGGTAAATTTAATTAATTGTATTTTGCTTGCAATACTGCATTTTAATAACTAATTTTATTTACTACATACAATTGTTTACGTTTGAATAACACAACCTAAATCTTATTTTTTCTTCTTATTATTTTTTTTGGACTATGGCCTTGACAATTATCCAGTATCCAGGACCATATGATTGGCCAATATAATTAAAAGTGCGAATAAAAGTTCAGAGCGTAGAAATAGGTGTCGCTTTTCCGAACTTGCACGGTCCCAATAGGATGCACCCAATGGGTACATAATGTAGGTATATCACTTCTCTTTGGATAGGGAAAAAGCATTGAACTCGCGATCGTTATCGACACAGCAGATATTAGTAATTTATATACTATATGTTGAATTGCGGTAAGTTCGACCGAAGTTATAATGGTTGGAGGAGGGATAGAGTGTGTATCCGAAGGGGTTTGCTTCGTAAGAAGTTTTCACTTCTGTCGGCACTCCCACGAGTGCCCTAATTTTTTTTATTTTTTAGTGTTAGGTTAGGCTAGTAATATAAATAATGGTAAAGTACCTATGAATACATAATTTAGATAGAAAAAAAATCCAAAGCTTTTATTTCTTTATAAAAAATCTCGTGCTATACCTACAATATTTTACTTGTATTAAATATTATTCGTACATGCATCTGTCATTTTCAGTTTTAAGATATTAAAAATGATCTATTTTATTGATTATACACTATGAAAATATTGTTGTTATTTAATATATTCCGGCAAGTAATGAAAACTGATTGACATCATAATTAGAATAAAGAGTTATATATTTGATATTATTTGTACAGTAAACAAAAACAAAGAAAAATATCTCTGACATGTAATGATGCCTAGCTTCTCACTGTACAATAAACATAGCCATGATGAACTTTGGCAATGCTCTGACATCAGAAAACTTGAATGACGCAAGCGTGTTTTTGTAGTAAAAAGGGCATAAGTAGTAGAGTTTGTTAATATTTAATGGTTTGGTTTCCAGATAAACACTTACTGATGGCTCCGTCTGATGTAGCTGGATGGGGCATATTTTTAAAAGATAGCGCCCAAAAGAACGAGTTTATTTCAGAATATTGTGGAGAAATAATTTCTCAGGACGAAGCCGATAGAAGAGGAAAAGTCTATGACAAATATATGTGCAGTTTTCTTTTTAATTTAAACAACGGTAAGATTTTAATTATGGGAGGTATTGTACCGTTTTCTAGTAGTCTCATTGATTTCCAATAAGATTTATAGTCAACCATAATTATACCTCTAACAATATTTTACAGTAATATGACATATCTTAACACGTTCAGCCCCGGCATGGCATTTTTTTATGAGATCTGCGGACCGGAAATTAATTTTACTTAAATTATTATCAAACATGAGCCTTTAAATAACCCACAATATAATTTCCATTAAAAGTACCCCGCACAAACCTTATGGAACTTAGGTCCCAGTATATTTAGTTCATACTTTAAGAAAATACTCTTTGAAGCATTGTGATGAAAAGTTCTCATGGGCACAACTCGATCGTATGGAGGATTTTCAAGATATAGAGGCACAAACTCGGAAAATTATAAGATTCACTTGGTATTACAATTCCCTGAGTTACTGGTTATCTGGCAACATGTAGAAGTTTGGATCAAAGAAAAGTACCAGTTGTCTAGGATTTTTTCCTGGCTATCCAATGGCGACCTTTATTTTGACCTTGACCTTCCACGGACGTCATCTTCTAGAGTTTAGAAGGTTTTCGGCAATTAATTGATATATCACAACATTATCGGATGATTTTACAACAATTATAGAATAAACCTAAGCCTTATTTTTGTTTAGAATAAATATTTGTACAAGTACATACATAATATGGCTGTTTTTTATGATTCATAACTTGACATCAAATTATGCTATTTTGAAACCGCAAACACTAAAGTGTTCCCCAGACCTGCGTTATTCAATGGTATAATACATAAGATTGCACCGTGTCTCTTCATCTGCTAACGCGATCTGATGTAAAATTCAGTTGTGAGACACACCCGTAAGCTCACGCGGTACGACAAGATCACAGCACCGTGAGACAGCATCTGTGTCACGCGGGGCTTAACGTCTTAAGGAATCTTCAAGGTTATCTCTTCGGGTAAGCTCTGTATCTTTTGTTAGCTTTTATAAAGTTCTCGGTAGAATTCTTCGACTGTTTCAAGGTTTTCGAAGGTTCGACTTTGAAGGTTTTCATTTCTGGTAGACGGTGTTTCACCTTTTATGTTTTAAACTTTATAATTTATTGCAGTCGGGCTTAACGTGTTAAGGACTCTTCAACGTTATCTCTTCGGGTAAGCTATGTATCTTTTGTTAGCTTTTATAAAGTTCTCAGTAGAATTCTTCGACTATTTTCAAGGTTTTCGAAGGCTCGACTTTGAAGGTTTTCATGTCTGGTAGATGTTGTTTCACCTTGTATGTTTTAAACTTTATAGTTTCTTGCAGTCGGGCTTAACGTGTTAAGGAATCTTCAAGGTTATCTCTTCGGGTAAGCTCTGTCTCTTTTGTTAGCTTTTATAAAGTTCTCAGTAGAATTCTTCAACTGTTATAAGCTTTTCATTTCTAATAGATGTTGTTAGTTTCACCTTTTATGTTTTAAACTTTATAATTTCTTTTCCGTCGCTATTTAGTTTTCTTCTCAAAACTACCATGCTTTTATTTTGTTCTATTGTTTTTAGTGTATGCTCTTTATTGTAGTGTCTAATGTTATTCCAGATACTTCTGGAGATCTATTGAGGTGCTAGGTTGTTGCGATTCAACTCACTCTTGTTCCATTAATGCTTTGGGTTTTATTCTCTTTGTCCCGCTTTGTTCAGTGTTCCTTTATTAGCGTTTCTCTTCCTCTATGCCTTGCCTTTATTAGCGTTTCTCTGAATGTCTTGTTTAACTTTTAAAGTATGTTGTGTCTGTGTTTTCTAGTGCTTCAGTTACACCTTTTGCGAACTTTTGTGAGTTTTCTGGATATTGCCATGTTTTCCATGTGTTTTAACTAATAATTGGAATTAGTATTTATACGTTTCACATTACATTAAGCAATTGTTTAATTGTAATGTTAGCTAACGTAAATCAGTCAGTAAAGCTAATATTTATAATTATATTTTTTGCTTGAAATATTATGAGTTTTAATATAGAAGAAGAGTTCAAATTGCTTGTATTCAAGAGACTAGGTGGAAAGGACAAAGGGCGAAAGAACTAGGTGATGGATATAAATTGTGGTATGTAGTGAGTAGTAACAGTAGAAATGGAGTTGGTATAATTGCTGATAGTGAAATGAAAGATAACTTAGTAGAAGTTGTAAGAACGAGTGATAGAATGATGTCAGTGAAATTTGTAATTGATAAAGAGGTATTGAATGTTGTGTGTGTATGCTGCTCAAACAGGTCTGGGTGAGAATGAAAGAAGAGCTTTCTATGACCAATTAGGAGACGTACTGAGTGATATTCCAGCAGAGGAGAAAGTTATAATAGGAGGTGATTTCAATGCACATGTGGGCCAAGCCAAGACAGGATATGAAACAACACATGGGGGATTAGGCTTTGGAACTAGAAATGAAGCTGGAGATGACATGCTAGAATTAGCAACAGCATTGGATATGGCGATTGTTAACACATTCTTTAAAAATAGAGAAACTCAACTTATTACCTACAAAAGTGGACAACATCAATCCCAAATAGACTACTTCATAATAAGGAAAGAAGACATACGTGAATGCAAGGACTGCAAGGTAATAGTTAGTGAGACAGTAAGGCAACAACATAAGCTGCTTGTTCTGGACATCGAAGTAAAAAGCGAAACTAAACAAAAATATCGGAGAGGACCACAAAAAATCAAGTGGTGGATGCTAAAAGATGAGAAGGAAGGTCTATTCAGGGAAAGAATAGTAGAAAAAATATGTTGGAACATGAAATGAAGCCCTAACACAATTTGGAGAAAAATGGCCAATATTATTAGAGAGACGGCTATTGAAATACTTGGGAAAACGTCAGGAAAGAAGTTTGAGGATAAAGAGACTTGGTGGTGGTCAAATGAAGTACAAGGAAAAATAAAAGAGAAGGGAAAATTATATAAAAAGTGGCAAGAAACCAGATCGGACATAGATCCTTAAAACTATATGGTCGCCAAAAAGGAAGCGAAAGTAGCAGTAGCAAAAGCTAAAGCAGAAGCGTATTCAAAGCTATACGAACAACTTAATACCAGGGAAGGCGAAGCAAAGATATATAAAATAGCCAAACAGAGAGCAAAGAAAGCAAGAGATTTTAATCAGATTAGATGTATCCGAGATGAAAATAATAAAATACTAATTCACGAAAAGGATGTCAAAAAGAGATGGAGAAAGTATTTTGACAGTTTATTAAATGAAGAATTTGACAGACAGCCTGTGGAGTTAACGGAGACAGTAACAGCAATGGTCACCAGAATAACAAACGAGGAAGTGGCTCAAGCGCTTCAAAAAATAAAGAAAGGAAAAGCAGTCGGACCAGATGATATTCCTGGGGAAGTATGGAGAGCATTGGGAGAGACAGGAATAAGTTGGCTAGCAGGTCTATTTAATAGAATTATGGAAGTTGGACAAATGCCAGACGAATGGAGAAGCAGCATATTAGTACCTGTCTACAAAAACAAGGGAGACATACAACAATGCACAAACTACAGGGCTATAAAACTACTTAGCCTCACCATGAAAATATGGGAGAGAGTAATTGATAGACGGATACGTGAAAAAACCGAAATATCCGATAATCAATTTGGCTTTATGCAGGGCAGATCAACAACAGATGCAATTTTCATTGTAAGGCAACTGATGGAAAAATACAGGAATAAAGAGACCAACGCTCATATGGTATTCATTGATATTGAGAAAGCATATGATAGAGTTCCTCGAGAGATTCTGTGGTGGGCACTCAATAAGAAAGGAGTCCCTGGCGAATATGTAAAGATTGTGAGAGATGTGTATGAGGAAATAACGACTAGTGTTAGGACAGGTGTGGGAGAGACTGATAAATTTCAGGTGAGAGTAGGATTGCACCAAGGCTCGGTGCTTAGTCCTTATTTATTCTCATTAGTTTTGGACCAGATAACAGCGAAACTACAGGGTAGTATTCCATGGTGCCTAGTGTATGCTGATGATGTAGTGTTAATAGGAAATAGTGAAAGAGACTTAGAACAAAAACTGGAACAGTGGAGACAAGCTCTGGAGGAAAAAGGTTTAAAACTTAGTAGGACAAAAACAGAGTATTTAGAATGTTCATTTAAAGATGGAGTTACTACAAATAATATGGTATCTTTGGATGATGAAATGATTGTGAAAAGCAATAGTTTTAAGTACCTAGGATCGGTATTACAGAGTAATGGAGAAATAGATCGAGATGCATGCAGTAGAATTAGGGCTGGATGGATGAAGTGGAAAGAAGCGAGTGGTGTGTTGTGTGACAGAAAAATTCCAATGAAGCTGAAGGGAAAATTCTATAAAACAGCCTTAAGACCGGCTATGATGCACGGAACTGAATGTTGGGCAGTGAAAAAGAAAGAGGAACAACGAATGCATGTGGCGGAAATGAGAATGCTTAGATGGATGAGTGGAGTGACAAAGAAGGATAAAATTAGAAATGGGGGAAGTCTAGGTGTGGCACCAATTGATGCCAAAATGAGAGAGCATAGGTTAAGATGGTTTGGTCATGTTCAACGTCGAGACGTTAATCACCCAATACGAAGAATAGCTGAAGTGCAGATTCCTGGAAGGAGTAGGAGAGGAAGACCAAAGAAGACCTGGGGGGAGACCATAAGGCAGGACATGTTGGTAAAGGGGATTAACATTGATATGACCCAAGATAGAATTGTGTGGAGAAATGCAATTAGGGAAGCCGACCCCGCATAGGGATAAGGCAAAGTGAATGATGATTATGAGTTTTAATATAAAAAGAAAGACCAACAAGAACCTTCTTTATTGGAAGTTTCTCTTCCTCTCTTCCTTGCCTTTATTAGCGTTTCTCTGAATGTCTTGTTTAACTTATAAAGTCTGTTGTCTCTGTGTTTTCTAGTCCTTCTGTGAGTTTTCTGGATATTGCCATGTTTTCCATGTGTTTTAACTAATAATTAGAATTAGTATTTATACGTTTTACATTATGTACATTAAGCAATTGTTTAATAATTGTAATGTTAGCTAACGTAAATCATTCAGTAAAGCTAATATTTATAATTATATTTTTTGCCTTGAAAGATTATAAGTTTTAATATAAAAATAAAGGGCAACAAGAACCTTCTTTATTGGAAGTTGTAAATTTTCATACATCAGATATTATTTTAGGTCAATTTTATACAATTTAAATATTTCGTTTTAGATTTTGTGGTGGATGCAACTAGAAAAGGAAACAAAATCAGATTTGCTAATCACTCAATTAATCCAAATTGTTATGCCAAAGTGATGATGGTCAATGGTGATCATAGAATTGGAATTTTTGCAAAACGACCAATCCAGCCAGGAGAAGAGTTATTTTTCGATTACAGGTAAGATATTCGTAGCATGTTATCATTATTTTCATTTATTAGTAACTGTACAGCTCCCGGAACGAACCATGGCCGATGACAAACGCCGTCGACGGTCATATGCCCACCTAAACTCTACATTTTCTGCACAGACAGGATTTCTCTCACCGGCCATGGTTCGCTCCGAGAGCTGTAGATACATACGTAACATTATTATTATCATCCCCCGTTAGAGGGCGTTCTAACCATACTGCGATATAAATAGTTTTAATTTATATCGAGAAACTACGGTCGTGTTGGTGTAAATTTGTCTTCCTCAGAGCCTCCTTGACAACAGGTAGACCTAGAAATAGTACTATCGGGGATGGAGGAAGACAGATTTTAATCAAAACGAAACCGTAGATTTTCTTATTTTACTAATGCCATACTTTGTATTAGAGTACACAGACTCGTTTCATAAAGGTTCTCTGAACTGTAAATTGGAATATTATCCCAACGGGGCCTTTTGGTATTGTCATACCTGGTTTAAACAGAGAACTTGAATCGAGCCGAAATTCATTTCACTTATTCTCGTTAGAGGGCGTTCTAACCATACTGCGATATAAATAGTTTTAATTTATATCGAGAAACTACGGTCGTGTTGGTGTAAAGGCTATAACGGGATAAGATGGTCAAAAATGCCCCCGCACCGATCAGCTCCGCTACTTATTTTCGATAAAGGATATAAAATTATGCCCTCATGCAAATTTTTAGCTTCCCAAAGGTCCTAGAACCTCTTAAATCGAGAAAAGAAGAATTTTTAGGTTTTATTTTTTTGTGAGCGCAATTTTAACTTAAAAAATCTGAAAAAATTCGAGAGGATGTATATTTTGAATACAAAACAGCCTGATTTTTTTCAGATTTTTGTAATAAAAAATGAGCTCAGGAAAAATTTTTGATATTTTCAAAAAAAATTTAGGTTATGTAAATATCATTTGGCCAACTTTTAAATAGTATTTTTTTGTGTATTTTTTGTCGTTCTTTTGAATGGCAGAGACAGAATTTTTAATATCTGAGCGGAAAGAACGAAAAAATTGAAAATACCGTATTTGCTGTCTCGAGATGCATCTCGGGACAGCCAATTTTAGGATTTAGGATCCTGACTACAACAACTTAAAAAAACAATAAAAGTGTGAATTTTGTCATAAAATTTGGTATGTGGGCTTATAATAATATTTAGGACAGCTTTTCCAAATATTTTTTTTCGATATCCCTAACGCGAGCAAATCGAATCGCATATCGAAAATTCACTCTGTTTATGGATTCGCAGTAGAACGCGTTTAAAATTTAAATTTCAGTTGACTATTTTAAAAATTGTGAACCATCAACCTGTATGACTGTGTCAAATTTCAAATCTGAATATATTTTTATAGCCGAAATATTAGGGGTGTCTGTATTTTAAATGCGATACACTGTATATTATCAATTTGATAGTTTATTGCAACTGATATAGTCGTATTTTTTATACTTAGATTCAAAATATACATTCAAAATACTGACTAATTCACTAATTTTATCATAAAAAGTTCAAATTGATTGAATTGAAGTATTGAACCAATTAATGTGTAATAATATAACATACAGAGTGAGGTTTATGTACGGAAACCCTCAAATATCTCGGAAACGGTTAGCACAATTTTTATAAATTTTGGTGTGTAGAGGTTTTCTAATGCGGCCGATATTATAGTGATTATTTCATTCATAGGAGATTCTGACCAATAGAAAGCTACAGAAATCTGAATTAAATCGATAATTTTTGATAATTGCCCGTCGTTAAGTATATCACGTCAGATGCCCTTCGTTGCTACGAAAAAATACATTCAGTGACATTAATGACAATTAATGTTTTAAAAATTATAAAAGTGATGACTTTCAATCGTCAAATATTTATAAAAACTGTGTGTTTAATGGTACTTACATAAATAAATTACAATAAAATTTTGGTTTTGAACAGTTTTATTCATGAAATAATCGCAACAAATTGCACTCGAACTCTAAAATTAATATAGAATTTTTGCCCTCGTGACACTTTGACATAATTTCACTCGCCTTTGGCTCGTGAAATTAAAACTGTCAAAGTGTCACTCGGGAAAAATTCAATAATTTTAGAGCTCTTGTGCAATTACTACTGATTATTTCATTCATAGGAGATTCTGACCAATAGAAAGCTACAGAAATCTAAATTAAACTGACAACTTTTTTGATAATTGCCCGTCGTCAAGCATATTACGTCAGATGCCCTTCGTTGCTACGAAAAAATACATTCAGTGACATGAATGACAAATGTTTTAAAAATTATAAAAGTGATGACTTTCAACCGTCAAATACATATTTATAACAACTGTGTGTTTAATTGTACTAATTTGTACTTACATAAATAAATTACAATAAAATTTTGGTTTTGAACAGTTTTATTCATGAAATAATCGCAACAAATTGCACTCGATCTCTAAAATTAATATAGAATTTTAAAGCTCTTGTGCAATTACTACTGATAATTACATTGTTGTCAGATCTTCCGTTTTTCTAAAAATCTAATTTTTTTTACTTCAATTGGAATACCCTTTCTATTTTTTGCTTTTTTAAATCCTTAAGAAATATTAATTATTTTTCATGTTATATTCCCTATAACTAAAGATCATAATTTCGGAGTTAATGCTACATTTATTAAAAAAAATTTAAACAAATTATAAAAATCAATTTTTTCGGCCCGGGTAGACATCATTTTACGTTCTTTGGACTATTGGGAACAAAAAAAGTTCTTTTATAATTTTTCTGTAAAGTTACAAAGTGTGTTAAACGAGTTCGAGTTATAAACAATTTAAAACTGAAAAAAATCGAATAATGACGATTTTCAAGGTTCAAAAACACAAATCAAAAATATTATTTTTGACACTGTCCAGTACACAAATTCAAGTTCAAGCCTTATTTTATCAGTTACCAATAAGTAATTTAAGCTTGTTTCATCCTAAAATTTTGTTTTTTAGTTGTTAATGCAGCCCGATCGCCCATCCTCTCATATGCGCTTCACTAACAATTATTAAAAAGCAATGATTTAGAATAAATCGGGCCAAAAAATTTTATAGCGAGCCCCTAGAAGAAGAGATTAGCTTGAATTTGGCTACTCAGCAGTTTCAAAAATTATATTTTTTATTTGTGTTTTTGAACCTTGAAACTCATCATTATTCAATTTTTTTCAGTTTTAAATTGTTTGGAGCTCGAAAACCGTTAACTAGAGAAAAATTACAAAAGACCTTTTTTCTTCCCAATGATCTAAAGAATGTAACTACATAAACGGGCTGAAAAAATTGATTTTTATAATTTGTTTATTTTTTTTTTAAATACATGTAGCAATAACTCCGCAACTATGGCATTTAGGTATAGAGAATATAACATGAAAAATAATCAGTATTTCTTAAGGACTTCAAAACGCAAAAAAAATAAGAATGTTCATTGGATTTCCAGCAAAATGGAAGATCTGACAACAATGTAATTATCACTATAATATCGGCTGCATTAGAAAACCCCTACTCACCAAAACCTATAAAAATCATGCAAGATGTTTCCGACATAATTGAGGGTTTCTATACATAAAACTCACTCTGTATATTATAATTATTATAATAATATATTAATACGCATTAATTGGTTCAATACTTCAATGCCAGCAATTTGACTTTTTATGATAAAATTAGTGAATTAGTCAGTATTTTGAATGTATATTTTGAATCTAGGTATCAAAAATACGACTATATTAGTTGCAATAAATTATCAAATTGATAATATACAGTGTGTCGCATTTAAGATGAAGATATATTTCGGCAATCAAAACATATATAGATTTGAAATTTGGCACAGTCATATAGGTTAATGGTTCACAATTTTTAAAATGGTGAACTGAAATTTAAATTTTAAAAGCGGTCTACTGCGAATCCACGAACAGGGTGAATTTTCGATATGCGATTCGATTTGCTTCGCGTTAGAGATATCGAAAAAAGTTATTTGGAAAAGCTGTTCCAAATATTATTATAAGCCCACATACCAAATTTTATGACAAAATTCACACTTTTAAGCCGATGCCGCACTGCAGGATGCTAGATGGTGGCTTGGATGGTGGATTTTAAAGGTGGATGGTGGAGGGTCGCTGCATCCTGGACGCAGTGAATAGAGTGAAATGAAGTCAGTGTCCAACTGACTGCTGAGGAGACATCATGCCTCTCTCTAAAGTTGCGAAAAAAATGTTACTATCTTCGGCAATTATAATGGCAAATAATGTAAAAAAAATTTTTGTCATTATTTTATTACTAAGCTGTTATTTTTATGTAATAATAATAAGCGCCAGCACGTATTAGGCGGCCGTCTATGGTGAGTGCGAGAGAGATACCATTCCGGCAGTCCAATGGGGAATCTTACTCGGACTTAGCCGCGTCAATACGATCTTACGGCTTATTATTAATACTTAAAAATAACAGCTTAGTAATACATTAATTCATGTAGGGGGGGCTTTAAAATTTGATTTAGTCACTTTCTGACTTTCATAGTAATAATTTTTAACCGAGTTATTAAGTCTTAAAAATAGCCATTTTCGCGCTTTTCAAATTTTAAATTGCTGATAACTCGAAAACCATCAACTTCAGAGAAAAATTACGAGAGACCTTTTTTGTCCAGAATGCTCTAAAAAAGTTAAAAAAGGTTTGTTCGGACCAAAAATAATAATTTTTGCAATTTGATTAAAAAAAATTTGGACTTTTCTCGTGGGCGACTTCTTGAACCTTATTCTGGGGTGTATTACAAATGTGATTATGCAAAAAATGATTGCCCTTCTTTTATAAACAGCACTTATTACGCTTTCCTCCATATATGTAATATATTTATAGCGAGGCTACCCGGATGGATTATCAAACACGACTGATATGGGTGGATAGACGCCTGGCGGACCACCGGATGGGTAGATGGTAGTGGAAGGCCACTGCGGCTACCGTCGTTGTATTATTCGTGATATAAGTAGCTGGATTGTCGCCAGGCGGGTATCTACCATCCACCATCCTACCAAACCTCCTGCACTGCGGCATCGGCCTTAGTGCTTTTTTTAGTTGTTGTAGTCAGGATCCTAAATCCTAAAATTGGCTGTCCCGAGATCATCTCGAGACAGCCGAAAACGGTTTTTTCAATTTTTTCGTTATTTCCGCTCAGATAATTAAAATTCTGCCTCTGCCATTCAAAAGAACGATAAAAGATACACAAAAAAATACTATTCAAAAGTTGGCCAAATTATATTTACATAACCTAAAAATTTTTTGAAAATTTCGAAAATTTTTTCTGGGCTCATTTTTTATTACAAAAATCTGAAAAAAATCAGGCTGTTTTGTATTCAAAATATATATCCTCTCGAATTTTTTCAGATTTTTTAAGTTAAAATTGCGCTCACAAAAAAATAAAACCTAAAAATTCTTCTTTTCTCGATTTAAGCGGTTCTAGGACCTTTGGGATGCTAAAAATTTGCATGAGGGCATAATTTTATATCCTTTATCGAAAAAAATAAGTAGCGGGGCTGATCGGTGGGGGGCATTTTTGACCATCTTATCCAGCTATAGCCTTTGTCTTCCTCAGAGCCTCCTTGACAACAGGTAGACCTAGAAATAGTACTATCGGGGGATGGAGGGAGACAGATATAAATCAAAACGAAACCGTAGATTTTCTTATATTATTATTATTATTCATGTATTTCAAGACTTTGAGGTACTAAACCAATTCTCCATAGGTCGAGATCACAGAATGCTGAAAAGTAAAATTGGAACTAACAATAAACTAGAAAGGAAAAATTAATTCTGCAAAGAAAAAAGAAAAATACAAGCTGATCAACTCATAACAAATAAAGTAAAACACAAAAAATAGTTAGTTAAATACTCAATGAGAACATCGGACGTCCACAAGATGTTGAATTATTGAAGTAACAGAAATAAATAAAACTGCAAGAAGAATGGCCAAACAAGACATACTTGACCACAACACCAGACTAGTGGAAAATATTGAATTATTGAAGGATATTATTGAAGAGCAGAGGGCTGAAGATTTTTAAAAGAACGACAGCGAAAAAATAAATTATAAACTAAAGGATACACATGGTTGATAAGAAATTATAAATTAGTAAATGTCAACTCTGAAGAAATGGCTGGCATTCAAATAGAAGGAATCTATTATGCACTCCAACAAATAAAAGACAATAAAGCCTGCATATAACTAGCAAATATTTTTAACATATGCCTAACAGAAGAAGATATTTCATACGAATGGGGAAGAGCATTGGTCATACTGATAGACAAAAAAGTGACTCAGAATGTCTGAAAAATTACGGACCGATTTTTCTGTCCCAAAAGTACAAGCTTTTTATGAGAATTATAACAGATAAACTGTAAGAAATATTGAAACAAACCCAATAATTTCTGCAATGCGAAATTGCAGAATAGATCAACGATATATCAATCTTACTCTGGGCTAATTGGCAAAATACAAGGAAAAGTTATTTACAAGCAATTTTATTGCTGGAAACGAATCTTATGATTGTATATATTAATAATATAGGTATGCAAAGTCCGCAGATAGTGAGCTACTTTTTTATAAACAACATGGCGCCCGAAAATCGTGTTTTTTTCAATTTTTGCTCTATAACTCCAAAGATTATAACTTTACACCAAAAACACCCAAATAAAAATTCACCGCAATTAAATTTTGCATAGAAACTTGTTTTTCCCGATTTACTTCGACGAAAATTTTCCCCGAAAAATGCGGTAATATAAAAGCTATTTTCGTATAAATTATAATTCCAGAAGCAGATGGAAATTGAATGAACAGTTTAGCAACAATTGAATTGTTAATTAAAAATTTACGGTCTCTATAATAACCACAATAATTATGATACATAAGAATAATTATGATTTTTGTATAAAAAGACACTGTACCTATCTAATGTACTTTACAGAATTGAAATTGGACTATTAAAGCGGCCTCAGGAATATTTTAAAATTATAAACAATTTCTTGGCTTATAAAAAAATAGAATATCTCAAGAAATATTGAATTAAATTAAATCGTGAAAACGCTACTGGAAAAAGAGAGGCACGGCGGGCGTTTCTTTTAAAAGAAAAAACTTTTAATTGTGATGTGTGATTCCTGAGATACAACCGGTCAAAGTTGACCGGCATTTACGGCAAAGATATAGATAATAGGATTATAATTTTTGAACCATCATCTTTTTATTTTTGTCCTCTTTCTCCACACCAATTTTTATATCTTTAAAATAATCATAACATATATTATTATAATAAAAACTATCGATATTACTAGTGAAAATTGACAAAAATAGCAAAATTCCAATATAAAATTAGGTTGGAGAAAATGTAATCTCAAAGTTCAAAATCAATATACGTTAAAAAAATGCATTTTCTCGTCTTCCCATGGAGCATTTTTCTTCATTCTTTTTTGTTCCCAAGTAACTCGAGTAGAGGCATTTAACTAACGCATTATTAAATGTCAATCTTGCTTTTTTTATTATAACAGATTAATTTATTTATAAGAAAAGAAAACTACATATTTTTTCCAGTTGTACACTTTTTTTTAGATAAACTTACTACAAGTGTACCTTTTAACGTTAAAAACACAAATATTCTCATTTGAAAGCTGTATAATTATTTAAACAATTTTTATTTAAACAAATTAAAAATTTTTGTTATAATAAATAAATTAATTTATTATAACAAAACAAAAGCAACTTTGACATTTAATAATGTGTTAGTTAGATGGCTCTACTCTAGTTACTTGGGAACAAAAAAGAATGAAGAAAATTGCTCCATGGGAAGCCGAGAAAATGCATTTTTTTAACGTATACCGATTTTGAACTTGGAGATTACATTTTCTCCAACCTAATATTTGATTGGAATTTTGTTATTTTTGGCAATTTTCAGTCAATATCGATAGTTTTTATTATAATAATATATGTTATGAGGATTTTAAAGATATGAAAATTGGTGTGGAGAAAGAGGACCGAAATAAAAAGATGATGGTTCAAAAATTATAATCCTATTATCTATATCTTTGCCGTAAATGCCGGTCAAATTTGACCGGTTGTATCTCAGGAACCACTCATCACAATTAAACGTTGTTTCTTATAAAAGAAGCGTCCTGCCGCTTTTTTCCAATGCCGTTTTTGTGATTTAATTTATTTTAATATTTCCCGAGATATTCTATTTGTTTATAAGCCAAAAAATTGTTTATAATTTTAAAATATTCCTGAGGCCGCTTAAATAGTCCAATTTCAATTCTGTAAAGTACTTTAGATAGGTACAGTGTCTTTTTATACAAAAATCATAGTTATTCTTATGTACCGTACTTATTGTGGTTATTATAGCGACCGTAAATTTTTAATTAACAATTAAATTGTTCAATTATAATCTATACGAAAAGAGCTTTTATGTTACCAAGTTATTTAATTATTGATAAACAATTACTTATTTAAAATTTTAGATGAAAATTAAAGATTTTGTTGGAAAAACCCGCATTTTCCGGGGAAAATTTTCGTCGAAGTAAATGGGGAAAAACACGTCTCTATGCAGAATTTAATTACGGCAAATTTCTATTTGGGTGTTTTTGGTGTAAAGTTATAATCTTTGGAGTTATAGAGCAAAAATTGAAAAAAAACACGATTTTTGGGCGCCATTTTGTTTATAAAAAAAGTAGCACACTATCTGTGGACTTTACATACCTATATTATTAATATATACAATCATAAGATTCGATCCCAGCAATAAAATTGCTGATAAATAACTTTTCCCAAAAATGGCCTATTCTCCGATAATCTGCCCGGACTACTAAATATAAAGAGATATACTAAAGTAATCTAAAGAACATGAACACGAAGCATGAACTAACAAACTAGCATGAGAACTTACAAACAGGAGTACACTTTCACAATTTAAGAATTATAATGGGACAACCAAATCCAAAGTTTTTTGCGGAACGGCACGTGCACTGCACTGTTGGGGTTAGCGAAAGGCCACACGGGCGATAATTTACGGCGCTGTAAGAGCAGTAAACCTGACGAGGCATTGGTTGACTAAATACTTTCATCTACAATTGGTTAGTCAACCAATGCCTCGTCAGGTTTACTGCTCTTACGGCGCCGTAAATTGTCGCCTGTGTGGCCTTTCGCTTATGGTGTGGGATGCCATCGCTTATGGTTCAAGGTCACCTCTAGTCTTCATCAGAGATGAAGACATGCAGCTCAGCGATACGCAGAAGAAATTTTTGAACTTTATCGTATACCCTACCTTCAGACACTCCGATATCCAGTTTTTCAGCAGAATAACGCAAGGCCAGACATTGCGAGAGTCACCACGGACTTCTTTAGGCGGTGGTCTCCTATAGACGCTGTAGGCTGCGTACAGCATCACGCCGTAGGAAAATTGTTAATTTTTGTTACTTTTAATAAACTTTGAGGGACAAAAACTATCTTACAACCGAAAATTGTTAAAATAGACTAATAGGGGAGTGCATTTAGATTTTCACTTCGGAAAAAATCAAACAAGATAAAACTTTTTGTAATTTCATTAAGAAATGTTTAATAAACAACATATCAAAAAGTTCTACTCGAGAAGTGGGTGCTTCATTTTTTATTAAACAAATGAACAGCGAAGTTAGATGTTTTTTAAATAACTCCGAAAATATAATTTTTAGAAAAAAACTGACTTGACCATGGAAAAATTCAGAAAATTTTACAAAAAAAACCTTATTAAAAGATTTTTCTAAAATTAAATCTCTAGCTTCTGTAATTTTTTATTTATAACGCTAAAGTCACCCTTCTCACACACATTGGCGCAATGTAAACTAGCGTTGGAAGAAGGGCACGGTTGAGTTTTTTAAATGTAATTCTTTAACTAATGGATCAAAAGAAATTTTACAAATTGGACATGAAAGATGATAAAATAAGTTATCTTATGGTTGTAATAAAAAGAAATAAAATGTATGGACATAAGTACGGTGTGGGCGGAAAGTGAGACTTACATGAATTTTGTTTAAAAATGATTTAAAAATGTGTAACTAATACAATTTTACTTACAAAGCTCTCAAATTTGCACAACTTACCTCTCAATCATCTTACTAAACGATGTTTCATTAAAAAAAAATCTCAAAAATTTAATTCAAATAATACGCTGTCTCAAAAAATGTAATTTTTGAAAACTTAGTAGTTCTACAGAATTCCCACCACTTTAAGACGGTATTACTCAAGTTTGAATAAATCTAATACAATTTTTTTAATATTTTTTTAAAGCCTAGGATGTAATCTTTAAAAAACACTGAATTATTTTAGATTAAAAATGAAATAAACAGTTTTTTTTTTTGAGAAAACTAAGAAAGATAACAAAAATGTAATACAAAAACCGAAAATTACCAGCTGAAAAAATGTATATACAGAGTGATCAAAACTTTTTTCTGTAAAACTTACCTAAAATTAATTTAATAATAAGCTTCAAAAATAATAAATGTTCAACAAAAAAAATTTTTTTAGCTCTTATACAGTATGTCTGCGTAACTTGGAACCTATCGATAACTTTTTTAATATCAGTTTTACGAAAAAAAGTTATTCTTTATAAAATACTCTGCATCTTATATAACATAAGATGCAACCATTAAATATCAAATTTTGTTAATTTTGTACGAGGTATGTCAAAAAATATGAATTTCTCTCAAGAGTAAAGTACCTTTATATTTCACAATATCGAAAATTTTTATAAAGAAAAGTTGTTTGGAATTAAAAACTATGTTCCAATATGTAATTATATCCTTCTAATCGAAAATTTGTTTTTTTTTAATATTGTTTCAAATTAATTATACCAAACATCATTAAATTTTCACTTATTATTTATGATAACTGATTTATTATTAATTTTATGAAGAAAATTATTCGTCATAAATAGCTGTGCATGGTCTAACACTTAATATGCAAATATAAAATATTATATTTTATCAATATTATACGAAGTATTATGTAAAAAAATTGCATAAAAGTGTAATTGCATATTGACACATCGTTTTTAATTCTGAACAACTTTCCATAATAACAATTTTCAGTATCATGAAAAATATAGGTATTTTACTCCTAACTGAAATTTTTATTTATTGACATATCTTGTACAAAATGATATTTTATGATTGCATTTAAAGTTTTAGAATATGCAGAGCTTTTTACTAAGAATAACTTTTTATTTATGATTCCATTGCAACAATTTTTTGAATATTGAAGAGATAGATTTTGAATAATTGGTTCTTTCTTTCTAATACATTTTAATTTTTAATATTTTTGTGAAAATTATTTGTTTATCTTTTTTTAAGAATGAAATTCCATATTTGTTTGATTGGATTCTACTTGTTTTTCATTTAAATATCCGCCATTTTGGATCCGCCATTTTGAAATTTAAATTTTTAATCTTTAATTCAGATTCAACAACCTGTTAAAAATAAAGACAATAAATGTTTTAGAAAAATGTTCTTTTTTATGTTCTTTTTAGAAAATCCGCATTTTGGATCCGCCATTTTATAGTTTATGATGTTAACATTTAACTTAGGTTTATCAAAACTCTCAAAAATAAATATATGTAGAAATAAATACATTTTGTAAAGAAATTATGATTTTACAACTATTTTTTAAGTTATCCGCCATTTTGGATCTGCCATTTTATAATTTAAATTATCAAAATTTGATTCAGGTTCAGCAACCTCTCAAAAATATCCACATATATGTAAACAAACACGTTTTATAAAAAAAAATTCGGATTTTACAACTGCTTTTTAAGGAATTTTAGGAAAAAATCCGCCATTTTGAATCCGCCATTTTGAATTTGCAAATTGTAATGTCTGATTCAGGTTCAGCATAATCAAAACTAAAATAAAAACATTTTTTTATCAAAATAAAATGTTGAATTCACCCATATTCTTAACATTATTTATACAAAACAATTGTTATTGTTTAAACAATTAATAAACAATTAGCGGCGAAATTTGTGAGTAGAACTTTTTACTTTAACATATTTATAAACTAACAAAAAAAGTTTTAGAAAAATATAACCTTGTTTGATTTTTTCCGAAACATTGTATCTTCTCGTTCTAATTGCACTCCCCTATAATTCTAAAACAAATTCTAATTACGGGGTGTATCGAAGTGACCACTGACTTAGCCGGTTGTCTCCAATAGACGCCGTAGGCTGCGTACAGCGTGTATGGGAGATCATCGCATAAAATAGGTTGGAGCTAATCTTTTGCGCTGGCCCCAGAGATTTCGAGATTTATCCGCAATTTAACACGTGTGGGACAGGATGGTAAGGAGACTTCTTAATTTAGAGGATACTCCTCAAACTTTGGGAGCACTTCGGAGGAGTTAATTAGAGCATGGGACGAGATACTCCACGAGGATATTGACCACCTAATCAGAAGCAAGCCCAGGAGCATCTGAGAGTATTGCCCACTAAGGTGCATCAACACATTATTAATTGATTTACGTCTGTAAGTTGTTTTAATCACATTGATATTTTGATCGTTTGTTTATTTTGCAATCCTATATAATTTTGCAAAATATAATACCTAATGTTCATTTTCATTATAATAATTTTCAAAATATAATAATAATGTGTTCGGATTTCTATGTTAATTAGTATTTTGGTTCATAATATACTACGTCGGTCAATAAGTCCCGGGCTTAATCATGAGATGGCGACTCTAATGAATTTTCCATTTGACATTTCGGAGTCCTAACCTTCAAAAACATACTGTCAAAATGTTCGGATTATTATTTATCGAGTTATCGTTCCTAAATGACGCTACTTTTGTGATTTTGATCAACAATGGATTCAAAGCATCGTCCAAACTGGGCAATGGCTCAAAAAGTGTCACTGAGCCTCTGCTCCATCGATTACAACCGTTAAACGATGGTTTGCTTAATTCAAAACCGCAAAGTGAAGGTGCAAGAGGTAGCTGACACTATAAAGTTATCAAAGGGCAACATTTTGACTGTTATACATAAACATTTAGGTATGAGAAAGCTGTTTTGTAAATGGGTGCCGCGTTTGCTTACACCAGAACAAAAACAACGAGTTGATGAATCTCGGCGCTGCGCTGTTTGGACATCTTTAATCCGAGTTTTCGCGTCGGTACATCACAATGGATAAACATGGATTCATCACTTTACTCCGGAATCAAATCTGCAGTCATCTGAGTGGACAGCACCCGGAGAAAGCCGTCCAAAGCGACCAAAGACGCAACAAACAGCCGGCAAGGTTATGGCTTCTGTATTTTAGGTCTCGCAAGGAATTATTTTCATTGACTATTTGAAACATATAAAAACCTTAGAAGAGAAAAGAAGTGTATTCATAGAAGAAAAAAGAGAATTTATGAAAATAGAATACTGGAAATAAGCCACAATATTATTAAAAAATGATTTTTATTAACGTTTCGACGCCCAAATCGGGTGCCGTTGTCAAAATACAAAATACACATCAGTAGTATTTTGTATTTTGACAACGGCACCCGATTTTGGCGTCGAAACGTTAATAAAAATCATTTTTTAATAATATTGTGGCTTATTCCCATTATAAATAGTTAAAATTGTAAAAATGCCACAAGAAAATAGCTTCAGAACAACATTAGAATACTGGAAGAACTTGAGACGTTAATCTATCTATCTAATCAGCCCTAAACATCCATCCTTGGATATAGGCCTCCTCTTCCTTCTTCCATGCCTCTCTATCTTGGGCAATTTGCATCCATTTTCACCCAGTGTGTTTCTTCAGGTCATCTGACCATCGCATCTGTGGCCTTCCCCTTTTTCGTTTGTGGTTCCATGGTCTCCAATGTATTACCATCTTAGTCCATCTTTCATCCTTCTGCCGTAGGGTGTGTCCGGCGAACTTCCATTTAAGCTTTGCTACTTGGGTAGAGACGTCTTTCACTTTTGTTTTGTTACGGATCCATTCGTTTCTTTTCCTGTCTGATAATTTAATGTTCAGCATTTGTCTTTCCATGGCTCTTTCTGTCTTTGCTATTTTTTCCATATTCTCTTTTGTAAACGTCCATGTCTGAGAGCCATATATTAAAACAGGGAGTATACATTGATTGAAGACTTTTGTTTTTAGGTATTGCGGGTATTTTCTGTTCTTTAGAATATAAGAACTTGAGACGTTAAAACAGGAAAATCAAACAAGAAAATTCTATAAAACTGAATAATGCAAGAAAGGAATTCAAACCAAGGCTAAGACTATGTAAGGATAAGGAGGGGCACATACTCAATACAAAAGAAGAAATATTGAAAAGGTGGGTGAGACACTATAAAGAACTACTTACCATCGAAGTAGAAGATCCAAATCAACCACCCCCAGGAGCAACCAACAATACACCATTAGAGCCTCCATCAATTCAAGAAGTACGGGATGCAATAAAACACCTAAACAATCATAAAGCTCCAGGAAGTGATGGTATATCCGCGGAACTTATTAAATATGGAGGTGCTACTCTGACTAATCAAATATATAAAATAATACTGAGAGCCTGGAATGAGGAACAAATCCCGCAAGAGTGGTGTGTTGGAATCGTTTGCCCGCTACACAAAAAGGGTGATCAATTGGAATGTAGAAACTATAGGGGAATAACCCTCCGTAATACAGCTTACAAAATATTTTCGAGTATCTTATATGGTCGCCTAAGTGCACATTCAGAGGAGCTGCTTGAAGAATATCAAAGTCGTTTTAGGCCTGGTCAATCAACAACAGACCAGATCTTTGTGCTAAGGCAAATACTGGAAAAAACCAATGAATTCAATATCGACACATACCATCTTTTCGTAAATTTTAAATCGGCCTATGATAGTGTTCTAAGAAATAAATTGTATGAAGCCATGGATGAATTCCACATCCCTGATAAACTGATAAGATTGGTTAAGGCTACAATGCGTAAAGTCGTTTGCAAAGTTGAAATACAGGGCGAACAATCACAGGCGTTTGAAACGAATGTTGGGCTGCGACAGGGAGATGCACTGGCGTGTCTCCTCTTCAACATAGCTCTGGAAAAGGCGGTCAGAGATGCCCGAATAGACAACAGAGGAAATATTTGTAATAAATCATCCCAAATTTTGGCATATGCAGATGACGTGAACCTAGTTGCCCGCACAACACGCAAACTAGAAGAAATGTATACCACCTTCTCAAATGCCTAAAAAAATATGGGCCTGAACGTAAACGAGGAGAAAACTAAGATGATGGCATCAACACCCAACAATAGAGCCAGAAACATCGGTCACCAATTCACTATTGATAACTCTACCTTTGAAGTGGTGGAAAAATTTACATACTTAGGCTCCCTGATCACCAAGGAGAACGTCATGACGGAAGAAATCAAGCGAAGGATAATCCTAGCGAACAAATGCTATTTTGGACTGAGCAGACACATGAGAAGCAGAAACTTAAGGCAAAAAACAAAAATAACCATAAATATACAAAACCCTTATACAATCAGTGTTGACATATGGATCGGAGACATGGACCATCTCCAAGGCAGATGAAAACCTTCTGCTTATATTTGAACGAAGGATCCTGAGAGGAATATTCGGTGGCATCTGTGAAAATGGTATTTGGAGGAGGAGGTACAACTACGAGGTATACGCTCTGAGCTTCGCTGGTGTCGCTCCTAGCGGTTACTAATTCATCTTTTACCGGTAATTTTTAAATTTATTATTTAATTGTTATCGCTTAATATTTACAACGCAAAAAAGTAATTAAATTGTAATCGATTTTTTTAAGATTTTTCTAATCATTTTGACGTTCTATTGATAAAATATCAATTTCTTACTTCGGATACTTTGACAATAATCGTGTAGATGGCGCTAAGAGTATAATAGATTATTTATAATTAGATATTACGGAACATTAAAAAAACTTAAATTCAGTATTTAAAACGTAAGTATATTTAAGGTAAAAATATATACCACAGCTTTGACCAACTAATATTGTTTATATTTAATGTTTTTAATTTTAATTTTAAATTAATCACTTTGACATTTATGTCAAATTTCCGGTAAACGTTTACAAACTTGTCACTACTGGCGTTCGCGAATTTGTAAATATCCCCTCTACGTACGAGCTCACAGCGTATACCACAGATATAAACATATATTTGGTGGTAAAGAAGTAGTATCTCTTATAAGAATAGGAAGACTAAGATGGGCGGGACATCTAGCAAGATCACAGCATAACAACCCTCCTAGAAGAATCCTTATGTCACAACCTGTGGGAAGTAGAAATAGGGGTAGGCCAAAAGTTAGATGCTAAGCTCACTAATAAGCCATACCCTCAAAATATTTCTAAAGGTGATTCATGGAAGGTTATACAGAAAGCTAGAAAATGATATGGATGATACCCAATTTGGGTTCCTCAAAGGACTTGGAACAAGAGAGGCATTGTTTGCATTTAATGTCCTCTCTCAAAGATGCCTAGATATGAACCTGGATATTTATTCCTGTTTCATCGACTTCGAAAAAGCGTTCGACAGAGTCCGACATGAAAAACTAATAGAATTATTGAAAAACAGAGATATAGACAGACGAGACTTACGAATTATCATCAATCTGTATTGGAATCAAAAGGCCAATATAAAGATAGACGAACAAGAGTCCGAGAATATTGATATAAAGAGAGGGGTAAGACAGGGTTGTGTACTGTCGCCGCTACTGTTTAACGTGTACAGTGAAGCCATATTTCAGGAAGCGATAGCGGAACTAAGTGATGGAATCTCTATAAACGGAAGAACAGTAAATAACATAAGATTCGCTGATGACACCGTTATAATGGCAGACACCCCTGAGTCGCTACAAGAATTGTTAAATAGAATTAACGATTATTGCATTCGATCATCATTCTCTTTGCCTTATCCCTATGCGGGGTCGGCTTCCCTAATTGCATTTCTCCACACAATTCTATCTTGGGTCATATCAATGTTAATCCCCTTTACCAACATATCCTGCCTTATCGCCTCCCCCCAGGTCTTCTTTGGTCTTCCTCTCCTACTCCTTCCAGGAATCTGCACTTCAGCTATTCTTCGTATTGGGTGATTAACGTCTCGACGTTGAACATGACCAAACCATCTTAACCTATGCTCTCTCATTTTGGCATCAATTGGTGCCACACCTAGACTTCCCCTAATATACTCATTTCTAATTTTATCCTTCTTTGTCACTCCACTCATCCATCTAAGCATTCTCATTTCCGCCACATGCATTCGTTGTTCCTCTTTCTTTTTCACTGCCCAACATTCAGTTCCGTACATCATAGCCGGTCTTATGGCTGTTTTATAGAATTTTCCCTTCAGCTTCATTGGAATTTTTCTGTCACACAACACACCACTCGCTTCTTTCCACTTCATCCATCCAGCCCTAATTCTACTGCATGCATCTCCATCTATTTCTCCATTACTCTGTAATACCGATCCTAGGTACTTAAAACTATTGCTTTTCACAATCATTCCACCATCCAAAGATACCATTTTATTTGTAGTAGCTCCATCTTTAAATGAACATTCCAAATACTCTGTTTTTGTCCTACTAAGTTTTAAACCTTTTTCCTCCAGAGCTTGTCTCCACTGTTCCAGTTTTTGTTCTAAGTCTCTTTCACTATTTCCTACTAACACGACATCATCAGCATACATTAAGCACCATGGAATGTTACCCTGTAGTTTCGCTGTTATCTGGTCCAAAACTAATGAAAATAAATACGGACTAAGCACAGAGCCTTGGTGCAATCCTACTTTCACATGAAATTTATCAGTCTCTCCCACACCTGTCCTAACACTAGTCGTTACTCCCTCATACATATCCCTAACAATCTTTACATATTCACCAGGGACTCCTTTCTTATTGAGTGCCCACCACAGAATCTCTCGAGGAACTCTATCATATGCTTTCTCAAGATCAATGAATACCATATGAGCGTTTGTTTCTTTACTCCTGTATTTTTCCATCAACTGTCTTATAATGAAAATTGCATCTGTTGTTGATCTACCCTGCATAAAGCCAAATTGATTCTCGGATATTTCGGTCTCTTCACGTATCCGTCTGTCAATTACTCTTTCCCATATTTTCATGGTGTGGCTAAGCAGTTTTATAGCCCTGTAGTTTGTACATTGTTGTATATCTCCCTTGTTTTTGTAAACAGGTATCAGTATACTGCTTCTCCATTCGTCTGGCATTTGTCCGACTTCCATAATTCTATTAAATAGACCTGCTAGCCACCTTGTTCCTGTCTCTCCCAATGCTCTCCATACTTCCCCAGGAATATCATCTGGTCCTACCGCTTTTCCTTTCTTTATTTTTTGAAGCGCTTGAGCCACTTCCTCGTTGGTTATTTTGGTGACCATTGCTGCTACTGTCTCCGTTGACCCTACAGGCTGTCTATCAAATTCTTCATTTAATAAGCTGTCAAAGTACTTTCTCCATCTCTTTTTGACATCCCTTTCGTGAACTAGTATTATTGCATTCGATATGGACTCAAAATAAACAAGAAAAAAACTAAATTTATGATTGTCTCAAAAACACAACATGGAAATGAAAGGTTAATACTAGAGCAAACCCAAATAGAAAAAGTAAAGACATACAAATATCTGGGAACCTGGGTTGATGACAAAAATGACCAAAGCAAAGAAATTAAAGTCCGAATTGAAACTGCAAGGCAAGCATTTATAAAAATGAAGACACTGCTTACAAACAAAGACCTTAGTTGCCTCTCAGATTGAGGGCTCTAAGATGCTATATATTTTCTATATTACTATACGGAATGGAAGCTTGGACATTGAAAAGGCAACATATAAGAAACATAGTAGCGTTCGAAATGTGGTGTTACAGAAGAATGTTGAAAATTCAGTGGGTTCAAAGGATTACCAATGTTGAAGTGCTACGACGTTTAAATAAGGAGTTAGAAATTATGAACAGTATAAAAACAAGAAAACTAGAATATTTGGGTCACATTACCAGAGGAGAGAAGTATGAGCTGCTGAGAGTTATTATGCAAGGAAGGATCCAAGGAAAAAGAAGCATAGGAAGAAGAGGCATCTCCTGGCTGAGGAACCTTAGAGAATGGTTTAACTGTAGTTCATTACAACTGTTCAGAGCAGCAGCCAACAAAGTGACCATAGCCATTATGATATCCAACCTCCGCTAGGAGATGGAACTTTAGGAAGAAGAAGAAAACTTAGATGGAAGGATGGTGTAGATGAGGATGAGAGAAAAATAGGCGCAGCAAACTGTTGGTAATGGATAGGACTGACTGGCGTAATAGACTTGGGAAGGTCGATGTTCTTTCATAGGGCTGTAGCACCATTGATTATGATGATTTGAAACAGGGAGAATCAATCAACAGCGACCATTATATTGGTTTATTGGAGCATTTGAAGACCGAAATCGCAAACAAAAGACGTCATTTTTTGAAGAAAAAAATGTTGTTTCACCAAGACAATGCACCGTGTCACAAGTCGATAAGAACGATGACAAAAATGTACGAATTGGGCTTTAACTTGCTTCCACACCCACCGTGTAGTCCAGATGTGCCCCCAGCGATTACTGCCTTTTTTCAGATCTCAAAAAGATGATCCGTGAAAGATATCACTCTGATGAGGAAGTAATCGCCGAAACTGAAGCTTATTTTGAAGACAAAGATAAATAATTTTACAAGGGCGGCATTGAAATTATTGTATCGCCGCTAAAGGAGATTATTTTGATGAATAAAGAATAATTTTTGCAAAAAAAAACTGTTGTTTTACTAATTAGGGCCGGGACTTATTGACCGACGATTTTCTAATGCCAATGACCATTAGTTGTCGAGGCATTAACCCATTATCTGCCGCAATTAAAAAATACACAAAAATAGCTAAACAAAATTAGGCTAAACAAATTAAGCTAAACAAAAAATTAGTATATTATTCAACGAGCGTGTAATGATGTTCATCAGAGTGAGTAATAGCCATTACATGCGAATAGAATACTATACTTTTTCTACGGCCTTTTTTATTTGGATTAGTAGAAAAATATAATTATCAACTACTAACATTTAGGTCTGGATCCCGCGTATGAAAAAATAGTTGATTAATAGCAAGCTGAAAATTTGTTAATAGCTTAAGTGTGTCTAGTCGGACAAACTTTGATATATGGGAACACTGGAACAGGGGCAGTTTTAATTGTGGAACAGGTTAAAAATTTGGAACTGTCAGATCACGAAAACGGCACATTTATTTTGTCCGACAGAATAGACTTAAACTCTCCGAACAGAGATTAAACTCTCATGCAAAAATCAGACTGCTATTTATCACCAAATGGGCGTTTTAATGAGTGGAACATGTAGAATATGTCAAATGACAGGAATTATGACAGGTGATAAATAGCAGTCTGATTTTTGCATGAGAGTTTAATCTGTGTTCGGAGAGTTTAAGTCTATTCTGTCGGACAAAATAAATGTGCCGTTTTCGTGGTCTGACCGTTCCAAATTTTTAACCTGTTCCACAATTAAAACTGCCCCTGTTCCAGTGTTCCCATATATCAAAGTTTATTCGACTAGACACCCTTAATCTATTAACAAATTTTCAGCTTGCTATTAATCAACTTTTTTTTTATACGCGGGATCCAGACCTAATTATTTAAAATCGAAATTTTATTTTTCATAAGAAAACATATTTTATATAACTATGGCAACACTGTTAGAATAATAGAAATGTCATTAGTGTCATGGTATATAATGGCGGTGGCTTTTAAAAATAAGACATATTTTAAGACAACTACATGAAAAAGAACGTTTGCTCCAAATAAAAATCTTTGTACAATCAACAGTAAGTAAAACAGAATTCATTGATATAAATTTCATATCCGCAAACGCTTTTACGGAATTAGTATACATTGTTTATGTTTACCTTTTAATAACGTCAATCTTAAAATGTCAAATGTTGAAATTTAAACGTAAAAAATATACTGATCTATTAGTTAAAATTCCTCTAAATATTTTTCGAAGTTAATTGTTGCTATAAATTAGAATGATTATTTTATTAAATAAACAACTTTAAGTAATTTTATTTGCTAATAATAAGTATATTAAAAGTGCCATGCACCACTTGAATCTAACTTCAACCCGTGAGTAATGACCCGTAAGTAGCTTCAGCTCGTGAGTAATGAACTATTACTCACGGGTACAGTAATAGGTGTTATTATCTACTCAAAAATAGTGAATAATGAGCATATTATTAAACGGTCGTAGAAAAATATATTTTCTTCCCCAAAGGGATCAGTTTTAATAAAAAGTGAATGTAGTTATTTTAAAACTAGGCAACTCATTGTTTTTGTATACAGTAGAACCCCGATTATCCGGGTGCGGATTATCCGTGCTGCGGATTATTCGTGCTATGATTTTCTATTACTCAAGTTGCGTTTTTGAGGTTTTATCAAAATAGCGTCATCGTAAATCACTTGACGGAAACTCTATATGACGAAAGAAAGACTCATAATGAAAGATTTATTTTTTTCTGTTATTTTTATGGTAGGTACATGTGTATGTGTATACGTACATATGTATTATACATAAGAAATACATGTTCGGGTATCCGTGCTTTTCAATTATCCGTGCCACCCTTGGGTCCCGAGGAGCACGGATAATCGGGGTTCTACTGTATATGTTTTAAAAAAAGAATATGAACGATTCGTATTGTTTCAGATATGGTCCTACCGAGCAACTGAAGTTTGTAGGAATAGAACGAGAAATGGAGTTCTTATAGTCTTGATGTGATGTTTTTTGATTGATTTTTTCCTCAGTTCACATTTTGGCCTGATTATTTTAATTTTATATATTTTTGACTTTTGAAATGTACACATTAAGTATTCGTGTGTAATTTTACAACTTTTAGTATTGAAATATACACTTTATACATACGCTGTATTGTTATTGATTTCACATTCCCTCCGACAAATTAAGATGTTTTTATTATCGAATTTACAAAACAAAAAAAAATTTTACTTTAAACAGTTTATTTATATTTTATTTAAATATTAAACTAATTTTAATACTTACTACTTTCCAAAAATTTTTATTAAAACAATACCAAGAATTAAAAAAATAAAAGAATAAAACACACACAAACACATTGAAAAATGCCACAAAGAAATGATTTCTGAACAATAATTGTTGGCAAAAATTTTAACTCAATACGCATTTTCTGAAAAAAAAATTATATAACAAATATATTTACAATCATAAAATGTATAAAAAAATAAAAAACTTGCATTGGGATTCGAACCTGCGTTTATTCGGGTGCTTAGGATTTGAAGTCGAAGCCTCTACTCATTTAGCCACTTACACGTACCATGTACGTCATGTGCGAAGATAGGCCAACTGAACGTTTTAGTGTTTGACAGTTCTGAATTTAATCAAATTACTTTGTTTTTCGTGGAATTAAAATATTAAAATACAACAAAACATAGAGTAAGAAAACAATATATTATATGAAGATTGGAAGAAATTTTGTTGGTAATCAATTTATGTAAATCAAAGCATTACCTACTAGATAGGTATACATACATTTTCCAAATAGGTAAGTACCTATGTAATTTTTTATTAAAATTTCTGAAACATTTACAATAATTACGTACCTGTTGCTTTTAAACACTATTTAAAAAGTCACTACAATTATAAACTTGCTTTTTTCTCTGCCTTCACAACAATAAAAGCTAATATACACAACATTTGTTTACCCATAACCGACATATTGAACAATTGTATAACCCGTATAACGTTTGAGATTCGCTCAGGACCAAGACTTTTGATGAATTCGCGCACATATAAATTTACTCCCAACGCGCCAAAAGAAGTATAACTTCAAAAATTAATATCTAGAATATTTTATAACGTGCATGTGTCATCATCACACAGCCAAATTTTTCCACTCACCATTTCCACTTCAACTTCGTAATGCGTTTTAGGATGTCTTCCACTCCAGTTCTTCGCCGTAACTCATCATTTCGTATTCTATCTGTCAAAATTAGGCCAAGCATGGATCTTTCCATTTTTCGTTGTGCTACTTGTAATTTTCATATTGATGCTTTAGTTAATGTCAGTGTTTCAGCTCCGTAAGCGAGCACCGGAAGTACGCACTGGTTAAATACTTTTCTTTTTAGCTTTATTGGGATGTTTTCCTTGAACACGTATCTTAGTTTGCCATACGCTGCTCATCATAAAGCTATTCTTCTAGATAATTCGCATGTTTGGTTGTCTCTACTTATTTGCATTTCGTGGCCCAGATAGATATACAGTGCAACCCCGATAAGTCGGCCTCCGATAACCCGGAAGTCCGGCTAAACCGGACCGATTTTCATCAGACAAAACAAACACTTTTTCAGTTTGACTTAGTTTCTTACTAAGAAATGAACAATACTGTATTCGCGGTGTGCAAGTACTCGGAAGGGATACGCGAAACGATCGTGCGCGAATAGCGGAGAAATATTGCAACTTTCTTAAATAATTCATATTGTCAATTGAAATTGTCAAATTGACGTACATTTCATTCAAGAAGAAAAATTATATATTGCTCCACAATATTGATATGATATGCAATTATTATATAAAGGTAAATTTAATTAATTGTATTTTGCTTGCAGTACTGCATTTTAATAACTAATTTTATTTACTACATACAATTGTTGACGTTTTAATAATATAACCTAAATCTTATTTTTTCTTCTTATTATTTTTTTTGGACTATGGCCTTGACAATTATCCAGTAACCAGGGCCCTGATTCTAATTCATTTCGACAGTCGCAATTTCATTTCGACACCGCCATGACAGCCGTAGAGTATGGCGATTCTTATTCATTTCGATATTAGTTACAACTGGGGATATTAACCTTATCATGTTGAGACTGCTCAGAATTTGGGTTGGCGCTCCGGTTTATTGGATTTGTTAACGAGAATAGTCTGGGAAAATTATCGAAAAAATGCCATTTTTGGGAAAAATTATTTACCAGCTATTTTATTGCTAAAATCGAATCTTAAGATTGCATATATTAGTAATATGGGGTATGACAAGTCCGCAGAAAGTGTGTTATTTTATTTATAAACAAATTAGCACTCCTAAATCTTCTTTTTTTTTCAATTAGTGGTCTGTAACTCCTAAAATTTTTCCTTTGAGCCAAAAACACTCAAATAAAAATTCATCCTAATTTAGTTCTGCATAAAGTTATTTTTTTTTCCGATTTCCTTCAAAAAAATTTTACTCAGAAAATCCGAGTTTTCCCAAAAAATCTGCAATTTTCAATTAACATTTTAGGGAAGTACCTAATTATTTATCAATAATTAAATAATTGATGACATGAAAGATTTATTATAGTAGATTATACAGAGGGTCTAAATTATGGAATAAATTCATTTCTTTAAAACGGACGATTTTGGAGCAAAATCCCGAAAGAGGTCGATTTTTATTTTTAAATTACAATTTTTTGGCATATATTTCATACTAGTGACGTCATCCATCTGAGCGTGATGACGTAATCGATAATTTTTTTAATGGTAATAGGGGTCGTGTGGTAGGTCATTTGAAAGGGCGTTCAATTCTCTATTCAGTAATATAAACATTAATATCATTAGGTATTTATACAGGGTTGCCAAAAAAATTTTTTTGAATTAAATTAATTGGCGCAAAAAGAAGAATGTATGTAATTTATTTAACTCAAAATACATTGTACTGCTGTCAGAAAATACAAAAAAAGGTTTATTTCACAAATAAACATTTCTTTTCGCTTAAATTAAATCACAAACAGCCTCCCTCCTACCTATTGGCAGTTTGAACATTTAATTTAAGCTAAAAGCAATGTTTATTTGCAAAATAAACATTTTTTCTATTTTCTGACAGCAATAGAATGTATTTTGAGTTAAATAAATTACATGCATTCTTCTTCTTGCGTCAATTAATTTAATTCAAAAAATTTTTTGGCCTCCCTGTATAAATAATGATATTAATGTTTATAATACTAAATAGAAAATTGAACGCATTTGTAAATGAGCTACAACACGAACCCCTATTCCTATTTAAAAAAATAATCGATTACGTCATCACGCTCGGATGCATGACGTCACTAGTTTGAAATATATGCCAAGAAATTTAATTTAAAAATAAAAATCGACCTGTTTCGGGATTTTTCTCTAAAATCGTCCATTTTAGAGAAAATGAATTTATTCCATAATTTAGCCCCTCTCTGTATATCAGGAGACCGGCGACAATCTAACCAATAGTTTAGCAATAATTAAAATGTTAATTAAAAAATTTCGGTCGAAATAATAACCAGCAAGATTATGATACACCAGAATAACTATGATTTTCGTATAAAAAAGCACTATACCTATTCAACGTACCTTACAGGATTGAAATTGGACCATTTGAGCGGTCTCAGGAATGTTATAAAGAATCAATTTTTTGGCTTATAAACAAATAGAACCCCTCAGAAAATATTAGATTAAATTAAATTAAGTTAACGCTGTTGAAAAGGGCACGGCTTCTGTGTCCTTTTCGAAGAAAAACAAATTGAATTGCGAGGACTGATTCCAGGTATAGCCGGTCAAATTTGACCGGCATTTGCGACCGAGTTATAAACAACAGGATTTTAATCTTTGAACCATTAGATACCTTTTAATTCCGGTCCTCTTTGTACATACAAATTTTCATATCTTCAAGACACTCATAACAAAAAAGATTTATGTCACTGTCACCAAATTATTTAATTATTGATAAATAATTACTTCCCTCAAATTTTAGTTGAAAATTAAAGATTTTGTTTGGAAAACCCGAATTTTCCGAGGAAAATTTCCGTCGAAGGAAATTGGAATAAATTATCAATGTGCAGAATTAAATTACTGTCAATTTTTATGTGAGTGTTTAGGTTTAAAGTTAAAATTTTCGGAGTTATAGAGCAATAATATAAAAAAATATTTCGGAGCGCTAATTTGTTTATAAACAAAATAGCACACTTTCTGTGGACTTTGCACAGCTATATTACTAATATAGGAAACCTTAAGATTTGATTTCAGCATGTCCAGCAATAAAATAGCTGGTAATTAATTTTCCTTGTTTTTTACTAATTTTCCCAGATTATTACCTTACATCTTTCATTGAGTTGATGATTCATGTTGTGGACATTCTCAATTATTATATTTCTAATTTAATACTATTCTATCTAATTCCTCAAAACAAGCAAATTTCAATTAAACCCAGCTATATTATAATACCTTTTGCTTTAGTTTTCCTTGCGAGAAATAAACAAAACACATCTAAACTAAACCTAACCTCGCTTTTGGCCATTCATTCATCTCCGTGTCAAATAATTTCGACAGTCGAAATTATTATCAACATCCTTTTTAAAGTCGCTATTAATTTCGATAGTCGCTATTTCATGACGTCACTTCGTTAGTTCAACTAAAATCCACAAGGCTCGCACAATCGCATTTCAACCGTCGCCATATTGAAAGCGACTTGTTTTTGGTCGAAATTTGATTTAGAATCAGGGCCCTGGGCCCTGATTCTAATTCATTTCGACAGTCGCAATTTCATTTCGACACCGCCATGACAGCCGCAGAAAATAGCGATTCTTATTCATTTCGATATTAGTTACAACTGGGGATATTAATCTTATCATGTTGAGACTGCTCAGAATTTGGGTTGGCGCTCCCGTTTATTGGAACTTGTTGATAGTCTGGGAAAATTATCGAAAAAATGCCATTTTTGGGAAAAATTATTTACCAGCTATTTTATTGCTAAAATCGAATCTTAAGATTGCATATACAGTGCGTCCATAAAGTAACGCATAAATTCATTATTTCGTAAACCAGCGACATTAATGAAAAATCCTGAAACGGGTCGATTTTTATTTTTAGATTCAGATTTTTTGGCATATATATCATACTAGTGACGTCATCCATCTGGGCGCGATGACGTAATCGATGATTTTTTTAAATGAGAATGGTCATGTGATAGCTCATTTGAAAGGGTATTCAATTCTCTATTCACTAATATAAACATTTACCTAATTATTTATACAAGGTGTTCAAAAAACATTTTTTTAATTAAAATAATTGAAACAAAAAGAAGAATGTACGTAATTTATTTAATTCAAAATACGTTTTACTGTTGTCCGAAAACAGGAAAAAAATGTTTATTTGAGAAATAAATATTGTTTTTTGCTTAAATTCAATGTTAAAGCTGCCACCCACCTGTCGCTTGGCAGTTTGAACATTTCGTTTAAGCGAAAATCAATGTTTATTTGTCAAATAAAATTTTTTTCTGTTTACTGACAGTAGTAAAATGTATTTTGAATTAAATAATTACATTATATTCTTCTTTTTGTCTCACTTATTTTAATTAAAAAATGTTTTTTGAACACACTGTATAAATAATTATGTTAATGTTTATATTCTTGGATAGAGAATTGAATACCCTTTTAAATGAGCTATCATATGACCCCTATTCTCATTTAAAAAAATCATCGATTACGTCATCACGCCCAGATGGATGACTTCACTAGTATGATATATATGCCAAAAAACCGTAATTTAAAAATAAGAATCGACGTGTTTCGGGAATTTTCCTTAAAGTAACCAGTTTACGAAATAACGAATTTATGCGTTACTTTATTAGTAATATGGGGTATGACAAGTCCGCAGAAAGTGTGTTATTTTATTTATAAACAAATTAGCACTTCTAAATCTTCTTTATTTTTCAATTAGTGGTCTGTAACTCCTAAAATTTTTCCTTTGAGCCAAAAACACTCAAATAAAAATTCACCGTAATTTAGTTCTGCACAAAGTTATTTTTTTTCCGATTTCCTTCAACAAAAATTTTACTCAGAAAATCCGAGTTTTCCCAAAAAATCTGCAATTTTCAATTAAAATTTTAGGGAAGTACCTAATTATTTATCAATAATTAAATAATTAATGACATGAAAGATTTATTATAGTAGATTATACAGAGGGGCTAAATTATGGAATAAATTCATTTCTTTAAAACGGACGATTTTGGAGCAAAATCCCGAAAGAGGTCGATTTTTATTTTTAAATTACAATTTTTTGGCATATATTTCTTACTAGTGACGTCATCCATCTGAGCGTGATGACGTAATCGATAATTTTGTTAATGGGAATAGGGGTCGTGTGGTAGGTCATTTGAAAGGGCGTTCAATTCTCTATTCAGTAATATAAACATTATTATCATTAGGTATTTATACAGGGTTGCCAAAAAAAATTTTTGAATTTTAATTTATTTAACTCAAAATACATTGTACTGCTGTCAGAAAATAGAAGAAAAGGTTTATTTCACAAATAAGCATTTCTTTTCGCTTAAATTAAATCACAAACAGCCTCCCTCCTACCTATTGGCAGTTTGAACATTTAATTTAAGCTAAAAGCAATGTTTATTTGCAAAATAAACATTTTTTTCTATTTTCTGACAGCAATAGAATGTATTTTGAGTTAAATAAATTACATGCATTCTTCTTCTTGCGTCAATTAATTTAATTCAAAAATTTTTTTGGCCTCCCTGTATAAATAATGATATTAATGTTTATAATACTGAATAGAGAATTGAACGCCTTTGTAAATGAGCTACAACACGAACCCCTATTCCTATTTAAAAAAATAATCGATTACGTCATCACGCTCGGATGGATGACGTCACTAGTTTGAAATATATGCCAAGAAATTTAATTTAAAAATAAAAATCGACCTGTTTCGGGATTTTTCTCTAAAATCGTAAAAAATTTTAGAGAAAATGAATTTATTCCATAATTTAGCCCCCCTCTGTATATCAGGAGACCGGCGACAATCTAACCAATAGTTTAGCAATAATTAAAATGTTAATTAAAAAATTTCGGTCGAAATAATAACCAGAAAGATTATGATACACCAGAATAACTATGATTTTCGTATAAAAAAGCACTATACCTATTCAACGTTCCTTACAGGATTGAAATTGGACCATTTGAGCGGTCTCAGGAATGTTATAAAGAAACAATTTTTTGGCTTATAAACAAATAGAACCTCTCAGAAAATATTAGATTTAATTAAATTAAGTTAACGCTGTTGAAAAGGGCACGGCTTCTGTGTCCTTTTCGAAGAAAAACAAATTGAATTGCGAGGAGTGATTCCAGGTATAACCGGTCAAATCTGACCGGCATTTGTGACAGAGTTATAAACAACAGGATTTTAATCTTTGAACCATTAGATACCTTTTAATTCCGGTCCTCTTTGTACATACAAATTTTCATATCTTCAAGACACTTATAACAAAAAAGATTTATGTCACTGTCACCAAATTATTTAATTATTGATAAATAATTACTTCCCTCAAATTTTAGTTGAAAATTAAAGATTTTGTTTGGAAAACCCGAATTTTCCGAGGAAAATTTCCGTCGAAGGAAATTGGAATAAATTATCAATGTGCAGAATTACTGTCAATTTTTATGTGAGTGTTTTGGTTTAAAGTTAAAATTTTCGGAGTTATAGAGCAATAATAAAAAAAGATTTCGGAGCGCTAATTTGTTTATAAACAAAATAGCACACTTTCTGTGGACCTTGCACAGCTATATTACTAATATAGGAAGTCTTAAGCAATAAAATAGCTGGTAATTAATTTTTCTTGTTTTTTACTAATTTTCCCAGATTATTACCTTACATCTTTCATTGAGTTGATGATTCATGTTGTGGACATTCTCAATTATTATATTTCTAATTTAATACTATTCTATCTAATTCCTCAAAACAAGCAAATTTCAATTAAACCCAGCTATATTATAATACCTTTTGCTTTAGTTTTCCTTGCAAGAAATAAACAAAACACATCTAAACTAAACCTAACCTCGCTTTTGGCCAATCGTTCATCTCCGTGTCAAATAATTTCGACAGTCGAAATTATAATATCAACACCCTTTTTAAAGTCGCTATTAATTTCGATAGTCGCTATTTCATGACGTCACTTCGTTAGTTCAACTAAAATCCACAAGGCTCGCACAATCGCATTTCAACCGTCGCCATATTGAAAGCGACTTGTTTAGTGTCGAAATTTGATTTAGAATCAGGGCCCTGATTCTAAATCAAATTTCGACACTAAACAAGTCGCTTTCAATATGGCGATGGCGACTGTCGAAATTATTTGACACGGAGATGAATGAATGGCCAAAAGCGAGGTTAGGTTTAGTTTAGATGTGTTTTGTTTATTTCTTGCAAGGAAAACTAAATCAAAAGGTATTATAATATAGCTGGGTTTAATTGAAATTTGCTTGTTTTGAGGAATTAGATAGAATAGTATTAAATTAGAAATATAATAATTGAGAATGTCCACAACATGAATCATCAACTCAATGAAAGATGTGAGGTAATAATCTGGGAAAATTAGTAAAAAACAAGGAAAATTAATTACCAGCTATTTTATTGCTGGACATGCTGAAATAAAATCTTCAAGATTTCCTATATTAGTAATATAGCTGTGCAAAGTCCACAGAAAGTGTGCTATTTTGTTTATAAACAAATTAGCGCTCCGAAATCTTTTTTTTTATTATTGCTCTAAAACTCCGAAAATTTTAACTTTAAACCAAAACACTCACATAAAAATTGACAGTAATTTAATTCTGCACATTAATAATTTATTCCAATTTCCTTCGACGGAAATTTTCTTCGGAAAATTCGGGTTTTCCAAACAAAATCTTTAATTTTCAACTAAAATTTGAGGGAAGTAATTATTTATTAATAATTAAATAATTTGGTGACAGTGACATAAATCTTTTTTGTTATGAGTGTCTTGAAGATATGAAAATTTGTATGTACAAAGAAGACCGGAATTAAAAGGTATCTAATGGTTCAAAGATTAAAATCCTGTTGTTTATAACTCTGTCGCAAATGCCGGTCAAATTTGACCGGTTATACCTGGAATCACTCCTCGCAATTCAATTTGTTTTTCTTCGAAAAGGACACAGAAGCCGTGCTCTTTTCAACAGCGTTAACTTAATTTAATTTAATCTAATATTTTCTGAGGGGTTCTATTTGTTTATAAGCCAAAAAATTGTTTCTTTATAACATTCCCGAGACCGCTCAAATGGTCCAATTTCAATCCTGTAAGGTACGTTGAATAGGTATAGTGCTTTTTTATATGAAAATCATAGTTATTCTGGTGTATCATAATCTTTCTGGTTATTATTTCGACCGAAATTTTTTAATTAACATTTTAATTATTGCTAAACTATTGGTTAGATTGTCGCCGGTCTCCTGATATACAGAGAGGGGCTAAATTATGGAATAAATTCATTTTCTCTAAAATGGACGATTTTAGAGAAAAATCCCGAAACAGGTCGATTTTTATTTTTAAATTAAATTTCTTGGCATATATTTCAAACTAGTGACGTCATCCATCCGAGCGTGATGACGTAATTATTTTTTTAAATAGGAATATGGGTTCGTGTTGTAGCTCATTTACAAAGGCGTTCAATTCTCTATTCAGTATTATAAACATAAGTTTCATTATTTATACAGGGAGGCCAAGAAAAATTTTGAATTAAATTAATTGACGCAAGAAGAAGAATGCATGTAATTTATTTAACTCAAAATACATTGTATTGCTGTCAGAAAATAGAAAAAAATGTTTATTTTGCAAATAAACATTGCTTTTAGCTTAAATTAAAAGTTCAAACTGCCAATAGGTAGGAGGGAGTCTGTTTGTGATTTAATTTAAGCGAAAAGAAATGTTTATTTGTGAAATAAACCTTTTTTTCTATTTTCTGACAGCAGTACAATGTATTTTGAGTTAAATAAATTACATACATTCTTCTTTTTGCGCCAATTAATTTAATTCAAATTTTTTTTTTGGCAACCATGTATAAATACCTAATGATATTAATGTTTATATTACTGAATAGAGAATTAAACGCCCTTTCAAATGACCTACCACACGACCCCTATTCCCATTAACAAAATTATCGATTACGTCATCACGCTCAGATGGATGACGTCACTAGTATGAAATATATGCCAAAAAATTGTAATTTAAAAATAAAAATCGACCTCTTTCGGGATTTTGCTCCAAAATCGTCCGTTTTAAAGAAATGAATTTATTCCATAATTTAGCCCCTCTGTATAATCTACTATAATAAATCTTTCATGTCTTCAATTATTTAATTATTGATAAATAATTAGGTACTTCCCTAAAATTTTAATTGAAAATGGCAGATTTTTTGGGAAAACTCGGATTTTCTGAGTAAAATTTTTGTTGAAGGAAATCGGAAAAAAAATAACTTTGTGCAGAACTAAATTACGGTGAATTTTTATTTGAGTGTTTTTGGCTCAAAGGAAAAAATATAGGAGTTACAGACCACTAATTGAAAAAAAAAAGAAGATTTAGGAGTGCTAATTTGTTTATAAATAAAATAACACACTTTCTGCGGACTTGTCATACCCCATATTACTAATATATGCAATCTTAAGATTCGATTTTAGCAATAAAATAGCTGGTAAATAATTTTTCCCAAAAATGGTATTTTTTCGATAATTTTCCCAGACTATCAACAAAATCCAAGAAACCGAAGCGCCAACCCAAATTCTGAGCAGTCTCAACATAATAAGGTTAATATCCCCAAGAATCGCGCGGTGTCGAAATGAAATTGCGACTGTCGAAATGAATTAGAATCAGGCCCCAGGGCCCAGGGGCCTGATTCTAATTCATTTCGACAGTCGCAATTTCATTTCGACACCGCCATGACAGCCGCAGAATATAGCGATTCTTATTCATTTCGATATTAGTTACAACTGGGGATATTAACCTTATCATGTTGAGACTGCTCAGAATTTGGGTTGGCGCTCCCGTTTATTGGAACTTGTTGATAGTCTGGGAAAATTGTCGAAAAAATGCCATTTTTGGGAAAAATTATTTACCAGCTATTTTATTGCTAAAATCGAATCTTAAGATTGCATATACAGTGCGTCCATAAAGTAACGCATAAATTCATTATTTCGTAAACCAGCGACATTAATGAAAAATCCTGAAACGGGTCGATTTTTATTTTTAGATTCAGATTTTTTGGCATATATATCATACTAGTGACGTCATCCATCTGGGCGCGATGACGTAATCGATGATTTTTTTAAATGAGAATGGTCATGTGATAGCTCATTTGAAAGGGTATTCAATTCTCTATTCACTAATATAAACATGTACCTAATTATTTATACAAGGTGTTCAAAAAACATTTTTTAAATTAAAATAATTGAAACAAAAAGAAGAATGTACGTAATTTATTTAATTCAAAATACGTTTTACTGTTGTCAGAAAACAGGAAAAAAATGTTTATTTGAGAAATAAATATTGTTTTTTGCTTAAATTCAATGTTAAAGCTGCCACCCACCTGTCGCTTGGCAGTTTGAACATTTCGTTTAAGCGAAAATCAATGTTTATTTGTGAAATAAAATTTTTTTCTGTTTACTGACAGTAGTAAAATGTATTTTGAATGAAATAATTACATTATATTCTTCTTTTTGTCTCACTTATTTTAATTAAAAAATGTTTTTTGAACACACTGTATAAATAATTATGTTAATGTTTATATTCTTGGATAGAGAATTGAATACCCTTTTAAATGAGCTATCATATGACCCCTATTCTCATTTAAAAAAATCATCGATTACGTCATCACACCCAGATGGATGACTTCACTAGTATGATATATATGCCAAAAAACCGTAATTTAAAAATAAAAATCGATGTGTTTCGGGAATTTTCCTTAAAGTAACCAGTTTACGAAATAACGAATTTATGCGTTACTTTATTAGTAATATGGGGTATGACAAGCCCGCAGAAAGTGTGTTATTTTATTTATAAACAAATTAGCACTTCTAAATCTTCTTTATTTTAAAATTAGTGGTCTGTAACTCCTTAAATTTTTCCTTTGAGCCAAAAACACTCAAATAAAAATTTACCGTAATTTAGTTCTGCACAAAGTTATTTTTTTTTTCCGATTTCCTTCAACAAAAATTTTACTCAGAAAATCCGAGTTTTCCCAAAAAATCTGCAATTTTCAATTAAAATTTTAGGGAAGTACCTAATTATTTATCAATAATTAAATAATTGATGACATGAAAGATTTATTATAGTAGATTATACAGAGGGGCTAAATTATGGAATAAATTCATTTCTTTAAAACGGACGATTTTGGAGCAAAATCCCGAAAGAGGTCGATTTTTATTTTTAAATTAGAATTTTTTGGCATATATTTCTTACTAGTGACGTCATCCATCTGAGCGTGATGACGTATTCGATAATTTTGTTAATGGGAATAGGGGTCGTGTGGTAGGTCATTTGAAAGGGCGTTCAATTCTCTATTCAGTAATATAAACATTATTATCATTAGGTATTTATACAGGGTTGGCAAAAAAAAATTTTGAATTAAATTAATTGGCGCAAAAAGAAGAATGTATGTAATTTATTTAACTCAAAATACATTGTACTGCTGTCAGAAAATAGAAGAAAAGGTTTATTTCACAAATAAGCATTTCTTTTCGCTTAAATTAAATCACAAACAGCCTCCCTCCTACCTATTGGCAGTTTGAACATTTAATTTAAGCTAAAAGCAATGTTCATTTGCAAATTAAACATTTTTTTCTATTTTCTGCATGCATTCTCCTATGCGTCAATTAATTTAATTCAAAAATTTTTTTGGCCTCCCTGTATAAATAATGATATTAATGTTTATAATACTGAATAGAGAATTGAACGCCTTTGTAAATGAGCTACAACGCGAACCCCTATTCCTATTTAAAAAAATAATCGATTACGTCATCACGCTCGGATGGATGACGTCACTGGTTTGAAATATATGCCAAGAAATTTAATTTAAAAATAAAAATCGACCTGTTTCGGGATTTTTCTCTAAAATCGTCCATTTTAGAGAAAATGAATTTATTCCATAATTTAGCCCCTCTCTGTATATCAGGAGACCGGCGACAATCTAACCAATAGTTTAGCAATAATTAAAATGTTAATTAAAAAATTTCGGTCGAAATAATAACCAGAAAGATTATGATACACCAGAATAACTATGATTTTCGTATAAAAAAGCACTATACCTATTCAACGTACCTTACAGGATTGAAATTGGACCATTTGAGCGGTCTCAGGAATGTTATAAAGAAACAATTTTTTGGCTTATAAACAAATAGAACCCCTCAGAAAATATTAGATTTAATTAAATTAAGTTAACGCTGTTGAAAAGGGTACGGCTTCTGTGTCCTTTTCGAAGAAAAACAAATTGAATTGCGAGGAGTGATTCCAGGTATAAATGGTCAAATTTGACCGGCATTTGCGACAGAGTTATAAACAACAGGATTTTAATCTTTGAACCATTAGATACCTTTTAATTCCGGTCCTCTTTGTACATACAAATTTTCATACCTTCAAGACACTTATAACAAAAAAGATTTATGTCACTGTCACCAAATTATTTAATTATTGATAAATAATTACTTCCCTCAAATTTTAGTTGAAAATTAAAGATTTTGTTTGGAAAACCCGAATTTTCCGAGGAAAATTTCCGTCGAAGGAAATTGGAATAAATTATCAATGTACAGAATTAAATTACTGTCAATTTTTATGTGAGTGTTTTGGTTTAAAGTTAAAATTTTCGGAGTTATAGAGCAATAATAAAAAAAAGATTTCGGAGCGCTAATTTGTTTATAAACAAAATAGCACACTTTCTGTGGACTTTGCACAGCTATATTACTAATATAGGAAATCTTAAGATTTGATTTCAGCATGTCCAGCAATAAAATAGCTGGTAATTAATTTTTCTTGTTTTTTACTAATTTTCCCAGATTATTACCTTACATCTTTCATTGAGTTGATGATTCATGTTGTGGACATTCTCAATTATTATTATTTCTAATTTAATACTATTCTATCTAATTCCTCAAAACAAGCAAATTTCAATTAAACCCAGCTATATTATAATACCTTTTGCTTTAGTTTTCCTTGCAAGAAATAAACAAAACACATCTAAACTAAACCTAACCTCGCTTTTGGCCATTCATTCATCTCCGTGTCAAATAATTTCGACAGTCGAAATTATAATATCAACACCCTTTTTAAAGTCGCTATTAATTTCGATAGTCGCTATTTCATGACGTCACTTCGTTAGTTCAACTAAAATCCACAAGGCTCGCACAATCGCATTTCAACCGTCGCCATATTGAAAGCGACTTGTTTAGTGTCGAAATTTGATTTAGAATCAGGGCCCAGGACCATATGATTGGCCAATATAATTAAAAGTGCGAATAAAAGTGCAGAGCGTAGAAACCAGGTGTTGCTTTTCCGAACTTGCACGGTCCCAATACAACTGTACGCAATTTAGTTGTATTGTCCATATGTATTTCACGTTTTCGCAATTACAATGGAGTTTACCTGTAAGTATACAGTGTTTTATTAATTTTTACCATATTCTCCGGCTAACCCGAATTTTCGATAACCCGGATCGGCCGCGGTCCCGATTAATCCGACTTATCGAGGTTCCACTGTATTTGTCAACTGTTTAGATATGGCAGTTTTCTAGTTTCAATGGTACGCTAGGTATTAAATTGGTCATCATTTTAGTTTTTCTAAAGTTTATTTCCAACCCTACTTTTTGGGAAACTCGTAGTTCTTGCAGCATTTCGTGGGTTTCCTTTAAGTCGTCGGTTATTAGAACTGTGTCATCTGCAAATCGTAGGTGGTTCAGCCTTTCGCCATCGACTCGAACATCTGTTTTCCCATTCTAACATCTGGAATGCATGATGCATTACGGCAGTCAATAGTTTTGATGACATGTTGTCCTTGTCTAACTCTCCTTTTTAGTTTTATTTTTTGAGTTTGGGTGTGGAGGTTTATTACTGTTGTGGCATTTGCATATACAGGGTGTTTCATTAATAATTATCCATATAGTATAATATAGTCCAATAAAATGTGGTTCCTTACTGAGTTACAGGGTGCTCTTTTTGCGTTACTTTTCATACTTGGCAGAAAGTGCGACTACTAGACACCCTACGAAATTATGATAAACGTTTCTAGCTACTACCAGAGGTGTACGACAGGGGATGGTGAATGGTTGACCCTTCTCAAATTCTACACCACTGGAAGAATTACTATTTTAGTGCCATTTTTAAATTCTCCAATACTTTCTAAGTAAATAATATACTCTTCATTGGTAACGATAAAGTCATTAGTTTTCGAGATATTTGAAGTTAAATATGAAACGGCACAGTTATTTTGATTAATTTATGATTTTATGATATGATTCATATGATTAAAATTTAAAAATTATTTGTACCCAGTACTTTAGAACTATTCGGCGTATCCTTATTATACTTGGCAGAAAGTGTAGGTTCTGTACACCCTACTAAATTACGATAAATAAACGTTTCTAGTTACTACCAGAGGCGTACGACAGGGGATAGTGGCTGGTCTACTATTCTACGCCACTGACGAAATTGCTATTTTAGTGTAATTTTTTGATTTTGCAATACTTTTTTGTAAATAATATACTCTTCATTCGTAACGATAATATGATTACTTTTCGAGATATTTGAAAATAAAAATGAAGTGACACAATACATTAATCAAAATAACCGTGTCGTTTCATTTTTAACTTCAAATATCTCGAAAACTAATGACTTTATTGTTACGAATGAAGAGTATATTATTTTCATAGAAAGTATTGGAGAATCCAAAAATTGAACTAAAATAGCAATTTCGCCAGTGGCGTAGAATTTGGAAAGGGTAAACCATTCACTTTCCCCCGTCGTACGCCTTTGGTAATAGCCATAAACGTTTGTTTGACATAATTTAGCAGTTTGTACAGTACCTATACTTCCTGCCAAGTATGAGAAGGATACGTCGAATAGTTTTAAAATGATTAGCAAAAATAATTTTTAAATTTTAAGATAAAACACCCTACTACTCAGTAAGGAACCACATTTTATTTAAGTGTTTTAGGTTAAATCTTCATATGTTGTGCTAATGTTACTCCAGTTACTATATGGACAATTATTAATGAAACACCCTGTATATGTTGAATAATGGAATATCGGTAGTCGATTCTACAATCTCTCAAAGCTCTTAAGATGGCTACCATTTCGATAGTGTCAAAGGCTTTTTTATAGTCAACAAATACTAGAACTAGCGGCCGGTTGTACTCCACAGTTTTTTCGATTAGGACCTTTAGATAAGTTAGATAGTCATTTGTACCATACCCAGGGCGGAAACCTGCCTGTTCTCTTGGTTGGCATGTTTCTAGTTTGTTCTCAATTCTGGCGGTGATTATTCGAGCAAATAATTTATACAGTTGGTTTAGAAGACTGATTGGCCTATAGTTTTCGAGGTCTGTTTGATCTCCTTTCTTATATATGAGGAGCGTTATAGAGTTATTCCGTTCAGTTGGAATGGTTTGGTTTTCTAAGCATATTGAAGAGGTGTTTGTTTGCCCTGATGAGAGCAGGGCCTCTGATTTTAAGCGCGTCTGCCACTACTCCGTCCTCTACTGGAGCTTTGTTATTTTTCATTTTCTTTAAAGCATGATAGATTTCAGTCGTTGATATATCGGGAATATCCTGGGAACCTTGATTCATAATCTTTTGTTCTGTATGTTCTGTCGGGTTTAAGTCCAGTTTATTTGTATATAATGTTTTATATAAGTCTTCCATTAACTCTAATATTTCCTCTCTCTTGGATATTAGTTTGCCATTCTTTCCCTTGAGTCTGATATGCATGTGTGTATACCAACAAATAACCATTCTTTATATTTCGGTCAAAATTGCGTGAATTATGAATGTTCTTTGGAAAAACACTTTTTTAAAAAACTGAACTTCACAATTAAAACTTTTATTTCGACAAACAAGGATTTTAGATACAACTCAATAATTTAAAATCAGACTACTTTAACATTTAAATTAGACTTTTATTTAGAGATTTTAATCAGACTGAAAAATATTGATTTTTACATGGTGTTTTATAATTTTATAATTGCTGATCTTGCTGTCCAATACGTCGCAATTAGGTCCAGAACGTTCAACGCTGCGACGCGGCGTAGCCTCGTGTTGATTCCACGTGGTAGAATATACTGGATGGTAGCGGTCGTTGTACTATAACTACTCCATCCCCTGAAGAAGTTTTGTAAGGGATGAACAAAACTTTTGGATTGGCATCTCTTGGAATTTCGTTGCTAGAATTTGTTTTTTGTATCTGTAACATATACACAAGGCAAATAGTTTTAATAAAAATCTATACAGGAGTTAACCAAAAAATGGCTATGGCTATGGTTCCATAATTTTGGGTTATTTTTTCTGGATGTTCTTCTTCCTTCGGAGAGTTTATGGAATTTTTCTAAAGGGATGTCCTGAATGGTTTGGATTTCTGTAGTCCTCATTTTTGGGAAGTATTCGCGATTTATCTGGAACGTTTGCTCTTGAATTTAATAACTCTGGATATTTTAAAAATTTAAATTTATTTTTTTCCTTTATCATTTTTTGTTGTTGTCTGTTAGTAATCTAAATCCTTGCTTGTCCCAGGTTGAGGGGAATTATTTCTGGTTTGTTTTTCAGTTTCTTTATCTTTAATTTCTTTCCTATCGTCTGGCTGATCTTATGGGGAAGGTTCCGAATTAGTTTTTGATTTATTTTGATGTTTTATGTTCTTCTTATGTACTGTAGCTTTTGATGTTTTTACAGTAACTTCGTTATTTTTCTTTATAAGTTTTGCAGAATATCGTGGAAGTAATTTAATCCTACTGACTGCGCCAATTATGAATGTTCTTTGGAAAAACACTTTTTTAAAAAACTGAACTTCACAATTAAAACTTTTATTTCGACAAACAAGGATTTTAGATACAACTCAATAATTTAAAATCAGACTTTACTTTAACATTTAAATTAGACTTTTATTTAGAGATTTTAATCAGACTGAAAAATATTGATTTTTACATGGTGTTTTATAATTTTATAATTGCTGATCTTGCTGTCCAATACGTCGCAATTAGGTCCAGAATGTTCAACGCTGCGACGCGGCGTAGCCTCGTGTTGCTTCCACGTGGTAGAATATACTGGATGGTAGCGGTCGTTGTACTATAACTCGTGGCATATGCACAAACTTTGAATCAAGGCTCTCAACCATAATTGTAGCGTTGATTGATAAATACGGAAAGATGCGAAAGCCTATGCATTATTTTGTTGTCTTTAAAACCTGCCCGTATAGTGGCGCGTCTAGCTTAAATTTGTTGTAATTAGCCTTAGACTTAGAGGGAAGTGTAAAATTCTCCCTACTCAAGGAACTAGCCAAGAGCACGCGGTTATTTTACGTGGCCCGTATTCAAAATTTTAACGCAGCAGTCACTATTAGTGATGTTGAAAAAGTAACTATTCGTTACAAAGTACTGGTTACTTACGAATACCGAAAGTAACGATTACTATACAGAGAGGCAAATCGTTACTTTGATTACTCTGATTACTTAGTTATTTCGTACCAATCGTGTCAGAGCTAGTAACGACTATTGTATCTACTTTGATGACTCTGATTACTTCGTACCAATCGAATCAGAGCGAGTAACGACTATTATATCTACTTTGATTACTTTGATTACTCAGATTACTTCGTACCAATCGGAACAGAGCGAGTAACGACTATTGTATCTACTTTGATTACTTTGATTATTCTGATTACTTCGTACTTCGTGAAGGTCGTTATTATATCGGAATACCTATACAAAATGCCTACCTACGAAAAAATACAATTCTCGATATGATTACCGGTACTAAAATACAAGAGTAATCATAGTAATCAAATCATTTTTATCCCTTAAACAGATCGGTGAAGGTCGTTGTTATATCGGAATACCTATACAAAATACCTCCCTACTGAGAAATACGATTCTAGATATGATTACCGGTACTCAAATACAAAAGTAACAAAAGTAATCATAGTAATCAAAGTAACGAATACTGTAAATAATTACTTTATAAAAATTAACGATTGGTAAGGAATACACGAAAGTAACTATAATCAACATCACTAGTCACTATCATATTAACCTGTATTAATTTTTTTTTGTTTTTGTTTCTGCAAAAATGTTGAAAATATAAATTGACTATAGAGTTTTTTTCACTAGTCTTGACCTCACAAGTAAATGCTTTTCGAGTTATTTGTGAGTGAATATATTCATTTCTCAAAAAAAGTACGTTTTTAGACGGATTTTCGCAAATAGTTCAAAAAGGAAGTATTTCACCAAAAAAATATTCATAGCAAAAATACAGCTTATCAAAAAGTGAAAAAAATGTTTTATATATGACATATGAAGTCGTAGACCCAGTAAAAGCAGAGTTGTAGCTAATGAAAAGTAGGTTCTTATTATTTGTCAAATTCAAAATTGAATATTTCTACGTGAAATAACCAAAAAATTAAGTTTCGGGGAAAAGTTTTCACTTCTGTCGGCACTCTCATGAGTGCTTTAATTTTCTTTAAAATTTTTTAATAAACTATATTTTTATTGAATAATTTTTTGCTGTGCTATTTGCGTAAAACCGTCTAAAAACGTGTTTTCTTTTGTTAAAAAACGAACATATTCACTCGCAAATAACTCGAAAAGTATTACCTTAGTGAAAAAACTCAATAGAACAAAACTTGCTTAGAATTAATCAGTTTGCCCACTTGATAGATACTAGATAGTATTAGACTTATTGATATTATAGCTACCTAGCCTTATACAAAGTGGATTTAAAAAGTCCACATCTACATTAGACAACCTAGTGGATATTGAATCTGTAATTCATGGGTCATTTGGATGTGATCAAGTATGTTTGGCTTATGTCTATCTTTTATTATACAGGGTGTCCCGAAATGATTGGTCATAAATTATACCACAGATTCTGGGGTCAAAAATAGGTTGATTGAACCTCACTTACCTATATACAATAGTGCACACAAAAAAGTTACAGCCCTTTGAAGTTACAAAATGAAAATCGATTTTTTTTGATATATCGAAAACTCTTAAAGATTTTTTATTGAAAATGGACATGTGGCATTCTTCTGGCAGCAACATCTTAAAAAAAAATTAAAGTGAAATTTGTGCACCCCATAAAAATTTTATGGGGGTTTTGTTCCCTTAAACCCCCCCGCCAAACTTTTGTGTACGTTCCAATTAAATTATTATTGTGGCACCATTAGTTAAACACAGTGTTTTTAAAACTTTTTTGCCTCCTAGTACTTTTTCGATAAGCCAGTGATACGATTATAGAGACCTGTTATAATCTGAAAATGTATTTATAATGTACATTTTTGGGTATATTTTGAAAAAGAAGCCACATCTCGATAAAAGGTGACTTATCAAAAAAAAGACTTGAAGACAAAAAAGTTTCAAAAACACTGTGTTTAACTAATGGTACCACAATAATAGTTTAATTGGAACGTACACAAACATTTGGGGGGTTTAAAGGAACAAAACCCCCATAAAATTTCTATGTAAATTAATTAAAAAAGAAGCCGCATCTCGATAAAAACTCGCTTATAGAAAAAATACTAAGAAGCAAAAAGTTTTAAAAACGTTATGTTTAACTAATGGTACCACAATAATGAATTAATTGAAACGTACACAAAAGTTTGGGAGGGTTTAAGGGAACAAAACCCCCATAAAATTTTTATGGGGTGGACAAATCTCACTATAATTTTGTTTTAAGGTGCTCCTCCCATGAAAATGATACATGTCCATTTTCAATAAAAAATCTCTGATAGTTTTCGATATATTGAAAAAAAATCGATTTTCATTTTGTAACTTCAAAGGGCTGTAACTTTTTTTATGAGCACATTTGTACTAAGGTAAGTTAGGTTCAATCGAACTATTTTTAATTCCAGAATGTCTGGTATAATTTATGACCAATCTTTTCGGGACACCCTGTATAACGCGTGCCATTTGAGGATTAGATATAAGAATTCTATCAAGTTGGTCAATTCCAGGAAATATAAAATGTATTAGTAATTTCCTATATAGACGAAACTTATTCGAATAGATAACGTTCTTTAGACTCAAAAATCCAATTAAATGACATTCCTCAATGGTCTACTCGTTGCACTTTTCCTTATTGCCATCAATGAAATCGCTAAATCACTTAACACATTCGCGGTCATGACTGCATATGAAGTCATTTACTCCATAAGAATACGTGTATCAAATGACAGCGTGTCCGCGAATGTGTTAACCCACTAGTCATTTAGAAATTAGAGAATTGATCGAACACTACTGGCCTAGAATTTTCTCCCACTAAAACGAAAACAATAATCTTCAGTACAACTCCAAAGAAGCACATTATACTACCAAAAATCTACCTAAAGAATTTTTTCTTCTACTTTTTCTTTTATATAGGCAGTACTGCCTGTTTTTCTTCAACGGTGCCTTTCATTCTGTCCCTAAATTGTCATTCCATCTTTTCCTTGGGCGTCCTATACTTCTTCTGCCTAACGGTGACTTGTCCCTGGCTATTCTTACTATCCTTGATTCAGACATCCTGCTTATGTGTTGATTCCACTCATCTTTTCTATTCTCTACCCAGGTATTTATATTGTCTACCCCACATATGCATCTGATTTCCTCACTTCTTACCCTGTCCCGTAGTCCTTTTCCAGCAATCCTTCTTAAGATCTTCATTTCGTTGGTCTCCAGACGTCTTTGTATTTTGCTTGTATCTGGTCTTGTTTCGGCAGTATAAGTCATAACTGGTCTAATAACTTCAGTCAAATGACATATATTCAGTCGTTTGTTTCCACTCTTAGGTGTTTGTTTTTCCAAATTGTGTCGTTTAGGTATCCGGCCGTTCTACTGGCTTTAATTAGTAGTCTTTTACCTCTTCTTCGATATTATTGTCGGCTGATAGATTAATTCCCAGGTATTTACTTTTATTGTCTAAGTCCAATTTGCATCTTATTGGTTCTTTGGATATTACTAAGCTTTTTGTTTTTTGGGCTGATATTTTCATATTCATTTCTTTTGCGTTAATTTTGAATTCGTGCAGTAATCTTTGTAGGTCGTCTTCGCACTCTGCTACTAACACGGTGTCATCAGCGTAACAGAGTGTTTTTATCTCTTTATCGCCCGTTTTGTACCCTCTTTTTTTCTTCACTTGTTTTATTATTGCATCCAGCGTTATGTTACAACAGTAGAGGGCTTAGTGAATCTCCTTGCCTGATCCCTGTGTTTGCTTCTATGGGGTCTGTTATTATTCCATTGACTTTCATTTCTATTTTATTTCGTACATAAATGTTTTCTATCAGTTTTATAATATCCAGTGGTAAAATTTTTGTCATATAGTAGAGGTGTATCACATCTTTTAATTGTATTCTATCAAACGCTTTCTCTAGGTATATAAAACAGAAAAACCCTCGCTTGTCATATTCTAATGATTTCTCCGCTATTTGTCTTATCACAAAAACTGCATCGTTATGATCTTCCACTTCTAAATCCTTGTTGTTCAACCGATAGATTTATGCATGAGATTATTTTCTTCATCAGTATTTTTGTTGTGAGTTTCAGTATAGTGCTCCGTAAATTTATCCCACTATAATTACTGGGGTCTGCCCTATCACCTTTCTTAAATAACGCTATCATCTGAATGGTACTCCATTCTTCTGGAATTCTTCCTGTATTTATTATTTTACTTATCAGGATATTCAGTTCTTTGTGAAGCCTCTCTCCTCCGTATTTTTAAAAGTTCATTAGCTATTCCATCTTTCCCGGGTGCTTTTCGATTTTTCATCTGTTTTAAGACGTTCGTTATATCTTCCTCTTTAATTTGTGTTTGCTCATCCGATTCTAATCCTGGTTTTCCAGTTCTTCGTAAAAATAAAAACATCGCGTACCGCGAAATTCATAGTTTTTGACATACTTACATCGAATAAATTTGATAAAATTTGGTATGTATATGATGCTCGCATCTTAGATTTTATACCATGCAGATCTTTTTATGAAAAATAACGTTTCTTCGTAAAATTAATAATAAAAGAGTTATAGATCCGAATTGGGTATCCGAAAATTTGAGAAAAACTTTCAAATATTTTTTTTATTAGAATGATGTAAAATTGCATACATTAGAAAATAGTTTTTAATTACAAACAACTTTTTGTAATAACAATTTTCAATATTGTGAAAATAAAGGTAGGTACATTACCTACTCTTGAGCGAAATTCATATTTTTTGACCTCAGATTAATCGGGACCGCGGCCTATCCGGGCTATCCAAAATCCGGGGTAGCCGGAGAATATGGTAAATATTAATAAAATACGGTATACTTACAGATAAACTCCGTTATAATTGAAATATATATGCACATTAAATATATATGCACAGTATACATCTAAATTACGTATAGTTGTATAGAGTATAGAATATTGTTCATATTAGGTTTAATGTGTTTTTAGCAGTTTCTCCATTGTTCTCATGGTGTGATCTCATCATCATCATCAATGGTGCTACAAATCTTCGTGAGTCTTTGCTGCGTTTACTATTGCCTTCCATGTTTGTCGGTTCTGTGCCACTAATTCCCATTGCCGCACTTCCATTTTCTCTAGATCTTCTTTGACTGCATCTTTACACCTTTTTCTAGGCCGCCCTACCTTCTTCCATCTGGCCTTTCCCAGAACACATTGTTTATAAGGCGATTATCGTTACTGCGTATCACATACCCTGCCCATCTGAGTCTATTGGCCTTTATATATCTGACTAGATTTTCTTTTCCGAATAGAGACTCTAGCTCGTTATTGTATCTGCGCCTCCATTCGTTTGTCACGCTGTCTCTGCAAGGGCCATATATCATTCGAAGGATTTTACTTTCCCACACCAGCAATTTATTTACTTCTCTTTTTGTTAGCGTCCATGTTTCGTTTCCATACGCGACTGCTGGTCGTATTATGGTCTTTTATATCTGAATTTTTGCACCTCGTGAAAGAAGTTTTGACTTCATTAGATGTTGCATGACGTGATCTCGCTATCTAAAATTGCTATAAGACCCTAAATTGCTGTTCCGAAATGCAAGTTGACTTTGAGGTCGGATACCTCGAAGATGGTTTGAAATATCGAAATGCCGTTTTCAGATTTGGATTCAGGAGATATAACTACATGGGCGTCCATCGGTAGATCAGCTCTAAATATTGCAAGGCGGCGACGCACGAACGAACGAATAAACAGACTTTATGAATTATGAATATAAACGAAAACAAAATTTTCGTTGAAAAAAGCGGAATCCGTTAATTCGTTCACTAGAAAATATGAGCATAATTTTTAGTGACGCAAAACTTTTGCGGTTAAGTGTACAATTCGAATTCGACATCTTAAATGTTTCAAGAAATAGGGAGTGCAATTAGAACGAAAACATGCATTGTTTCGGAAAAATTCAAACAAGCTTATATTTTTCTAAAACTTTTTTTCTTAGTTTATATAGGTACATGTTAAAGTAAAAAGTTCTAACCGCAGATTTGGCCGCTAATTGTTTATTAATTGTTTAAACAATAACAATAATTGTTTTGTATAAATAATTTTAAAAATATCGTTAAATTCATCATTTTACTTTGATCAAATATGTTTCTATTTTTTTTATTATGCTGAATCCGAATATAGCATTGTAATTTCAAAATTCTTATACAGAAGCTCTTATACAGTGTGTCTGCGTAGCTAGGAACCACATGGAAAACTTTTTTATTATCAATTTTACGAAAAAAAGTTATTCTTAATAAAATGTTCTGGATAGTCAAAAATCTAAAACTGAACCACCAGATATCAAATTTTATCAATTTTATACGAGTTATGTCAAAAATATGAATTTCGTTAAAGAGTAGAGTACCTTTATATTCCAGAATATCAAAAAATGCTATTATGAAAAGTTGTTTGAAATTAGAAACTATGTCTAAATATACAATTACATCATTCTAATAAAAAAAAAAATAAATTTTTTCTCAAATTACGGATACATCATCATTTTATTACAATTATGATAACTATTTTATTATCACTGTTACGAAAAAAAGTTATTCTTCATAAAATGCTCTCTCTGGTCTAAAATCTAAGATACAACCATCAGATATCAAACTTTTTAAATTTTATACGAGGTATGTAAAAAATATGAATTTTTCTAAGAGTTAAGTGCCTTTATTATTCACAATATTATAATTAGAAGGATGTAATTGAAACTAAAATAAATTTTTTAATTTCAAACAACTTTTCTTAATCACAATTTTCGATATTGTGAAATGTAAAGGTACTTTAGTCTTGAGTGAAATTCATATTTTTTGACATACCTCTGAACATTAATTAAATTTGATATTTGATGATTGCATCTTCGATTATATACGATACAGAGTATTTTATAAAGAATAACTTTTTTTTTGTAAAACTCTTAATAAAAAAGTTACCCATAGGTTCCAAGTTACGCAGACATACTGTATAAGAGCTAAAAAAATTTTTTCTGAACATTTATTATTGTTGAAGCTTATTATTAAATGTATTTTAGGTAAGTTTTACAGAAAAAAGTTTTGATCACTTTGTATAAACATTTTTTTAGCTGGTAATTTTCGGTTTTTGTATTACATTTTTGTTATCTTTCTTAATATTCTTAAAAAGAAATAGTTTATTTCATTTCTAAAGTAAAATAATTCAGTGCCTTTTAAAGATTCCATCCTAAGCTTTAAAAAAGCACTTATAAAACTTTAATAGATCTGTTCAAACTTGAGTAATACCGTCTTAAGAGGAAACAGTAGCGATCAACAGGTAGCGAAAACGCGTTCCAAGATTGCGGCTGTAATTTTGAATATTTTTTCGAGATATTTGGCACACGTATTCGTAATATAATAAAGAATGGCGGTACAGAGCCCAATTTGAAAAATATATAATTATGTGGAAATTACTCTGTAACTAAATACAATATTAAAAAAACGAGCCTGTACCGCCATTAAGAAGAACAAAAAAATACACTTTCTTCAAATAAACTTTTTTATTCGATGCCTAAATTTTGTGTCATTTTGGAACTACTAATGAAATAAAAAATTTTAGTAGTTCCAAAATGACACAAAATCTCGGCATCGGATAAAAAAGTTTATTTGAAGAAAGTGTATTTTTTTGTTCTTCTTAATGGCGGTACAGGCTCGTTTTTTTAATACTTTATTTAATTACAGAGTAATTTCCACATATTAATATATTTTTCAAATTGGGCTCTGTACTGCCATTCTTTATTATATTACGAATACGTGTATCAAATATCTCGAAAAATATTCAAAATTACAGCCGCAATCTTGGAACGCGTTTTCGCTACCTGTTGATCGCTACTGCATCACCTTAAAGTGGTGGTAATTCTATAAAACTATGAAGATTTCAAAAATTACATTTTTTGAGACGTCATATCATTTGAATTAAATTTTTGAGATTTTTTTTGAATGAGACATGCTTATAAGGTAAGTTGAGCAAAATTGAGAGTTTTATAAGAAAAATTGTATTAGTTACACATTATTAAATCATTTTTAAACAAAATTCACGTAAGGTTCACTTTCGGGTCACACCGTACTTATACCAATACATTTTATTTCTTTCTATTATAACCATAAAATAGCTTAATTATTCTTCTTTCATGTTCAATTTGTAAAATTTCATTTGATCCAGTAGTTAAAGAATTACATTAAAATAACTCAAACGTGCACTTCGCCGTACGTTAGTTTACAGTGCGCCAATGTTTGTGAGAAGGGTGACTTTAGCGTTATAAATAAAAAATTATAGAAGATACAGATTTAATTTTAGAAAATTCTTTATATAAGATTTTTTTTGTAAAATTTTCTGAATTTTTCAATGGTCAAGTCAGTTTTTTTCTAAAATTTATATTTTGGGAGTTATTTAAAAAACATCTAATTTCGTAGTTCATTTGTTTAATAAAAAATGAAGCACCCACTTCTCGAGTAGAACTTTTTGATATGTTGTTTATTTTTCACATTTCTTAATGAAATTACAAAAAGTTCTATCTTGTTTGATTTTTTCCGAAGTGAAAATCTATATGCGCAGAAAAGAAACAAATTATTGAGAAAAAATATAAGTACATTATATCAATGAGAAAAAATGTACAGTATATCAAAATAGTTTAAATGATTTGGACCCTCTTGAAACCAGAAACATTGAAACAATTTTCAAGGGCCCGCAGGCACGACGGGCACCAACAGCAACATCCCGACGTCTTTCCGCGTCTTAAAGAAAACAAAAACTCCAAGCGTCGGAGAGGTGGATCGGATTCTTGGATACTCACACCATCAAGCGCCTGTGTTGGAATTGTAAATAGTAAGCACGTAGGAATCCACCAGTTGATAGCCGGCAGACGCCGGTCTCGGAACAGTCGTCGAATCTCGATCGAGGCGTCGTGACGTGCTGCTTTATTGCGCGCGAAGTTAAAGACGCGCGACGAGCGCTATTTTATTCAAAGAGACTTTTGAGTTTTCCTCATGTTTGACTTTTACACCAGCACTTGCGATATGAACAACCAAGGTAGGCTGGTACTTTATGCCGATGCAATTTAATTAGGTTTCTATTTCATACCGAAAACCCCCCAAATAATTAGAGAAATGTTGTTTATCTAATACTCCCATCATAAATCAAGTAACACATTCATTGAAAATTTGTGTGTCTGAAATTATTGAACTTTGTGTAACTGAAATATCAATTTTGGTAGTTTTTATGATAATACTGATAGTTGCAGGATGTAACAAAAATGCAGGTCATAAATTAAGTCACATATTCTGCGACCAAAAATAGTTTGATTGAACCTAACTTACCTTAGTACAAATGTGCACATAAAAAAAGTTACAGCCCTTTGCGAAGTTACAAAATTAAAATCGATTTTTTTTTTCAATATATCGAAAACTATTACAGATTTTTTATTGAAAATGGACATGTGGCATTATTATGGCAGGAACATGTTATAAAAAATTACAGTGACAAAATTACACCCCATAAAAAATTTATGGGGGTTTGTTCCCTCCCAAACTTTTGTGTACGTTTTAAGTAAGCTGTTATTGTGGTACCATTAGTTAAACACAATGTTTTTAAAATTGTTTTGCCTCTTAGTATTTTTTAGATAAGGCAGTTTTTATCGAGATGCGGCTTCTTTTTTAATATGTTTACATAAACATTTTTATGGGGTTTTGTTCCTTTAAACCCCCCAAATGCCCAAATGTTTGTGTACATTCTGATTAAACTATTATTGTGGTACCATTAGTTAAACACAATGGTTTTAAGACTTTTTTACCTCTTAATATTTATCCGATAAGCGAGCTTATCGGGATGTGGCTTCTTTTTTAATATGTTTCAAAATATATCTAAAGATGTAAATTCTAAAAAATAAATTTTTAGACTATTAACAGGTCTCTATAATCGTACTTAACTATATACAAATATGTGGTGGATTCGACAGATATTCAAAATATCTTGATATACACTGGCTGATCGAAAAAGTAATACGAGTCAAAACAGTTTTAAGAACATTGTGTTTAACTAATGGTACCCCAATAATAATATAACTGGAACGTACACAAAAGTTTGGGGGGGTTTAAAGGAACAAAACCCCCATAAAATTTTTATGGGGTGTACAAATTTCACTATCATTTTTTTTAAATGTTCCTGCCATAGGAATGCCAAAGATCGATTTTCAATAAAAAATCTTTAATAGCTTTCGATATATTGGGAAAAATCGATTTTCATTTTGTAACTTCAAACGAATATAACTTTTCTTATGTGCACTTTTGTACTAAGGTAAGTTAGGTTCAATCGAACTATTTTTGGTCCCAGATAAGCGATTTAATTTATGACCTGCATTTTTGTTACCTGGTATATCTGGTCTATTCCACTTCTAATACACTTTAATATGGCGTAGAAAAAATGATCCCTTAAATATTCCTCCCTTAATTACAACCCATAACTTTAAATTTTTTAATAGCACCCTGTACATTTGTTTATAATTTTGGATGTGGCCTTCAATAGATTTTTCAAAAATAAAATGTATTCGTAAGTAATCAAGAAAATATCAGTTTATTTTTTATTTCTGTTAATTTAATCAAGGAAGTCTTAAAGCTTGAAGGAACAATAAAAATAAATATAATAGAAATTACATACATAAATATAATAGAAAATTAAATTAAAAGATAGAAAGCGTCCCTTAAAATGGAAAATTATACTTAACTTTTTTTGATTTTAGGACCTAATAATCACAACTAATAGGTCCCCATAACGCTCGAGTGACTGCAAATTTAGCATTCTTTGCTCCCCTACCATTAACTTGGGGGCGCCAAAATGAACTTCTCTTCTGCTGGTATTATATAAAATACTAATTAAAAAAAATCCGTAAGGCGCCTATGCTAGGTTTGCAGGGGCACTTTATACTCTAGCGCCGGGACTGATCAGATTGTGAGATTAAAAGCTCGACACGGAAAATATGAGACACATCTGCATAAATTAGAAATAGTGAATTCACCAGTTTGCTTTTGTGATAATGTTTCTATTAGAGATTTGAATAATATTTTCTTGAAATATAAAGTTAACGAGAGATTAGATCAATTATATTACAGTCTAAAACAAGTAGGCCAGGAACTGAAGCTTTTCACCTCGCAATTTTTACAGAATAGATCGATTTGCTTGAAAATTTGAGAATAAGTAGTGGTTAGTCCAAGGATCAAAATCTATATGATTCCGAAAGGCGCTTTTACCATGGGGGTGGTTGCCACCCCATCTTAGGGGTGGAAATTTTGTATTATATTTTGACAACAAAAGTTAATAAAAACGTTCATTCTAAGCAAAAAATGTTATATACACTTTTTTGATAAAATTAATAGTTTTCGATTTATTCGTTATCGAAAGTGTTAGTTTTCTTGTATACTTTGAAAAATCAATATGTTTCGATATACTCATTTACGATTCACTAAATTTTTGCCGTAGAAAAATTTTTTTCAAACCAAGTTCTTGGGAATTAAATAACCTATAATTTTATATGGAAACATTTTTTCGTACCTCTGATGCTAATCTTTCTATTCTGAAGAAAATGGCATTTTTTACCAAAGTACAAAAATTACTTATTCGCTTTTAACTCCAGTTTTTTTAAAACTAATCATTCTAAGCCAGTCAAACTTCTAGAATCTATCATTAATACATAAATAAATAAGAATGAATAAGCCCAATGACTAAAAATACCGCTAACTTACATTATTATGCTTTCAATTGGATTTTTTCTTTTTTTTTTTTCAAAAAGCTATTGATTTCTTAACCGTAACTTTTTATTTTTTATCTTGTAAAGATTTGTAAAAATTAATTTTGTAGGCTTTTACAAGATCTAGAAGCCTATTAATATTATATCTTTTTAAATCCTCAGTTGCAAAAAGAGGTGTCTTTGAAAGGGATGGTAAAGGTGGTTTTTGCATGTTATTACAAGATTTAATTGTCAATAGCTCACTCAATTTGTACCATAGAAAAAAATTTTGCGAATTAAATAAGCTACAATTTCATATTTAAACATTTTTTCGTATCTCTGATGCTAATCTTGCTATTCTGAAGAAAAGGTCATTTTTACAAACTACAAAAATTCGTTATTCAATTTTAACTCCATTTTTTTAAAACTAATCATTCTAAGCCGGTCAAACTTCTCGAACCTATTATTAATACATAAATAAAATAGCCCAAATAAGGTTATTGACTAATATTAATTAGGATGGTGATTAGGGGGTTGCTTGCGATCACTTTTTCGTTGAAAAAAATTGGGACTGACATTTTTTCATTATAAGTCACTTAATTTTTGAGCTAGAATTTTCTTTTTAATTTCTAGAGATATATATTTTTAAGTACTTTAAATTAGTTTGAACAAGTTGTCCTCGAAAAATGCATAGTTGTCCCGTATTTTGACTTTGAAACTACAATATTTAGCATTTGACGAAGAAGAGCCAACATATAATAAAGTATAGCTCGAATACTATTGGTCTTAAAGAAAACTTAAAAAACGGTTTTGTTTATTTTCTCAAAAGGTACATTTTTTTTAAGTGAAGTTGTTTTGATAAAACAAAAACTTTTGGAGTTGTTAGCAGAAAACTTATTAAAAACATTGATTTTTCGATATAAAACTAACACTTTCGATAGCGAATAAATCGAAAACTATCAATGTTAGCAAAAAAATGTATAGAACGTTTTTGGCTTAGAATGTACGTTTTTACCAACTTTTGCGATTAAAACATAATAAAAAATTTCCACCTCCGAGGTGGGGTGGCAACCACCCCCATGGTAAAAGCGCCTTTCGGCATGATATAGATTTTGATCCTTGGACTATCCACTACTTATTCTCAAATTTTCAAGCAAATCGATCCATTCTATAAAAATTGCGAGGTTTTGTCCTATTTTAAGCTTTATTACTTGGACTAAAGCACAAGTGTATTTTTCCAATTACTATAGAGTATTTTTACTAAGTTTTCATGAAATGAAAATAATTAACTTACTGATTGACTATTTTAAAAAAATAACCATTGTCATTTAAATGAAACAGTTATAGATATAACAAAACTAATAGATCACGGTTAAAAACAAATAAACATCTGTGGCTAACGGACGCGGACGTGCTATATAGTCATCTTCTCTCTCTCATAAACACACAAGTTCCAATTAGGATTATCTAAGTGTTCTCTAGTTTATTGAAAATGGCGTAAAGAAACTTTTTCGTTTTATTAAAATCATTTCTAGCTGTGGCGATTCTTGTTGCTGTGTCCCCAACACTGCTATAACACTTAAACAGGAACATATATATCGATACATTTTTGGCATAGTAACGTAAGTCACCAAAAACGTTTTTGTAGGAAAACCATGTTTTTAATTTAACCTGGTTAAGCTTATTTAAATTATACAAAATTTACCAGGGTGTTTTTTGAGGTCTACAGTTTAATAAAGAACAATATTTTTTAAAGTTTTTGTATGATTTTAGCGGTTAATTGATACTTAAGTTATTTTACGGGTTCTAAAATCTTGAGTCTTGATAAAAAATGTAACGTAAGCACACATATACGTCACTTTGGCGGGAAATTGTAGCACTTAAAGAAATTTGGAAAGAATTACAAACAATCATTTATTATAAGAAACACAAAATAACGTTACAACAATAAATTAAGAGGATGGGTACGTATTTTCGGCTGCAATGCTATTCAAATGGGGATTAATTTTTTTCGAATCCTGAGAAAACTAATAAGAATTTTTGAAAAATTTAAACGCAGAATGAAATATTACGTTATTAGCGAGGGCCGAAAGTCCCCGAGAACTTCTATAATGTTTATGTTAATAAGTTACAGGGGTGAAAAACTACGAGAAAATTTAGTGTGATTTTTAATTTCAAATATCTCATTCAAAATAAACTTTTTATTTATTCTAAGGGACTTTAGGCCCTCGGTAATAATTTAGGCTTTCATTCTGCGTTTAAATTTTTCAAAAATATTTATTGGTTTTTTCAGGATTCGAAACAAATAAACACAATGTCCGTGGTAATATTTTCCAAATCTATCTTTGTCTTACAACGCACTCAGTCGAATATAATGTCAGTCAGACAGTCATGACAGAATGTCAATCATTCAGTGACAATTTTAAATATTTGACATGGCATCGGGAATATTTTGAGTTATTGATTAAATAATATTAATATATAGTGTATTTGATAAATAATTGATTTAAGACGTGAACTTAATAAAAATATATTCTTTGATCCAAATGCAATTATTTTGTTGTTAAAGATGTTCAAAATTGTAAGTGTTCCATAGTAACAATATAATATTTAAAAATCACTTTAACACTTTTCCTCTTCTTTTCTTTATTGAGTATTAGTTTTTTTTGTACATATAAATTATTACAATCACTGAATACATAGTTAGTGAAAAAATTCTCACATTTATTAACTGAATTAATAATTTGCAATTATACAAATATAACAGTTATCCAAGAACATTCAAAAGCCATCTCTTTAAGTTAATGATGACATTTTCAAGTAGAATGACATTCTAGTAATGTTTACACATCCATACCAGTGTGAACTTTACTACACGTAATTTGCCGTGTAAAGACAGAAAAAGTAGGGATAGCCGTAAAATATTTGCGAATTATGTACCGATAGCCTTAAGTAAAAAAGGTAAAATATTTTACACGGAAAAAACTTAAATTTTTAGAGTTATTATCAAAAGAAAATGAAACTTACGATCATTTTAAAAATTCTGATTTTTTTAAATTCCACTTTTTTTTTCAAAAATATGCATTCTAAACCAGTCAAACTTGTTGAAATAATTACTTATACTATTATAAAGAAATTCTTGTAAGGATTACTATACATTTTTAATTTTTGTGGAAATGGGATATGTTTTGTTTTTCACTTTTTCCTAAAAAATTTTTCTGCAGCTCATTTGATAGGTATTCCGAAGTACGTTGACAAGTGCTTAGCAGGTATATGTTATAAAGTGCATCGTTTTCCCGTTATTTAAGCTTGAATACTTAGATTTGAGTACTCGTCGAAAATAATATACACTCAATTACCCATAACTCACTTTGAATTAACAGTAGTTTAGTTCTTTAAGTAAGGGGTGTATTTACTTTTTTATTATCCTCAATTTCGCTAATAATAACTTTTTTGTAAAAGCTTATAGTTTTTGAGTTATACGTGAAAAACAGCTTTAAAGTAGGCTTTTTATTATAAAAAAATAAAATCTTTGATATTTAATAACTCAAAAAGCATTAATTTATTTTAATAACGTTATATAACAAATTTGGCTTAGAAATTTTCCCTCTATCGACTTATGGTATAATAAAATAATTTTCACCCCCGAGAAGGTGGAGCATCCACCCCCAGGAGCGCAAGTTTGCGTCATGTCACCTTTATTCCTTGAGGTATTCTCTAACTACTCACCAGTTTTCGTGAAAATCGATGAAGGTTCAACGAAATCGAAGGTAAAAAGCTTCAGTGCCTGCACTATTCTATGCAAATCAGAATAGAAACATGCAAGCAATATTTCTTTATTTCTAACCGTTTTCTAGATATAAGAGTTCAAATTGATACTTTTACAATTTTTAACTTATTTTTTGAGAACCATTTTACATATATCAAAATTTACAAAGATTTTTTAACAAACAATTCAACCGAATTTTTTCTTAGGTTATGTCAAAATAAATTGTAATAAATAAATGAAATTAAATATGAAAAGGAGTTTTACAGGTTCATAATGTTAGTTAAGGTTTTAGAGTTTTTTAAAGATTATTGCACGAGTTCAACATTAACGCAAAAGAAATGAATATGAAAATATCAGTCCAAAAAACAAAAAGCTTAGTAATTGCCAAAGAACCAATAAGATGCAAATTGGAGTTAGACAATCAAATTATACAACAAGTAATGACTTTCAAATATCTGGAAATTAATCTATCAGCCGACAACAATATCGAAGAAGAGGTAAAAGACCAAATAATTAAAGCCAGTAGAACACCCGGATGCCTAAACGACACAATTTGGAAAAACAAACACCTAAGATTGGAAACAAAGGCCCGAATATATAAGTCAGTTATTAGGCCAGTTATGACTTACACGGCCGAAACAAGACCAGATACAAGCAAAACACGAAGACATCTGGAAACCAACGAAATGAAGATCTTAAGAAGGATTGCTGGAAAAGGACTACAGGATAGGGTAAGAAGTGAGGAAATCAGACGCATATGTGGAGTAGACAATATAAATACCTGGGTAAAGAACAGAAAAGAAGAGTGGAATGAGCACATAAGCAGGATGTCTGAATCAAGGATAGTAAGAATAGCCAGGGACAAGTCACCGTTAGGCAGGAGAAGTATAGGACGCCCAAGGAAAAGATGCAATGACAACTTAGGGGCAGAATGAAAGGCACCGTTGAAGAAAAACAGGCAGTACTGCCTATATAAAAGAAGAAGAAGAAGAAGAAGAAGAGTTTTTTGAAATATAACTACAAAAACATGTTTTTCGTTATAACTTACCTAAAATAATCAATAATTTAGTCGATTGTAGCACGAATCTGTCACTGTCGTAAGCCAAACACTGACTGCGAAAATCTGACGTAAGTAACAGAAATCGACCGGTACTTACGTTATTATGGCGGTAAACGACGTTTGCTTACGTTATTATTATGGAAATGGTGCTAAAGTTGCGTTTCTTTTGCGGGTATGATTAAAACAATTCTGGACATACGTTTTTAAAATAGTTAAAAAAAAAGGTTTAAAGTAATTCTAGGATTACTACACTTTGGCAGTACCTTCTAAACACTAATAACGTTAGTTTAATGGAAAAAAACATAATTTTCGCCAAAAATTTCACTTACGTTACTTTGCCAAAAATGTATTGATATTCTAAACACAGGAGAACGGGAAAATCAAGGAAAGAGTGCGAATTAAGGATAGCCATAAAACAAGAAAACGTAGATAAAATAAAATTCATCATCATCATTATTCAGTCAATCGCGTCCACTGTTGGACTTAGCCTCTCTCAGTTCTTTTCAGGGTTCTCTACACTGGGCCGCTTGTAGCCAGGTTCCCGCTATTGATGTCATCGGTCCATCTAGTCAGTAGTCGTCCTCGACTTCTTTTATAGTTTCTGGACCTCCATTCCATGATTCGTCTTGTCTACCGCCCATCTCGTGTTCTAGAGTAGATTAGATTAGATTATGTGAGGTGGTTAAGGCTATGGAGCCTCTCAGCACTTCGACCTATAAAGATCTTTTGTGCATACCTTAACCTAGTTAAACTCTAGGATGCCAATATGTACTTCTGATGAAATTGGTTAGCATCCTAGGTGACTCGTTTCCTATGTCAAAGGGCGTTAGGGTGACCTCTTCTAGGAATTTTAGTCGTTTGCAGAACAGCGCTACGCAAAGGCATAGGATGTGTTCTGCCGTTTCTTTTTCGTTGTCACAGAAACGACAGTTCTAAATATGGGATTTGCCCATTTTTTTGAGATGATATCTCAGAGGGCAGTGACCAGTGAGAAGGCCAGTGACCATTTTTATATCTTTTTTACTCATTTCGAGAAGGCGGTTTGTTGCACTAGGCGACACCTTTATGAGCCTTTTTGCTTGCCTTTGTCCTGGTGTGTTGGACCAGTATAGTTATAGTTGATTGAGTTCCCAGGTCCGGAGTTCCTCTCTGATGTGGCTTTTTGGTAGTCCACAGAAGAGTTCTGGACCTTGGAATGGGGTATTGGCCCCTTCTTTTGCGAGGCTATCAGCTTCCTCATTTCCTGCAATTCCCTTGTAACCTGGCACCCACATCAAAGTTACCTTGTTGCATTCCGCCAGCCTCTTAAGGGATTGTTTACATTCCCAAACCAACTTTGACTCACAAGTAGAGCCTTTAAGGCAGCTTGCTGTCTGATAAAATGAAGACTTTTGCCCTACGAGTGTCTCGGTTGAGACATTCTTGGGCACTGATCTGCATGGCATGTATTTCTGCTTGAAAGATAGTTGGGGCGTTTCCAAGAGATTTGGATAGCCTGAAATTCGGCCCAGTAACTTCCACTCCTGCCCTTTCATCTATCTTAGATCCATCCGTATACCATACGAGTGAACCTTCCTCCAGTTTTGGTTCAAGTGTTTCATTCATTTGGTGGTTTTTTATGACCATTTCAAATGGTGTTTCAAAGTCGAAATTGACTGGCATGACATCTGTCGGATTGTCCTTAGAATTCAAAGGAATTTCTTCCAAGATTTTAAGATGGCCCACTAGATCGCCAGGTTTCATTATTTGTGTCTGTCGCAGCTTTAAGGCGGTGGTTACTGCCTCCCTCCTTATGCAGAACTGCAGGGGTTCAGAGAGGAAGGTTCAGCAAAGCCTCTAAGGCTGCCGTGGAGCATGTTGACATTGCGCCTGTGATTCCCAGACAAGCTAGCCGCTGCACTTTTTGCAGCTTGTGTTCTAGCTGAGTGCCCTGTTCAGTTCCACTTAAGCGTCGTGATTCTTTCGATGACGTCTTAAACTCCTGATCTTTGCCTGATTTGTTGGTTTGTTATGTGATCTCGAAAGCTCACGTTCAGCATTGCACGTTCCATGGCTCGTTGTGTAACTTTGAGTAAATCCGCGAATAAACTCAGAGTAGTCTAGGGCGGATCTGTTTTGAGATGGACGTTGAAAGGTGACTCTATTTTTTTTTTCAGAAATTGCTTGGAGTTAACCCATATAATAATAATTGAGTTATCCTCCCACTCAAAAATGTCCGGAACATTTTTTAAATAATCAAAATGTCAAAAATGAAGGAAAAATTCGATTTTTTTCTTCGTTTTTTTGATTATAACTTTAAAAGTGTTCACTTCCGAGAAAAGTTGCACCAAATTAAAAGGTGCGTAATTAAATTTACTACAATTTAAGATTGGTTAAAAGTTGTTAAAATTGTTACCCTTGTTGCAAAATAGCAATAATTGCGACAAAAACATAAAAAAAAAACAAGTATTCGAATTTTACGGTTTTCAACCATTTCTGCTACACTTAGGACCTTCATATTTCACCCAGAAAAACTATATGATGTGATAAAACAATACTATAAAGTTAGTTAAAAAAATCATTTTTTCAAAATGTTACAGGACTGAAAATAAAGCAGATAGCAAGTTAATTTTTTTTTATAAATAGAAGAATACTGTATCTTTCATCTGCAATTTGCAAAATTAAAAGCGGTTAACTACCACGGCGTCAGGAATTTTTTTAAATAAACATTAATTTTTGGTGCTACGCGCAGGACAGCGGTGTTAGATTCACACAAGTTGATTTCCACCAAAATTTCTTCCAATCTTTATCTAATATATTATTTTCTTACTCTATATTTTGTTGTATGTTCATATTTTAATTCCACAAAAATCACACTAATTTGATTACTATCTGTGAAATATTGTTTAAACAATTGCATATGTTTAAAAATAATACACTTTTATTTTCTATGTTAAAATATATGAACAAAGAAAGTTTTTGCTAAAAGAAGTGTCATTTCAAAGGACAGAGTATGTGTTTTTATTTTGCAATAAACAAATTTATTTATTTATTTTGAAATGCACTAAAAATTAAAATTTATCAATCATTATCAAATGTCATTGGAATGCCCAATCAGAGCGAACGTATCCGTTGTCCTGCGCATAGCACCAAAAATTAATGTTTATTTAAAAAAAATCCTGACGCCGTGGTTGTTAACCGATTTTAATTTTGCAAATTGCAAATGAAAGGTACAGTATTCTTTTATGTGTAAACAAAATTCAACTTGCTATCTGCGTTATTTTCAGTGCTGCAACATTTTGAAAAAATATATTTTTTTTGCGAAAGCTGGATTGCAAAATTTATTTTGCAAAATCTATTAAACCGATCTTAATGAAATTTACAGCATTATTTTATCATATCATTCTGGGTGAAATATGAAGGTCCTAAGTGTAGCATAAATGGCTGAAAAACGTAAAATGCGAATACTTGTTTTTTATGTTTTTTTCGAAATTATTGCTATTTTGCAACAATGGTGACAATTTTTTAAATTTTCAGTTAATCCTATGTTGTAGGAAATTTAATTACGCAACTTTTATGTCGGTGCAACTTTTCTCGAAAATGAATACTTTTCAAGTTATAATCAAAAAACCAAGAAAAAAATAGAATTTTTCCTTCATTTTTAGACATTTTGATTATTTAAACAATGTTCCGGACCTTTTTGGGTGGGAGGATAACTCAAATATTATTATATGAGTTATTTTCAAGCAATTTCTGCAATATGAGTCACCTCTCAACATCCAAATGTACTAATATTTTTACAGATGCGCCTGGTCTAGGGTTGCACAAAATAAAAATAGCCAGGACGATATCTAACCTTCTTTAAGGGACCGCATTTGGGGAGTAATTAGCAAAGAAGCATTTTATCACTATATATTTTGTGCCCCTTTTCTTTTTACGACGTTCTTTTAAATCTATAAAGTTCCCCTTTTCACGTTTTTAAATGATGTTGTTGAAAAGGGTGGCTTTTAATTAATCACCTTAACATAAATATATCTAGATCTTACAATTTATTTGATGCCGAGATTTTGATCACTATTTAGTCAGATGTATAAATATAATTCAATTCATTATATTAGTGCTACCAGTCTTTGATGTAGTGCTGTCGGAATTGGAAAAATGGTTATTTACACATTGTACATAAATTTAACTCGTATTTGATTTATTTTGTGTTATAAACTATAGATAACTTTATTAAGTCTACTACTTTAAGTAATTTTAGAATAATTGTTTGTATGGATATTTTTAAAAAATATATTTTGATAATATACTGACCTTTGATGAGTTCGTCCTTGATCAACGATATTTCACAATTCAAATTTCTTTTTCTACAATCACTTGATAAAGAAGACTTTTTCGCTTGTCAATGGCAACGAAAAGTTGACGTTTACTGAGTACCGTCACTTTATCGCTCTAGCGCGTAAAGTTTGATTTTACGCTCGTCATCCGTAGCAACTGTACAATCATACAATACAAACACATTGAACATTCAAACTGAAAGATATAAAAGTTAATGTTATGACAGATATAAAATAGTTACAATAAAGTTAATGATTTAAAAATAGTTTTATTTTATTAAGTAATTGTAGAAAAAATGTTGTATGTATTACAAGCGCAAAGTGACATTATGGCTTTCGAGTAATTACCGCTCTCCGCTACGCGTCGAGCAGTAACTCTTACTCTCAAGCAATAATGTATCACTGTTCGTTCTTAATACATAAATAACTACATATTTAAGTTCGTCTGATATTAATAATTTTTTTCTTTAGATTGTCATTTTTTATTGAATCATAAAATAAATAAGATAGGCCCATTATTAGCCCAGTAAATGACCGTTTTGAAGTATAATTTTTAGAAAATCAATGGGAAAGTCCCCGTAGCTGGCTGTATACCATAGTTAAAAAACCATACCACCTATATAATTTTTAGGGTCAACTCCTAATTGCATAACCCTTACACTCCCGAAACAATGTAAGTTGAAATATAAAGTTGTTCAGTCTATTTTTAAATTTATATGGGAACAAAGAGATACACTATTTTTTTTTAGAATTTTGCTATGTCACTTTGACAGATTTTATTGATACTCACGATTGTGTTTCCCAGGAGTATATGCATGACATGCACAATTGTGTGACTGACACATTTGTGAGTATTGGGAGTGTATGACTACTCCCCCTAGAAAACAAAACAAATAAATTACAACATTTTACAACCTTTATTAGTAATATTAAGTACACATATTGTCATTTATTACAAATGTTAATAACTAGTATATTTTTAAGACATTATTTGTTGTGAAAGTTAAAAAAACAATTTTGATTTTTGCTCATACAGAGATAAACTTTACATTTGCTGCATGAAACTCTTGACCTACTCTTACAGGATTCCAATCTGCAACATAAAGGATATTTTAGATCTTCCAAGACAGGCCAGTGATTAAAACCATCATATCTTTTGTCAGTGCAAGGTAAAGGTGACGGTCTCATTTTCTTTGGACGAGGGTCTTCATGTTCATCTTCTGTGTCCCCGTTTTCTGTATTTGGACTTTTCGTTCCACATAACAAATAATCTGCTAGTTCTAAGCGAAAGGATAATAAATCTTTAATATCTTTTGATTTGTATTTGTTACTTCGGCAGTCGCGACGGTATTCCATCCAACTGTTAACAATAGCTAAATCAAATAAATGTAGGATTACCTTCAATGTCCGTTTGCGAGTTTTGAAGAAAGTTCTATAACACTCCATCATCTGATCGCAGATATCAACTCCACCCATCTTTTCGTTGTAAATTTTAATTACGTTTGGACATGGAACCTCCACACGACTAGCACTAGCTTTATCCCATCGTTTGACTAAATGTGTGGGTTGTTGGCCAAAAGCCGTAGATGCCATTAAAACGGATTTATTATCTTTCCATCTAGTGATACATATCTTCTGATCACTGCTAACAACCTGCTCAGAATCGCCTCTTTTCATCTGATTATCTGTTTTAAATGTAAATCCTTTAAAACGATTGTTCATAATAGTTCATGTGCCATGTATTTTTAGCTCAGATAATTTGAGCAACAAAGGTATCGTCGAAAAATATCTGTCGAAGAATACAAAGCTATTAACCGGTAACGTTTCCACTAGCCTAAGGATGACTGACGGTTCGAGTCACAGTTCTTTATTTCTTAAATTGGTACTTGTTCCTTGATATATTTCAAAATATAGGACCATCACTTCACAAGCACCATCACTTTTTGATAAAAATTGTTTAAACCCATAGGTCTTGGTTTATTTTTTACATGTTGCCGAAAAGCACATCGACCAAGAAACGGAATCATCTGTTCGTCTATTGAGAATGCAGCTTCAGATTCTCTCTTTAATTCCCGACATCGGCTTCTGACTAAATCGATCATTGGCTAAACTCTCCACAGACGATTTTTTTTTAATTTCTTCTGTTACCGTGCATACATCCACAATATGAAGATTGACTCTCAAGAGGTACAACCTATCTCTTGGAATTGCATCCGCAATTACAAGAAGTTTAAAGCGACTGCTCCAATATAAATGAATTCGAGGGAATTTTAAACAACCCATCACTGCATGGATCCCAAAAAATTTTTTTATTTCTTCAGGAGTTACTTTGGGTTTAAGTTCCCTTCCGTGTTTTTGTAAATAAAATTGTGCAGTACGTTCTGCACACAGTTGAAAAAATGAGTTCCCTAAATACTTTTTAGAATAGAATTTTTAATAGAAATGTCACATTCTAAAGTCAAAAATATTTTTTTTTACAAAAATATATTCAAAAGAAAAGCAAGCAAAAAACACGAAAGAAAGCATTTTTGTTTTTTCTGTCTCATAACTTTTTTCCACAGGGATATAGGTATAGGCATTGCTTCAGCGGAAAATAATTTCAATCCTTCCTCTTTAAAATGACGTTTGGTAAAAGTCTCTATTGAATATTTTTTGTAAAAAAAATACATTTGACTTTAAAATGTAATATTTCGATAGTAAATTTAACCTGGAACAATTTTCCTGTAGACGCGTTTGCACTAAAAGTGCATATAACTCACCCTAATTCGCCCTGTGCCTAGGGACTAATTCACCCCTTTCTCAAAAACGCACCCCTTTAAATGGTAGCACTTCTCGGTTTTTTCATATTTAGAGGTCCGTTGACTATATGAAACAATAAAACCCCGTTAACGTTGTAGTTTCTTTCTAAAATACATAATCAATAACCTAAAAATTGCTAAGTCAATTCATTCATTTACGGACTTATTTTAAACACGCGTTTTTTCACCCCTGAGAAGGGGTGACTGTCACCCCCCAAGCAAAAGTCCTACTTACTCTCCAGTTCAACTTTGAACTGGAGAGTAAGTAGAACCAAAAACCAAATTTTTATGCAATTCGAAGTTAACTCTGAAAATTACACGGTATCGCCGTATTTCCCGTTCATTTACTGGGCTATATGTAAGGAATAGCACATCAGTCAAATGTGTGTTTTAACGACTATTACATATTCATAAATGCGTCTGAATTTCGTTGATGCAGTGTTGAATTTTCTCCTTCAATGTATAGTACGGGTAGTTTTAGGCTTGTTGGAATATATCTTTGACTTCAAACACCCCCCTAAAAATAAATTTAATGGTTTTAAATCACACGATTTAGGGGGCCAATTTTGATTACCGAAACGAGAAATTACACGCCGAAATGTCTCATGCAGTAATGGCTTTTTGCATGGGTTGTATGGCATATGGCACTGTCTTATTGAAACCAATCTAATGCCAATATCATCCAATCTATGTAGCAGTAACTATTTTATTATGTTGCGATATCGATCCAATATATCCAACGATAATGGTTTAAGACTCACAGAAACTGCAGCAGCTAATAATATGTTAATAAAGTCAACTATGTTTCCGCATAAAGACATTCATAAGCAAACCTGGATCTCACACGACCATATTACGCGAAACCAAATTGACCACATCATTGTAGATGTCCGACATGGGAGCAATATCATAGACGTAAGAAGCCTCAGAGGAACAGACGGAGACACAGATCATTACTTAGTCAGAGCAGAAGTCAAATCCAGAATATCTAGCCACAAATACAACAAAACAACTATGAACCCACAATGGAACATGGACGAAATGCAGGATACAGAGAAACATCAAAAATATAGAGAACAACTTGAACAAACCTTGAACTCTGAAATAGTTTACAATGATATAGAAGAGATGTGGGAAATGACTGCCGAAATAATAATCAAGACTGCCGACAAGATCTTTGGAAGGAGTAGGCAGAAGAGGGCAAAAACATGGTATGACGAGGAATGTCGGAAACAGCTGGAAAAAAGACAAATCGTAAGGAAGACATGGATAAAACTACAAACAGACAAAAGTAAAAAGGAATACGACGACTGCTGAAAAGAAACAAGAAAAATGATACGCACAAAGAAAAGAAACTATGAACAACAAAAATATGAAGCTATGGAGAGAGATCGACCCAAACCAGGCTCCAGAGAATTCTATAAAGCAATTTCCACTGAGAAGAGAGGACATAGAACCAATTCTATCCATACACTGAGAGACAATCAAGGTCATATGATAATCGACGATAAAGAACTAACAGAAGAATGGAAAGGGTATTTCAGGGACCTTCTAAACATCATACAGGAAGACCAGCACAAAGAAGAGATCTATATCACAGCGGACATGCCCGTCGAAAATCCCTCTTTTGAAGAAACCCAAAAGGCGTTAAATAAGCTGAAAAATCACAAAGCGCCGGGTACGGACGAGATACCAGCAGAACTTCTGAAACATGGTGGAGACTCACTACATCGACAAATCCACCACTTAATAACACAAATATGGTTAGAAGAAAGGATACCAGCACGATGGAAGGAAAACATCATAGTGCCCATCTACAAAAAAGGGGACAAAACAAAATGCGCGAATTATAGAGGAATTTCACTCCTAAACACGGCATATAAAATCCTCTCAAACATCATTCTTAGTAGACTAACCCCCTATGCTGAAAATGTCCTAGGAGAATATCAAGCCGGTTTTAGGGCAAACAGATCCACAATAGATCAACTATTCACGCTGAGACAGCTTCTAGAAAAGGGATGGGAGTATAACAGACTCATACACAATCTCTTCATAGAATTTCGACAGGCATATGATAGCGTAGAAAGAAGCCAATTATGGAATGCCATGGCGGAGTTCTCAATACCAAAGAAACTCATTCGGATGACTAAAGTATGTATGGAGGGTGGAATATCAAAAGTACTTGTAAATAATAAACTGTCTGACAGCTTTGAAATCAACAGTGGACTCAAACAGGGTGATGCGTTATCTCCACTACTTTTTAACCTTGTATTAGAGAAAGCCATGAGGTCGGCCGAAATAAGGACAGAACTGCTATCGGTTCAAGGTCCCAAGTTATTACTAGCTTACGCAGATGACATTGATCTCGTTGGAGACTCCATCCTATCCACAAAAGCCATTTTCAACAAGGTGGAAGGAGCAACAAGCGAAGTAGGGCTGAGGATTAATGAAGAGAAGACGAAATATATGTGTATAAATAGAACGACACGAAGAGACAGGATAGGATAAAATGTGACGGTCAACACCTTCAATTTCGAAAAAGTACAACGTTTTAAGTATCTGGGGGCCGTAATCACAGGTGACTACGATGTTACTGAAGAAATAAAAGACAGAATCCAATCAGCAAATCGCTGTCTATTCGCACTGGATAAGCTTATAAAATCAAAAAATCTTACAAGAAGTTCCAAGATCAAAATTTATAAATCCATCATTAGACCAGTACTAACATATGGATGCGAAACGTGGACCATGACCAAATCAAACGAAGAAAAGCTCAGACGTTTTGAACGAAAAATACTTAGAAAAATTTTCGGACCTCACCACAATATTAGCACAAACCAGTTATAGGATCAGAACCAACATCGAATTAAAAGCACTTTACAATGACACCGATATTGTCCAAGAAATTAAATCACAGCGACTAAGATGGGCAGGCCACGTGCACAGACTTCATAACGAAAGACTTGTAAAACTGGTATGGAAAAGACCACTTGGACGTCCCAGAATGCGATGGAGAGATAACATCCAAGCAGATCTCCGGAAAATGAACATTCCATTTGACCCTAGGTTGATGGAAGACCGAAGAAATTGGAAGAAAGTTGTACAGTCAGCCAGGACCCACCCAGGGTTGTAGTGCTACGTGATGATGATGATGATGATATCGATCACCAGTAAGAGTCACTGTTTGACCAGCCTCATTTTCAAAGAAGTATGGTCAAATGATGGTTTCAGCACAAAATCTGCACCAAACAGTAATAAGTAGGATGTGGATGCATTTTTTTCGACATGATTTTCGACAGTCACATGTAATGTGGGTTCACAGAACCCCAAATGCGATAATTTTGACAATTAACAAAGCCTTCAAGGCAGTGGCGAATCTAGACATTTGCTTTGCGAGGGGAAATTTGCCTTAGGGGAGGGGGGACTTCCAATGAAATACCAACGAAAAGACATAAAAAAGATAAACCCCAAACTACATTTTTTTCATGTAATTATGTTTATTTACAATCTACATCATTAAAAGATTATTAAGTAAATTTGTTCCATGTTTTTGGGCATGAAGAAGAGACTTCCAATGATGTCTCATCTTATTCTATTTATGTTTAAGACGTCTTAACTGAGACAAAGTTTAAGATGCAACCCACGTGGCAGTCCATTGTGGCAAACTGAAAATTGATCTAAGGCTCAAAGGTGAACGCATATGTTTAGTAAGCTGAACTTAAGGCACGTCTTAAGCTCAAGATCTGTTGGTGCAACCAGGCATAAGTTCCCGTAATTTTACTAACTAGTGTGTTTTTTGGGTTGAATTAGTCTGTCTGTGGTTTAAGTTTCATGGCAGTTAGTATATTTTTATGTTTCAACATTTTTTTCTTTTTTGAACATTGTTAGGGGGGGATAATTTCCCCATTTTTCCTCCCCGTACATCTGCCACTGCTTCAAGGTGAAAATGTGCTACATAGCTGAAGATGATTTTATTCAAAAGATTCAGCATCCACTTATGGCGAAGGCGCAAAGTTTCGGGTCAATGCTTTTTAAATGCATTTATTTTTTTCGAATTCTCAGAAAACTAATAAGAGTATTTTTGAAAAATTTAAAAGCAGAATGAAAGATTACATTATCTCCGAGAGCCAAAGACTCTGAAAAGTTTTATAATGTTTAATAAGTTATAGGGGTGAAAAAGAAGAGAAAATTTAGTGTATCTTTAATTTCAAATAGCGTCACCAGTTGATCCAACCTCCCTGAATTTTTCAATTACTGTCTTCAGAGTAAATCATTATTCCCACCATATTTTGTAAGAAATTTTCGAATTGTAACTGCCAAACTTTCATTATTTTTAAAATATTGTTCAACAGTTGTCACATTCAGGAGACGAAATAGTGACGAAGCGGTTCCGCAACTGATGGGAATTCGTTCTCTGAATGTGACACTACTTGCGGGACGTGTTAGGGAACGGTCGTGAGCCTATTTTAATTCCGCTACCTCCGTCCAACGTATGCTACTTTTGTGAATTTGTTAATAGACTTGTTGATATATGGCGTCAAGTACTAATTATCAATTGAAAAATAGTGCAGACGGTAAACAATGAAGTAAATTGTGAATAGTGAATTTATGAAGTAAAAAATAAAATATTGTGCAGAGGCAAGTATATAACCTCACATAAAACAGAAAGTGATAGGCTGTCATGAATTTAGGGAGCGGAGCGTTCACAAGACAAAACACAACTGTTACCGCTCCATCGGTAACTGCTCCCTCACTTTGTCGTCTTCTGAATGCGACCAATGAAAACTCGTTATTCTCTCGTTTAACGCTCTATTTTTACTAACCCTAAGCTGTCAGCTGTCAAACTGTTTTTGTTTTGTTGCTGTTGACACTTTAATTAATGTACAGGGTTATTCACTATATTTTGACCCCCCTGTAAACTGCTTTATTTAAAGAATTAGAAAAACATGTAAAATACAAAAGCTATTCGATTTTTAAATTATGAGTTTTTGACATATACATCGTACTAGTGACGTCATCCATCTGGGCGTAATAACGTAATCGACTATTTTTTAAAATGAGAATAGGGGTCGTGTGATAGCTCATTCGCAAGGATATTCAATTCCTTATTCACTAATATAAACATTAACATGATTATTAATACAGGGTGTCCAAATGTTTTTTAATTAAATTATTTGACACAAAAACAAGAATGTATGGAATTTATTTAATTCAAAATAAATTCTACTGCTGTCAGAAAATAGAAATAAATGTTTATTGAACAAATAAACATTATTTATCACTTAAATTCAATGTTCAAGCTGCCACCCATCTAACTCTTGGCAATTTGAACATTGAATTTAAGTAAAAAGCAATGTTTATTTGTGCAATAAACTTTTATTTCTGTTTTCTAACAGCAGTAGAAGATATTTTGAATTAAATAAATTACATACATTCTTCTTTTTGTGACAATTAATTTAATTAAAAAAATGGACACACTGTATAAATAATTATCTTAATGTTTATATTATTGAATAGAGAATTGAATAACCTTTCAAATGAGCTACCACACGACCCCGTATTCTTATTTAAAAAAATAGTGGACTACGTCGTCACTCTCCCGTATGGATGACGTCATTAGTATGATATATATATATATATATATATATATATATATATATATATATATATATTGATGTGATCTTGATTATTGATATGAGATAATATTCTTATATGTCACTTAATTTAATCAATGTATTAATACTAATCTAATTAATTAACCAGATCACATATCAATATGTTTTCAATCTCAGGGCGAATTATAAATTAATTACTTACTTTCGTGGCTTCAAATATTTCTTAATGGTTCCTAATCGGGATAGAAAAGAAAAGAGTAAAAAAAATACACATATGGGTTACAATTATAATCAAAATATTTTTTATTTTATTTAAAAGGCAATCAATGCTTAATATTTGCTATTTCTTATTATTCTTAAACATAACATTTACAAATGGGAATCTTATTTCCTTTTGGTTTTCAATTGAAAGTTTTTATTAACATTTAACTATTAGGAGTTATTAGGAACAACTCTATTTAACTTTGATGAAGCTTTTCTGATATTATTGATTATGTTATTCAATTTTTTATGTGGAATTTAATACGAAAAACCCATACATTCATGTCCAAACAAATGAGACTGACCTTTTCCTGGCGAACTGAAAATGTCCTCACACAAGACCCGTTTCCTGCTATCCTTGGCTGCGATCAAACCTCGTCCTGGCTTCCAGTAATGTTCTCCTTTGAAAAACTAGCTCGAATAGCTCTCGTTCCTGCTTTTGTCGTGATGCTGTGTTCTACCTTTTTCGAAACTGCTATCAGCTACCGGGACACTCTTGGCTCAAGGAGGTTCTTTTACTCTCGACCTGGCCTACTTCTCTTTCCACGATAGATACTCCACACTCACGGAACTACCGGCTTTCTCACTCTCCGTACACTACCGTCTACTACTGGACTTCACTTCTCGACAGCTCAAAACATTCTGATCTCTATTTGTCATTCATTCCCCTACTTTCTAAATATCCCTTCCAGATTCACAAATCAAACTTCCACCACCAACTCTCATTCGCAGTATTCCTCAAAACCAATTTTTAATCTTTCTAAATATGCTTAATGGATTTCAAAAGAAAATATTTAATTCCCATTCTAAAATACTTTCTAACTATTTACAAATTTTAATGACCTATTCTCTCTTTCAAATGAGTCTTATTTAGCATAGGCTAATGATCGAAACCTTCCGCGAAAAACGATAATGAACTATCATCTATTTCACTGAGTTTTATTTAGCATAGGCTAATGATCGACCTTCCGCGAAGAAACGATAATGGTATGCGTCATTCACTTTGTTTATTCTAAGCACATTGTTCCGAGTTTCGTACGCTTATTCTAATCACTTCTTAAAATTACATATAACAATTTGTTGTATACAGGTTGTTTTAAATTTATATGCCCGAGGTTGAGAAAATTAAAAATATTTTATATTAAAGTGAATTTTGTTTATAATTATCAAATTTTAATTTTTATATCAAATAGAAATATAACAAATCCCCGCCTTGTATTCGATAAAATTTATCTGCATTTTTAAATAAATTTTCTCGAGGCAAAACCAACTCCCTGTATATTTCCTTACTTTAATCTACGTCTTATACCCCTTCTTCTTGTATTACTCTAATTAGTCCCACCTGTAGAGTAATTGTTTCCTTATTTTCAGTGTCCTCATCCTGTGTTAGAGTGTCGGCTATTATGTTGTCTTTCCCTTTTTCCCATATTAATCTTCTGTCTTTTTCCTCAGATTTTTCACATACTTTTATCGTGTATTCTGCATCCTCGTTTTCATATGCCTCCTCTTCAAATGCCACTGTTTCGATCATATCTTTTTCGCTTTCATTTTTTTGCTTTATTTCTTCTTCTCCTGAGCTCGTCTCTTCTTTTGAGGAATCCCAGGTTTCCTTTGTTTCTGATACTCTCAAATTTTCTTCTTCTGGGCTCAACTCTTCTTTTGAGGAGCCACAGGTTTCATTTTCTTTTGTCTTTTTCTGACTTTTTCTCCCTTTTCTTCTTTGTCCTTGCTTCGTTGCCAAATTCATTTCCACTGTTTGTTCTTTATCTGATTCGTCCGTATTTTGTTTCTCCTGTTCCGTGTCCTGTTCTTCTTCTTTTTCTTCTGTTAGATTCATCGTATTATTTTTAAAATCTATCACTACATGTTTTTCTGCCAATTCGTCAACTCCTACTATCATGTCATGTGACATGTTTGGCATTATTACACATTGTAGTGCATACATCTTCTTACCCAGTCGTACCATTACTCGTATGCCTTCATTTATAGTTGCCAATGTCCGTTTGTTTGCGCCCACTAAATTTACCCTAGGTATTTTGTAAATTAAATTTGTTAAGTTAACTTCTTCTATTAGTTTTCTGTTGACCAATGTTATTTCAGATCCAGTGTCTATCATAATTTTAATTGGTTTCTCGTTGATAAATCCATCCACAAATTTTAAATTAACTCCATTTTTCTTTTCGTTGTTTCTTGCCAATTTAATAAACTCCTTGGGGTTACAAAAGATTCCTGTTTGATTTTTGGTTTTTAGTGAGCGCCGTCGTGAAAAAACGCCGGTTGCTCATCGTTGTTTATATTTTCGTCATAATGTCTCTCTCCGTCATATCCATCTGTCTGGGTATTATTTACTTCTCTTCTATTTTCTCTTGGTCTGTCGGATCTGTTTCGGTTTTCTTGATATCCCTGTTCATTTTGTCTACCATTATTTCTGTTTTCTTGATTTGAGCGTGTGGTGTTTCTATTCTGGTATTCTCGATTTCTGTCCTCATTCCATTGCCTATTTCTTTGTTCATAATTTCCTCTTCCGTTGTCTCTATTTTCGTTTTCCCTTCTGGGATTAAAATCTCGTCTTGTATAGTCCCTCCTATTTTGATTTCTATCTCTGTAATCCTGTGTTTCTCGGGGCCTGTAATCTTCTCGCGACCTTCTTGATTTTGTTTCTCTTACACGTAATTCTCTTATTTGTAGGAATTGGCATAAACTATCTATGTCTTTGTAGTTTTGCAATGTGATATGGTCTTCCAGCGTTTCTTCGAAATGTCTTGCAATCAGTTCGACTAATTGTTCCGATGAGTAATTATATTGTAAATGTTTTGCGTTATAGTAAATTTGTAATGCATATGTCCTTTCTGATATACCCATCCTATCATTGTATTTCCCATTTTGCAATTCCTTGTTAATTTCCAATTGTTGGACTTTTCCCCAGAAATAATTCAAAAATTTTTGTTCAAATTGTTGCCAACTGTCAAATTCTTCTTCTTTGCAATCGAACCATAGGCTTGCTTCATTTTTGAGATGGTTTCTGATAGTCTCTTTTGCTGTTTCGAAATTTCCGATGTGCTGTATTTTCTTTTTCAGGCTATTTATGAACGGCACTGGGTGTAATCTTCTTACATCCCCGCCAAACCTTATCTTCACGTCATCTGTGCTATGTATAACCATTTCTCTTCTTTCTCCGACATTCTGTTGAGTATTGATTTCCGCAATCTTTCTTTCCACTTCTTCTATGTCTGCTTGAATAGCGTTTTGCAACTTGTTTTCCAAACTTTCCATTTCTTTTTTTTGGCAATTCGTTAACTCCTTCATTTTATTTTGAATTTTCATTTCTTGTTCTTTCATGTGGTCCTTCATTCTCATTTCTTGTTTTTGCATGTGATCTTTAATTTTCGTTTCATACTTTTCTATGCGTTCCTCTATTTTCTTATTGTTCTCTTCTATCGCTTGTTTTGTTTCCTGTTGATTGTCATCCATTTTTTTCTCCACTTTATCCATTTTCTGTTCCATTTTTTGTTGTGATTCATCCATTTTTTTTGATGTTTCTTCCTGATTTTCTTGCATTTTATCCATTTTTTGTGACTGGAGTTGCATTAGTTGTAATAATTTATCTATTCCTGATAATTCTTGCTGTTCTGATGCCATGATTGTCGTGTCTAAAATATCTTCTTGGTCTGAATGTTCTTTTTGTTTTTTGTTGTCTTTGCTTTGGCTTCTTGTCACAGACATTTGTTTTCAAGAAGTACTGTCCCCGCCAAATATGAAATTTTACTAGTATGTTACCAAGACGACTTTTTCTCACCCAAATATTATAAATTGTCAATAAATATATCAAATGTAAATATCGTAAAAATAAAATATTAAATCAGTTATGTAAATTTGTACCTAAAAAGATCTAAAATTTTATGTTATCAAATGTAAGTATCTCACTTTTTACCACAGGCATATAAATTTTCAAATACCGGCTTTACTCTTTCTATCCTTCAAATTTGCCACTAGAAATACTTTTCCATGCTTTCCACGTTGGACGACAGTTGATGTGATCTTGATTATTGATATGAGATAATATTCTTATATGTCACTTAATTTAATCAATGTATTAATACTAATCTAATTAATTAACCAGATCACATATCAATATGTTTTCAATCTCAGGGCGAATTATAAATTAATTACTTACTTTCGTGGCTTCAAATATTTCTTAATGGTTCCTAATCTGGATAGAAAAGAAAAGAGTAAAAAAAATACACATATGGGTTACAATTATAATCAAAATATTTTTTATTTTATTTAAAAGGCAATCAATGCTTAATATTTGCTATTTCTTATTATTCTTAAACATAACATTTACAAATGGGAATCTTATTTCCTTTTGGTTTTCAATTGAAAGTTTTTATTAACATTTAACTATTAGGAGTTATTAGGAACAACTCTATTTAACTTTGATGAAGCTTTTCTGATATTATTGATTATGTTATTCAATTTTTTATGTGGAATTTAATACGAAAAACCCATACATTCATGTCCAAACAAATGAGACTGACCTTTTCCTGGTGAACTGAAAATGTCCTCACACAAGACCCGTTTCCTGCTATCCTTGGCTGCGATAAAACCTCGTCCTGGCTTCCAGTAATGTTCTCCTTTGAAAAACTAGCTCGAATAGCTCTCGTTCCTGCTTTTGTCGTGATGCTGTGTTCTACCTTTTTCGAAACTGCTATCAGCTACCGGGACACTCTTGGCTCAAGGAGGTTCTTTTACTCTCGACCTGGCCTACTTCTCGTTCCACGATAGATACTCCACACTCACGGAACTACCGGCTTTCTCACTCTCCGTACACTACCGTCTACTACTGGACTTCACTTCTCGACAGCTCAAAACATTCTGATCTCTATTTGTCATTCATTCCCCTACTTTCTAAATATCCCTTCCAGATTCACAAATCAAACTTCCACCACCAACTCTCATTCGCAGTATTCCTCAAAACCAATTTTTAATCTTTCTAAATATGCTTAATGGATTTCAAAAGAAAATATTTAATTCCCATTCTAAAATACTTTCTAACTATTTACAAATTTTAATGACCTATTCTCTCTTTCAAATGAGTCTTATTTAGCATAGGCTAATGATCGAAACCTTCCGCGAAAAACGATAATGAACTATCATCTATTTCACTGAGTTTTATTTAGCATAGGCTAATGATCGACCTTCCGCGAAGAAACGATAATGGTATGCGTCATTCACTTTGTTTATTCTAAGCACATTGTTCCGAGTTTCGTACGCTTATTCTAATCACTTCTTAAAATTACATATAACAATTTGTTGTATACAGGTTGTTTTAAATTTATATGCCCGAGGTTGAGAAAATTAAAAATATTTTATATTAAAGTGAATTTTGTTTATAATTATCAAATTTTAATTTTTATATCAAATAGAAATATAACAATATATATATATATATATATATATATATATATATATATATATATATATATATATATATATATATATATATATGTATATATATATATATATATATATATATATATATATATATAAACATCATAATTTAAAAATCGAATAACTTTTGTATTTTACATTTTTTCTAATTCTGTAAATAAAGCAGTTTACAGGGGGTCCAAATATAGTGAATAACCCTGTACAAATAAGAGCAAATTCAAATCTTTCGTGAACTTTTATATTAATTCTGTATAAAACACTCACCTACATACTACAATTAAGTAATCTAAATGAACATAAATTTACATGTTAAAATTAAAAAGCTTATAGTGGCCATTTGCTCGATAACGGTAATAATGATTTATGTGATCATTAAAACATCATGAATGTAATTTTGTAATTTATTTATTAAACCTTAATAGAACAACTGATAATCGTGAAGACATAAACGTCATAATTTTATAAGAATTGAACGAACGCTGCTACTATTGCATAGTAAGAGTATACAGTGTGTCAATTAAAAAAGGTACCTACCACCCTCTATAATTTGGTCCCTAGAGAAAATCTAAAAATATGCAAAAAGACGTCAAAATTATTTTTGAGGGGGACAATTTGTAGACCAGTTTTCAACTACATTACATCAACCCTCTAGGGGGCGGACACAACCCCCAAAATATTTAATGGAATTGGGGGGTTGAGTGCTACCTCATTTAAAGGCCGTTCAATCACCTTTTTAATAATACCGCATACATTATATTTATTTTTGGTACTTTTGGAAAAATCAGCTGAAACCGTAAAGATATTAAGTATCGAGTTCAGAACTCCAAATTTTTTTTGGAGGATTGGAGTATTTTGAGTATTTTTGGAGCGTTCTTGGAAAAATCAGGTAAAACCGTAAGGATATAAGTATAGAGTTCAGAACTCCAAAAGTATTTTGGATAATTTAGTCCAAGATTTTTCCCAAAGTACTGAAAAGAATTATAATGTATGTGGTAGTTTTGAAAATGTGGTTGAACGACTTTTAAAGTGAGTGAGGAATCACTTAACCTCCCTTTACATTAAAATATTTTGGAGGCTGTGTCTGCCCCCGAAAGAGAGTTGATGTAATTTAGTTGAAAACTGGTCTACAAAATGTCCCCCTCACAAATAAATTTGACGTGTTTTATAGAAATTGGTAAATTATAGAGGGTGGTACCTTTTCAAATTGACATATTGTAGACATACACAGACATATATACAGGGTGGTCGGACGAATACTTTTAATGGCAACGGGGGTGAAATGAGATATCATTTAAAGCCCTTGTAGACTAGGACATTTAGGAAAAAATAAATCAATTTTTAAATACAGCACCTAGAGACTTGCAACTTTTCCATTGTGTTCGGGATGACGACGTCAGGAAAAAAATCTACAATATAAAGAGGGGTGGAAATGCATATTGCATTTTAAAGTGCATAACATGCATCCAAAAGTGCATAAACGTATCAAAATCAGAATATTGAGGGCCAAATTTTGTTATTCAGGGGGTTTTTGAGGTCACTGAATAAGAATAGACAAACATAACTGACCCCGAAGCATCTGGTGATCAAGGTCATTGCTGAGGCACATTATCTTCTGAAGTTTCGATGCTTTTCAGCACTAAATTGATACAGACAGATTAGTCGGGACATTTTTGGGGTTGCTGAACACGAGTATGACATCAGAATCGACCCTCGAAGTACCTAGTGACAAGGGAGACTGATATGCACGTCACCTTCTAGAATTTCGAGGGTTTCCGACACTTAATTGATGCAAATAGATTATGCTATCAGAACCAACCTCCGAAAATCAAAAACCTCGAAATTCCAGAAAATGATGCTCGTATCAGTCACCCTGGGCACTAGGTAATCCGAGGGTTGGTTTTGATGACATATTCATGTTTAGAAACCCCAAAAACCTCTGAGTAATCTGTTTGCATTAGTGATGAAATCATCTCGAAACTCCAGGTGACGAGCCTTAGTAGTAACCCTGGGCACCAGTTGTTTGGTGGCCGGTTTTTATTGCGTATTTGTGCTCAGTAATCCCAAAGACCCCCAATAACAATATCTGACCCTTAATATACTGATTTTGTCATGTTTATGCACTTTTGGATGCAGGCTATGCACCTTAAAATGCAATTATGCATTTCCATCCCTCTCTATATTGTAGACTTTTTTCCTGACGTCCTGAGGTGCTGTCGTTAAAAATCGATTAAATCCGGTGTTTTTAGTGCTAAATGCCCTGTTCTAATGTGGCAAAATGGTATAACTTGTTTTTTATATTAAAAAGTTGTTTATATAAAATTTGTTATTTATACAGTGAGCACGTGAAGGTTGGAATAAACTCGTTTTCTCGAGAATGGACGATTTTGGAAAAAATCCCGAAACAGGTCAATTTTTATTTTTAAATTACGACTTTTTGGCATATATATCATATTGGTGACGTCACCCAACTGGGGGTGATAACGTCATCGATGATTTTTTTAAATGAGAATAGGGATAGTGTGCTAGCTCATTTATAAGGTTATTCCATTCTCTATTCAGTAATATAAACATTAACATAATTATTTATATAGGGTGCCCAAAAAAATTTTTTTTGATTAAATTTATTGACATAAAAAGAAGAAATTACGTAATTTATTTAATTCAAAATACATTTTCCTGCTCTCAGAAAACAGAAAAACATGTTTATTTAAAAAATAATCATGACTTTTCGCTTAAATTAAATGTTCAAACTGTCACGGAGTTGGTGGGTGGCTGCTTTAATATTGAATTTAAGCAAAAAACAATATTTATTTGCCAAAAAACATTTTTTCCTGTTTTCTGATAGCAGTAAAATGTATTTTGAATTAAATAAATTACATACATTGTTCTTTTTATGTCAACAAATTTAATTCAAAAATTTTTTTTGGGCACCCTGTATAAATAATTATGTTAATGTTTATATTACTGAATAGAGAATTGAATTACCTTTCAAATGAGCTATCACACGATCCCTATTTTCATTTCAAAAAATAATCGATGACGTCATCACGCCCTGATGGGTGACGTCACTAGTATAATATATGTATATGAAAAAAAGTCGTAATTTAAAAATAAAAATTGACCTGTTTCAGGATTTTTTTCCAAAATCATCCATTGTTGAGAAAATGAATTTATTCCAACTATTACGTGCTCACTGTATATAAAAGTTGTTTAGTTTAGTTTGAAAACCGTGGTTTTATTTTGGTTTCAAAGTTCCGTTCCGTTTTTAAAATATCCTCAGATTCTACCATAATTTCCAAATAAAAATTCTTAGTGATGGCGTATAAAATTCTTTAATAAAAATTATGTTTATTATAGTGTGACCTTATTTGTAAACGAACAACTACGATAACTACTATTCTTAGTAGGTAAATACGATCAATATTAAGGTGAAATACGTTATTGGCACAGGGGAGACCAGGGCTAGTCACCGTATTCTAAGATATTTTTGTACGTGAGATGCTTGATTTAATCAAGTATAAATAGCTATAATGAATACCTTTCTATATGTGTATTCTGTCATGCTCTGATGACTCTGGTTAGGACAACTAAAATATTATGATAGAATTTTTGTAATGCCTGTATTTCAAAGATTGTTTTTAAAGTTTGTATTATTTAACATTTTTTTTGTTAATCCATTTTTAGGAATAAATTACCTCCCGTTTATAAAATCGGTTGTATAACCGATTAGAGATATCAAAAATATTGCTCTATATGTATGTATAGGTACCTATAGATTTTATATTTCTACCGTTAAAATTTACAATCAATCAGGATTTAACCGGAACTACAATATATTAGGAAAGTTGTTACACTAAAGAGACTATTTTGCTGAATACGTCAAAGAGTGCAGAGAAAAATGTCTTGAGTAACCTTACTATAAAAGATATAATGGAATTACTCACTATTTAAATCCAGAAAAATACGAAATATACAAATATACATCTAAACTTATCACTTGTCTGCAATATAATTTTAACGTAACCAAAAACCGTTTATTATACAGGGTGTCCCCGAAAATAGTGCGTTCCTTAAAGGTATGGGTAGAAGGCACAGTGTAGAGCAAAAAAGTCTTATCCACATTTTTTTCTAAATTCAGCCGTTTGACCAAAAAACGAAAACACATTTTGATATGCAAACTGAAGTCTGGCAACAACGTGTAATTCAAAGACAGTCACAATAGTAGGTTTGTAGGTCAGTAGTTGTATCTGGTAGGTAAAATAATGTAAATATCAACCAAACCTTCTGCAGGGGTCTAGTGTTTACATTTTTTTCACCCTCTCCCTGGTCGTCCCCTCACATCAAACAAACCAATAATTTCGTTTGTTTGATGTTATTGACATTGAATATTTGGCATAATTTGTTATCTAGTTTTATTC